>NW_025422026.1:10605160-11210320 GCF_011764305.1 Mustela putorius furo | reverse complement strand
TTCAGGATTTTCTCTTTGTCATTGAGACTTGTAAATTTTACTATTAGGTGACGGGGTGTGGGCCTATTCTTATTGATTTTGAGGGGCATTCTCTGAACCTCCTGAATTTTGATGCTCGTTCCCTTTGCCATATTGGGGAAATTCTCCCCAATAATTCTCTCCAGTATACCTTCTGCTCCCCTCTCACTTTCTTCTTCTTCTGGAATCCCAATTATTCTAATGTTGTTTCGTCTTATGGTGTCACTTATCTCTCGAATTCTCCCCTCGTGGTCCAGTAGCTGTTTGTCCCTCTTTTGCTCAGCTTCTTTATTCTCTGTCATTTGGTCTTCTATATCACTAATTCTTTCTTCTGCCGCATTTATCCTAGCAGTTAGAGCCTCCATTTTTGATTGCACCTCATTAATAGCTTTTTTGATTTCACCTTGGTTAGATTTTAGTTCTTTTATTTCTCCAGAAAGGGCTTTTATATCTCTCGAGAGGGTTTCTCTAATATCTTCCATGACTTTTTCGAGCCCGGCTAGAACCTTGAGAATTGTCATTCTGAACTCTAGATCTGACATATTACCGATGTCTGTATTGATTAGGTCCCTAGCCTTCGGTACTGCCTCTTGTTCTTTTTTTTGTGTTGAATTTTTACGTCTTGTCATTTTGTCCAGATAAGAGTAAATGAAGGGGCAAGTAAAATACTAAAAGGGTGGCAACAACCCCAGGAAAATATGCTTTAACCAAATTAGAAGAGATCCAAAATCGTGAGTGGGGAGAAAGGGGATAAAAAGAGGTTCAAAAAGGAAGAAAGAAAAAAAAAAAAAAAAAAAAAAAAAAAAGAAAAAAAAAAAAAAAAAAAAAAGAAAAGAAAAGAATTTTTTAAAAAAGAAAACACCTAAGAAAAATGTAAAAAAATATATATATATATTAGATAAACTAGTAAAAAATCGTTAAAAAAGAAAAAGGTAACAGTTAAAAAAAAAATTTTACCCGAAGGCGAGAAAAAAAAAAAAATGAAAAAGAAAAAATTAAATTAACTGCAAGACTAAAAAAAAATCACAGGAAAAAAGCCATGAGTTCCGTGCTTGGCTTTCTCCTCCTCTGGAATTCTGCTGCTCTCCTTGGTATTGAAACCGCACTCCTTGGTAGGTGAACTTGGTCTCGGCTGGATTTCTTGTTGATCTTCTGGGGGAGGGGCCTGTTGTAGTGATTCTCAAGTGTCTTTGCCCCAGGCAGAATTACACCGCCCTTACCCGGGGCCGGGCTGAGTAATCCGCTCGGGTTTGCTTTCAGGAGCTTTTGTTCCCTGAGCGCTTTCCGTAGAGTTCCGGAGGACGGGAATACAAATGGCGGCCTCCTGGTCTCCGGCCCGGAGGAGCCGAGAGCCCAGGGCCCCACTCCTCAGTGCGCCCTCAGAGAACAGCGCCCAGTTACTCCCGTCTGCCTGACCTCCGGCCGCGCTCCGAGCTCACCGAGCCTGCGACCGGTTCAAGGTAACACCGAGCTGCGAGCTTACTGTCAGCTCTGTCTCTGTAGCCGGCTTTCCCGTTCCAATATCCGCAAGCTCTGCGACACTCAGACACCCCCGATCCTTCTGTGACCCTGCGGGACCTGAGGCCACGCTAACCCCGCGTGGGCTTCGCCCCGGTTTAGCCTCTGGAGCGATGTCCCTCAGCGGAACAGACTTTTAAAAGTCCTGATTTTGTGCGCGGTTGCTCCGCCGCTTGCCGGGAGCCGGCCCCTCCCCCCCGGGGTCTATCTTCCCGTCGCTTTGGATTCACTTCTCTGCCGGTCCTACCTTTCAGAAAGTGGTTGTTTTTCTGTTTCCAGAATTGCTGTTCTTCTTCTCTTCGATCTGCCGATGGATTTTCAGGTGTTTGCAATCTTTAGATAAGCTATCTAGCTGATCTCCGGCTAGCTGAAGCAGTCTCAGCCTGCTACTTCTCCGCCATCTTGACTCCTCCCCCCTAAATCTAACTTTTAAGTTGAAAAATTAATACATGCACATAGCAAAATTTTTTAATTGTGGAAAGGTATAGAGGTAAGCATACAATGCTCATGATTCTATACTTGCTTTCCACATTCAGTATATCAGGGAGATTGTCTTTTGCCCACACCCATAAATCTGTCTTTCTAAAAGTTGTCTATTATTCTGTTTCACGAATATGCCATAATTTATTCTGTCAGTCTCCTACTGATGGACCTTGAACTTTTTTCTAATCTTTTGTTAATATAAACAATGCTACAATGAACACCTATATCTGCATATCTTTGCTTGAGCCCAGATGTCTACACGTGGAATTTCCAGCTCAGAGGCAGGTCTATTTCAAAGTTTGATACTTATTTGCCAATTATTCCCCACTGGAGTGGTACCAGTTTACACGCCCACCAACAGTGTATGAGATCCATTCTCCACCAACTCCAGGTAATACCACACTTCTAGATTTTTGGTTATCTGAGAAACAAAAATTTATTATTTTAATGTACATCTTTTTATTTGTTATTTAAATTGGCACTCCCTTATATAAAAGGAAGGTTGGGTTAATTTTCCACATTTTCTTACCGTAAAATTCATCTTTACATCTTCCTTGAGGGGCCAGCCACACAGATAATAATACATATATGTGGTTTCCTCAAAAGTTTCTGGCTTAAGCGTCACGCCAAGAAGGGTCTTCTGAACTCTACGATTTTAATGTGACGTTCTAATAGAAAAGAGAGTAAATAAATTGGGTGATAAAGAACGTCAGTGCTGTTGTATTTGCAAAGATACGATTGTTCAAGACGTTTCAGGAATGCATGTCTTGGCCACAAGCAGATTTCTTTACCATCCGAATGCCTGGGTATGGGAAGCTCCGTTAATCACAGACGTTCTCTGGTTAGTCTGAGCTTTTGGTGGAGACCGGAGTTCTCTGTCTGTAGGACGAGGTGTTCACCGCGCTGGTGACATCCCCCACAGGACGCCCCCTCTCTCCCTGCTGTTGTTTATTTCCCATCCTGGTGCCTCGCTGGTCCTCTGTAGGTAGCTTTCAAATACCAGCTCCTCTGGGTCTTGTTAAAATACTTTATCAATGCCCATCTTTCTCTGCAGGGGTGACCTTTAACTCAGCTTTGCTGTCACTACCTGACTTGGATAACCTCCAAAGGAAGGTTGCCATGGCGATCCTGTATTCAGCTCAACCAAATCTGGCTTCTGTATCTTATTAAATGTTCCCTGAAAAGGAAATCACACAGAGACACGGACGATGAGGGTCATTCACATGTAGCCATGACGCGCTCTCCCCCGTCTCCCTTCCCAATCACCAGGTCACCATCCTCTCCTCTGACGCCGTGAATTCAGCCACTGCCCTGCTCCTCCTTTCCCTCGTCCCGGCTGTTGTGGCAAATGCTTACATTTTAGGGGGTGAAGGGGTGGGCGATGATTATGGCAAATGTCAATTTGCCTTTCAGAAGACATTCTTCTGCGGTTTATTTCGAACACCACTGGCAAATGTCAGAAGTGGATGTATAACGAGGCCGTGTTAGAGACACTAATTGGACGGATATTCTTTTTCCTTCCATTTTCTTCTTCTTCTTCTTCTTTTTTATTGTGGTGTTTTTCCCCTTTTCCTGGGGACTCTGTTTTCACAAGGACTCTCATTAAATCTGAGGAGATAATCTCTTTTACACTACAAGCTCGGTGCTCCTTGGAATCGTGCTGGAATGCATGATTGCTGCTGGGGACTTTCAAGAGGTTGTTTTGTATTCACCCCATGGTTGAAAGAAGAGGGGAGAAAGCAAGAAATATGTGACACTCCAGCGTCTGCGGGAGGATAGATCAGGTTCTCAATCCTTTGCTAGCAGTCATTCTGGCGCAGGGGATGATTGGGCATCACAGAAGATAAAGGTCGCTCCTGAAAGGGCAGGTGCTGCCTATGGTCCACCGGTTCCCCCATCCGCTCTGAGAGGAGGGAAGGTCTGACTCTCTGGCTGGCACCCAGGGAAGAGGGGTTTGGGGTGTGGGCAGGAAGAAGAGAGGGCTCTGCTGGTCCTCGCCTCCTTCCAGAAGTTCTTCCCCCCATATTACTCTGCTAGGGCTGCTGTAACAAAATACCACAGATGGGACAGCTTGAACGCCATTTATTTCCTGGCAGTTCCAGAAGCCAGAAGTCTCAGATCAAGATGGCAGTACAGTCCTTCTGAGGCTTCTTTCCTTGGCTTGCAGATGGCTGTCACATGGTCTCCCAAGTGAGTATCTATGTCCTAATTGCCCCATCTTATAGGGACGCCAGTCATATTGGATTGGGGTCCAGGCCTAGGACCCCAATTAACTGTGATTACCTCTTTGAAGACCCTGTCTCCAAATACAATTGCATTCTGAGGTGCTGGGGCTTAGGACTTCAACATAAGAACTTTGGTAGGACACAGTTCAGCCCCAAATAGTCATCTGCTCCTGACCAGCCCCCTTTTCTAGGCCACTCTTGTCCCCATGCTGTGTTTTGTTGCGGAGAGCAACCAGCATTTTATTCTGGAAGCATGTCTCAGAAGCAAACCAGAACAGTGTCTGGAATTTCGTTTTTACTAGATGTCAGTTGCCATTATGATGGAATGCTACAAAATTCGATGTTTAAATGATACAGTGATCTGCTGTTAAAAATAGAGCATAATCGGGGCGCCTGGGTGGCTCAGTGAGTTAAAGCTTCTGCCTTCAGCTCAGGTCATGATCCCAGGGTCTTGGGATCGAGCCCCGAGTCGGGAAGCCCTGCTCAGCAGGGAGCCTGCTTCCCTTCCCCTCTCTCTGCCTACTTGTGATCTCTGTCTGTCAAATGAATAAATAAAAATATTTCAAAAAAATAGAGCATAATATAATGTTCCAATAAAACAATAAAATTTGTAGGTTAAGTCCTTCATTATACCCTCTCTTGGCTCTCTGATCTCTTCTGCTGTGTTCTGCCGAGCCCTAATTAATACACTACATGAAATATTATTGGTTTATTGTTCGTTTGTTCCTGGTGTTGGAAGCTCCATCTGGGCAAGGGTCGTGATTGGTTTCTTCACCCTGTATCCTGACCACTTTACACAGGGCCTAGTATATAACATAGGTGCTTCAAAAGAAATGGTGTGTGTGGACTATTACGCAGCCATCAAAAAAAAAAGAAATCTTGTTATTTGCAAGGACACAGATGGAGCTAGAGTAACAAAATAAGTGAAAGAAGTCAGCCAGTGAAAGACTGATAGTGAAAGATACCATGTGATTTCACTTGTGTGGAATTTAAGGAAAAAAACAGATCAACATAGGGGAAGGAAGGAAAAAAAAGAGGAGAGGCAAATCATAAGTCATAAGAGACTCTTTTTTTTTTTTTAAAGATTTTATTTATTTATTTGACAGAGAGAGAGATCACAAGTAGGCAGAGAGGCAGGCAGAGAGAGAAGAAGGGAAGCAGTTTTCCTGCTGAGCAGGGAGCCCGACGTGGGGCTCAATCCCAGGACCCTGGGATCATGACCTGAACCGAAGGCACAGGCTTTAACCTGCTGAGCCACTCAGGTGCCCCAAGAGACTCTTAACTATAGGGTTTCTGGAGGGGAGGTTAGTTGGAGGGGGTAGGGTAAATGAGTGATGGGCATTAGGGAGGGCACTTGTTATGATGAGCACTGAGTGTCATATGTAAGTGAAGGATTACTCAATTCTAAACCTGAAACCAATATTACACTATCTGTTAACTAACTAGAATTCAAATAAAAACTTGAAACAAATAAATAAATGGTAAGTAAATGAATTCATAGACATTCTTAGTCTCTAGGAAAAATGACCACAACTCAGGTGCTTCTCTGGTATGTCAGTGTCTAACTTCTGCATACATCTGGAAAATCTACCCACAAGTTCTGAAGGAGGACCTTCCACTGGAGAGGGGTCCCCACCTCCTCCAGCTGCCTTGGCCCTGGACTTAAACCCTGGTTCTTCCCGTTGTCTTCTGAGGGATGAACACAAACATGGATCTGTTTTTAAAAACATCACCAAAGCTTGAAGGATTTATATTAAAGAAAATGAAACCCTAAAAGTGGTCCTGAGGTTTCACTTCCTCAAAGTGTGTCACCTCCAGGTCTCTGGGTTCCTGCCTCCAGCTCCCTCCCCTCCCCAGAGCAATCTTTTTGCTGAGCCCCAGGCCTGTCCCCGGATTGTAAGTCCCCTCCTTCCACAACTGAATCAATCTGGTGTTATCACCTCAGTTCTGGAGCACCCCACACACCCCCCATGCCTGGCCAGGCCAGAGTTATTGTCAAAACGGTCTTTGGAAGGGTATCTCCTACCTTTGGTGAAATTCTCCTGTTAAGCTATTGCACCTGGAGACCCACATCCCAATCATAGCATTTGCTTCTGAGTTGTCAAGCACTCCCCTGTTTCAGAACACTTACATGGAGATTTGTGTCTGCATCCTGGAAAACAGCCAATGAAATGGCTTTTCCCAACACCAGGCAGAGCCTGCCCCAAAGAATAACCACAACTTCTTCCCTAAAACCACTAGAAATGACTATTCCAGGTTTTGGCTTCTAGCTCTCTGAGTCCCAATCAAGATATTGGGGTTCAGGGTCAGGGACCCTGGTTTTGCAGGTCTCTTTGCCCATAAACTTGGATCAAGGTGATATTCTAAGACATTAAGGGACAGCGGGCTGGTCCAGAAAGACTCAGCTTATAGGGGCAGTAGGATTGCCCAGGGAGGCGGGGCTGGCACAGAAACGGCATGGTCTCTGTCCCCTGATGCTTAGAGGGGGGGAATCAGAGCATGTCCCCGAGTAGGGAAGAAGGGAGGGTCCCAGAGTCAGTCCTAGGTGGTCATTACCCTTCCCACCCCTTCTCTTAACTCTGCAAACACAGGACAAAATCAGGGCTCATCGTGTCAGGTCCTAGAGATAGGGCTTTTCTGGGGGCAGGGGTAGCTGGGACTATGCCTCTCTCCTCGGAGGACTGGAGGGGATCTTGGAGGATCCATCTGTGGGTCTGCCTGCCCAGGAAGAGGGGCAAGGAAATGGACTGGGGGTGAAGCTAGCAATTATGACACTGGAATTACCTGAATTCTCCAAGCCATCAGCTTTCACTTTGTTCCGAACGCTGCATGAAGGATTGCACACAAATGTTCTCATCCCATTCTATAGGTAGCTGTGAGTTACTAAACAGAGAAATGAGTGACTCCACGAGACCCAGATCACACTGCTAGGTTGAGTCATGGCGAGACTTGACGTCTGGATCCCTTGATTCCGAAACCTGCCCTCTCAAGGGTTCTCAATGGGTTGTCACCACTCTCCCTTAGTGGGTGGAGAGGGAGGGCTCTCAAGAGGGTTTTTAAAAACTCACACCTGAGAGGAGGAGGCAGATAAATAAAAACGCCTTCACGGCAACAGCAGCTACAGTCTCAACTCCCTGGGTCATTGGGAGGACCCCTGGAGTCTACGGCACCCATCCTGAGCATCTGCTGTGTGTTGTGTTGGACGAATGAAGGTATTGGCTGTAAAGGTTCCAAAGTTCCTTAGGGCTCACCCCATAAATGACCAGCTCTGGGGAAGGCCAGCTCCGTCTGCACAGGGACATCCTTTCCAGAACGACCCCACTGCCCATTATAGTTTACAACCTAGGTCGTAGGGAAAGAGTCCCCAGTTGTCCCCACCATGGCCCCAGGCAGCCCTGTCTCCCCTCCTTTTAGGCTTCTAAAGACAGTAGAAAACAGACCGTACCCCCACTTTCTGCTCGTGACCAGTTAGAGGGGGTCGTCCTATTTTTAAGAGATGTTAAGGTTTTGTTCTGTTGTTGTCACTTAATAATCCCTGTCTTTGCTGTCCCTACTCCACCACAAACCACAACAAGTCACCTCAAACTAAACAAAATCAGTGGGGCCCCATAGGCAACTCCGTACCAAGGGAGTCCAGAACCGCAGGCAGCGAGTGTGTTCATGGACACACGGAGGGTAGACGCTGGAAGCGGGGTGGCTACCCCTAGCTGCACTGCCCCCACCCTGGGGCTGGGAAGAGCAAGATCGTTCCTGGGCCTTCTGCCAGGCATAGCAGCAGCGGCGAGCCGGCCTGAAGGGCATCGAGGAAAGGGACAAAGGAAACACCAGCCAATGTCTGAGTTGACAGTTAACGCCAAAAACCAGATGGCACCCCCCACACCTATGCCGTGACACCACAGAAGTCCTCAGGATTTGGGCACAGGCACAGGGAGGTGAGGACATTCTGAACCGAGTCAGAGTTATGGAGTGATGGCTCGAAATAGAAATAAACCCGAGTTAGAGACAGATAGGCAAGTCTCGTTACTTGCACACTGATTGGGAGGGGGCCATGTTGCAAGATTTAAAGGCCCTTTCTTCAGGAAGCAGAACTCCAGCCTTTTTTACAGACTGGACGTCTGAGGAATAACGAGGGGCCGGTCCTGAGTTAGGGGAGGGGGACACAGACTTGTATGGGTAGAGGCAGAGTGGGAATGGGGAGGGAGCGCTTGGTGGTGGTGGTGGTGGGAAGGGGAATTTCGTGTTTTTATCCCAGGGCAGGGGTGAGGACACAGAGGCCAACGTCTCCGCATAATGTAGATTATCCAGGACATGGCTGCCATAACGATTTTCTTGTAGAATCGGGATAAATCTCCAAGCCCGGCCAGTCAGGCCCCTTCCTGGGCCGCCAGCTCTGCTCTGCACCTCCTGGTCCACATGGCTTCTTTGCTTTCACAACTGGGCCCCTGGAATTCGCCTTCATTGGCACTTGCTGGGCCAGCCACTAACAGCTTCTCAGGGAATGCTCTGATGGGTGTGCTCTGTGACAAGGGAATCTGAAATAAATTTGCTAAGCCTCAGTCAAAATGAGGAAAGAGAAAGCACCAGAAAGAAAGAAAGGATAAAAGAAAGGAAGGGAGGGAGGAAGTCAGTCCATGATTTTCCAGCAAAGGAAATCCACGCTTTATTCTTCTAGAATGCATTCTTTTAGAATGGATACCGGAGAGCTAAATCTGTCTTTTACTTTCTTTATACCTTTTACTTCCATCTTGAAAACACCAGAAGACATAGGACAGGTGCAGCAGTTTCCATGACCTGCTTCCTATCAAGTAATGAGCAAGGCAGGATCGCCTTGCACATGCCGCGTGGCCTGCCACGGAGGGAAGGCTGCTCCTGATCAAAGGGTTCTACTAACACTCTCTCTTGGAAATGATTCAGGCGGGAACTCCCTTGAACTCCACTTTTTGTGATTGTCTAGGATGGTGTAGTTTGCTTAATGTGTGCAATTATGAAAATGGCTCTTGTTAACAGTAAGCCTGGCTGGTTTCCACAATAATTCTGTTTCCTTGCAAGAAGCCAGGAGATGTGTCCATGGCTGGTCTATCAGGACCCTTACAGCTAGAAGGTGAAAAAAATGGGTCTAAAATGATTTCCAGCAGTGGTGCTTGGAACCTTTACAATCCTTAGAATCTTCAGAGTTTGTCCTTAAGAGGAGAAGGAAGGCAGGAAGCCCCTCACTCACCTCTTTCCAAATGGAGGGATTCTGTTTGCTGATTTGATTTGGAGGGAAAAGATCTGCATTGCTGAAATAGGTTTGAAAGTCATGTGGCTAGGACAGCCCTGAGTGGACCATAAAGCACAAAGTCTTCACTCCACAGGGAAAGATGGAGTGTGAGGTTTTTGGTTAACTTCGGCCTTGGTCCGAAGTGTCCTGATCTGAGTCACATAATATTGTTGAGGAAGCCAGTCCCATGGGTGGGGAATGATGCCATGGAAGTGATGTGCCTTCTTCTGCTGGTTCTTCTTTGACTCAGGGTCATGACTAGATAGAGTAGCCCTGGTTTGAGCCAGCTGGTACTTTAAGCAGGCTGGGCCGTCCCACTGAAAGACACAGCAGCTTGGGGGGTGATGGGTGCTCATAGGGGCAGCCAACCCACCTTTTCCTGTTTGATCCCAGCATAGGCTTTGCGGGCAGGAACACCAGTGTTCTTGGTCGGCCATTCATTGAGTGACTGTGGCCACTAACACTTTGAACAGCTTCTTCATCTGAAAAGTGGGGAGGACAGAGCTTACATTGTGAAGTTATCGTAAAATGCAATCAGATCATTCACATGTAATGTGCAGCATACTTTCTGGCACAAATTAGAGTCCCACTGAACCATCATCATCATCATCATCATCATCTCAAGAGTGATGCCCTGTTGTTCATTGCCTGAACAATGGGGGGCTGCAGTGAGCCCTTGGGGGATGTGAAATGTGACACATGGGAGCACGGTCCAGTTATTCAAGGATGAACTCCAAATTTTGTCTTGCTACTTCAGGAAGGGCAAGTTCTGCCCACTGGTCCCTTGATGGTAAGTGGCCCTTGGACATTTGTTGGAGAGGCATGAACAAGATGACTCTATTAGGCAATTTTTTTTTTTAAATAAAACTGAGGTAAGGGGCACCTGGGTGGCTCAGTGGATTAAAGCCTCTGCCTTCGGCTCAGATCATGATCCCTGGGTCCTGGGATTGAGCCCCATATCTGCTCTCTGCTCAGTGGGGAGCCTGCTTCCCCCTTTCTCTTTGCCTGCCTCTCTGCCTACTTGTGATCTCTGTCTGTCAAATAAATAAATAAAATCTTTTAAAAAAATTGAGGTAAAATTGGTATACAAGGTTCTATAAATTTCAGGTAGATGACATTATAATTTGATATCAGTATGCTACAGAGTGATCGCTCCTAAAAGTCTAGTTACTGTCCATACCCATAGCATTGGCACTCTGCACTTGTTTCACAAGCCCCCTCCCTTCTCCAACCCTCACTTCCCCCCACTCCCACTGGTAACCACCAATCTGTTTTCTGTATCCATGAGTTTGTTTTTATTTTGTTTTTTAGATTTCACATAGGTTTGAAATCATATGATATTTGTCTTTCTCTGTCTGACTTATTTCACTTAACATAATACCCTCTAGGTCCATCCATGTTGTCAAAAATGGCAAGATTTCATTCTTTTTTTTAACGGCTGATTAGTATCCCATTGTATAAGTGCCACATCTTCTTTATCCATTCATCAACTGTTGGGTGGATTTAGATCATCACCATTTCTTGGCAATTGTAAATAATGCTGCCGTCAGTGATGGTGCCTTCATATTTTTGTATTTTTGTATTCTTTATAACCAGTATTTTTGTATTCTTTGGATAAATACCCAGAAAGGAAATAGTTGGATCATATTGTAATTCTAGTCTTAATTTTTTGAGGAAACTCCATGCTGTTTTTCATACTGTCTGTACTAATTTACATTCCCACAAACACTGTATGAATGTTTCCTTTTCTCGACATCCTCTCCAACACTTGTTCTGTCTTCTGTTGTTGATAGTGGCCATTCTGATCAGTGTAAGATAGTATCTCATTGTGGTTTTTATATATATTTCTGTAATAATTAATGATGCTAAACATCTTTTTGTGTGCCTGTTGGCGATCTGTATGTCTTCTGTGGAAAAATATTTATTCAGGTCCTTTTTTTTTTGTTGAGTTGTGTGAGCTCTTTATATATTTTGGATATTAACCCCTTGTCAGATGTATGACTTGCAAAAATGTTCGCCCATTCAGTAGACTGCCTTTTCATTTTGACGATGGCTTTTATCCCCCCCAACTACACAGGAGATTTTTGTTTGGTAGAGCCCCATTTGTTTATTTTTGCTTTTGTTTTCTTTCCGATTGGAGTCAGAGCTACAAAAATATCACCAATACAATAATGTTGAGGAGATTACTACCTATGTTTTCTTCTAGGAATTTTATGGTTTCAGGTCTTATATTCAAGTCTTTAATACAATTTTGACTCCATTTTTGTGTATACTATGAGATAGTGACCTAGTTTTACTCCTTTGCAGGTAGGTATCCAGTTTTCCAAACACCATTTATTGAAAAGACTGTCCTTTCTCACTGGACAGCTATATGTAGAAGAATGAAAATCGACCATTCTCTTACACCGTACAAAAAGATAAACTCAAAATGGATAAAAGACCTCAACATGAGACAGGAATCCATTAGAATCCTAGAGGAGAATATAGGCAGTAACCTCTTCAATATCAGCCACAGCAACTTCTTTCAAGATATGTCTCCAAAGGCAAAGGAAACAAAAGCAAAAATGAACTTATGGGACTTCATCAAAATCAAAAGCTTCTGCACAGCAAAGGAAACAGTCGACAAAATAAAGAGGCAACCCATGGAATGGGAGAAAATATTTGCAAATGACAGTACAGACAAAAGGTTGATATCCAGGATCTATAAAGAACTCCTCAAACTCAACACACATAAAACAGACAATCATATTAAAAATGGGCAGAAGATATGAACAGACACTTCTCCAATGAAGACATACAAATGGCTATCAGACACATGAAAAAATGTTCATCATCACTAGAATTAAAGCCACACTGAGATACCACCTCACACCAGTTAGGATGGCCAAAATTAGCAAGACAGGAAATAACATGTGTTGGTGGGGATGTGGAGAAAGGGGAACCCTCTTACACTGTTGGTGGGAATGCAAGTTGGTGCAGCCACTTTGGAAAACAATGTGGAGATTCCTCAAGAAATTAAAAATAGAGCTTCCCTATGACCCTGCAACTGCACTACTGGGTATTTACCCCAAAGATACAGATGTCATGAAAAGAAGGGCCATCTGTACCCCAATGTTTATAGCAGCAATGGCCACGGTCGCCAAACTATGGAAAGAACCAAGATGCCCTTCAACGGACAAATGGATAAGGAAGATGGGGTCCATATACACTATGGAGTATTATGTCTCCATCAGAAAGGATGAATACGCAACTTTTGTAGCAACATGGACGGGACTGGAAGAGATTATGCTGAGTGAACTAAGTCAAGCAGAGAGAGTAAATTATCATATGGTTTCACTTATTTGTGGAGCATAACAAATAGATGGAGGACAAGGGGAGATGGAGAGGAGAAGGGAGTTGAGGGAAATTGGAAGGGGAGGTGAACTATGAGAGACTATGGACTCTGAAAAACAATCTGAGGGTTCTGAAGGGGCAGGGGGTGGGAGGCTGGGGGAACCAGGTGGTGGGTATCGGAGAGGGCACGTATTGCATGGAGCACTCGGTGTGGTGCAAAAACAATGAATACTGTTACACTAAAAATAAATTTAAAAAATTAAAAAAAAAAGACTGTCCTTTCTCCATTGTGTATTCTTGGGTCTTTGTCATAAATTAATTGTCCATTTACATGTGGGTTTAATTTTGGGGTCTTAATTTTGTTCTATCATTCTGTGTGTGTTTTGATTGTCATAGTTTTGTAATATTGTTTGAATCAGGGAGCATGATACCTCCAACTCTGTTCTTCTTTCTTAAGATTGCCTTAGCTCTTTGGGCTCTTTTATGGTTCCATGCAAATTTTAGAATTATTTGTTCTAGTTCTATGAAAAAAATGTCATTGGAGTTTTGATGGAAATTACATTGAAACTGTATATTTTGGGTAGTATGAGCATTTTAACAGTAGTAATTCTTCCAAACCATGAGTATGAAATATATTTCCATTTACTTGTGTCATCTTCAATTTCTTTCTCAGTGTTTCATAGTTTTCAATGTAGATATCTTTCACCCTCTTTGTTAGATTTATTCCTAGGTATTTTATTCATTTTGATGGAATTGTAAATGGGATTATTTTTATAATTTCTCTTTATGATAATTTGTTATTAGTGTACAAAAACACAACAGATTTCTGTATGTTGATTTGGTATCATGTTAATTTACTGAATTCATTTATTAGTTCTAACAGTTATTTTGATGGAGTCTCTGGGTTTTCTAGATATAATATGTCATGGGCAAATAGTGAGTTTTACTTCTTCCTTTATGATTTAGAAGATTTTTTTTTCTTATTTCTATTTCTTTGTCTTGCCTAATTGCTGTGGCTAGGACTTCCAATACTGCATTGAGTGACAGTAGCAAGAGTGGGCATTCTTCTCTTGCTCTGATTTTAGAGGATGATCTTGAATGTCATATTAGCTCTGTGTTCATTATTTATGGCCTTTATTATGTTTAGCTATGGTCCCTCTATAGGTTCCCTCAACAAAATGGGTACCTGGTTGAGAGTTTTTATCCTAAATGGATGTTGAATTTTGTCAAATGCTTTTTCTGCATCTATTGAAATGATTATGTGATTTTTATCCTACACCATTTTGTGGTGTACCATGTTGATTGATTTGCAGATGTTGTGCATTTTCTTGTTGTAAATTGGTGTCATTTCTTTTCAGTTTAGAGAAATCCCTTTAACATTTCTTATAAGGCTGGTTTAATGGTAATGAACACCTTTAGCTTTTGCTTATTCGGAAAACTTAATAACCTCTCCTTCAATTCTGAATGATAATCTTCTTGGGTAGAGAATTCTTCATTGGAAGCTTTTACCTTTCAGTACACTCTCTTCTGGTCTACAAAGATTCTGCCTAGGGGCGGCTGGCTGCTCAGGCCATGATCCTGGGGTCCTGGGATCAAGCCCCTTGTTGGGCTCCCTGATCAGTGGGGAGTCTGCTTCTCCCTCTTCTTCTGCTCTGCCCCCCTCACCCTGCTTGTGCTCACTCTCTCTCTCCCTCCTTCTCTATCTCTGAAGTAAATAAATAAACTCTTTAAAAAAAAGTCTGTTGATAGCCTTATGTAGTTTCCCTTGTATGTGATAAGTTGTTTGTTTCCTTCCTGCATTTAAGATTCTCTCTTTATCTTTAATTTTTACCCATTCAATTATATAGTGTCTTGGTGTGGCTCTCTTTACATTCCTCTTATATAGGACTCTCTGTGCTTCCCAAACCTGTATGTCTGTTTCCTTCTTCAAATTAGGAAAGTTTTCAGCCGTTTTTCTTGAATAAGCTTTCTGGTCCCTTCTCTCTCTCTTTTCTCCTTCTGGGATCCCTGAAGTGTAATGTTCTTTCATTTGATGTCGTCTCAAAGTCCCCTTGAATTCTCTTCATTTTTAAAAATTCTTTTTTCTCTTTGTTTCTCTGTCTGGAGTTCTATTGCTTTGTCTTCCAACTTGCTGACCCAGTCTTAGGCTTCATCCAGTCTGCTGTTGAACCCTTTTAGGGTATTTGTCAGTTTAGTTACCATATTCTTCAGCTTCGTAACTTCTGTTTGGAACTTTCTTATATTTTATATCTCTTTATTGATGGTTATACTCTGTTAATTCTTCTCCCAAGTTCAGTGAGCATCTTTATAGCCATTATTTTGAGCCTTTTTCAGGTAGATTGCATATGTCCATTTTATTAATGTATTTTTCTGTTGTTTTGTCTTGGTCTTTCATTTGGAACATATTCCTCTGTATCCTCATTTTGCCTTTCTGCATTTGTTTCTATGTGTTAGGCATATCAACTACCTTTCCCAGTCTTGAAGGAATGGTCTTGTGTAGAAGATGTCATATGGAGCCCAGAAGCACAATCACCTCCGACTACCAGAGCATCGCTCAAGGGATGTCCCCTATGTAGGCTGCGTATGCCATCTGTCCGTGGCATAGGGGCCATGTCTATGGCATAGAGGTAGGTAAGACTGGCACCTGGCTTGACTGTAATGTGCAGTTGTGCTATGGTGTAGGGGCAGGCAGGGCTAGTGGCTGGCCCATCTGCGACCTGCTGTTGTGCTGCAGAGGTGGATAGTGTTCTCAGCTGGGTAAGCCCAACAGCTCTAGCATGTTAGAGAAATAGTTTCAAAATGGTGCCTACCATCGCCAACATTAGCGAAATAGAATGAGGTTGTAAATATGGTGTCCACCAATGTCTCTGTCCCTGGAGGAAGTCTGAATAGTTTCCTTCCTCTTTGGCAGGTGGTTTAAGGCTAATAAGTGGGTCTATTTCACATACAGTGAACTAATGCCTAGAGCTTTTGTTGAGTCCTAGGGTGAAAGAGTCTGTGCACGAACCCTTGAAGACTGGTTTCTCTGTTCCCTACAGTTCTATGGTTTTCCTAGACATAATCCACAGTGTTTTTCAAAGCCTGACATTTAGGGGGCCTGTTTCTCTGGTGAAGGATATAAAGGTTGAGTTACCTGATGTGGAACATAAACCTCTCCTCCTCAGGATGAAGTTCTGTGTTTTTGAGACCCCTCCCAATTGTGGATTGCCATGTTTGGGATGTGGTTTTTAAGTTTTTGTCTTTTTGGTGTGGTAGTGTCTTTATCTCCTACCTCTCTTAATACTGTCCTTTTTAGCCTTTGTTGTAGATGTTCTGTTCATTCAGTTTTCTGGTCTTTTTCAGAGGAAATTATTCCATATATAGTTGTTCATTAATTGTATCCATGGGAAAAAGTGAGTTCAGGGGGCCCCTGGGTGGCTCAGTGGGTTAAAGCCTCGGCCTTCAGCTCAGGTTATGATCCCAGGGTCCTGGGATTGAGCCCCGCATCGGGCTCTCTGCTCAGCAGGGAGCCTGCTTCCCTCACCCCTCCTCTTTCTGCCTGCCTCTCTGCCTACTTCTGATCTCTGTCTGTTGAATAAATAAATAAAATCTTTTAAAAAAAAAGTGAGTTCAGGATTTTCCTACACTGCTGTCTTGAACTCAACTCCCCATTAGGCAGCTTTTAAAAGAGCATCTTTTGAATTGTCTCTCCCAACCTGGTCTTGGGGAGTTGAAACAGGATCAGCTGTGCCCAGTGTTGTGAACTTCATCAAATCTGGCCTATTATAGAAGCCAAAATGCTTAGTAGATTTCCTGGGGGGAAACAGCACAAAATAACAGAGAGTGGCTTGAGAGAAGATAAAAAAGGGATTTATTCCTTCGAGGAGAACATTGAACATTCAGTCCAAACACCCCCGTAACTAATTCATTACTTTACACCAAGCAGACATCTTTTAAATTAGGCGGAATACAAATGAGTCTTGTTTTGTGCCATTAATTTCAATGGCTTTACACAATATTTGAATCACTGGTTTTTCTTCTCCTTTGGAGGCAGACCAAATCAGGCTGAATCTACTCACATTAAAAGCCATTCATGGGACCCAGCCAGCTCCATCTTGCAGATGGAATGCCATATGTTTTGGCTTGCCCCCTCATATGGAACAGTAATATGCAATCCAAGAATAGAATGCACTATTTCTCCATGTCTGCATTGCCGGTCACCTCTAACCCGTAAGCACTTTCTATTCTGGACAGAGGTAGACAAGTTCATCTGGAAAAGATTCTGAAAGATGCTGAGAGTTTGAAGAGATGGTTTTTGTTTTCTTTGGCCCCTTCTAGACTCAAGACCTCAAATGAAATCAGTTAGAAGAGTTTAGTGCATCCGTAACATGGCACTTGGAAGTATTCCATTTTTACTTTTCTAGGAACATGTTAGACCTTTTAACTCGAAAGCATAACATTTGACTTTTTGTTAAGGTCTGGAGTATCTATAAATAATGAGTTAAATTGTTCTGGGATCGAAAAATGGAAAAGCAGAAGTAGAGAGGTAAATATGGCATATGAATCATATTTATGATTAGAATAAACTTTGAGTGTTTGGAAAGACTTGACAGGAGAAACAGAGAAAAGGTAGTAAGAGGGTAAGGGCTCATTTTTCTGTTTACCTAGGTTGAGGTTGTTGAAAGAACATTGAGTAAGAAGTCTGGTCTTTTCTTTGCTGTTGACTAACTGTGTGACTGGGAGCAAGTGCTAGGATTATGTTCTTCACCTATAAAGTAAGAGGACTAGGGAAACTTGGGTTGCTCAGTTGATTAAGTGTCTGCTTTCAGCTCAGGTCATGATCCCAGGATCCTGGCATCGAGCCCCACGTCAGGCTTCCTGCTCAGCAGGAAGTCTGCTTCTCCCTCTCCCTCTGCTCCTCCCCCCGATCCCTGCTCATTCTCTCTCTCTCAAATAAATAAAAATCTTTATAATTAAAAAAAAACAGAATAAGGGAATTAGGTTGAATTGGCAATGGCAAGTAGATTTCATCTCTCATGCTCTTGCACTGCTGGGTATTGGATGAGGCTGGTCTTAGTGTGCACACTGGTGAGACCAATCAGATATTTGCTGTGGGCCTGGGATCTGAGAATGAGCATGGTCACCTTTTATTTGGCTCAGAATTGAATGTCTCTAAGGTCCTTTTCAGCAGTAAAATTTTGTAGCTATGTAACTATGATTCAGTTTATTCCACAATTGACCTTAAGAAGACTTGGCACCATTTGGAAACCTCTCAGTGACTGAAGAAGTGTTCTTGAGCTTCAAACCATTCTCTAACATGTGGAGTGCCTACATACAAAGCCCTATGTCCATCCACCCATTGCTGTGAAGCTTTATTCCTGATCCAGGGAACAGTTCTAACAACAGACTGATGTCATGGAAACACAGATGCAGCTAATCTCGAATTCTGATTTTAATGAGATTGTAAATGAAAAGCAAAGGGCAGATACTGGAATCTCATTGTTTTCCAGATCACCAAGGTGTGGCCCGCATCTTCTTGCAGCTCTTTAGGTTTCAGTCAGGCATAATCATGGCCCTCAAATTACCAAATATCTATTTTCTGGGTTGTTAGAGATTGAAGTTTGAGATAGCTAGGCCTTTGAGATTGCTTGACCCTACAGGATGGGCTTTCAGATAAGGTACCTGAACCATTACTTGCATCAGTGTATTAAAATGCAACTTTCTGTCTCTCTTCCTCTCTCACTTTTTTCTTTAAAGATTTATTTATTTGTCTGAGAGAGAGAGAGAGAGCATGAGTGGAGGAAGGTCATTGGGAGAGACAGAATCTCAAGTAGACTCCCAGCTGAGCAAGGAGCCTGATGTGGGGATCAATCTCTCAATCCCAAGATTATGACTTGAGCTGATACTAAGAGTTGGATACTCAACCAACTGAGCCACCCAGGTGCCCCTGCCTCTCTTTTAGCTGAGATGCCACAGGCTAAGAACAAAACAAAAGCATCCATGTACTCTTTCTTTCCAAACCCAGGAGCTATATATCCATGTAGGACTTGCAAAGGGGCTGACCTAAAACCAGGTCCTGATCCTTAGCCCATTACCCATCTCAAGGGTATAGAATTATTGAAAGTGGCAATTGCAAAGAGACAATATTTTAAGGGAGAGTTGTTGGTATATGATGTGACCTGCCCCATACCCTAATCCACATACATCAGGAGAGAGGAGGCAGAAGTGAGAGCAGCTTCTGGAGGATCACCTGGAAAGCTATTCTTCCCTGGAATTGAGGGACACAGTGGACTGTGCCCTGATCGACATCAGAGTTGTGGATTATGGAATTAAGATTAAGTTATAGATTGAGGCACCAGAGCTGGGAGGATAGGGGCTGTTGGGAGGCAATGTTATAGATTTTCCATGAGTCCAATGGATGTGAAGAGGAGATTTGGTCTGGAGACTTTGCCCAGGAGCTACCATTGGAAGGATGATGGACCAGATGTCTGGTCATCCTAGAGTCCTTATATTTTAGCACTGCAAACCAAAACAGCATTTGAAAACTCATGCTTGTGTGTGTGTATGTATGTGTATGTGTGTATGTGTGACTTTGTGTTAGTCATGAGAGACTATACTTATGCTTTTTTTAAAATTTGAAGATCTAATTAGCTTTATTAAGCAATTTATGAATTGGGCAGTATCCCATTTAGCAAATAGAGGGGAGCTCCTTTAGACTTATGTCTGGAAACAATCTCCAGCGCTCAGTGACTTAACACAACATACTCCATGAGATTGCTTTAGAACTTTGCTCCACACTCAGGGACCTGGGTTGATGAAGGGTCCATCATTCTCTAGTTGCTTCATCTGGGTCCTGTTGTCTCTCTGGGCACCCTAGGACAGGAATAGGTAGCCAGATGGTTTGCGTGTGTGCTGGTTCTTGTATGTCTTATTCCAAAAGTAGTATGCCACTTCTGCCTATAGTCAACTGGCCAGATCTAGTTAGAGTTAGGTTCTGCCTCACTGCAAGTGGGTTGGAAAATGTGGCAGAGCAGATGGAATGCATTTTGACCATCTCTGCTTTTGCCACAAGCTTTTTGACTATGGGCTCCAGTGTATAGTGATCGGACTTGAGCTGGTCAGATGCCCAAAGAAGTCCTTCTAATCTCTTATTTATAGAGTGAATCCTTGTAGCTAATGCTCTGGGAGGAGAAAGAAGGCTAAAATGGGATGTGTATATTGGGGGAACCTCAGCATTTAATATGCATAGAGTCACTTAATACCTCTGTGCCTGGTATCCACAGTTCTTTGGATTTATTCTCTCCAGTGTTAGGTATGTGAGGAGCCATCACCCAGTTTCCCCAGAGGGGAGATGAAATCAGAGGGTTTAATCACTTCCTTAATATCTCTTAACCAGTTTTCCTGTTTTTAGCTGCATCTTCACCCCCACATTCATGGGCACCTGGTGCCACCTTTTCTGCTGCCAGCTTACAACATAGTTCACTCAGTTCCCATTCTTCCATCTGCTTTTCATCTTCCAAAATTTCTCTTGTTTTTTTTTTTTCTTCCATTATTTATGTGCCAGAAGATTTGTATCCTTTTTGAAAAATCATTTTAATAGGGCTTATAAATTCAGTTGAAGTACATGGGTGCTTTCAATGCCCATCTTTAGGCAGAAGACCTATTCTCACAATCCTTATAAAACTCACTTTCTTTTTTTTTTTAATATTTTTTAATTTATCATTTATTTGACAGATCACAAGCAGGCTGAGAGGCAGGTAGAGAGAGAGAAAGGAGGAAGCAGGCACCCCGCTGAGCGGAGAGCCCGATATGGGGCTTGATCCCAGGACCCTGGGACCACGACCGAAGGCAGAGGCCTTAACCCACCAAGCCACCCAGGCGCCCCCAAACTCACTTTCTTGATACACGATAACACCTACAGCCTTACATACATCTTATCATTTCAAGTTGTTTTCATTGGAACCTGGGGCAGCTCTGTCCTACTCCCATTCAGGAAGCAGAACAGGGCCCTTTACTCGTCCTGTCTTCCTTCTCTTTAGTGAGGATGATAGGTAGGTGTCTTAGCTTTGGAGCATTTTTGTAGATGACCAGCTGTAGTGATTTCAAAGAAGCTTGGTAGAGCACGACTGAATGTGGAGAGGGAGTTTTCTATTTTACCACCTGGAACACAAATTCGCTTACTGCATATGCCCTCAAGCCCTGAAACTGTTGTGATGAGACTCTGGTACCATAAACCTTCAGGGTGTGAAGAGAAGCATATTGTGGCTTTATGATGGACTTTTTCAACTTGGAAGAGGCACAGCATCTCTTAATGTTTTAAGAGTTTATTTGATGGTTTATTGAAAGCCTGATGAGAGCCCACTTTGTTCTCTTTATAGGGAGTTATAAAAGACCTTATTTCCAGAAATGCATTGTAATTTATGTTTCTTTTTTTTTCCTTGGGAGAATATGGCAGAATGAAAGGAGGTTTCAAAGGGATGTCTGTGGAACACAGGCATACTATATTGAAGGTAGAGCCTGGAATAGGCTCTCACAGGCCTTATTTTGTCTCCAGTAGAAGTGGGTGATTGTTTATGCTTTCCAAATGGAGGACAAACACATGCTTTGTGCTTGGGATTTGGCCTCTCAGGCCTGATCTAGCGTTTAAAAAAATTTTTTTTTGAAGATTTTATTTATTTGACAGAGAGACACAGGGAACAGCGAGAGAGGGAACAGTAGCAGGGGAAGTGGGAGAGGGAGAAGCAGGCTTCCTGCTGAGCAAGGAGCCTGATGTGAGGTTTGATCCCAAGACCCTGGGATCATGACCTGAGCTGAAGGCAGTGGCTTAATGGCTGAGCCACCCAGGTGCCGCTGATCTAGCATTTAGAAGATGGTTGGGACTCCGTTAACTCTGCTTTTAAAACATACTCTGGGTACATATGAGTCATCTTGGGCTCAGCCCCTATATACAGATTTGCATGTGAACATTTGATATGATCTGGTCCCCTGGTATACAGCTCAGGCCCTTCTCAGTTAAGCTCTGGTAGCAGCTGCCCTGTGTTAAGCACAGGAAACATGGGCTGGAATTATGAACTATCTAGGCCAGATTCCCATCTCTGCCGCAGGCAGGAGGAAAAGTTTGATTCGAATCTAGTCTATGACTTAGTGTTTTCCTGGGAATCCTTATTGTAATTCCATAACGGAAGTCCCATTGTTTTAAAAATTCTCTTTCACGACTGGCAGGGACAATGCCTGAGTCAAAAGCAGACAAGACTCCTCTTTGTCTCCCAGGTCTTGAGAACAGCTAGACCCCCACATTGTGCATGCTGTTTTTCAAATTAATTGCTTGGTTACCAATCAATCAATCGATTGATTAATTTTAAGTAAACTCCACACCCAGTGTGGCACCCAGTGTGGGGGTTGAACTCATGACTCTGAGATCAAGACCTGAGCTGAGACCAAGAGTTGGATGCTTAACTGACTGAGCCACCCAGGTTCCCCATGCATGCTGTTTTTAAATAGGCTGAGTTCAAAGTCACCATCTGTTGCAGACAGAAGTGTAGCTCGTGTCTCCCTTTGGGAATGAAAGCAGGGATGAGCCCTGCTGGCACCTGCGTTGTTGGGTGTGAGGTCGTAAGCACCAGCTACATGCCACGACTTAGCCATATGTCTCTGTGTATTGATCTCACCTCGCTCCCTCTTTAGTCTTTTCACCAGTCTTAATGACTATCACGTCAGCTTATTATCTTAAATATTTTGGAAAATGTGCCGCGTTGTAGAGTGGACTTCTCTTCTGTCCTCTACCCTTACCTCCTGATATGATTCCGGGTAGATTGTCTTGTTAGTTTCCCCTTTCTTTTTAACCAAAGAAAGCAAGCTGTGAGGTGCCCCACTATTTGCCATGCCCCATTTATTCCTGCCATCTTCCTCTTCCTCTCATAGGTGGGGGAGCTCAGATTTAGGACCTTGTCACATATCCTTCATGCTCACAGCAGGGTAAGAGTAATGCCCTCATTTAGGATAAGACATCCTGTTTTCTTGAGATTCTGGTGAGCGTGGTGGGATCCCAACTGATGACATCATTAGGTGCTGAGGCTGTTTCTCATACTTAGGTCTTTTTTTTTTTTTTCTTAAATCCAGGTATGAAGAAAAAGTGCAAGAGCCTGCTCACCCATGGAGCTGCCACGACGTTCATCCTTGGCTCCTTCCTTCTATCCACTTGACTTCCACTGATGAGAAGCAAGAGGCTTCCATCTTCCCTGAGAAAGATCATGAGAACACAAATGTCTGCCTCAATGGCCTGCATGGTTACAGGCACTCCTGGGAAGCTGAGGCATATCCTTGAGGACTGGGCCAGTGACTGGTATTACAGTGAGAAGGGCTGCAGACAGACTAAGGAGGCTGTTCATAGAAGGGGGACACTGAGGTCTTACCAACCACACCCTGGAAGAAGGTGAAGTAGAAAAAGGATGAGGGCATGAGGGGGGACTTGGAAACAAGCTGCCACTGCATGTCTTGGGCATTTTGGGTGAGCACCTGCCTTTCCATTCACCCCTGGCATGGTGGACCTAGTGCATTGCTGGGTCCCAGTGTGTCTCTGCCATGCCAGGAGGAAAAGGACAGAGCAAGGGTCTCATGCATCCAGGTAACCTCACCTAGGGGTGGTCTTTCGACCTGCCTGGACAGGTGGCAGCAGGGTTTATTCTCTTGGTGGCTTTTGTAAATTGGTGGGATCTGCGGCAGTGTGGCAGTCAACTACCTTGGACACTTTGCCCTCTGGAGTCAAAGCGGTGGGCCTTGACTTCCTTATCCATAAAATGGGGACAATACTATTGACCTCAGAGGGCAAAGTGCCCAAGGTAGAGGAAGTCAGCTCCCTGAACCTTCATCTCCTGTCCCTCGCTGCTGCTGAGGAGGGTAGAACCATCCCAGAGGGGATAGTCAAGAGAGTCAACATTCAACTATCAAAATCCTACTCATTCCTCAAGGCTCAGCTCTTCTATCATCTCCTCTGTGAAGTCTTCTCTGAATCCTCCCAGTGACTTGGGCTGGTGTTTCCCTTTTATTTCATTCTGCCATTGGTGGTGCATAATTGTTCCTCCCATCAGACCTGAGCTTCCAGGGGCAGGGACTGTGTCTCCCACAGTGCCTGAGGCAGAGCTAGTCCATTGCCAGCTCTCAGTGTGTCTGATACTGAATGAAGAGCTAGAAGCAGTCATGCTCTCTTTGTCCTGGTCCCGTTGGTGAGCCCAATGGTGGGGGATGTGTACTGTGTAGGTGGGCTATTACCCTACGACCTCTGAGCTGGAGGGTCACCAAGCATTGAGCGTATGGGGAAGAAGGGACCAGAGTGTCCCAGCCCTCACTCCCCTTGTGGTTCCTGAGTCTGTAGAAGAAAGGAGAGTCATCCTCACAGGCACATGGTCTCAGTCCCTTGGGCATGTTTCAAAATTCCACTGCTCCTCTGGAGTGAAAGGCATCAAAGGGAGAACAGACAAGCAGGAGAGGAAGGAGCTGACCTGGGTGGGCTGGAGACTTAGCAGCAAGGGGAACACTGACCAATGGTAAGAATTCAAATGTCTCCTCTTCTGGGAGCCACGCCTCCTGGGGTCTTTCTCCTTGGTGTGCCCTCCCGAAAACAGAGTTCCTCACTCTTTTCTCTCTCCCCTCCCTGGGCAATCTGCTGCTTCCCCTTACACCTGCCCTTACAGTGCTGTGCCCTATGTCTGTCCACCTTCTGCCACTCCCGTCGCCGGACTGCGAGCCCTTCAGGAGCGAGGACAGGCTGCTCATGTGCCATGGTGGTTTGTTTGTTTCTTTTTTTTCAACAGATTTTATTTACTTAATTGAGAGAGAGCACACGAAAAAGAGGGAGAAGCAGGCTCCTTACTGAGCAGGGAGCTTGATGTTGGGCTCAATCCTGGGATCCTGAGATTATGACCTGAGCCAAAGGCAGATGCTTAACCAACTGAGCCACCCAGGTGCCCCCCCCCACAGTGTTTCTTAAGTGGGTGAAGAGATGAATGAGTAAGGGGGGGCACGCATGCATGATTGAGCTCAGAAAGCTGCGTGGATTAGGTAGGGAGAGATTCCTAGAAGACATTCTCCCTCTGAGTGAGATCCCAGCTCTGCCATACTGGCCATCTGACAAGCGGTGGGCCTTGACGTCCTTATCCATAAAATGGGGATAATACTATTGACCCCAGAGGGCAAAATGCCCAAGGTAGGGCAGGCACACGATAGACACTCAACCAATGGCAGGTCCCAAGACTACCTGAGTCAGGGTCTTGTTGCAGGGACAATAAGCCACTTAGGAAAAGGCCTCTTCTGGCGGGCAATGGGGAGGGAGTCTAGGGGTGCTACTGGCCCTCAAAACCCCTAGTTATCTGCTGCTCTACTACGATCCCAGCTGTGGCTCTCAGGGAGAGGAATGAAGAGGAATGCACCTCTTCTTTTCAGGAATGGAAACAAGGCTGGGAGCCCCTCTGCTGAGTAGATGGAAAGAAGCAGTTTCAGGAAACTGGGAAGCATTCGGTCTCTCAACAGATATTCATTCCTTATTAGGCACCTACTGCATGCCAGGCCCTGCTACTCACTTCTGCAACAGGTACGCAGCCAGGATGAGCCATAACTCATCAGGGACTGGTCTTTGCCCACTTGGCCTGAGCCACCCGGAGAAGGCAGCGAGTTGTCACGTGTGGCTGGCCTTCTGGAGGCGAAGGACTCAAGGCGCCTGGTCAGGCCTAATCACAGGAGCACCCGAGCAGGCGACTTCTCAGTTTGCCGATGGGGAGACAGAGATGGGAGGCGAAGTGGCTGGACCCAGGTTGCTCAGATAGGATGCGGTGGAGGAAAAGTTGGGACATGGGTCCTCCGGGGTCCCTCGGTTTCCTCAGTGCCCTCAGGGAGGCCTTGAGGCCCCTTCTCTGCTGTAACCCAGCCTCGTGTGACTGCGTGGTTTTGAGGCAGGTGGTTGGAGCAAGGGGCTTGACGAGGACAGCTGGTGACCCCTGGGAGAGTTCGCAGGAAAACTCCATGACCTTGCCCACACTCTCTCCATTCTGTGCCTGCTCTTAACCCATTCCCTTCCGTCCTCTGCTCGCTGTTCCTTCTCCTTTCCAGGTTGGCCTCTGCCAGAGGGCGCTTCCACGTTTTCCTAGCAGCCTGTGGCTTGGCTGTCCCCCCTCTCATCCCCAGACACTGGGCCAAGTGGCCCAGCATGTGCAGAGGGTCATGTCCAGTCCCGGCTTCCTCGCCAAGTTCAAAAGGCAGCAGCTGCAGCCTCTTGGCAGCTGAGCCTGTCACCATCCCTGCACGAATGAGCGTTTCCACTCGGTGGGCCTGGTGGCGGCAGCTGGGGGTGAGGAGGGGCCGGGGGGCTGGGTCTGCATGGGCACGGCCCCCATGGAAAGTGGCCATGTTACTGGGCAACAAGGCAAATGCAGCCCCTGGGGGGGGGGGCCTACGGCAATCAAGGTGAAGTTGAGGGGCTTCCTGTACCACTTTGGAAAGTGTGGGCTTCAGTTCAAATCCCAGCTCCGCCATTGCCTAGCTCTTTGACCTTGGGCAAGTTAATAAACCCTTTGAGACTTACTTTCCGCATCTGCAAAGTGGGGATGATCATAACATCCACCCGCAGGGACCTCTGTGAGGATGAATGAGTCCAACCATGTAAAGCACTCAGTGAGTGTTCAGGGAACAAGCCTGCCTTTTTGGGTCCTCTGCCGCTCCCTCTGTCCCTGGCCCATCTCCCACTCTCCACTGTGCCTCACAGTCACTCTTTAAGGCAATCATTTCTAGTGACCAGTCTTGGCTGATTGCCCTAAGATGCCTCTTCTGCTTCTTATGCCTCTCGATGCTTCCACAATTGAATTTACAATCTGTACTCACATGAGCTGGACATCTGCTCTGGGTCAAGGCTGTGTCCATGTCCATGGAAAACAATGGGGGAAAGCCAGCCACTTCTCCAGGCCTGGCTACCATGAACACACCAGTGAGACAAAGCTCTGGTGTCCTGCCCTTTGGTCCAGAGGCTCAAACTGCCCTCTTGTCTGGAGGGTCTGGGAGCAGGAGATGATGGGTTAAATAGTTACAAACTCAGAGGGGTCCTGGCCAGTTAGCACAGACTCCGGTCATGGTGTCGGAGCACGGCACTCTTGGGGAGTCAGGGGCCTCAGCGCAGTAGCTCTGAACTGACTGGCAAGGAAGTATTTTTAACAATTGACATTGTCACTCGAGTGTGTCCAGGGTCCATAGCAGCTCCGCCCATGGGAAGGGCCAATGACAGCAGCAGCCGGCGACCAGTCTGGATGGAAGGAGAACCAGTCTAGTCTGTTGTCCCTGTGCCCCCTGTATGCGAGCTCACCCTCTGACCAGATAGTAGAGGTTTGGGGGCTCGGTGCTAGGTGTTGGCTTTGGCATCAAGCCACCCACTCAGGACCTTTGACATCTTGAGCAAATTTTGAGCCTCTGAGAACCTGAGTGATCCGATCTATAAAATGCAGGCAATAAAACCCACAGGACCGTTGTAAGGATAAGTGTTCTAGAAAACACAGGGTCCAGAATGCAAGACCAAGCAGAGCACACGGGAGCAGCCCTGCCCCTCTTCAGGAGGGGTTCTTTCCATTAGATAGGAGTCCTCCCCACTCTGGAGGTCAGTGGGGGTGCTTGTCTCCCTTAAAGCACCCAGGCCCATACTTTCATTCAGGCAACAGGCATTTATTAAGCGCTACTATGTGCCACACACAGTTCTAGCGGCTGGGGGTGCTTCAGCGAACCTGCCAGGCAGGGCCCAGTCCTCCCACAGCTTATATTTTGGAAAGAGAGACAGGAAGTGCCAGGCCTTTCCTCCTGCTGCAAGCACACAGAAAAAGCACAAATCCTGGAGGTGACGGACCCATCAGCAGCAACAACAGAACCCATCAGACGACATAGAGCCAAGCTCCAAATCAAAGGAGGAAAATTCCAGAAGCTGTAAACAAAGGAATGACCTCCGACCTGAGGCCTGAGTGAAGCTGCCGTGGAAGGAATAAGGGCGGGGATTCCGCAGCTGGGTCTGGGTCAGCCGGTCCCAGCTGGGGCTGCACATCCACCCTCCTAGGGGCTTCTAGATGCCCAGGCCACATCTCAAACCAATTGCATCAGAGTCCCAAGGGGCAGGTCCAGGTACCAGTGGGTCTGAGACTCCCCCAGTGCCTGCTGTGGGGAGGGGCTGGGAATCTAACGGCTGCTCAGACCAGGCATGAGCCAGGATCCCAAGTAGGACAGGAGTCGTGAAGTTCTCTGAGTAGGTGAAAAGGGCACTGGATAAACTACACCCACGCGCTCACAGGGTAAAAGGCTGGCCATCTACCTGGGGCTGCAGGGGACAGTGTCACTTGGGAGAATTTAAAACTAGTCTGTGCCTCCTAAGAGTTCCAGGGAAGTGGTCACATTGCCAGCCCATTGCCAGAGCCCAGGACCAATGCATTAACCATAACCTACTGCCCAGGGCACAAGATACTGCTTTAAGAAATGAGTTCCTACTGAACATTCTAGAAGGGCAGGCAGACAATAAACAGTGGAGCAAACATGTCATTGTTTCTCAATCCTGGCTGTGCACCAGAATGAGATTTTTTTTAAAAAGATTTTATTTATTTATGGGGCGCCTGGGTGGCTCAGTAGGTTAAAGCCTCCGCCTTCGGCTCAGGTCAGGATCTCAGGGTCCTGGGATAGAGCCCCGCATTGGGCTCTCTGCTCAGCAGGGAGCCTGCTTCCCCCTCTCTCTCTCTGGCCGATGCTCTGCCTACTTGTGATCTCTCTCTGTCAGATAAATAAATAAAATATTTTTAAAAGATTTTGTTTATTTATCTGACAGACAGAGATCACAAGTAGGCAGAGAGGCAGGCAGAGACAAAGGGGAAAACAGACTCCCTGCTGAGCAGAGAGCCCAATGTGGGGCTCCGTCCCAGGACCCTAGGATCATGACCTGAGCCAAAGGCAGAGGCTTTAACCCACTGAACCACTCAGGCACCCCTAGAAGGAGATTTTAAAAAGTGCTGATGTCCCTGATCAGTTTCCAGAGATCTAGATTAAACTTACCCAGAGTGTGGCCTGGGCATCAGAATCTTTCCTGAAATTTCTCAGGGCTGAGAACTACAAAACAACTGAGATAATTCAGATGGTTTATATAGGCTAGCTAGCAGGATATAGGAAAGATAATAAAGAGTAATTAGTTCAGGGGCACCAGGGATGGACTTCCCGGAGGTGACATGCAATATGGAACTTGAAAGATGAGCAGAAGGCAGCTTGCAAGGAGCAGGGGAAGCAGCTCTCCAGGCAGAGGGAAGAACACGTGCAAAGGCCCTGAGATTTGAATGAGGCTAAAAAGTTTTAGGGGAAACAAACCAGCCGGTGTGGCTGGAATGTTGTGAACCAGAGGGGAGGCATTTTCAAGACCGCGTAAGTCATGAATTTTGCAGGCTTGCATACATAAGCATTTTCTCCCAAGAGCAAAGGAAAGCCACTAACATGTTTCGGCAGGGCAGTGACATGGGGAGAATCCTGCAAAGTCACAGCTGTATGCGCTTGATCTGCTTTACGGCCCAGAACCTCCTCCCCGCCCAGCTTCTCTCTCTCCCCCGTTCTTTATTTGCATTATTCCCAGTGACTCCGTGGGGGAGGTAGGTAGGTGTCCTATCCGTGTTACATATGAGACAGCACCAACATCGACTGGCTTCCTTCGTGCGATGCTGCTCCCGAGGGCAGGCTTCTGGATCATCTGGCGCCTGTCCCAGGGCTCCTGGGGGAGACGGGTTGCTGCAGAGTACCAGCAACCACAGTTGTCACTACAGTGAGTTACATTCTTGCCACCCCTGGTTGGAAGGGAGACGCACAATGCTGGGTCTCCTTGAGCAAAACAGCTTGCCCCCGAGTGGTCTCCTTTGCAGCACCCAACTTCCACGAAGAGCGAATTGTTCTGATTGTTAGTTGTTCCTTCATAGACTATGACAACCTCATTTTAGGAAATGAAGGTGCTTTGAACCAAATCAAAAAGCCAAATCCGAGGTGCCTCACCTTAGTGTTTCGCAGTGGGATTCCCCACTGGTGAGTCCATGCAGGCTCTGGGCAGCTGCCCCACTGCTTGGCTGTGGGCTCTCATTTTCTATTAATTCCCCAAGGACTGGCTGCTCGCAGCTGTTGCTGGGTCAGTTGTGGAGAAACCTCTTTAATATTAGAACATGCCGTCATGGTTGGAGCATATGGGTCTTTCTGACACAGCCCTTGGAACCCCAGGAGGCCCATGGCACACCCCAGTTTCTAGGGAGGGGAAGGATGTTGTGAGGAAGACTGAGAAGGGCCACAAGTGACCTTTAGTGATCTCGCTGGGTGGTTTCGCGGGGCTGTGGCTGTACACAACTGGGATGATTCTGGAAACAGGATGACGCTGGGCTGGATGGCTTGATGCACAGTTTGTGGAAACTGGTTCCACCACCTGGATTACTAAGGCGAGATATGAAACTCCTACCCTCACCATGAAGCCCAAGGGCAACAAACACATTGCTTCTACGTAGTAACCATGGAAACCCTGGTACAGACCCCTGGTGTTTTTGCTTCCTGTAGAGATGGCACCGAGTGCTCCCCAACTCCTCCCTTTCCGCCGTCCCACTACTTTATCCCAGTAGGGGCTTAGATTCCCAGGAAGAGGTCTCTCAGCTCACCAGGCTCCTGGTGAATGCCAAAGGGAAGAGCCCTGGGGAAGGAAAGCAGAAGGCTGGGAATGAAGACAGGAAGGAATGATGACATCCAGCAGTGCTGGTGAGAGACAGGCAGGCTAGGGCAGGCTGTTGGTGTCACTGGGAATGCTATTAAGGGCATTCATGAGGCAGCACGCACGTCTGGAGTCCCATCTGACCGGCATCAACAAATGTCTCTGTTCCATTCATTCTGGAAGGGGAGCTTTAATTAGGCATGAAGAGATTTATCAAACAGCAGCCCCTTGGAGCTGTTGGTCTTTTTGCCATCTGGACGGATGGCTTCGTACCCTGTGACAACAGCAGTGGGAATGATTAATGAGGTCCCACAGCCCCACCCCCTGGGCCTGGTAAAACCTGAATGGCTTTTGTCCTCTCCCAAAAGGAGAGAGATTTTGCCTTTGTTGATGGGCACACAAGCTAGGGTTCATGTTGAGGTATGTTTGACTCTTTGAAGGTGATCCCAGACCCATGGCAGCCAAGACTGTGCTTGAGGTCGGTTTCCAGTGTGCAGTGAACCAGCCACAGGGATTAATAGAAGAGACCATGGAGTGGGGATAAGACTGGGGTGCAAATTCTGCCAGTGAACTATGGGGTTCACGCAGTTTTTTTGGCCTTGATTTTATGACCCATCCAATAAGAATAACGATTTCTACATCTGCCCACCACATGTGATTTTTTTTTTTTTGGAGAGTTTTATGACATTACAGATGCAAAATGACTTCATTGATTACATAGCCCTCCACAAGCATTAAGGATTTAATCCAACAAACATTTATTGAGCAACTGCTGTGTGCTTTGCACCACTCCTGGTGCTGTAATGGACACAGATGATTAAAACACAGTCCCTGCCCTTGGCGAGCTTACAATCTAAGAACGGTCATAGGACAAGTGCACAATAACTATAATACAAGGCAGAATATGGTAAGTGCCATGAGAAAGGTACAAATAAAGTGCTACGGTGGTTCAGCGGAGGGAGAGATCCCAGTGGTTGGTAGATCAGGGAGGGCTTCATGGAAGATGTGGTTTCTGCACCGGCCTTGAAAGGAACAGAAGAGAGGGTCCCAGGAGATGAGAACAGCAAGACCAAAGGCACAGAGACAGGAAAACCAGGCACCCCTTCCAGCAATGACGATTCTCGATGGACCAGTGCAGGGAATAAAGAAGGAACAGGTCCTTATCTGGTGATCTGTAATAATGTCAGGGTGGTGACTTGTACCTTGTTTCGTGGGCCAGGGGAACTTTTAAAGGCTTCTGAATGGCTGGAGATAAGAATCACGATGCATCTGCAGAATGGGTGGCGGTGTGCAAGCATGCGCAGAGGGAAATGGGGGTACAGGGAGGGGGAAGAGAGTGCTGCTAAAATTGTGCAAGCAAGGGAGAAGCCAGGGCAGCGCTGGTTGAAAGGGTGACAAGGGAATCCATGGAGAAGAGTCAAAGATGACTTTAGGGTCTCAGACTTGGGTGGTTGAGAGGCTCACGGGGCTTCTAGCAAGAAGAGGGGGGGATCGTGGAAGAAGGGGAAGCAGAGATGATAAGCTTGGCTTCGAGGTATGGAGTCTATGATGCCCCTGGAGCAGGGGGGGTGGGCACACAATGGAAGGCACCGATGTAGGGAGTGTCTGTGCAGTGGGGCAAGGTGGGAGGTGGGAAATAATGGCCTGACCCATCTCGGGTCCTTTTTAGAACAAGGGAAGGGTGGTAATAAATAAATCATAAATACATAAATAAATAAATACATAAATAAATGATGAAGAGACGTTGGGAAGGGAGAAGAAACACCGGGAGTACATGGCATCGTAGGCACGGAGGGGACGGGTGTCCTGCAGGGGTCGCTGTGGATCCCAGTGATGTGGGGAGCTCGGTGGTGATGAGGGGTCTTCTGATGAGGCAACATGGAGGGTGCTGAATCTCCGGTCCCCAGAGCATGGAGAACAGGCAGGTCATGGGAGACAGCACTGCAAGCACTGGAGACCCCTTCCTGGGGCTGCTGGCAGGGAAGGGGAGGGAGGGAAGAGGATGCTGGAGCCTGGATGGGTGGGAGAGTGTGTGCTGGTGGAAGTGAGGACAGAGGTGGCAGAGGCGTGGCTGGGGTGTGTAGGAAAATGTCACTGCCCAGAGGACGGATGTCACGTCCTCAGAAATGCGCGGAAGGAGAGGCGTGTGGAGGAAAGGGATCAGGAGATCTGGGGGAGAGATGGTGTTTCTGGTGGCTTCCTCTCTTCAGCCAAGGAGGCAGCCGATGGAGGGGGTGGTCATTTGGGGGCTTGGCCAGCATGCAGGTCTCGGAGGCTCCAGGGTGGGTGAGGGTGGGGTGATTGGGGACGGCTTAACAGTCAACAGGAGGTGACCAAAGGGTCTTCTGCTCCCAGGATGGCTGTGACCACTGCAGTTACAAGGCGGTGGACCAGGGTGGCGGGGACAGAGTGCAGGCTTGGACTCCTTGGGGCCACCCAGGCTAGCTGGCTTGTGCATTTAGCTGCTCTCAACGGGCAGAGGGGACGGGCTGCCTCCTGACTGTGTGCCCCGGTGGAGGAGCAAGAGGAGGTGGGGGAAGCCCAGGTCCTGGAGCTCCTGCCATCAGGTGGCTGGTGCAGTTGGGCAGTGTAAGACCTGTGACTTGGGAAACAGAGCGGTGCAGAGGGTCCTGGCTTCCCAGGGCAGGTTGTCAGGACTCCTTCTACTTCAACAGCCACTGGTGTCCGTTTAAGGAACCTAGACCAATATGGGACAGAAGGAAAACCAGCTCTTCCACGGAGCTCTGGCCTTAAACTGCCCCACAGGGTGGACTGGTGGCTGGTACACGAAGCGTGGGGCCAGTCCAGGACCTGACTGACGTCCCAGCTCCCCTCAGGACTCACCACTGGAACGTTCTGGAGTCCAAAGCCCCTGTTAATCCATCGAGTCCCAGGAAATTCTACCTGCTCCCCAGGGCACTCCCAGCTTCAGACATTAAATGTCTTCCAGGGCCTTTGAGATCCTCTCGATGAAAGGTTCTGGAGAAGTGTAAAATATGATACTAATTATTTCCACTTCTTGCGAGGAAGTCCAAACCACGCAGTTCCCACAGAGGCTGTTAGGGCTGTTGCTTTTTAAATATTCATTTTATAACGTAAATCCCAAATCTCAGACTTGAAGCATCCATGGCAAGGACAACAAGAGAAGAAACAGAGAGGCAGGGTGGCGGTTGCAGCCATGGCTTGGACACGGAGCACCCACGTGCAGGTGAATGGTTCTGAACATCCTCCCACCGCCTCCGTTTGCTGCCCACCAGCCATTAATTTAGAGCAAATGTCCTGGTCTGAATTGCTGCTGATTAATTCTGTCCGGTCTCATGTGCTTGGGAGCAGATCTCGGTTACTTTTCTTAACTCGCCTTCCAGATCATGGTTTTTTACTTAGCTTTCAAATACGTTTTAAAACACTGTTATTTATCAGGCAAGGGAATACATCCAAACCGCCTAATGCTTGTCTATATGTGACCTCTGATTCCAGCCCCTAAGTGATTGGCATGGAGCCCAGATTTCCCTGGGAAGATTAGGCCATGTATTTGGATACTGCATTTGGATTTGGGTTAAAAAAAAAAAAAAAAGTCTTTACAATTAATCTTCATGGGGGCAAAAGGGATTTTGTGAATTTCTCAAATCATTGCCTCCATAGAGAGGATGGGTGGGTGGGGGTGGGCAGCGGAGCCTCTCCCTGCACGCTGGAGATGTTCAGTGTTGGAGCTCAATGGCGGCTAGTGTGACATCGGGAGAGGAAAATGACGAGAAAGTGACATGGATCCGGCAGTCTGGCTGCAGACGCCCCGTGAGCACACGATGCAGGAAGCAAACAGAGTGGTTACAGAGAAATGAAGCAAGGTGCTTAACATCCTTTTAGGTCTCACACTCTGGGGCTCTATGAGGCGCCCAGAAAGGCAATCATATGTATTTTAAAAAAGGATGACATTTATCTTGACGGTGCCCTTTCAAGCTTTGGCTGTGGCTTCCCTGGTGGAAGAAGGGGACAGGACGGTCCCTCATGTGACATTCTAATAGAGCAGGAAGGGGGCTGACCCAGCGGGTGACATCTCAGGGTCCCTTCCTCCTTGGTGGACTCTAGACATTTTAAAGAACACCCACCAGACCACCACGTTCTAGACACTCTTCTGCCTTATTGTGGGGTGGAGTGCTGTCCCCAAGCGGGAGATCTCAATTTTTCCAAAGCGCCAGGTGAACACCCCCTGTGGTCTTCAGGGTCATCTGCCTGGTCTGTCCAGGTTCTTGGTGGTTCTTGCAAAGCCAGAGTATGGACTGTCCTTGGTTTCTTCTCCAGCCGTCTCTCCATAGCTGTGGAAGCCTGTCTGGAACAGGTGGGTCCACCGTGAACCATCCCTCGGACAGTTTTACTCGAAGTTTGTGGAACAAGGCTCGCGGCCCTGAAGTGGCCTCTGCTTCTTGGTGTCCTTGTCCTCCTTTGCCAGGCTGAACCCTGCAACCTCCTTCTCCTCTGTGAACAGCACCATTTTAGACTTGGGTCCAGTTGTCCCCTCTGGGTCTTGGCTCACCCAGAATCCACGTGTCTCAGAGGCTCGGGGCAGCTGCCAAGAAGGGGCTCTCCATTCATCCATGAGCCCAAAGATCTCTCCAACCCAGATCATCCAAAGTCATGGGACTGGCTTCTTTTCATGTCAAGTCCTTCTGCCCCTAAAGATGGACTGAGTCTCAATCCGGTTTGGGTGGGTTCTCCACACCTTCTTCCTGTGGCTTATCTGCCTAATGCTAGATGAACACCACACAGTTATAAATACTCAGGTCAATATATATATGCAGGTATATATATATATATTCTGGTCACTGTTTTACACTTTAACAAAGAAAACCACTAGCCTGCTTGTTCTATAATTTGCGCCACCCCGACTCCCATCTGCCTGTGGTGTAGCTGGCAGGAAATGTGAGCCACTGAGTCCCACGGGGTGCCCACCTTACGTGGCCCCATCGCACTGGCCAACAGTCAGTTTCAAAGCCCCCTGCTCATGCAGGCTCTTGAGGGCCTTGAACTCCAAGGGCATGGTGTGGGGGCTGGCTTGGGAGGTGTAGCCATACTTGAGGCTATCGTAATAGTGGTACTTGACGGGGTTCTGGTTCTGATCTAGTGGAAAGGGCCAGAAGCCGTAGAGGTAGATCTGGTTGCAGAAACGTGTGGCCAGGGTGTACATCAAGAGACCAGTGGTGGGTCTCTTGATGTGGACCTTGTTGGTTAGCCAGTACCTGAAAAAAAAAAAAAGAAAAGAAAGAAAAAAAAGAAGAGAAAAGAAACATGAGTTTGTGAATCATCCTTTCCAGGAAGAGGACAGTTTTAACCTGTCCAGCAGTCTCCCTCGTCTTCACCACTCCAGGAGCTGTGGAGACCACTGACCCTGGTTCCTTTCACAGAGGACTGACTACCTACCTTTATTAAGAAACAGAACTCTTCCCTATGCTGTGAGCTTTCCCATATATGATTTTTATGGAAACATGAGGAGCCCATTAGGAGGTACAGATGCAGAAATGAGGCACAGAGACAAAAGTGGCTTGCCCCATGCCACCTAGGTAGAAAGGGCAAGACCTTGACCTGGACTAAGGCCTGTTGGAATCTAAAGTGGGAACGGGCAAAGTTTTTCTATAAAGAGCCAGCTGGTGGATATTTTTGGCTTTGCAGTCACGCTCCTGGCCTCTGCTGTGGGAGCACGAGAGAGCCAGCCAAAGAGGACTCATGTGGGTGTGGCAGCTTGCTGATTGGGCCACTGCATGCAGACCCCCTATTAAGGGGCGGCTCTTGTACGGTGCCCCCCCATCTTCCCTTTGCGGAGGGTCCCATGTGCTTCCCTCTGCATGTCACCATTCCTGACTCCAGCAGAGACCTCCTTGTCTCTTGAGTGTCATAGGATTTCCTTCCATCCCTGCCTGCAGGACCTCCACCCTCTAATGCGGGCTGCCCACCTCTGACCATAGGTGGCTGCCTTGAGAGTTGAGATACCAGAGGGTGCTCTGCCCGGTGAAACCAGGTTCAGCCATGCTCTCTTCTCAAGGCCTGTTGTGGCGCTTGGTGTATCTCCTTCTGAATTGGGAGTTCCGACTTCCTACCTAGGAATCTGGCAGGGATAGCGAGAGGAGCTATGGAGAATTGGGAAGAGCATGGCGTTAGGCTAATGGACGCCAGTGCTGGAGGAGGCACTGAACTACCTCTGCCCATATAAGGTGTCAGTTTACCTTAACCAAGACAGCATTGAGGAAGAACCCAGCTCTAATCCACAGACGAGGAGAGAGAGGTCTGGGGAGCTACCAACTTTTTAGATCTGTGCTTCAACTGACAGTTCTGTTAACAGCTACCTGCGTGCCTTTGGGCTGGTCACTTCTCCCTGCTGGACCTAATTTTTCACATCTTTGTGATAATGGGCCATAGACTAGGGGATCTCCAAGTTTCAACTCAATCTAGACCTTTCTCCAGAAGCAGGAAAATGTCCATTCTCTTTGCCGCCATTTTGGCTTTCCACTATAGTTCTTCTGCTTGGATTTAGAACTCATCGGGATGTGCGGTTTAACCTCTTTCTTTCTCATAAAAAGCTTCTGCTAACCCTACGCTGGATGCCTTTAAAGGCAATGCATATGCCTTGGTGGAAAGATGGAGTTCCTTACCATCAACTCCTCACTACTGTGTGTCCACACCAGACACTGGCCATGTTTTTCTGTCCTCAAACTCTGTGTGCCTCACCGCACCTGGTCCACCTGCCTCTGTGAAAAACATCCACTCCCCAACCCCAGCGTGGCTCCTGAGGACACCTCAGCCCTGTGGCAGGTATGACTTTATAGTCAAACGCACCAATTAAACTCAAGCCAGAAGCAAATGTATGCCAGGCAAAACATTTACGTGTTGCTGAAAGTTGAAACGGTCTCATATACTTCACAGTGCTTTTGGGGAAAAATTGGTTGGGCAGGGGGAAGATTTTCTAGAAGCTCCAGCACGCCCTTCCTCTTACAAGTGGTTCTTTCTACCGACCCAAAAATGAAACACCAAGACATTCCAGAAAGTTCACCTTAAATCCTTTTTTTTTTTCCGGAGGAGATTAACCTTTGAAACAGACAAAGGTTACAGATTCCTAGTAACCCATATAATTTTAGTAAATAATGTAATATTTTATATAATGAAACACATTTCAAGGACCCCTCACCCCATCCTGTAAACATGATTCTCGGAGGCACTGTGCCGACCTCCAGGAGAGTCCCTAGACAGCCAGTCTTTTGTCGTAAGCTTGTCAGTTGAAGACCACTTTGCTTGCTTCTTTTCCTGTTTCATTCTGTCTGGGCCAAAAAACTTCCTTATGGGTGAATTTTTCAACCCAGAATCAGATGGAGGGGACAAAGGCAGAGAGCAAGACAATGGCTCCCTTAACCACAAACACAACTGGGAAGTAATAGGGAAAAGCCTGTGTGGACATCCCACAGACCTTCATCATTTCTTCCTTGAACTGCTGAGAGGCTTACTCCCAGCTAATATGCGGAAGGCATGGTGCTGGCTCAGGGGGGCGTCCGTGGTTGATGCTCATGAGATAAGATGCTCTTCCTGAGATAACTTGCACACTGTAGGTTCAATGTGGCTGAACTGAGCTTGGGAAGGGTGCTGAGGGGCAAAGGCAGGGAAGTGGAAGGAGGAAAGAACCCCAGCAGAGTAGCAGCTGATATTTGGATCACCCCACACATCCTTGCAAAGTGCTCATCCACATTGCTTTAATTACTTATGATGATGGGGAGCTCACCCCTTCATAAAATTGCATTTTCAAGTCTAACTCAATGCTTCTTTACCAAGGCTATACACTGAGTCACCTGGAGCTTTAAGAGGACAGATCCTGAGTACAACCTCCGGGTATAGGTTGGACACTGGGATTTTTAAAACCTCCCCCAGTCATTCAAATGTGCATCCAAGGTTAAGAAGCCCTGCTCTCATTGGTGGGTGGTTCTGCTAAGAATGAGGTATATTTAGAGAAAATATGGGCAAAGAGAAAGCCTCAGGAATAGTCATCAAGTTTTAAAGACGATTTGGCTGGGGGAACTTGTCGAGTCCCGTGGCCTTGATGTCCCGTGGTCGGAGATGTAACTGGGAGCTGGGAGCTAGGATGTGTGAAGGGAAAACCAGTGCCTGGCCTCAGGGTTGCCAGACAATAGGGAGGGTCCCATGGTGCTGTGGCATTTAAAGGGGTGACCAGTTTTATTGTTGTCCAGTATAGTGGTGTCGAAGGGTGTATGAGAGAGCTGGATTTTTATGCCGTTTCTCCAAATTTTTGAATGTTGGCAACTAATTAAAAAAAATTAGAAACATCATGTGAGGTCCTGTTGGGTGAGTCAGCAGACCATATGTGTGGGTGATCCACGGGCCTCCCAGATTGAACTTGTTCTCTTGTTTCAGGTTCCAGAAGGAAAACAGGAGAGTCCAGGGAGACAGGCCCGAGTAGAGGCACTCCTCGAGCTGCTGGTTAGACAAGGCTTAGAAAAAATGCGGCATAGACTCCCCACTCCTAGTTTTGGGCTTTTTCCACCCCATGGTGATTCCAGGAGGGTCGTGGCCTGACATGAGCCGGCTGTCGATCCTCCCGAGGGACGTGCAAGCCACTGCAGTGTCCCTCCCTGAGAGCATAGCGTTATTTGCTCCCTGAGCAAATTTAAGCCCTAACACCGGTCACAAATGCCTTATTAGGGATTTGTGGTTTGTTTGTTTTCCTATTGTAAGGCCTTAGCCTGAGAAGGCGTTCAGAAATGAATTTCTTCTCAGGACATCAGTGCTGTGCTCAGAGACATGGAGGGAAGAGTTTGATCTGCAGGAGGTCTGAGGTTACTCGGACACATGCTGCGCCCTGCCTGCAGGTGGGACTTTCCTCCTCCTGTCCCCAAGGTCAACTGTTTTCCCCTCCCCACCAAAACTAAGCACACGCATTACATCTTCCTGGAAATGTTCCTTTTGTTCCACTCTCTTCTTCCTAGTTCATGCTGAGGTAATCACTTCCATGTATTATCATGAACTTGGCTTCTACTTCTGCTGTTGTGCTTGTCAATCTGGCCTGACCCTCCTACACAGAACAGTGCTGGCATCTCCCTGGGGACAGGGGTCATGCCTCACAGCCCTGGTAGGGGGTTCAGAGGCACCTGGCTCCCTGCATGGCACAATCAGTGCACTGTGGCACGGACAGAAGCTCTCAACAAACACTCCATGTGCCCTCCTACATCTCCCAGCATTCCTTGCAATGGGGCTGTGGTCACGTGACCAGTTCTGGCCAAGAAGCTGTGACAGGAAGTGTGTCCTTTGGGGGCCAACCTTCTCCTCTGCCTTAGGGACCCTCCAAGCCTCCCATAAAGATGGTGTCAGCCTAACAAGGAAGAAGCCTAGATCCCTGGATCACTGACTGGAAGAGAGCCAGTGCCGACCTGCATCACACTTCCCATGAATGAGAAACTAGCTTGTTGGGCTAAGCCGCAAGGGGCTGGGGTGTCGTTACTGCCACGCAGCCTAGGGTTCCAGGTGCTCAGCAAATGTCTGACTCACATGGAACTGAAAAATAGGAAGAAGTCAAAAAAGAGGAAGAGGGAAGCCAGCATGGCACACAGGTTTGTACTTGTGGCTGGGAGGGACAGGGAGAGAGGGGCACAGCCTCTCGTATCTGCTGCCGGCTTTCCCCCAAGAACCAATCACTGGGAGAGGTGTTAACAGCCCAGGAGGCTCCAGAATGAATTGGGAGCTCTGTGGCATGGAGGGGCTGACTTATTTCCCATCCCGGCACCACAGGTGAACAAGAACACTCCTGAGCCATGTCTGACTGGGACGCGGGGGCGCCATTTAATGAGCAGCTTGTAATAGCCGCTGACTGAGTTACGTGGGAACAAATCACTCTTGATTTCCTTTCTATCCCCCTCGGCCACTCTGGCCAGCTTAGAGACTGTGTGTGTGGCTGACTTGTAGACGATTTCCTTCCTCAGGATAACAGCTGGGTGTTAAAACACAAACTAATTAATTTTGCCTTCCCAAATGAGGTTAGCTGGGTGCATCCGAGACGTTGTATTGACAATGCACCTTTAATATTCCAGTCTTGAGATTTTAATTAGAAGGCAAAGTAATCATAAAGAAGGCAGTAATTATTTTCCAAATTGGTTATCCCAATTGCCAAGACGATTAAGCGCTGTATTTTATGAGCATGGACAGCTATAGACAAGGATCGCCAAAATCATCTCCAAAGCACATTTGTCCTTCTTTCTGAATTCCTGAGCTCGGTATGTGGCAAGCACAGTGGCTGCCACTGTGGGAAAAAGGGACCAAAACGGCCTTCTCTAAGATGCTAAAAGCACTTTGTGGAACATAGCTCATATTGTCCCTTAAGGAGCAGGAATGCCTTACAGGTGGTTGCCATGGCACACTTGGGGACACTTTGTGCGAGATGAGCAGCAAAGTTGGGGGCAGGACCCTCAGACCCCTGGTTTCCCATTATCCACACCAGCAGCCTGGGCTCTGGTCTGGGGATCCGTAGCCCATTGCTGTCTTTTCCTTGGGAAGACTGCCCAGGGCTCTTGTCTCCTGGGGGAATACCTCAGGATGAGGCTGCCCAGCTTTGTGAGCATGGAGAGCTGGGGGTTTTGTCTCAAGATTAGGGGCTGGAGTGCAGAGCTGACCCAGTCCTGTTGATGCCTGAGGTCGATTCCTGGTCCCTAAGCCTCAGTGCCCACCCAAACCAGTATCCTTCACTCAAGTAAACAAGGATGACCATGCCACCAGAATTTCTCCAGGGACTCTTGGAGTCCCGAGGACAATACCCAGTGGCCTTGGCCAGGCTTGGGAAGCCCTTGTGACCTGGGACTGAGATCCCTCCCACCACCTGGCCCTCAGAGCCACACGCTATAAGGACCTTCTTGATTCCTACCAAGACACCACCAACTCCCAGCTCTCTTGGCCAGCAACTCTGTCTTATGGTCTCAGCTTTGATGTCACTTCCCAGACCTCCCCAGATGGGTCCATTTTACGTTGTTCTTTTCCAATCACAGCACTTAACCATACTATGCTATCATTATTTACTTGTCTTTCCCCTCCCCTACAATTTACAATTCTGTGAGCCAGTGGACTGACTTCTTACTCCTTATATAACCCCAGATCCTTATAGCTCATGTGTAAAGTGGGTGCACCACAAATCTCTAGTTTATGAAGCCAGGAGAGAAAATGAGCAAGCAGAGGCTAGTGTCCCCTTGGGGGGGCACTGGAAGAAACCAAGGAGGCTGGTTTTCCTGCAGACCTGCAGGTCTGTACATGGGAGAGGCAGGCTAGTCGTGCCTTAGACCATTTGTTGCCAAAAGAAAGGAGAAAAATCATGATGGCTGATAACTTCAGAGCTTCCTCCTCCTTCATGGGGGGTCCCTGCGGGTGTCGAGAGACACTCACAGGGATCACCTCTGGCCCAGCAGGGTTTCAGAAAGTCTACCTCTTGGGGGCTGAAAACTTGTGGCTGGTGTTGGATTCTGGAATCTAAACTGATGCCGCTTCAAACAGGAAAAAAAAATTATAATTAACCTCATTTATAATGAAAGGAATCCAGTTCCACACAACAATCAGATGGCATTTTCCGTTGGATTCGCAAAGAGAACAAGTATTGGTGACTTACCATGCTGGTGAGCTGGTGAGGCTATGGGAAAGCAGGCATTTTCAATCACCGGAGGTGGGACTGTAACTTGGTACCTGCCTCTAGGGAGGGCAATTTGGTAACCTCTATAAAAACTAATGATGCTTACATGCATCTCTTTTTAGCAACGGCATGCCTAAAAGTGAGCCTCTAGATGTACGTATGTGTGTAGATGCCAGTATAAGATGATCACTGTAGCACTGATTATACTAGCAAAAGATTGGAAAAACCTGCGATGCCTACCAACGATTTCTGCTCCCATAAATTATGGTCCAGACACTGTGAAGGAAAGCAAGGTGGTGTGCTTTGATGTGGAATAATTTCCAGAATTTAGCAAGGTACGATGTTTAAAACATGCTCCCTTATGTGTAAAAGTGGATATTTCTGGAAGAATACACACAGAAAACCCGTGTAACAGACTGCCTCTGTGGAGGAGGGCTCACTCGTTCTTCACTTTAAATCCTTTATACTGTTTGGATTTTTCTTTTTATTATGTGCATTGCTGTTTGAAAAAAAAATTGAGACAATCTATGAAAAATGATGAAATGCCATCTGTGCCTTAAGACCACAGACCTCCTTCTTTTTCTCTATGTAACACTGGAATGGGATATACTTCTGCACTCTGTGTCCCCTGGAGGAGACTGGAACCCAGCTCCTGGACTGAATCTGGGGACATGCTCTTAGGACCATGCGATGGCCATGTCTGGGAGGAGGGTCCTCCAACCTGCGCTGGTCTCGGCTCTCATTCTCTGCGCCATGCTTACTCTCTTGCCTGTCCAGTGTGCAGGTTTCTGCTACCCGCTGCCAGACAGCAATGCCCACAATGCTGATCTGCTGCTCCGGCCCTGGCAGGGATGCCCGCTGGACCACTGCCATCCTAGGGCTGACGTTCAGCACGTTTGGTGCCTAATTAAGCACCAATTCACAGGCTTCCTCTGCACCAGGCCTGTGGTCTGGGTGGCTAAATGGGCCAGGCAGCAGGCTGCTTTCCTGCCCGAGGGCCACCCTCTCCACGGGTCACAGCCTTCCCTATTGTCGTAATTGAATCAGAGCCATTCACTACCATCTGCAGACCAGAGTTTTCCCCTTCCTGCAGCCATATTCAACTGCCGGGGTGTCCTTCCCCTGGGCTGTTCGCTTCCCTTGCCAACAGCCAGCCAGGGCACTGTGCCACTCTTGCAGGCTGACACAACCGAAAGCCCCCTGGAAGTAAGATTCAAAGGGTAGGCTTTCTCTGCCCCACACTGCCCCCTCCCTGCAATGCCCAGGTCCCATAAAGGCCCCAAAATGTCAGGAATCCCCAGAGGAGCTGGTGGTTAGAGATTCTGCTGGCACAGGTGTGATGAATCAATGAGTGGAAACTGTGGACCATCTAACCCAACCAATATGGGTTGAATGATATTCCCTCAGAATTCATCTGTGGAGGTCAACCTCCAGTACCTCAGAATGCGATCTTATTTAGAGATAAGGGTCTTTACAGAGGTAAGCAAGTTAAAATGAGGTTGTTAAGGGGACTCCTGTTCCAACCCAATTTTATAAGCAGGGGGCATTTGGAGATACACAGGCACACAGAAAGAATGATGGAGAAAGGTCCTCCACAAGAGAAAGAGGAAGGCCTGAGGGAGGGTCTTCCCTCAGTGCTCTGAGAAGGACTTCTAGCCTCCAGATCTGCAAGACAATAACTTTCTGTTGTCCATTTAGGCCACATGGCCTGTGGTCCTTTGTTACAGCAGCACTGACAGACTCATACACTAATTCTGTAGGATGTGGAGTTCCCAAGTCATGGCCCAGCAAGGAGCATTCACTGCTGCCTGAACAAGAGGCAACCAAGCTCAGTTCAGAGAACCTTATTTGTTGGGATGCTCTTCTCAGCACCCAGATGAAGTCAGAATCCTCGTAGATCCCTTCTCAACCTTGGTTCTACATCTGGAGCCTTGCAGTCCAAATCTGTGAGCTGCTCAAGGGCAAAGGCCTTGTTTCATTGATTTTTGTGTTCCCCCAGCACAGGCCCGGGGCCTTCTAGGTTATAGCAAATAAATATTTGTTAATTGAAGAAAGATTGCTCCCACGCTCCTTGGAGACCTCTCTCCCCAAACCTTTCGACTTTCGAATTTCTCTGCCACTGGGGTGCCTCTCCAGCCTGGGTCCCAAAACTTCTCCAGGTCAGATTTGACCAAGGTCATTGCTGACCTCCTTGAGTCTCAAAACATTATACATCCATCGCTGTGATCTAAGATCATCTTATCCCTTTGAGAAACCACGTGCCTGCTGCTGATTGGTACTGTTCATCACACATGTACAATTGTTTAGAACCTAAGCACAGAATCTTGCATTTGTGTGTATTAAATTTCTCCCTCTTCGATTAGCTCATTGTTTTAGTCTATCAAAAGAAGTTTGGATTCAACTCTGAGGCCCCAATTATTAGGAATCCCCCCCAAAGTTGTGTCTTCCGCAAACTGACTAAGGAGACCATTGATGCCTTCACTTAAGTTACTGGTAAAAATGGGGACAGTTGGGGCACCTGGGTGGCTCAGTGGGTTAAAGCCTCTGCCTTCGGCTCAGGTCATGATCTCAGGGTCCTGGGATTGAGCCCCGCATCGGGCTCTCTGCTCGGCAGGGAGTCTGCTTCCTCCTCTCTCTCTGCCTGCCTCTCTGACTACTTGTGATCTCTCTGTCTCTCTCAAATAAATAAATAAAATCTTTAAAAAACATGGGGACAGTTGGCAGTACAGGAAGCTGGTGGTGTGTTTTAGAGACCCCCATGAAGTCAACCTTTAATTAGTCATTTGGGTATCTGTGGTCAACAGACAGTGGCCAGTCTGTCAAGGACATGAGAAGGGGCATGGCAGTAGACACAACTGAAACCCATACACATGGGTTCGAATCCCCCTCCTCCTCATCTGAGTTACCTGGTGTCTGAGCCTGTTTCCTTGTGAGTAAAATGGGGATAAAAATAGTATCTATCTTACAAGGTTTCTCTAAGAAGAGACTTAACATTTGCTCCTTTTTACTCCCTGAAATATCACAGTTCTCCATGCTGCTCAAGCAATATTTTGTCAAAGTATCTGACTTGAACCAAGATATGAAAATGACGACACCAATCCTGGGTCTATCTGTCTACTACCCCCTCAGAAGAGCAGACTGGGGCAGTGTGCCCTGCTGCTTTCCCATGAGGACATCTGGTCTTGATATTTGCTTCTTCATCTTCAGGTGTTCCTGAGCCATTGCACTGATAAACATTTTGAAACTCTGACTTGGGGTTGACAACAAGCTCGCTGGAGTCCATCCTTTCCCATGTTTAGAAAATTGGGGCATGATTTGGGAAAGGTCAGGGCCAACTGCTCAGTGGTCTTAGTGCATGATATCTTCTGAGATATTAATAGGTCTTGGTTTTGTTGAAAGTACAGGTTCTCAAACTTGTGCTGTACATCAGAATCACCTGTAGGGTTTGTAAAGATGTAGATTTCTGAGCCTCAAACATGCAGTTTCTGATTCAGTAAGCTGGGGTTGGGCCTGAGAATTTGTATTTATAACAAGTACCCAGGTGATGCTGATGTAGCTGGTCCAGGGACCATGTTGAGAACCGCTTGTTTAGGGCAACGAAATGGGATTATACATAATGATGCCAAAAGCTTTGTCATGCTATCCAGGTAAAAGACAGCTCTCCTTTGCTGAGAAGACAGGTGAAGAAGAGGAACCAAGAGTCCCATTCCCATTTGTCTTTTGTAGCCTCTACACTGCCTGCCCTTAACTTTTTAGTTCTTTTTACTTGAATCATAAAATGCAATTTCTGTTTTTCTTTCTTTTCGGGGGGGGGGCGGGTGGACGGAGAGGGAGAGAGAGAATCTTAAGCAGCCTCCACACCCAGGGCGGAGCCTGACGAGGGGTTCCATCTCATCACCCTGAGATCATGATCTGAGCTGAAATCAAGAGCCAGAGGCACCCCTTTTCTATTTTTTTTTTCTTAATATTTTCATAAGCTCGCATTCTGGCTTTGGCCTTCTGACATTATTCTTCTAGGATCCCTGTTATTACTTCCTGGTTATTGCTACAGGGGCAAATGGGTGGTGATCAGGAGCAAGAGAGGAGTCCTGAATCTCGCTCACAAGCCATGCAATCTTGTGCAAGTTTCTTACCACCTGAGGCTCACTTTGCTGTCTTCAGCATAGAATGCTGGTTCTAGTTCTCTCATCACATGACACAATACTTTGCATGGTGTCTAGTATAGCTGTGTTAGGGATGGTTATCTGTGACCCTCCTCGATTCTCCTACATGTCCTTCTTCAATCTGAGGTCACTGGAGACCCCCTGACCAGTCACCAGAGGCTCTCTGAGTATCAGGCACTATGCAGGAGAGAGGAATGCAGCACAAAGTGGCAGTATCCTAGCCTCGAGGCACTGACAACTTAACAATTAATAATAAGAAGTAGGTTAATAACCACAAATGTGTAGGAGGAGACTGTTTAGCCAGGAGAATGGAAACTGTGTTCATGTGGTCCCTTCACATGAAGCCTGGCTCTACCACGTGCCAGGTTGTAGTACTAGACGGACTTAATATGACCAGCACTGGGCTCTAAAGTGATTTAAGTAAATGATTTCATTTGGTCCTCATGACAAGCCCACTTGCTGTTAATAGAGCATCTCATGATTTTTTCCCCCCCATGAAAGGATGGACTGGGAACACTGAACCAGTCTAAGGAGCACAGTGACTTGTATGTGGACACGTTTGGGCATGTCAAGCCACCCAGCTGCATTCAGGGTGAGTGGACGCATAGCTGCTATGTGAGGATGGCTGCTTTCCTTTGGAAAGATGGCTTGGCTTTGAAGGAGCAGTCAAGCAAATGAGGGAGGCAAAGGCCAAGGCAACGTCAAGGGGCGAACAACACTGAGAGCCTCAATGGGGGGTTCCACAAGACTGTGTCAAGGCTCAGATTCCAGAGGGTGTTTGATGGGACCCTGAGGTGTTCTGACCTTTCAGCTTGTTCTGCCTGGTGGGAACACTGTCCCAGACTCAGAAGAACTGCCGTGCACCCAGGGAGACCTGATACACCGCTGTGTGGTCTCCTCACACCACTTCTCTGGTGTGACAGCACCTGCCCCACGGAGCTGATGGGGGCCCCAAATCCAGAACTGGCTGGATTTGAATTTGCTGCCTCTGGTGTCCTGGCTAGAGTGAGGTGCTGTGCTTCAGTTCCTGGTTGTGCCCCTTCCTGGCTCGGTGGCTTCCTACTCATCACCCAACTCATCTGGGCGTCAACTTCCTCCTTTGCAGATTGAACATATTAAGATGCCTCAAAGATGATTCCCACTTGACATTCCCACCAGCAGGCACAAGGGTTCCGATTTCCTCACATGTTCACCAACGCATGTTATTTCCCACGTTTTGATAGCGTCCATCCCAGCGGGTGGGAAGTGGTATCTCACTGCGGTTTTGATTTACAATTTCCCAATGATGAGTGATGTTGAGCATCTTTTCATGTGCTTATTGGCCATCTGTATATCTTCTCTGGAAAAAAAAGTCCATCCAAGTCCTCTGCCCTTGTAAAAATTAGGTTGTTTGATTATTTATGGTGTTGTTGAGTTGTACTCAACATATACTCCGGATATTAATCCCTTATCAGATACATGATTTGCAACTATTTACCCCCATTCTATGAGTAGGTCCCCACCCCCTGCCATACTAGATCGGCTTTTTGGTGCATGAAAAGTTTTAGTTTAATGAAGTCCCTTTTATCTCCTTTTTTCTTTCATTTCCTGTGTTTTTGGTGTGATACTTAAGAAACCATTGCAAGACCCAAGATCATAAAGATTTTCTGCTACATTTTCCTCTAACAGCCAATTACTTCTAATCGAATGGCGCACTTGAAAGTGGTCAAGATGGGTTACTACCAAATCACAAGTTGGCAAAGATGTGGTGAAATGGAATAGCAGGTATGAGGGAAAATGTGGAGAAACTGAATCCCTTGTGTGCTGCTGGTGGATCGCAACATGGTGCAGACACCATGGAAGGCGGGATGGATGTTCTTCAAAAAATTAAAAACAGGACGACTGTATGATCCAGCCATGGAAAGCAGAGTCTCGAAGAGCTATCTGCTCACACGTGTTGACAGCAGCACTATTCACCACAGTCAAGAGGTGAAAGCAACCCAAATGTCCAGCTATGGACGGATGGACAAACAAAATCTGGCGCACACATACAACAGAATATTATCCAGTCTTCGAAAGAAAGGCTGTTCTGACACAGGCTCTGGCACGGATGGACCTTGAGGACGACACATTAAGTGGAATCTGTCAGTCACAGAAAGGCAAGTGCAGTAGCAATCTCCTTGAACGAAGTATCTAAAGTAGCCAAATTCATGGAAACCGAAGTAGAAAGATTACTGTATCAGGGGATGGAGGGGGGGGGGTTGGAGAAAAGGGGACTTGTTATTTAATGCGTATAGAGTTTCAGATGTGCAAGATGAAGTTCTGGAGATTTGTTTCACAACACTGGGTATATACTTAACTACTGAGCTGCACAGTTAACAATGGTTAAAGTAGTAAATTTTATGTTGTGTCTATTTTATCGCAATAAAAATGTTTATCTTCTCCACTTCATAAAGAGAGGGTTTATTGAACAATAGATTTTTAAGTATGGAAACAAGATTATTCTGTAAACTCCAGTCTACGTTGGAACTCTGAGGTGAAGACATCCTGACAGGTGAATCTAACTTTTGTCCACTCTTCTACTACAGAATCCTTTATCCAATGGAGCCTAAATAAACCCTCCACCCTGTGGTTTCACCCTCTGGTCCTACTTCTACCTCTGAAGTCTATAGGGCAGGTCCAAACCCTTGCTGGGTGGTTGGTGGCCGTAGGGATGACTGACTGACTGTGTCTCCCTTGGCCAGCTCAGACCACACATTCAGATGTAGGCAAGAGACAGAGAAAAGTGAGAGACAGACAAAAGCAAGGCTCAGGGAGGTAATGGACCTGTTTCACCACCTGAGTAATGGAGGTGGGATTTGAACCCAGGTGTCCCTAACTCCATAGCCTATGGTTCTCATGCTAGACCAGGCTGCCTCTGGGCCAGTTTCCTCTTCAGCCATCTTTTCTACGAACCCTCAGTTTTTTCTCCTGTGGCTTTGTTCTGCCTCCCCCATCCCTTCAGCCCATTCTTCCTCTTGAGGCAAACCCCAGGGCAAGTTCCCGCCTCGTCTGGGCAAGCCCTCGCTCTCGCTACAGGCACTGCCCACCTTTCCTGTAATGTCTGACAGGACCCGCACCCTGCAGAGGGAGAGGGCCATTGGCAGAAATCCATTCCGAGGCCCCTGAAGCCCTCTTCCCTGCCAGCTCTTCCCCTTGCTAAAAGCAGGAACCAGCCCCGTTCTCTCCTGCAATATTTCCTCCCGGGAGTTCCTGCAAGGGAAGATGTTGCCATCCCAGGATTAACAGCCTGTTTGTTTAAAGGGCTTATTACTGGTGCTTAATGCTATTTTGACAGATGAAAGTGAGTCAATTATAGCTGGAAATAGCTCTGGCTGTAAACGTTTCTTATAGGTAGTAGCCCATTCCCTGTCTGAGGGATTACTTCTTTTTACCATGAGCAAGTCCTTCCCCTTCTCGCATCTCCTCTGACCCCCAAACCTTTCCTCCTTCCAGGCAGAGACAACATATAAGGCATGGAGCCCAGACTCCATGAGATGGGGGGTTGCTGGGACAGGGAGGAGGTAGATGTTCAAGGAAGACCTCACAGGTTGACCTCCAGGATAAGGAATGTGGCCCCAGTGAGCCCTCTGTCCATCAGGTGTCACTCTGCTCCATCAGCCACAAGCGTCGCCACCTCTTCCTGAATGTTTTGCTCGGTTTTTCTTGGGGGTAATGGGTTTCCGTGCTGGCAACACAGCCTAATCAGATCAGGGCCGGTCACAGGCTTGGGGGTCTCGGGGGTCACCTTTGTGAGGACAGCAAGAATCTATGTGGGTTGGACAGAGAGCTTTCTGGGGGCCACACTGAGTTATGCTTGGGCCCCAGGAAAGAACATTTCAGAGTCAGCATGGGTCTGTATGATGCGCTCGCTTGTGCCACTGGAGCAGGATGGTGAAGTGCCACGTGTTTAGGTGAGGTGGGTACAGGGCTTGATCCCAAGCTGCAAGCTCAGGAGTGTGGACAGGCGTATTTGTAACAGCCATCTCAAACTTAATATGTCCAAACTTAATACCCCCAAACATGCCTGGGCTCTCCTCTCACAGAAAATGGCACCACGGTCCACCCATACTCTCAAGCTCTAATCCTTTTTTTGAAAGGTGGCTTTCAAAAAAGGATCCTTTTAAAAAAGGATCTTTTTTTAAAGATCTTATTTATTTATTTGATAGAGAGAGATCACAAGTAGGCAGGGAGTCAGGCAGAGAGAGAGGGGCGAGCGGCTCCTGAGCAGAGAGCCCCACACGGGGCTCTATCCCAAGACCCTAAAACCATGACCTGAGGCGAAGGCAGAGGTTTAACCCACTGAGCCACCCAGGCACCCCTCAAGCTCTAATCCTAACAGCCATTCTGGATTCTTCTCTTTCTCTCCCTCCTCGAGATCCTCAAATAGAACCCACCAACAAATCCTGCTGCCTCTACGCCAAAGTTTCCAGCTAATCTGAGCGACCTGTTGCCTATCTACTACCACGACCCCCGTCTTAGCCACAAGCAGTCCTGACGCAGACCATTGCAAGAGCTCCCAGCCTATTTTCCTCTTTCCACCCTTGCCCCTCATGGTTTACTCCCTACGCAGCCCCGATGGGAGGACCGTTCTCAGCCCAGCTCTCCCGGCGGGCCCTATGGATTGGTCAAACCGGGCATGCTGGAAGAAACCCATTGAGCAGCCCCAGCTCCTTTCTCCAGGAAAGGATGTGCAGGAAGACCAGGCCGATGCCGAGGTCACAGAACTCACGCGTGGTAAGCTGGGATGCAAATGCGTCTGGGCGGGGAATATCGCCCACCAAGCCCTGCCCAGGCTCCGCGCCGACCCCCTGCCCACCCCTGCCCACCCCGCGGAGAGGCCGCTCACCCGCGGACGGCGTGCAGCAGGCGCAGAGAGGGGTACGCAGTACGCACGTTGACGCGGTGCTTCAGGATGAGCTCGTTGACCCACTCAACGCGCTCCTTGCCGCCCCTGGCCATGAAGGCGGGAATCCACAGGATGCTGCCGTTGAGACTGTGCAGCCGCTGGAGTAGCTTTTCCCGCCACGTGGCATTGACCAAGTCCTCAAAGGCCCGTTGGATGACGGAGGGGTTCATGGTCACCAGGTCGGTCTTGAGCCCCACGTCCCGCGCGTACTCCTGCACCGGGGCCAGGTTGCACCTGCCAGAGAGAAAGGCGTCACGGTCCTTTGGGGAGAGATGAGACGCTGCTGCCTACAGTTCATTTCATCCGACCTTTACCTCCTGTCCCCTCTCCTCATCTTCCAGCACGGTCCCCCCGCTCCCGCCCCATCATCCCTGCCTCCCATATTTACTAGGCTCTTACCACATACACGCTGGCCCCTGGGGCTGTGCAGTGTGTACCTTCTGGAGTTCCAGATCTAGTGGAGCAGGAAGGGGGCGAGTAAGCCAGCCCTCAGCCCACAAGATGGCCATGCTACAAGCAGGTGCAACCTGGCCATGATAGGTAACAGTGAGGGCTCTGAAGGCACACTCCCAGGTTCAGAATTCACTCTGCTACTTTCTACCTGTGTGATTCTAGGCAGACTCCTGAAACTCTCTGAGCGTCCCAAGGAGCTTCCCTACAGCTAAGGAATATGCACAGTGGTGTCTTTAGCTGTGATGGAGATCCCAAGAGCACCCCCTCCCAGGGATTAAAGGAGTCAGCACATACCCAGTACTCAGAACACTGCTGGACCACACTAAGATCTCAATGTGATCTAGTCTCACGTTACTACGGGAAGGAGGAACATTAGATAGTATTCTCAGAGGTGGTGACCACTGAGGGACATCTGGACGGATGGAGGAGAACTAATGCCTTTGTGGATGAGGCAATTAGAAGAGTGTTCCTCTAGCTTGTCAGAGCAGAGCAATCACCTCAGGTGGTAGTTAAAAATACAGATTCACCCGGTCTCTCACCTGGGGACCCAGATTCAGCAGGTGAGCAGAGAAACTGGTAGTTATTTTTATAAGCCCGTCAGGTGATTCTTATGACCAGGCAGTTTAGGGAACATTGCGTTTTGGCATTAGAAGCACAAGAAATGTATCTAAGGGTGTAGAGGTGCAAAACAGTATGGGGATTTAGGGGTAGGCAAATAATTCGCTCTGCCTGGGACATATTGTGTGGAGGAGACAAACCTAGAGAGATAAACAGCGTATATGTTGGGCATGTGGTTCCAAGAAGATTTCTTGAACAGGGGAGTAACATGACAAATTTGCATTTTAGGCAACAGGTAGGCAATAAGACGAAATTGTAGTACGTATTGGATTGGATAGAATTGGGTCTGGGAGTACAAACTAAAAAGGCCATTGCAATCTTGTGCTGAACTAGCCAGGGACCCTGGGTGGGCAACTTCTGATATCTCACCAGAGGCCTCCTTTGTGGGGGACCTTCCCACCTTCATGGGTCTAGCTTGGGTGTGCATACTGGGACTTCTTGCCTATGCTGCAGACCAATGGGCCTGGACTGGCCACAGGGGAAGCCTGGCTGCTTACTGCACAGAGGATCTGATGGTGGAAGAGCCCTTTGACCAGTGGAATTAAGTCTGAGGAACTAGAGTAAGTGTTTGTAGAACAGAGGCTGGAGATATGAAGACCAGGGCCATAAATCATTGCCAAACGATGAGACCCAGAGAGACACCACTCACCCTCCTTGCAAGCCAGGACTTTTCTTCCTTCAACATTTGAGGAGCAAAAGTAGGATGATCAGAAAGAAAATGAACATCCTTGTGCCCCTGGCGTGTGCCAGCCCCTGGTCCTTTAACACGGGTCAGCTCATTTTATTCTGACTCCGTGTTAATCACCCTCATTTTACAGATGGGGAGCCCAAGGCCAGAAAGTGCAATGTAATTTGCCCAGAGCGAGTAAGAGAAGCCCCAGGATTCCGTCTCTGATGTGTCTGATTCTAAGACCTGTTTGGTGGTCAGACTAGACCCCCTGAAATACCCACCGTCCTCATTCCCATCCTGGCCTTGCTATCTGTGACTGTGGCCACATACTGCAGGGTGTAGAACTGGTTTGGGACACCTTCAGGGGCCCTTGCCTCGGACCTCAGAGGAATGGAGTGCCATTATCCCTATTGTCCTGAACCCCGCTGAGTCAGGTTTCCAAGACCTCCCTGAGAATCTGGGGCCTCCCCTGGGCCAACCTCCAGGTCCTGAGAACAGGGGCAAGGGAAGTGGATTCAATGCAGTTCACATCTGCTGAGTCTACCACGGGCCAGTGGGGGCTGGCTCCCAACAGGCTTCCAGGTTGGTCAAGGGACGGAAAACAGGTGCCTGCACCCTCAGCTACAGTACTGGTCAGTTGGGGTGTCGCCCAAGTGCCCTGCTGGAGACTCTGGGGAGCTCTGGGGCTACGAGCAGCCGGAGGCGGGCTCCCCACCTCATTCAACCTGGGACCCAACTCATGGCAGGTGTTCCAGGCAGGGGAGGGCTCTGAGGGCCAGGCTAGGTCCGTGACCATGTTTCAGGGCCACTCCTTGAGTGAGGATGATGGAGGCAGCTCTGCCTTGCTGTACCCCTCCTTCACAGGGTAGTTTTCTTTATGGGGGTTATCGGGGGGATCAGGAGGGGAATAAGCTTGCTCTAACAGCAGGCCAACTCTCCCAAAGAAAATTCTAGGGGGGCTGCTGGTGGGCTGCAGTGCTTTGATGGGCATGAGTCTGGGCTGGAAAGGAGTCTGTCCCTTCCAGAAACAGGCATGTCCATAGGTCCAGGGGGAGAGGCAATCTGCTGGAGAGAGCAGCAGCTCATGCTTGGCTCTGAGCCACACTGCCTGGGCCCACAGCTTGAGCCTGGCCACCCAAGCATGCTATGGACCTGTGGCTCTCTGTACCTCAGTTTCCTTCCTGCAAAAGCCAGCCCCAAATGGAACATTCCTGATAGGGTTGTTGTGAGAATTGCATAAGTCAATTGACATGAAGTGCCTAGAATTACACTCGGTGCATGCGAAGTGCCCAATGACCATGACAGTGAGAGGGATGATTTGTCTGTGAGGGGGCATTCATCCATTAGGTTTTCTTTATTGAAGGTGAGTGTGCGTGTCTGTGTGGTCTGTGTGTGTGTGTGTGTGTGTGTGAGAGAGAGAGAGAGCGAGCGCATGCAATGAAGTTTTGATTCCCAAACATCTGGGAATTTATTCTGTACTAAATGACCCCGAGTTAAGCAAACCCCTCTGCCTGCCACTGCAGCCTCATGGGGACACCGCAGGGACCAGCACTCCTGTCCGGCCCCAATTCCCAGCAGCACTTGAGGTGGGCAGCCCGTGCTCCGTCAAGCTCCAGCCTCTGCCATCCATGAATCTAGTCTCTCGCTTCCATGCCTTTCCTTCTGCTGCTTCCTCCTGCTCAACTTTTTCATTTGCTAACGTCTGCTTCTTCCAGAAGCCTGACCTGAACTCCCCTCAGGAATGCAGAACGTTTTGCAAGCTCATTGCATTTTGCATGCAGGCCTGTTCAGTGTGGAGCGTTCTGAGAGGCAGAAGGTCTTGGGGTCTCCCAAGCAGGTGAGGGGTCCCATTACCACAGAGCAAAGCAAAGTGATGGAAGACTGGTTGACAGAGACTGAGAACATCCCATCAGGGCCCTCCTGGTGTCTGTTATCCCACAGAGCCTAGAGCCCGAGCTCAGAGTCCCCTGTCTATGCCAGGCTCAGGCTTGGGCTGGTGTCCAGAGATGGGCAGGAGCAGCTTGCTTTGGGGGAGCTCATGGTCAGCATGGGATGGGTGGGGTGGAGACACAGGGCTCCTGGAGAGTTCTCATTCAGAGAAGCAAATGCTACAGGAGAGGTGGTGTGGAATTCTGGGGTGGCCTCCCTCCCTGTACCTCAGGGGAAGGCAAGGCAGGGAATGAACTCTCAGTGTGCTCTATTGTGGGCAACACCGTCTAGACACACACATGCCAACTCAGGCTGTAGCCATAGCATTGCACCGCATTTCCTCTCGGTGGGGGCTGTGGCCTATAGGATCCCCCAGAGGGAAAGAGGGTCGTCCCTCTAAGGAAGAAGAGCCCAGGGGGCCCCTGACGGTAGCCAGGGCTGCCACCTGGCATCATGAGGGTTCTGTATACAGTGCGCCTTTGTAATTTTGATCTGAATTGCCAGGGCAGGGTTGGGTCGACCATGCAAATCTCACTGCTGAAGCTTGTGGCAAAGGAAGAAGCATGGCTTATGCGTGTGACCCCAAGTCAGGAAGGCCTGGTACCCCCTACTCACACTCTGCGCATACCTTTAAACCCCGCCACCCAACCCTCACCCTTGCCGCAGCTTCCATCAGACACCTGCCCTGCTTCCTTCTGCCTTGCATTCCCCCTCCGTCCCTAAGTCTGTAGACAGGAGGGCTTTGAGAATGGGGGCCAAGTCCCGGGCTACACCAGGCACAGGCATAATCTGGCAAACGCTACCAAGCTAAACCAAGTTTGGCTGCGAGGTGGCCGGGGTGCTTCTGTCACAGCAGATGCATGAGTCGACACAGCGTCTAATCCCACGGCCTGAGGTCGTTTCCCAAAGCCCCAGGACAAGGCTCTCTTTGCATCAGGACAGCCCCAGAGGAAACGTGAGATGCGGTATGCCCTTCTGTCAGGGCTGGGGCACTGTTTGGGACGAAACTCGAGGCTCTGTGTGCCCTACTTCTGACCAGGGGACAGCAAAGCCTTGTTCCCAGTCCATCTGGGTTGGGGGTCAGGTATCAAGGCCATGGGTAACTGAGTCCAGTTGGGTCCCAGGAGACAGAACAATGAGAGCTGACATTTCAGGGAGAATGATGGTCAAGTCCAAGTTTCTCTGCCACCCCCTTACTTCCCAGATTTTGACTACAGGATAATAGTCACTAGCAGAGCACCACCTTCGAGAACACTTGTACGAGGTTTGCAAACTTGAACGGACAACTGGCTGGCCTAGGCTTTATCTGGGGGTCGGCAGACTTTTTGCATAAAGGGCTAGGTACTATTTTCAGATTCTGGCATATGCTTTCTCTGTTGCTACACTTCAACTCTGCCCAACTAATTTCGCTATTGAGGATATGAAAATGAATGGGCATGACTGTGTTCCAGTAAAACTTTATTGATAAAAACAGGCTGTTGGCCATAGTCTGCCTACCTCTGTGCCAGGTTAGGGATCTCAACCTTGACGGTACACCAGACCATTTGGGTTTCCTTGGCTATATCCTGCTGACCCCTCAGACTGACCTAATCAGTCTGGGGTGCACTTTGGACACTGGGACTTTTAAAGGCACCTCAAGAAATTCTAATGCACAAAGGTGAGAACGGAGACTAACCCAAGCATAGTCTCTCATTTCAACCTCTTGGGACAACTGGCCATGCACCACTTAAACCTGCCTGTCGCTTCGGGCCCAGAGCCCCTGCTGTGGTTACCTGATGACAAAGCTGTGCGTGTCGATCTCCTGCCCGCAGCCGCTGTTCAGCAAGACCCCCGAGTTGCCCACAATGGCACAAGTCCGGAAGTGTTTGTTCTTCAGGGGAGAGGTTCTGGGGAGGAGATCATAGAGGTTCTGGGACACGTTCATCGTGCTATCACGGTCAAAGATGTAATGAATGATGTCTCCGGGCTTCAGGGTCCCCTTGAGGACAGAGATGTCCTTTTCAGCATCCAAAAACTTCAAGATTTGCTTCCTACAGGAACCAAACACACATGAGGAACAAGTTTCCCTGTGGCCAGCTGCCCTTTGTCAACCCAGATTTTCCTGTCCTCTGTCCCCCCGTGGCCTGACGCAGCCAACACACAGGCGAAGCCGAGTTCGGGTGCTCTCTGAGAACGCATTCTAGGTGGGGGGTATCAGAAATGGCCCAGAGGCAACTATGGCGAGGGCCGGTCTGGCTTTTGTGGTTATGGCCTCTTCCTATGAGAGGTGGTAACTGCCCAGGGAGAGGACTCTATTAGGACACAGTAAGAGCTCATCACAGAAGGCCCGGGGAGGAAGCATGTCCCACCATTCTGGTTTGCCCAGGACAGCCTGCTTTTAGCATTGAAAATCCAATGTCCCAGGGAACGCTTGTTTTGGACACTTCCCGTATCCCCAGATATCACACTCCCTCTCAGTGGGATTCGGGGCCAGCATCTGACAGGAGGGTCCTGAGCCAGGATTAGGAAGCCCTCACTCCTCAGCGGTCTGTTTTCTTCCACAAAAATCTTCCACAAAAATCTTCTCTAGGAGAGTGGATATCCCATGGTGTGAATGGGAGTGTAGATACTGTGAGGTGTGTCAACTCCTCTACCTTTGAGAGACTGAGAACGTGGCCTGCCATCCCTGAGTCGGTCCATTCCATGGACTGTGCTGTTCTGCCCCCACTGCTATCTAGTTCGAGTTTATAAAAATTGATCCTCCTCTGGTCCCTCAGAGAAATTCCTTCGTGCTGTTTCAGAACAAAGGTGAGCAAAGGACAGCTCCCTAGTCTCCCGGATGACTTGGATTTCGGCAGAATGTTCTAGAATCATCTAGCAAAGTACACAGCTGGAATGGGTGTGGTCAGAAAAAGGATAGGATCTTCTCAGAATCGCCTGGGGAGATTTACTTAAACCACTCAGACCTAGCTGGGGGATTCTAGCTGGGGTGGAGGTGTTTACTGTCTGAATCTCCTAAAACATCTTTAGAAGTGATTTAAGTCAAGAGAAAGAAATTTGGTCCCCACAGTAGCCCTACATGAACTTCATTTCCTGCTGCAAGCCCCTTTCGAACATAGATACAATGATGCCAGAACATAGATACAATGATGCCAATCTTCTTTACCACAGAGCCCTGGCAGGACAAAACTTCTTCCTGCACTTTGCAAATGTCCGAATTTGCAAGACAGTTGCCGCATTGTGCAGATGGTAATGTGGATGCCTGAGAGCCTGTAGGACTGGAGATGTTGGCCACCAGCTGCGTGTCCCAGCAGCACGCCCATTCAAGCCCCCAGGGAACTATAAAGAATTCGGAAGTTCGGGGCTCACACCTGAGAAATCCTGACTTTGAGAGTGGCTCAGGCTCTGCGTGCTTCCTAACGCTCACCAGGGAACTTTAACATGTGGCTGGATTTGGGAGCCTCTGGGGTAGCCAAGGGGTGGCTAGAATGCTTGGCAGGGCACACTGGAAGGAAGTTCTTCTTCCACTAGTCTTATTAATGACCTGGATCTCTTGCCATCACGCAAGGGAGACACTCCGGGCTGAATAATTTGTATCTCTTGATGGGAAAAGAGGCATTATATTTATTTACTGCCCTTTACCAAGGATTCTACAACTTGACAAACTGATACAGCATGGAGATTGCTAAAACCTCTGCAATCACTTACCCCAAAGTATTTAAAAGTAAAGAGAGTCCCTAGAAAGTCCATAAATGAATACCTCTGTGAGTGAATTGATTTATACCTAATTATGAGAAATTACTATCAATTATTAAACATCATTCCGAATCACTCACAGCATCTTTTATTAATAATAATTTGGGTGATTAATTGAAGGGAGTTGGAGGAAATTCCTTTTCCCCCTGGGTGAAGGCACATTGTTCCTGCCAGCATGGCTGTGTTTGTAGGCTGCCATGGTCTGGTCTCCTCTGAAAGTGTGTGTGTGTGTGTGTGTGTGTGTGTGTGTGTGTGTGAAGTGTCCATCAAGGCCAGGGGCATGCAGGTGGGCTTGTGCTGGTGGAAGGATTTCACTCCCATATGGTGTGGTGGGGTGCTCCCCCCACCAGATATATGTCTACTTCCTAACCCTCAGAACCTGTGATGTGGCTTTATTTGGAAATAGCACTTTTGAGGACATAATGAAACTAAGGCTCTTGAGATGGTCCTGGATTACCCGGTGGGCCCCAAAGCCAATGACACGTGTCCTTACAAGAGGCGGGAGAGGGAACCACCCGGACACAGAAGAGATGGGGACAGGGATTGGAGCCATGAGGCCACAGGGCTGAGGAAGGGCTGAAGCATCCCCCCTCCCCCCTGCACACCCCTTCCCCCACCACGCAGAGGGAGCACTTGGAACTCGGGCCCCAGAGCTGGAAGAAAATATGTTTATGTTGTCCTAAGCCACCAAGGGGGTGGGAATTGGTTAAGAGCAACCCAACCCTGGGAGACTATTGTGCATGATCTCACGGACGGATCCACGAGTGCTGCTGATCCAAGGGCGAGTGATAAAGGCCTGTAGCTGGTCCACCAGGGGGCCTCAGAGGGGCACTGGTGAGGGTGGCAGACCGGTGGTGCCAGGAGTCAGTTCCTTCAGGTGGCTTCTCAGCTGCTGGGTCCTGGGTCTCATGTGTCTCTAGCTCCCTCCCCCATTCCCCCTCATGTCCCCAATGAAGCCTTGGACTAGGGGTTGGGGCTTTCCCATTCTGACAGGGAGCCTCCCTGGAGAGGGCACCTCCCTGCTCCTTGTGGGGACACCTGGTAGCTCTGGGCCCCCTGCTCTCCCTCCCCAGGTGGAAGGCCAGCGAAGGTTGGCGGCCATAGTCCAGGCTTTCTCCATTTCTCCAGGCTACCTCGCCAACCTCCCTACCCACATTCCGTACCTCCTACTTCGTGCCCCGGCAGCACAGGGCACGGACACTGGATGCCAGGCTGTGTGCAAGTGGGACGAAGCTTGGCATACCTGTCAACCTCCTAATTACCTTTCTAATCCCGCTGCTCCTTTTCTGGCTCTCCTGTTTCATCCCCTTGTTCTCCCCTCAGAGTGATCTCTGTATTTCCACTGATTCATGCAATGCAACACCACTTAATGTGTGTGTCACATGGCGCTGTCCTGTCTTATATCTGTCTCCCCACTAGCATGTCTGCTTTAGCATCCCGGGCCACCAGCACGATGCCAGGGTTCTACTGACCAAGCTTTGGTGGGTCAGTCATGGCTATGTCAATGTCAAGTACTCAAAATGTTGATGCTGTATCTCCTTCTTTAGAGCTCTCCGTCCCTGCCACCCAGCAGTGACTGCAGAGCTCTGAGACATCATCCTAGAAGCTCAGGACAAGAGCTCCTCTCTGGCTAAGCACACCTCTCCTCTTTATGTCAGTTCCTGGGTCACCCGCAGACAGCGGCGCAAGTGCCAGAGAAGGACTCTTGCTTTGGATCGCCTGGGAGAAGCCACCTGTGGTCTCCACCACTCAGGCTCCTGCTGTTGCTGACCCGAGAGCCTCACTCCTTCCAGAACCCAGGACCTCAGCAGGGAGCTCCTGCCACCTCCCCAGCCCTAGTCGCTGCACACACGTGTTGGGCTGCTGGGGTTGTCTCGGGTTTTTATTTCCAATTGATTGCTAATGGAGGAAACCTGCCTCAGCGGGAGGTAAACATTTTATTTCTATCCTGACTTCTTTAGATGATGGAGAGCAGCAATTTGCCGGCTTGTGCCGAAGAAGGCCAAGGCTCTCTCTTGTCCTATAGGTAATTACCACTACCTGATCCTCAGAGAGAGCGTCTGGTTGTGCCTCCATTTGGCCGAGGCTGGCTGGATGTTGTGTTTAATGCTTTCATTACTTCTGTCAACAACAGCTGGCGATGAGGAGCCATTTATTACAACTTCAACTCTGGAAGAAAAAAAAAAAAGAGGAAGAGGGTAGACATGATCTGTTAGCATGCCGATGACAAGCCTAATAGTTTTGTTTTTGCATGGGCTTGGATGTAAACTTCGGGAGAGCAAAATTGCAGTTATTACCTGAGAAGGGAAGGAAGTCTATTTATCTTCTAGAAGGCACAAATTCTCTCCCTCAGATATACAGTACATACAGTTTGGAGACGGGGAAGGCAGTCTTTCTCTCTCTCTCTTTCTCTCCATCCCCCACCCCAATGTCTCCTCCCAGTGAAACCTCGAGGTCAACCGTTGGAATAGTAATACACCTTCAAGTTACTTTTGCAAAACTCTGCAGTTGCATTAGCAGCTAGGGGGCATCAGATGGTCTACAAAACTTAATAAAGAGAAAACAAAAGCTCATGCCAGGGAAAAGCGAAGCAGCCTGTGGCTTTCCCCTCCTCCGTCTTATCGTATCGCTGCCCTGTTCGTACTCTCAGATGACACCTCACACCGCGTTCCACAGTTCTCGGTGCTCAGTCTCCCTCTCCCATTGTCTGTAAGCAGGGGAGCTCCCTCATTCATTTCTTTTTTTGTCTAAAGGTCTAACATAGGAGGTGCTCAGTAAATGTTTGTTGAACTTGAATTTCACCTTGGGGGAGCCTGGATGGGTGAAGGAGTTGGTTGGCCCTGCATGTCTGGGGCAAATCACAATTCTGGCTGCACAGCCTCTCTCTACCTGACTCAGGAACACTAAGCATTTGGGACCCGCTTGAATCCTGAGGTTTGAAATCTATGCTAGTAGGTTTCTAAGAAACTAGGTTACAATTACATCTCTAAAGGCAGTGTAGTCACCAGCCTGCCTTTATCAGATGCGTACAGATGCATGTGGGTCACGTCAGGTATTGCTTTTGTCTGTGCTGACAGCAGATTCTCCCACTTCGAGTGATAAGTGGATTTGTGATGCCAAATTTTGGAGCTCTAAAGAATTCAAACCAAACATCTATGTCCTCAGCATTTATCTGGAAATAGCTAAGTTAAAAGAGATGCAGTTCTTTTAATGAAGTCTATAGCCGATGCTCTACTTTGCTTTTTGTAGGTAGAAAAGAAATTCAGTTGGGGGTGCAAATTATCTCTGCACATTCTCCCCACACATCTCCATTGCTCAATATTCCTGACTCCTCTGGCTGATATCTCCTGTTTTGGATTCAAACATATGTAACTTTTGCAGAGGACTAGAAGAGGAAACAGAAGACCCTTAGAAATTTTGTTGTTTTCATAAAAGGAAGCAGAAGGTGTCATGGAAAGATTTTACAAGCTTTGTGACTGTGGGTAAACCATTTTACTTCTTGGAGATTCAGTTTCCCCATTTATAGAAAAAGGGAGATATTCAGCATTAAGGACCTAGAATTCTGTAAGGACCACGAGGTCTCCTGCACCTGTCCCTGACTGCCCTCTCATAAGGCTGCAGGAGGAGCTACTTGTGGTTAAAACCCATTGGCACTGCCTCCTTCTGCACAGGCCACAGGTAGGAGCAGTGACACTTGGGACCACAGATCTAGCTATTACACCTCAAGATCCCAAACTGATCATAACTGATCAGAACCTGGTATCTCATGGCTTAATGTGGATTCAGTCTTAAGGTGAAGCTTCCTAGAAACTGTGGCACATTGGTTGACCCCAGGCTCTCTCAGGCCAGAAGGATCTGCAGAGGTACCTATCCTGGGTGCCTGCCCAGAGAATTTTCTTGGAAAACTCCAGAAGGAGTTTCTAGGCTTCTTTGGGACAGAGTGGTGGAGGGGAGGAAGGGAAAGAGATAAACGCTGGCATGACTAGTGGTAAAATTCCATTTCTGTCTCCACTTCCTAGTGATATCTTGGAGGAGACCTTATGCCTCTAGTTGTGGTCTTCCTGGAGTTAACCCTGGCTCTGTGGCTGTTGAGCTGGGGGACTTGGGACAGAGACTTGGATCTCTGTCCTCTGCTTTCTTCTCTGTAACATCGGAGGGATGGATTAGGTGACCCAGGAGCCAACTCAAGTCTCTGGTTTTACATGCTCTCTGTTGCACAAACTCAGCTGGATTAGTGGGTCATTCCAATGCAATGAGGAAACAGGTTCAGATGGGAGAAGTAATTTGCTCATGGCCCCAACTAACAAGCACGGGGAATGAATCCTGGTCTGCCTGACTCCCAAGGCTTTTTCTTCCTGCTTCTCATACTTGATTTTGAGTAAGACTCTTCCTCCCTCAAGTTACCATGGAGCACAGCTGTGGCAAGATCATGGGTCAAGATCTTGTTTCTCCAAAAGGGGACATTTTTCCACAATAGAAAGAGAAGAACTTAGGGCCACGTGGTCTCCTTTTTTATTTCTGCATTTTACTAGGCATAGTGCAAGTTTCATTTGTCATTAGAGAGCCAGAAGCAATGATGTCAAGGAGAGAGGGGTCACTTTCCTGAATCAAGTGGGGGGTTAGGAATGGACATATTGAATAGGTCGGATATGGTCAAGAGACCTAAAAAAAAAAAAAAAAAAAAAAAAAAAAATCTATAGAAGGGCAAATAAGAGACCCTACTCCAAACCATTTGGATCTCTCATCCCCAGACTGACCACAGTAGGATATTTAGAAAGTAAGACAAGGACTTCATTTTCAGTAGTAACTGTGTCAAACAATGTGGCAATCTTTCTTCCTTCCAATGTTCCTTAAGCTATGGGGCAGTTGTCATCAGTGGACAATCGGACTCAAAAGCCTGGTCCAACCATAGTCAGTGGCAAGTGTGGGTTTGTTAGCTTGCAAACCATTTGCTCACTTCTGTGTATCAAACAGCCTCTGGCCAAGGATCATCACAGGAGAAAACTCGCTTTCAGAATTTAGATTGTGCATTCAACAGTCAAGATGAACATCGCTGTGTTGACTTCCTAAATATTTTTAAGAGGTCTTTGTGAAGTTCCTGAATGTTTTATTTTCCATCTTAATCTCCCAGATAAGACACCTACTACAATGAAATTGAATGAGAGACCTGATTTTCTTTAGAGCTTCCACTGCTCAGCAAAAATGCAAGTTATGAATAAGCACATTCGTGGCTCAAGTGCTTCAAAATGTGTGGGCTCTTTTCCAGAAAGTAGCTCTTTCCCATCTGAGTTTTCCATCTCTATAGCCTCTAGACCTTGGGCCATTTCCTGGGCTCTTCTATCGACAGCTCCTCCCCAAAAGTGATTAGGGAAATGCAAAGCCAAAGTGAAACAAAACAGATCTATTTGCTAAGTAAGAAGGGCACATCCAGCAAAGAGGAGAAGCAGATTAATAGCTGCCTTACAGCAAAAACAAATGAACACAAAATCTAATTTACAAACCTATTAGATTTGCTATGTAAGCTGTTCACAGCTGATCTGATTGTACCTCTGCCTCCAGAATCCCTGCAAGACAAAGGAAATGCATTATTTATAAACCCAGCTCTTCTTCCCAAAGCCCTCTTCAATCACCAGGAGATCCCGCAGCCTGCCTGGAGAACCGTAGAGGGGGGATGAGATCTCACTCTGGCTTCTCCAGAGTGGGCAACATCCTGGCACAGTCACAGACCCAAGCATTTTACAGGGAAGTAGGCCTCCCAGATCCCCCCCACCCACTTGAACACTGTTTCAATTGGTAGGAGTGTTTCCACTTGAGATCATTTGAGTCTTGAGACTAACTTCTTTGAGATGAATCTCCCCTAGTTAATCCCTCAGCATGACTCAGCATGGCTCAGCATCTGCTCTAGCATGACTCAGTATCTGCTCTAGGATGTCTTAGCATGACTTGGCCTTCACTCTAGCATGATTCAGCATCTGCCCCTGGTCTTCTGTTGCTCTCACTCACGTGTTAGGATGTTGTCCCTCACATTCTAAACCTGAGACACCAGAACTTCAACAGAATCCTGAATATGGTAATGATTTGCTTTTTTGGTGGCAGGAAAAATAATAAGTGGTGTCACTTTGTTGTGGGCAAGGAGCAGGAGATTGGTGATTAATAGGGTCGTTTGCTTCTTCCTCTAGAATATAGGGTTTTGGAGTAGAAACCTTGTAGGGCCCTTTCCAGCCCCTATTCGTTTCTGGAAAATTCCATTCTGAAGGGGGCCTCTGGGGCCATGAAGTGTCACCCTGCTTTGCTATCACACAGGGCCAGGGAAGAGATGAATCCACCCACCCTCAGTACCTAGTCCACTTTGTGCCCTGTGCGTGTTTTTTAAAAGTTGTGAATTATTTTTATTAAATTGAATATTTTTTTCTCCCACTGGTTTATAGGATGTGTGGTGGAGGAGCTCTTCACACTTTTCTCATTTCTAAACTTCCATCTAGCTTTTCTGTCAGGGTGTTGGAGCACTCCGGAGAAACGATTAAATCACTGGCGAAACTGTATGTTTCAAGGGATCCTGTGATTTAATGAGAACTCTTTGGGGGAAGTGAATGCCTGTCTCTACACTGTTGAGTCTGGATTTTTCTGTCTGCTTTCTTTAGGGTTACCTTATCTGTAGTTATAACGCTGTGTGTGGGTTTTGTGTATGCATTTGTGTGAAAACATATATGCCTTTTCCTGATGGACTGAAACATCTTTTCAGCATTATTTGGCATCAGCCAACATTCTTCCACTTCACAGCCAGACAATCCGACAACAGGAAGTACGCTATGTCCTGCCCAGAGCCTCCTCCCTTAGGTCTTTCCTCAGGTCTCCAATTTCCATCCCTCCCAGTCTAGTTCTTGATTGCATGGAGTGTCATTGGTTCTTCACATTTTAAATCAATGCCTAGTACTTCCTTTTTGTCTCTCCTTGTTTCTCCCTGTGAAGACAAGGCTCTGCTCTGGCATTTTTAACTCAGGGGTCTGGGAATATCGGGCCAGCTCGGGACCTGTAACTACATCTACTCAGATCAAACCCCAAGGGCTTTCCTGGGTGTACTGCTGTCCACATGTCACTGACCTTGCACATCCCCCCATCCTGACCCCTGTCCTCAAAATCAGTACTCTTCACAGGGAGGGAAGACCTGTGGGGCCAGATACTCAGTCAAGTGCAGTAATTAAAAGTGTGGTAATAGCTCAAGACTAATGAAAGGTTAATGGAACAAAAAAGATCATCCAGAAAGACTTCATATAAGAATTGATGTATGACTTTAAAAAATCATGATCAATGAGAAATTCAGTAAATGGTTTGGAGTAGTTGGTTAACAATCTGGAGGTGAGGAGGAGGGGAATCAGTTGAGTATTACTTTAGTCTATACATCAAAATGATCTCAAGTGATTTAACTAGTGTTTCCTAAATGCCAGCTATTCTCTTACCACCAGTTCACCATGTTTTATCACTCACACACAACATTACCTCCTTAAGTTTTAAAACTGACTCGTCTTTGAAAACTCCTGATCCTAAGCAATGCCATCTGTGAAAATATGTGTTTGATATAGGGATTAGATGGCATTTGAAAAGAACACAATGTCATTAATACAAAAATACTTATCACTGGAATTCCTAAAGCCATATTATTTCTGAGAATACTTCTAGAACCCTCTGAAAAAGACTAAATTGCAGAGGTACCCATTTAAGGAAGGGATCCCATAAGAAACCGGTGAGAAAATGGAAGAGAATATTTATCAAATCTTTGATGAGGTATGAAGAGTGTATGCAAAGGACTTTTTAAAATTCAGAAGGGAAAGAAGAAGTCATAAGAGAAAATATAAGACAGATTTGACTTTATAAAAACTTAAAACTTGGCTTATACAAAAAAAGCAATCCTCAACAAACCCCATGCATGGTGTCTTTCATGAAATCGAAGTGGGCATCAGGAGAGAGAGCACTGTCTCTGTGCAGCCCTCTGGTTTAATGTGACCAGGGGTTTGGAGAGAACCACCTGCCCAACAACAGCTGTCCCAGGTCTTTCTCTTCTGCCTCCAGACCAGGTCCTGAGTGGCACCAAGACCTATGGAGTTCAGCAGCATCTTGGCCTCCATCACTTTACGCCAACAGCAGCCCTTTCCCCACCCCCCAATTTATGACAACCAAAAATGTGTCACCAGACTCACCAAATGTCCCCTGGGCAGGGGGGCAAAATTGTCTCCATTCAGAATTTCTGCTCTAACCCTTGTTTCTGCCCATTGCCCCCCAGGAAGAGGGATCTCCCACCAGCCAGCCTATCTGCTGTCACCTTCCTCAGCTGACCCCTGAGCCAACATCTGTGTTTCCCTTCCAAACCATCCCATTTTCATTTTTCCATCTTTTCCTTCTCCTCCCAGAGTATTCAATTGTCTTATAGCATCTGTGACTTCCGTGCTTATTTAATTATTTCAACAATTTCTTGAACTCACAGATGAGGGGGGGGGGCTTTAAAGAAATCTCATGTGCATGGTCCAAACTCCTTCTCTTAGAATTGGAACCAGGGCCTGGAGATTTGGTCCCGGTTGCAGTTTCCTTGGCTGTTCACCGCACTAGAACATCAGTCCTTGGAGGGCATGCATTAACCAAGTCTTGTCTTTTCTGTATTCTGAAGCCTTGTGGACTCTGGAGAAACTGACCCTCCCAGGTTAGCCAATTCCTAGAGACAGTAAACAACTCATTTGGGAGTGTACCTTTCAAAGGCAAACCAACCAATCTAGTGCCCACACCACTGTTATCTTGTTATCTTCCTTACTGGGGTCTCACACTCTGGGCTACTATCCGTCTGCCCTAATCACCCCAGAGCCAGGTACTGGACAGCTAGGGGCAGCCCCCATGTCCAGAGCCTGCTGGATTTATTCAACCAGCCTCAGCCTGCTTGCCCTGCCTCACTCTTCCTTCCTATGAGAATGACAATAAAGGCTCTTGCCCACAGTCTTCCTCATCTTTCTGCTTCCTGGGTGACCTGGGATCTGGAAGTATAATAAAATATCATTTTAGTGGCAATCATCCTCTGACCTATTGGTCTGACCATACCTAAATAATGATAAAACCTGTATTAAAAGAGGCGGGGACCCTGTCTTGTTCACCTTCACAGCCTTCACACCTTCACAGGCTTACTGAATCAAATCTAACTTCCAGGTTAGGTGGGACTTTTCTTCCAAAGTCTTCCCTTCCCAGTGAGCATGCCATGTTCCTGCATACGATTTATACCTGTACAAGACACAGTTCCCCCTCTCAGATAGCCATAGAATGGGGCACACCATCATTCCAAGAAACAGACTGCAGATGTTTGGCTGAACAAGAATCACATGAACCGACAAGGGATTTTCTTTTTTTTTTCTGATTAGGATTTTGCCTTCAGTGTTATTAAAATAAGCTTGCCTTCCTTACAATGAAGGAATGCTGATACCTGCTTGGTTGAGTGACATAAGAAGATGATCAGGTGAGAAAAATTTGCTAAAGATAATTCACAGTGTGCTGAAGTCATAGAAATAAAGGCACTTGGATAATCCAAAGGAGAAGACATATAGAAAAGCACTTGCACACATAAAGAACTCTATAAAACACGGTATATTTCTAGTAGTAACCACTGTGCATTTGACCCTGTTAAATATTCTTAGCCATAGTGATGATAGAAATTGATTACAGCCCTGCATTTTAGGACAGCGATCTTCTTTCCACCACTGACCTAATACTCCCTCTGAGTAGAGTGTACTTGGTAAACTAAAACAATGCATAAAAATGATATGTTGAAAAAAAAAAAAGGCATCATGTACAGTTAGCTCTGTTCTAGTGAAAAGCAATTAGCAAATCTGAAAGCTGCATTTCTGTGTTGTCTCTTTGCCCAAGCCCAGTTGTTGATGGGTAAGGGAACATCCAGTGTGTTGGGGTCTTGTAGCTGTTTAGAATCTCCTGTGTTCTCTGTTTGTCACTGGAGAGAGAGGCTCAGTAAACAAACTGTCAGCTTTAATTAAGAGTCTAGACCCAACCTAAACAACTGACTAGTCTTGAGAATAAAAGGTTAAACTAAAGCACAAATCATGAATTTGCAGATGGTTCTTCCTTCCTTCCTTCAGAGTTTTGGGAGGATACTGAATGTTTTTTTTTTTTTTTTTTTCAAAAAATTTGAAAGATTTTATTTATTTGACAGTGAGAGAGGAAACATAAGCATGGGGAGTGGGAGAGGGAGAAACAGACTCCCCGCCAAGCAGGAAGCCCCATGTGGGGCTCGATCCCAGGACCCTGGGATCATGACCTGAGCTGAAGGCAGATGCTTAAACAACTGAGCCACCCAGGAGCCCCTTTTCCTTCAATTTTTGCATAAAACCAGTTGGGGTTCCTTCCCGTTGTCTAAGGGATACACTATAAATATATGGCCCAGAAATGCATGGTGGGGAGGACTGGAAGAAAAGGGATCATTCATTTGGGGTCAGTCACACGGATAGAGCTAGGGCTTCTGGGTTCAGCATTAGAGGATGGGTTTCTTTTTAATTGGGGAAAATATATTTAACACAAAATTCCCATTTTAACCCTTTTAAAGTGTACAGTTCAGTGGCATAAGTATATTCCCAATGTTGTGTAGGCACATTACCACTACGTAGCTCCAGAATTTTTTTTAATTGCCCAAAGAGAAACTCTGCACCCATTAAACAATACCTCCCTCATCCCTTATTCTCCTACCCACTGGTAACCTCTATTTTACCCCCTAGCTTCATAAATTTTTCTATTCCGTATTTTTAATATATATATTTATATATTATATAAATTAATATGAATTAATTATATAAATTAAATAAATAATATTACTTATATAAAATTATATATAATTTGTGTATATAAATTATATATATTATATATATATAAAAATGTAAGCAGACTCATATAATAGTTGACCTTTGTGTCTGGCTTCTTTCACTTAATGTAATTTTTTTTTTTGTAATTATGAAACTGTATTTAAATGACAAAGCATGTAATTATAACTTTAAAAATAATTTACAGTAACAGTTGAATCTGGGCTTGAATTTTAACAATACATCGAATAGAAATTCACTTAGTGTAATTTTTAAAAGATTCTTCCATGTAGTTGCATGCATTGGAAACCTAACTTCTGATGCGGCTGTTCTAAGGAGGCAGAACTTCAGAGTCAAGAGAGGGAAAGACCCTTCCCAAGTGTTTGTGTCTTGATCCTTGAGCCCCTGTGATTAGAACAGGAGCAGAGGGTCTACCAGCTGACCAGTGCTTGGATGGGTCAGGGGCTCTCTGGCCCAGGGCTTACTTGGTGAGGAGCTTCCTGAATTTGTTGCCAGAAAATTAAGCTTTGCTGTCCATCTCCTCCTTCATGGAGCTCATTGTACTTGGCCAAGTGCTCAGATGGGCAAGGGGCCCAGCCTTGTTGATCCAGTGCACAGCCACACTATGAGGTTGGCAAAAAAAGTATTTTCAGTTGCCCTAGCACAGTGGGAAACATGGCACCCCATCCTTTGGACCAGGCCAATTTGCATTCCTGAAGACACTCTGTCACTGGTGTCTGATTCACTCTGAGCAGAAGGCAGTTACATGTGGTGTTGTCCATAGGCTTAGGCTTAGTCATTTGTTTTGGGTTGGTCACCGTGAGACCGCCCACAACACCTGTATACTACCTGCATTCGTGGGAACTTCTTCCCAGCATTCTAGCCATCCTGCTCTAGGGCATCTTTAGTAGATACCACTGGGTAGTCCTTGATGAAGGACTTGGACCCCGTCATCAGCTACTCAGGAGTGATGCAATGGCTGGGTTCATCAAGAGACCTGAATTTCGAGGTCATACTTTCCAAACTCTAAGAACTAGAGGCTACAGCACTCATGCCATTCGTCACCTTGTAAGGGTAGCCAGCCTTTCTAGTCACATTCCATAGCAACTCCAACGTTCGTATTCTGTGGGATATGAGTCAGCAAACTTTTCCTTTAAAGGGCCAGACAGCAAAATATTTTAGCCTTTGTGGACCAAGAGGAAAAATGGAAGGTTTTGCAATGAGAAGAATGCAGTTCCTTCTGGGGGGATATTGGAGCTTGATTAATTGAGATTTGAAGTTAGTAGTCCTGTCATCATGATAGAAAGGTGGCATCATTCCTCTATAAAGTCTTCCCTCCCATGAACTCATCAAAATGTGTGTCTTGAGTCTCTCTTTTGGACTTCTACTTTATCTACACTTATGGCGTAGGAGAACATTTCATATGGGGATGCAAGTTAAGAACACAAGGCTCTATAATAAGACTCCCTGGGTCTGAGTTCTAGCTGAATTAATCGTTAGCTGTGTGATCTTTGACTATTATTTAACCTATCTAGAAGTTTCCGTTTGTTTCCTGGTCTACAGAATGAGTAACCACTTCACAGGGTTTTAGTAAGGAGTGCATGAGCTAATGAGTTCCAGGCTTTAGAACACTGCAGGACAGATTATAAAGCACTTGATATTAGTGTTACACTTCCTTTGATTTTTTTTTTCTCCCAACCTTTAAAAAATGCCAAAACATTCTTGGCTTGAGGGCCACATGATAATAGGTGGCTGGTTGGATATGACCGATGAGTCACACTTTGCTGACCTCTGCTCTCAGGAGTTAAGAGCAAAATGCCTCTCATCCCCCATGTGAGAGGCATCTTTGCCATATTTCTTTTGGACAATGTCCTTCTGATCCAGCATAGGCTTCCTGAAGGCACAGCTCCAAAAAGGAGGACCATGAACTCCAGCACTGCCAGCTCTTTACCAGTGTTGACAACGACCATGGATCATACTGAAAGCTGGAACTGGTCGGTCACTTCTGGACCGCCAGACAGGACTCCTTGTGACTCTAAAGGTCACAGCAGCTTCAGTTTTATAAGCAGCAAGTGACGCTTCTGGCTTGGTAGTTCCATCAGATTTAGACTTATTCCCAGGGTCACCCATACTTGTCACCAGTTTGCCTCTTTCTTCTGGTTCCATGAACTCAGCTTCTCGCTCATCAGGTCAAGCTTGAAGCTCTCCTGATGTGCTCACCAGTCTCTGGGACACCCTTTCCTGGACAGTGAGTCTTATTGGACAGAAGCCCTTGAACCTCACAGATACTGAAACACACCAGGCACAGAGCTCAGAAGAGACCTCGGTAGGGTTCAACCCTGACAGTGGTGTTTCCATGACCACTGGAAGATCGAGATCTCTGCTGTTGGTGTCAAGGACCAGGGTGAAGTCAGCGAGCTTACAGGTGTCTCTCTTATGCCCCTGAGCTCTCCTTGTCAGCCGCCTAGCTCCTTTCTTGGCTGTCCTCCCTTCTTTCACTTTAAATATTAGTGTATTACTGAATTATTAAATATTACCCATTTGCTTTGATTTCAGCAAACTTTTGCTTGTGAATCAGCTTCCATCGGCGTACAAAAAAGAACCAGCTCACTCCTGGTTCTTCCCTTTGCTCAAGTTCAGAAAACACCCATGTGAACTTAGGGCTTTGATTATGTTCCAGGCAATTTCTCTAGTCTTCATATAAAAGCACAGATAGGGATCTACACATCCAAATTCAAGTAAATAAGGCACTTGGATGCCAAATATTTATACCCGGTTTATTGCTGATCCTTTCTCATTATGAAACTGTTACCTTTGATGGGGTGGGGAGAAGGGGACCATATGATTTCTCACTCAAACCTGAGTCTTTTTGGCATAAACTGAGGCACTGTTTACCAATCTAGGTGGGACTCTCTATCCTTAAACCCATACCCATTTTATAAAGGAGACAGACTTTATAATAGAAAGACTTCTGAGAGAATGCTGCATTCCTAAACCCTGAAAACACTCAAAACCCCAGAAACCAAGGCCATTAAAACTCAGAGGTGAGACATATTTATTCTGTGGCTTGAGCTGGAGACAGTAAAGCTATCGGCCGAGAAGACTTCTGTAAATCATTCAAGGCTGTAGAGACTTTTCTGAGAGCCCCCTGACCCCATCCTGAAGTCCCTGCTTTACAGCAAGCCAGAGCGCTTGTCCTACTTCTGGGTCCTGGTCCTACCTGCACCAAGGTGCTCCCCACCACTGCAGTGTCACCTAGCACACGACTTCGCCAGACCGCAGCCAAGCATAGGACAGGGTCCTGCTCATCTCCGTGTTGCGGGGGTGGGGTGTGTCTCTCTTGCACATCAAACATGCCCAGGAGAGGGCTGCTGAATGAGTAGATGAGTCAGGAAGACTGAAGGTATCCCTCCACCTGTAGAGAAGAGGACTAAGCCTCCCAGAAGCATGACTTGGGGAGGAAGAAGGGAAATCCTAGCTTCACTGCGATCACTACTGCCCACCTACCCATGTCCCCCTACGGGGTGCTCTAGCCTCAGCGCTCACGCACTGGCTGTTCCCCTTCCCTGGAACACTCTTCCTGTAAATCTCTCCATGACTCACTCCCTGTCCTTTCAAACATGGGCCCCGATGTCACTTTCTCAGAGAGACCATCTCTGACCACCCCATTTAAGATAGCATCTGCTCTGCTATTCTCCCCACCGTGGCCCTCCCCGCTCCCATCTCCTTTTGTCTTCTTATCACCATATTCATGTATTAAACGCACTGTCTGACTCTGCCCCCGGAATGTAAGCTTCGTGACGGAAGCGCCGTGTCTGTCTTGCTGCGGCTGCACCCCCAGCGTTGGGCACAGTGCCTGGACATCATAAGGGCTCAGTGAATATTTGTAAACAGAAGACGTCTGCCTCCTCCTCCCTTCCTTTGTTACAAGAGAAGAGCTAGCTGTTCTCTTATCCAGACCCAGGAGCCCTGTAGGAGCTAGCTGTTCTCTTATCCAGACCCAGGAGCCCTGTAGGAGCTAGCTGTTCTCTTATCCAGACCTGCCTGAGCTCTGAATCGCATCCCTTCCTGCCTTGGAGACTCTTGCTCTATCAACTACTTCTTCTCCCTTCCATATCTTCAACAACATCCCTCCAGGTCTGTCGTACTTCTGATATATATCTTGGGCCTCACAATAGCCCTGTGAGGCAGCACTGCTTACCCGTTCCACCTGACAAGACACTCAGGCACAGAGAAGGTGAAATACTTCCTAGGGCAGCACAGGGACTAAGTAGGGACACCAGGGCTTGGACCCAGGAGGTGGATTCAGGATCCCAGCTCCTGATTCCTCGGCCATACAACTGGCTCATACCCACTAGCATTTATATGTATGTTTGTTTTTCTCATTTTTTAAAAAAAAGATTTTATTTATTTATTGGACGGACAGAGATCACAAGTAGGAAGAGAGGCAGGTGGAGAGAGGGGAAGAAGCAGACTCCCCGCTGAGCAGAGAGCCCGATGCGGGGCTCGATCCCAGGACCCTGAGATCATGACCTGAGCTGAAGGCAGAGGCTTACCCCGCTGAGCCACCCAGGTGCCCCTGCTTTTCTCATCTTAAATAAACAATCCAACCTTAACTCTATAAGGTTTCTGTACTTTCTCTATGTCTTGCCAGCACTTAGCAAACTTCCTAAGGAATCGTCTACACTAGTCATCTGTGTTCCTCATTCTACCCTCTCTTGGCGCCTCTCCAATCTGGTCTATGTCCCCCATCAAAAGAACTCTCGCAATGGATGCTACTCATTCCCCACCTTCTTTGAACCCCATCCTTGTGTGATGATAATGGCTGCTTCTTCCTTCTGTCCTTCTTGGATAGGTAAAGTCAGGGCTCCCTCGGTCTGGCCATGGGACAGATTTCCCTCTAGAGGAAATACGCTACTGGGAAGGGACATAATGAACAATCCCTACCCAAGAGATGGGTTAGAGTCCTCAGGGCATCGTTAAGATTCCTTCTGGCTCAGAAAACCCATTATTATATTAAATCATCTCCACTCAACCCTTGAAGGTTCCACGTACAATGAATAAAATCCCTTGAGTCTCACCGCTCCCCAGACAGAGGGTGCCCCCAATTAAAAGTCTTGATTTTTCTCTATTTTCACACCCAGCAAGATTTTGTTCAGCATTACTTTCTACAGTTTTTCTTACAGACTATTCATTTTATGAACTTTTCAAATACAAAATATACTAGAACATGGTTTTTGTTTTGTTTTGTTTTGTTTTCAAACGAATCAGCCTCTCTTTTCTCAGCAAAATTTACTCCCTAAATGTGATGCCTTCACCAACCCAGGTGAAAATCCCTGTCCCAGATGGACATGTTACTAGAACATATTTCCAGGAAGGGGATGCAGATTCCAAGAGATCAGTGAAAAATGTTAATGACCTCATTTGCTTGACCCCACGATGTGCGGGGCTCTGTAACAGGGACCTGTTAATTTTCACATTTTAGTTTTAAAAATAAAACACGCAGGCCCCAAAAGGTTAAGTGATTTGCCCAGTGAAAACACTGGCAGAGCAGGAACTGGGGTCTCCTGTGCTTGGAGAATGGGGCCACCCTGCCCTTCATCTGCTGCGGGTAAGGATTCAACATACTGTCAGGAAGATGCCAGGGAGTGAAAAAGAAGCAAAGGTTAATTCCACAAGTAGTTGTGAGATAGCTGGTGAGCGGGCTAGAGAGAAATAGTCAAGTTGGAATCTTCACCTGTACCACACCAGTAGGGAGGAATCGTGATCCAGGAGTGGGTTTATATGAAAAATCATTCAATCTTACTGTCTCTGTCCTTTTGGGCTGCTAGAGCATGATACCAGGGACTGGGTGGCTTATCAAAAATGTATTATTGCTGGGCGCCTGGGTGGCTCAGTGGGTTAAGCCGCTGCTTTCGGCTCGGGTCGTGATCTCAGGGTCCTGGGATCGAGTCCTGCATCGGGCTCTCTGCTCAGCAGGGAGCCTGCTTCCTCCTCTCTCTCTCTCTGCCTGTCTCTCTGCCTACTTGTGATCTCTCTCTGTCAAATAAATAATAAAATCTTAAAAAAAAAATGTATTATTGCTCACAGTCCTGGAGGCTGGGAGTTTGAGATCAGGGAGGCATCATGGTCGGGGGAGCCCCCCCCATATCCAACCCCATCTGGGTCTGATTTCTTGTTCTAACCTCCTGTGGTGGAGGAAGTGAGGGAGCTCTGGGGGCTCTCCGGGACAGGGCACTCCTCCCATCATGACGGCCCCGCCTGCACGACCGAATCACCTCCCAGAAGGCTCCACTCCCTAACAGCATCTCATTGAGGGTTAGGGTTCTGACATGTGAATCTGGGGTGGGGGTGGGGAACACCAGCATTCAGACCCTAGCACCTCCACTGGCCAGTGACTCAGTGTCCGTTTATCGCAGTGCCCGCGCCTCCTGCCGCAGATACAGTGGTAACCTCGGCTGTCATTCCCCGCATTGCATCGTTGCATTAGAAATAGACTCCTGCAAAACCCCTGAAGTGGGATCTTGGCAGCTCTGAAAGCCTCTCCTTTCATTCATGTGGCCTGCCATGGATAAATCTGTGCTCTTTAAAGGGAAGCAGAATGCCTAGCCACAGTGCCGCGCTTTGCTCTTGAACCCACCTCGCCTCGGCAGCACTTGAAAGGGCTCTACCTTAAGCCGGCCTTTCTTCCCTCTCTTTTGTTCCCTTCTTGATGGAGCTGCATTCAGAAACAGCATCCATCCCCATTAATACCAGTGGCAGCCTTTCCCCGAGGAAACCCCCCGAGGGCACCAACGTTGGAGAGGACTTTGAAGTCCTGTCTCTTCTGGGTGTCAGATGTGTCCCCACCCTGCCTTTCCAGCGGTCACCGTGCAGGGAGTGTGGGTGCAGAAGGAGGATGGCCAGGACCATCAGTTAGGGGCTTGGGGTTCTGGGTCTTGATGGTTCTGGCTTTGCCGCTTTAGACTCTCTAGGACTTGATGTCCTTCCCGGTAAAGCGGGGACCTGTTGTGGGGCTGCAGTGAGCAGGACTGGACGGACAGGGACCTCGGTTTTTGTATTAAGGTGATGGCTGCCGCCCTCTGGATCAGAGAGAACCACTGCTGGGCAAGGACTGCCAACCCCCCGTGGAACAGCTTGTCCTCAGGGAAGCTGCCTTTCAGCAGTGCAGCCCTCAAGGGAGAAAGGACCAGGACGCAGAAGAAAATGCGTGTGTTCCCCATGGCAGAGCTGTGGTACCTGCTGCCGTTGCTGTCACTGATGGTGTGCCAGAGACTAATCCGTGCATTTCCTTTTCTTCAACAAAGGAACTCTTAGCTAAACAGCAGGAAGCACCTCTAGAGGTCATGCTGTTGAGACCTAGGCTCAACTGGCTAGCAGGCTGTGCTGGACTGAGCTCCCAGGGGGACTCCTTGCGAAACTCCCGGAGTACAGACTGGTCCTTGAGTGAGTCCGACCACACGTTGGTTCTTTCTGCTCTGCCCCTGGACTGAGCAAGACCCAAAATATGCTGCGAGCCACAGACACTGTCCTCCTCTGTTGACTGGCCTCAGGTCTCCAAGTGTTCCCTGAACCTTTCCCACTACTTTCTCCCAGCTCCTCCCCACCTGCCCGTCCTCCCCCTCAATGCTGGGGTAGCTCAGAGCCCTGCTGAGCATGGATCACTTGTCCAAACCCCAGCTTCATTGCTTGTCTAGATTCCGTGACTGACTGATTCCCAGCAGGCACGCCTCACTTCCAGAATCATGCACATCCTGGATACCTCCCTACACAACTCAAACCTGACCAGGATCCAGGTGGCATCTATATTCCCCACGTGCCCTCACCATGCTCCACATTCTAAGACCACCCAGGCTTCAGATTGTACACTTGAGGGGAGCAGGTGCCGACCTTCATGGCCCCACCCTGGATCATGGCTTGGTCTCCATGTTCTCTCCCTCTCTGTCTTGGAGAGTCATTCTCTGCCGCTCCCTCCCACACTGGACCCAGCTTTCTGAGATGCAAATTGCAATCTGGTAGTCCCTCCTTGAAACTCTTCAGGGTTCCCTTACAGACCCACTCAGCTTTCAAAATAAAGAACAAAAATTAAGGAGCACAGCACAGGAGACACTTTCTGGGGTAGCCCTCTCTGTCTTCGTATTCCATTTTCCCACTTGCCACTTGCTAACTCCACCAAGGGAAGTTTCTGGAATGTGTGGGTTGGATCCAACCAAGCTTGTATCTTTGAACATCATGCTCTCCCTCAGGAATCATTATTCTATCTGCATTTACTAAATTCCAAGTTTATGAACTGCCAACCCCAGGTCACATCTGGCCTCAATATGTGTCTGGGTGGAGGTGACTTGCATATTCTAAACATTTTAAAAATCAGAAGCCAATATTTTAAAGCTCAAGGGAATAGTTATTATAAAGCAGGCTAATTTCTGGATCCTTTTGAACAATCAGAAGATCTGGCCACACTGAGTCAGAGTGGTTGGTTGAGTTGAGTTGAGAAGGGGCTGTGCCTCAGGTTGGTGGGAGCAGGGGCGGGGGGCAGGTGGGAATATGCTACGTTTCGCCACGTCCTCACCATTCCCTCTTGTCTTACCCTGAGATGCCTCACTTATGTACGTGTCCTACCTGGACTCTGTAGTTTGAGATCCCTGGATTGACTCTTTGCCACTCACATAGCAGAAAATCACATGTCATCTTCTCCATTAACATCCCTGACTCAGAAGCCCCTCTTAAGCCAGTACAGCAAGCCTGCTGGTGTGCAGGGAGTGGCAGGGGGCACTAGCTTCTTGCTCCTTCTCAATGACAACTGACAAGGTGCTTATTGATAAATTCAACCATAAGCAGAAGAACACCCAGAGGCTGAGTCCTTTGCCCCCTGTAGAAGCAAAGCTGCTGGAAAGGAAATCTGGGAAGTTCCTTCTTCCTACCATACAGTGCAAGGCTACTGCCTGCCCAGGGCTCGCTGATTGAACTTCCAACTAACAGAACAGTAAGAGGAAACCAGCCCGAGCTCTGAAAGGATACTCAGCCCCCATGACTTCAGGTGTCAGCCATGGCCTCCAGTCCCACACCAACCCTTTGTTCTGGAGGAGTCTGGGGGCTCTGGGGAGGAATTGTGGAGGGGTTCTGCCCATTGTTTCCCGGTGAGCCAATTCCTGTTTGCCTTGGAGAAAAGCCCAGAGCTGGTGCTCAGGATGGAAAACGCAACCTCCTGCCATGTTGTTAGGGCATAGAAAATGACTTCACTCAACAAACAGCGAGTAGGAGTTTGTTGAGTGGGTGTAGGAGTAGGTTGTAGTGGGTGGGGGTGGGGTCGGGATGGGCATAGAGAGGATGGTGGCACCCAAGCCTGTGTCAGGTTGATGCTAGAAACAGGTGTCTGGGTGGGGACTTAAGAAGGACTTTGCTTGGATGGTAGAGCCCAGAGGAGTGACCATCTTGAGTTGCTACTGCCTGGGTACCTAGCATCTGGCACCCACAGGCCACGCCCTCAGTGTGGATTTTCTCCTTTTGTCTCTATCATAACCCTACGAGGTGAGCATTTTTAGTAATCCCATTCAGTTAGAGACGTTAAGCATTGAATCCAAGGATTTACAGCAAGGAGGAGCTGGAGGCAGGATATGAACCTGGCTTTGTCTAACAGATTGTCTCTAAGCTGGGAACATGGGGCAAGGGGTTGGGGCAGGGGCAGTCAAAGCCTGAGTGGAGTCAAAACTGGGGCTTCGTGTAATTGGCGCAAATCCAGAAGAGAAGCCAGAGAGCAGGGCCAGACAGCAATTGTACTTGGGACCTACCCCTGATTCCAGACAGATGCCCAAGCTGTCCCCTGGCACAGCCAAGAGAAGGAAGCAGGGAGCCAAGTCCTCCAAGGGGTGTGTGCACAGGGACCTGGGGTTGTCTATCCCACTGGATTCCTACCTTCTCATTCTAGGAGGGTTTGGCCCTAATGTTTCAAATGTTTCTAGCAGCTTTTCAGGGAGCCTGGTTTTTGCTGCAAACACACAAAAGTGAGAGGTGCAAAGATGGACTGGATAAGTTCCCCTCCCTTGCTTTCCCCCTTGCTCTGAGCATCAGTCCGGACTTCCCAGGTGTGTGCGGGGCGTTCTGCCCGTCTGCCTCCAGGGTCTGGGCTGGTAGCTCTGCATGGTGCTCTGGGGACAATGGTTCAAGGTAGCATTTCAGGCTTTGGATTGGGGCTGGCTTTGAGCTTTATCTCTTCTCCACTTCTCCTGCCACTGAATTCACCTAGAAAAGGCCAGGGAAGAAGCTCGGGGGAAGTGAGGCTTAGTCTGCCCCTCCTTGGACTTTAGAACAATCCAGAGGCAAAGAGAATTCTTCACCAGCTTACTTCTCCATGTGACCACAGTGGACTGGACAAATGGATGGGAAATTTAACGCTTCTTAGGCTCTTGTAAAACACCCTGGCATGTAAAGGGCTTTGCATGGGCATGTTCAGAATGGGGAGCAGAGGGGAGAGGCTGCCCAGAACCTCCCCACCCCCTGGAAGAGGGAAGGCAGGAAGGGATCTTGTCTCTGCATTTTTATTTTTATTTTATTTTTTTTGACAGAAATGCCTCTTGGATTCAATACTGTCAAAAAAAGAGCGACAGAAGAACACAGGCTTTGGTGAGCGAGCAGAGTATTTAAAGCTGAGCCTCCTCACTCCTTAAAGTGAGTAAACTTTGCAGAGTAAATGAGGTAATGAATATATACAAACAGCTTGGCAGATGCTATTTCAATTTTACTTCTATTATTGTTCTCATTAAAACTCTTCTGAGAAGAGAGACAGGTCATGGCTGGATTCCTTTGCCTTCCCATTTTCTTTGCCTTTGCCTTCCATTTTCTTCCAATTAGCATGCACTTATTAGGCACCTACTATATGGCAGGCCCTAAGCTGAGCCCTGGGGTCACAATGGGGATAGACAGTAACCCGCCCCCCAGGTTTGAAAGTGCTTAAAATCTAAATTTGGAGGTACATCTGGGTGGCTCAGTGTCTGCCTTCAACTCAGGTCATGATCTCAGGGTCCTGGGATCGAGCCCCACATCTGCTGAGCAGGGAGGCTGCTTCTCCCTCTCCCTCTGCCTACTGCTCTTCCTGCTTGTGCTCTCTCTCTCTTTCAAATAAATAAATAAAATCCTTAAAATAAATCTAAATTTGGAAGCACACACACACCCATACGAGAAAGACAAATATCTCAACAAAGGAAGAGTCATAAACATGTACTTGGTGGCGCCAAGAGGAATGGAGGAGGACAGGGACGGGTGTGTAGGGACTGGGGGCAGGCTCCGCGGGAGACAAGGACAAGTTGCCGAACGAAGGAGCCGGCACTCCATCAGCATCCTGGAATCTGAGCGAGAGCCAGCCTCACAAAAGGCTGTGGGAAGAGCCCCAGGCAGAGGGATCTGCTTAGGCCAGAAGAGCCTGATGGGTTGGTGGATCCCAGATCTTCCTTCCTTTAAAATTCATGTTTCTGGAGCCTCCCAATCCAGGATATGGTCTCCAAGACTTCATCCCACTCTTCCTCTCCCCAACCCTGATTATTGGTCTTGTTTTTACCTCAACACGGTAGCTTTATCATATAGCCTCTCCTTTCCTTCTCCCGCTCCTTGTTTCTCTACCTTATTTTTATGAATGCGATCTTTCCTTCGTAGACTATTCTCCTCCTGCCTGCTCTTCACACCCCGGACCTGCTTCTCCCTCCTTCTCAAACCTTTGGTGCAGCCAGACGGTAAACACGACCTCTTTGATCAGGGACCTCTCTTTGAAATCTTCTTTCATCTCATCATTGTCCCAAATGTCACCAGACACCTGCTGATGGCTAAGTCCAGGGGCCCTTGAGCACCCTCAAGCCTGCCAGGAGCACTTCCCTCTCTTGCTCACTGCTTTGGTCTCTTGGTTCCCCTCTCATCTTTGTCCAACCTTCTCCATGGCCTTTGCTACCTTGGCTTCTCCTTTCCATCCTCTAAATGAGGGCAATGGCCAAGGCTTAATCCTGGGGTCTCTGTTTCTTTAGGGATTTTGTCTCCATTCATGGCCTCAACTAACATCTCCCTACAAATGGCTTCCAATCTCCATCTCCGTCTTCCACAACCTCCCTCCTAGATATTGTTCTCTTATGGCTTGATCCCAGTTGCCTGCCATGTACATGACCATGGACAACCTCTTCCCATCTGGAGCCTTTGTTGCCATACTTAAAGAATAAAGGAAGATGGGCCAGCTAGCCTTTTGTCCCAATGCTCTGATAATTGTTGGTTCAGGAAGTGATTTTTAAATGTCTTCATTCCCACATAGACAAACTCCATCCTTTTATAATCACCATGTTTAAGGCCAAACCATTGTCCTAGCCACCACTGATGGTCCCCTGAGTGCTGTTACTTCTTCTCTGCACAATGATGCCCTAACTCTCTCTTCCTTTTCATTGACACAACTGCAACCCTAACCCTCCACGCTCCTCCTGTGGATGACGTGAGTGGTTTCCCCAGCTCGTCCCCCTCTCTCAGCAGCTCACATATTCTCTGCACAATCCTGTTCAAAACCCTTCAAGGTTTCCTATTGTCCATAACATCTTCTCTTCAGCTTTATGGATCCCTTTGAGAATCCTTGAAAATATATGGATCCTTTGTCCAGAAAAATGCCTAGAATTTCAAGAGGTTCACTGATCTCCTGAGATCAATTGCAGACTGTTTAGAGGTCTTTGGACCCCAGCTTAATCCAAAGTAGCTCCTAAAAGAACCAAGTGTGATAGCATTAGCACTGACAGCTTGGCTCTGAGCCCTCTGTCCTGTCATATTTCCTTCCACCTCCAGGCACTCCTGAAGCCTCCACTGCAGCCCAGCTCCTTGCTGTCACTCACCCTTTCCTTGGCTTCGACCATTCTCCCCATCTGGATCACCACCTTCCTTCTCTTTCTGGCTAAGTCCTTGGACCCATCCTTGGACGCAAGCCCCACCCTGATCCTGCCTCCTCTGCTAAATGTCTCTCTTGTCCTCAGCCCCCTTTGGAGCTCCTACAGTATGAATCATCAGTACCATCAGCTCACCGCTGAGGACAGGCACTGCCATTGCACACACGAGAGGTTTGTTGGTGACAATGAACTTCCTGATAACCAAAGGGAGAAAGCTTCCAAAAATCCTCCAACTTAGCTATATTTGATAATAGCCTTTTATATTTTATTACACACACTTAGTGCTTTTCTAACACATGGAATATTGAGCATAATTTATCTGGAGCACCAATCCTGCTGTAATATAATGATTCTCCAAGTGGTACTGGAAGACAGGAAACAGTGATGTTACTGAACCTCTCTTGCAAGTTTATAAGGTGCTTCTTTGAGATGTGAGAATGTCTACTGCAGTGCCTGGCAGGTAACAGGTGCTCAGTATGTTAGTCTTCCTTCTCCGGTGGTGGCTGGGTTTTTTTTTCTGTTTAATGTAGAGCAGCTGGTGGGTGAAAATAGACTAGCACCTATTTATTGCCCCGCTCTAAAATTTCAGGGCAAGGAATTCAGAGGCATAACAAAAGGATTTTCTATTTCCCGTGAGTCCGGACTCCATCCAACAGGGAAACCCATGGAGGGAGGCACCCAGCTGTGAGGCATTAGAGCTAGAGAAGACCTGTGGGCTCATCTCATGCTCATTCTACAGATGGGGAAACTAAGTCCCAGAGAGCTTTGGGCCTGCCTTTAAGGTGAATGGCCTGGGGGTGCCGAATCCGTAACCAAAGCCCTGATCCCCAAATTGTTGCTCACTCCAGACCCATCTGTCATCAACCCCTAAGAAGTCTCTGACCTGTTAGACCACAAGTGCCTTGAGCCTTTTTTCCTGTACTGGGTTCAGATTTGCATGGTGCCAGCCTCCAACACAGGGCTTATGAGCACCTGTGGATGGTGAGTCGGATCGATTTGACTCGTACAGCTTTGTGGTAAGCACATGAAGCTCGCAGTAACGGTCACAGCATCTCGGCACCAGGGACGCTTTTGTCCGGGGGCACCTCGAGTGACTTGCAAGGCTGCAGTTTCTGCACCTTGCTAGGAGCACGTTCAGACAGTGGACTTCTCCATAGTAGGCAGCGTGTGCTGGTTACGCCGAAATGTGACGTTCGAGAAACCAGTTCCTGAGCATTTACCGCGCGCCATGCACCGGGGACACGTTGGTGAACGGGGCGGAAATGGACTCTTCCCTCACAGAGATTGTCTTGCAGTGGATGAAAACAGTAAAATCAAAACTGAATAACCCCAACCACCTTATCCAGGCTGATGGTCTCAGTGGCTAATCTCCGCCGATTTCCAAGACAGAAAATAAAAACAATGCCACACAATGGCACTCTGATGAAGACTAAAAAATCCCAAAGTCAACACATTTTACTTTATTTTCTCTCCATTGATCTCAACTCCCAAACGTTCCAGCTTCAAAAGGTAAGATTAGGTACCATTAAGCCAGCCAGACCAGCATTGATTTAAAACCCTCCTTCGTGCTATAGGATGGAGGAGGTTGCAGACCCTTATTAATCTCCGTGTTATCAGCTTGATCTCAGCCTGCCAGCGAATTCCTGATTCTGGCCACATCCCTCCAGTCCTCTGGCTTCTGTGTACCAGGCCATGAAGACTGTAGAGAACCTCGAGTTATCCTGTGAAGGATACTGGTCTTTCTCCATGGAACCAGCCAAAAGGAAAGTGGGCTTCATCTTTAAGTAGGATGGCACTTAATGGACTTTGAATCAGACGGTTCTTTGGGGGGCTTTTAGTATATGTGTTGCCAAAGCGAGCACATGGGGGGCTTTTATAATTCACATTTTCTCTCCTTCGGCCATGGAGAGAAATGTAGACACGATCTCAGGATGTAGGCGGCAGGGGCCTTTCTGAGCCTCAAGGAAGAAATCCCCCCCTTTCCTGACCTCTCTCCTTTCCTGCCTTTGTTCTCCAAACCAGGGCTTAGTCTCTGCAAGGCCCGTGCAAGGAGCTTGGAAGCACAAGGCAGCACAGGTCTGCTGTGGTGACCCCAGCCTCCTGTGGCTACCATCCCACAGGCAAGAAAAGGATCATGCAAGATACACGAAGCCTAAGCTACGGCGCAAACCAGAATTAGAGCGTGCCAGGAGACAGCGAGATGGGGGTCTAACCTTGTGGCACTGTCGGGGGTCCGGGGTCTCTCGGGCCTTAGTCACCCTTGCTTTTCAAAGCATTCAGAAGACTGTTTCATTGGCCAATTCCTTATTTGTACCCTGGGCAATTTCCCAGGTACCGTGAGCAAGTGTCTCTGTAACCAGGCACTTTCTAGGAAGATTAGCTCTCTTCCTCTACCTACAGAAGTTTTGCAAGGATTGTCACAGCTTTGCTACCAAAGGGGCAGATAACGATCATGGGGAAGAAGTAAGGCTAGTGTATCATCACGGCACAGACGTCATCTTTTCCTGGATCTTCCTTCAGGGGTTTTGCTAACTGCACTTTATTGACTTAATACTTTTCTTTACAAACTTAAATGAATTTATCATAAAAGGAATCTTTATATCAGTGCCATAAATAGAATACCAATATCCCTTGCCCTTAAATAGAAAATAATGGCAAGAATAAATATAATTAAATTCTTGGCTACCAGCCTGCCCAGAGGCTGTCTTTACCTGAAGGAGCAGGTTGGTTCTAATGGCTTTCTTTTACCTGCCTTTGATCACCCCCAGTGGCCTCCCCCACCTTAATTCCTCTGCTTTCTATAACAAAGCACAGTTTGGGATGAGACCGTAGAGTCTGGGTAGGCCACCAAAACCACCCAGAAAACCAGGAACCCCAGGGGTCTGTTACTGCAGATACCAGCTAGAAAAGGGGGGACTTTCCTGTGTGAATGACCACATCCCAGCCAAGTTCATGAGTGGGGCTTAATGATCCAGCCAAGGAGGGCCTCGCTGCCCAGCTTCTTCAGAAATTTCGATCCTGTGCTATAGCCCAGGGACGAGGTTGTTTCTGGTATAGACATACTGCAGTCTCCTTGAAGACTGATTTCATAGATCAATTCCACCCTTGGTTGGGATTTCTCCTTTTCTTGCCTCCTGTCTCGGGCCTCATCTGGGAGAGGGGCAGAGAGAGGGAAGCAGGCTAATCTCTGAGACTAAATCTCCAGCACCCGGAAAATGGCCAGCTAGACCTTGAGAAAATTCAGTTCTCTTTCTCTGTGTTTAGGAAGCAGTTACTTTACTGGAGTCCCAGTTTACCTCTCCACAAAGTGGGTTTTGTTGGGGTTTTATAATAAATGTGTGAAATAATGTTTGAAAAGCTCCTGGTGCTTACACAGGCATCCGGCAAGTGGCTCTAAGAATAACTATTAGCAAGTTATTCTGACATCCATTCGAGGGTAACTCTAGGCCAACTCTGTGACAAGTAACAGGGATCCTACAACAAGTTTCCCCTGGTCTGATGCTCCGACCTCACTGACTTGGGCTGGGGCTCTGCAGAAGGCCAGGAAACCAGCTATACCTACCAGTGGAGCAAGTGTGCATGCAAATCACCTGGGGTCTTGGGTCTTGTAATGATGCAGATTCAATTTCATTAGGTCTGGTTCTGGGGTGAGGCCCAAGATTTTGCATTTTTACCAAAACTCCAGATGATGCCATGTGGCTGGACCAAAGACCACCCTTTGAGTGACAAGGCTCTAGCCCCATGGTTCTCCAAATGTGGTCCTTGGAGGGACCAATGGTAACAGATCACCTGGAACTTGTTTGAGATTTGGACTCTCAGCCTGCACTCAGATCTGCGGAGTCAGAAACTCTGGCCTGGGGCTGGTACTGTATCTTACAGCCCTCATGGATGCTGACACACAGCTTCCGCACTCCCTGCCCCTGCAATCCACGGCACTCCCTCATTCCTCCTGTGTTAGGGGAACTGTGTGGCCTGAGCCTAAAAGCGAGGGAGACAGCTGTATCCCAGCTTCCCTAGGCCAGAGAGAGCCAAATCTCTGCGGGTTAGCATTTGGGGCTCTCTTCTTTATTCAGATTCACCATTGACCCCCAAACACTAACCAAGGCTACCTGGATGCAGCTGGTAAGGCAAGGGGCAGCTAGGGAGCTAGATGTGGCGGGAGGGTGGTTTGGGCTGTTTATCCCCTTCCCTGCCTACGCCTTCCACATTCCCTGCTTTCCACGAGGCCTGGGCTGCTCCCACTGAACTTAGGCCGGCCAGCAGCCCAGCAGGTATTTACAGAATGCCACAAAGAAATTACGTGTTTCCACTTCCCACAATTCCAAATCCCAGATGCTGGGTGTTCGGCCCCTCCAGCAAGTGGTTTGTATTTCTGTTAAGTCTAGCTCTGCAGTCCGCCTCCCCTTTCTCCCTTGACTTCCTCCCCACCATGCTTTTTCGTACTATATTATTTCTTGAATTGAAGAACACTCCCACGGATGTTGCTTGGTTAAGACCGTAACTGCCCACTTAAAATCAATCAATGTGCCTTGAGCACCTGCCCGGTGCGTTTTGGCAGCTTGCATCTGTATGCGTGTTTTTAATTGTGGTTAAAGTACACGTCACATAAAACCTCCCACCTTAACCATTTTTAACTGTACAGTTCACTAGTGTTAAGTGCATTCAGGACGTTGTACAACCCATCTGTAGAGTTCTTCTCATCTCACAAAACTGAAACTCCGTATGCCTTAAATAGTCGCTCCCTCCTCCCCTATCCCTGAGCAACCACCATTCAGCTTTTTTGTCTTGGGAATTTGATGGCTCTGGGCACCTCATGGAGGTAGAATCGTTCAGTATCTATCTTTCTGTGACTGGTTTCTTGCACTTAGCATAATGTCCTCAAGGTCCATCCATGTTGTAGCCTGTGTCAGAATGTCCCTCCTTTTTTTTTTTTTTTTAAAGATTTGTTTATTTATTTGACAGACAGAGATCACAAGTAGGCAGAGAGGCAGGCAGAGAGCGAGGGGGAAGCAGGCTCCCTGCCGAGCAGAGAGCCCGATGCGGGGCTCCATCCCAGGACCCTGAGATCATGACTTGAGCAGAAGGCAGAGGCTTTAACCCACTGAGCCACCCAGGTTCCCCCAGAATGTCCCTCCTTTTAACGGCTGAATAACATTCCCTCATACTATATGCCGTACATAACTTACCCTTTCATGTATCCTTGGACATCTTTTGGCTACTGCAAATACTACTGAACACAGGTGTACAAACACCTGCTCAAGCCCCTGCTTTCAATTCTTCTGGGCCCACGCCCAGAAGTGGGATTGCTGGATCCTATGGTAATTCTACTTCCAATTTTTTGAAGAACCGTCATACTGATTCCCATCATGCGGCACAATTTTTCATTCCCATGATGTGTGTTTTATTTAACCCTCGGAACACTGTGAGTCGGATATTACTAACCCCGTTATTTAGATTAGCAAGCTGGGGCTCTGAGAGGTGATGTCACCTGCCTGAGGTCACACAGGTAGTAAGTGTTTCTCCAGACACAAGAGCCTCAATCTTCCCACTGTTACCCTTGCGCTGGCAGCTGGGAGAAATGAACAGTGAAGACCTAAGTGAGTTATTCTGACACCGGTGGAGGTTAGAGCTTTACTCTAATGCAGCACCAGACAGGGTGGGGAAGGGGCTCCAGAGGTTGGCTGGTTCCACGCTGGAGGCTGGCCTGCCGTGGTTCTGTCCTTGAATACAGCGGCCTAAGAGGTATCCCCCCCGCCCCGGGGGGTTCCAACTTGCCCTTCTCTTTGCTTCTCCTTGTGGACCCCGGTACAGTCAGACGTCATACAGAGTCCTCTGAGTGTCAGTTCCCAAGTTTGGGAACCACGGAGGTGTGGTTGGAAGGGCTTTGCTGCTTCTCCTTCTTCTTCTTTATTTTAAAGCTTTTATTTATCTACTTGATAGAGCATGAGGCAGCGCACAAGCAAACGCAGAGGCAGGCGGAGGGAGAGGCAGAAGCAGGTTCCCGCAGAGGACTCGAACCCAGGACCCAGAGATCAGGACTGAGGCTGAAGGCAAATGCTTCACTGACTGAGCCCCCGGGGCACACCGCACAGGCTTTGCTTCTTCCGGGAGCAATTGCAAGTCCCCAGCCCTATCCATTTACCAGCTCATTTTCTCCGGAGACCGTATGCCTCCTCCCTTCATTATTTAAGCCATGCTGGCATTTACCGAGAGAGAAGGTGTGAATTAATCCTGGGTATCGCTCCTCCGAGCGCCGCCAACATTCTTGTTCTGGAAATCGGAGGTGGGGAACTAACAGCACAAGCCCACGACTCCCTGGGCAGAGTCTGAGTGTGGCCGCCCCTTCCTCAGCATCCACTGAAATGGGGCACCCGAGGGCAGTGGCCACCACTGTGTCTGGGGCGCTCCTCTGACCTGCCCTGAGCCTTCCCTGCAGTCTCAGATGTCCCCAGCTTCCCTTTCCAAACCCTCTGTGTGGTACAGAGGATACAGAAGAGGCTTAGGGAGCTGTTGGAATAGGAGCAGCAGCCTCATAATTCCAGTTCCTGAAAGTAGCTAAGGCCTGCACAGGCCTGCCTAGGCAAACCTGCCTAGGAGTCCAGTGCCTCAGTTTCCCGCCTGTGTGACCTTAGCAAATCCTGGACCCTCTCCCGCCCTCATCTGCCCATAGGCAAACCGGGTGGCTGTGGGGGTTAAGGGAGTGAGCCATGGGGTCCCCAGCAGAATGGTGGGCACGTGTCTGTCTCTGGAAAACAGGGCTCCCTGGGCACATACTTCCTCCCTGCTCTAGCCTGTCTTGTCCCTGCCAGCTTGCTTGCTTGCTTCCTTCCTTCCTTCCTTCCTTCCTCAAAGGGCCCCTCCCAGCCCGAGGGAGCTGGAAGCACCAGCCCTTCTGCCTTTCCCCAGCAAGAAATTCCTCCTGGCCTTAATCACTTGTGTTGTCTTCCTCTTCCTTCAGTGTGTGTCATCTCTCTGGCAATGAGACGGTTGCACGAGGCCATGCTCCAGAGCCATTCTGAGGAGACTCGGTGAGGGCAAGCGGGGGCCTGGGGGAGGCACCATTGTGCAACAGGTGACTCGGAGCCGGCTGCCCTACGGGGCATTGGCCCACACAGGCTGCCAGGATGCCACCCCAGCCTGGCGCTAGCACACGGCCCTGGAGCTCGCTCTCAGCACCGCTGCTCCCCACAGACCTTCATGTTTCCCAGCGTTAGCCTCCTGCAGATTTCCCCCACTGGATGCCATTCAGTACGTGCTTTCTGGATCATTCTCCTTGCTTCCCGCAGCCTGGGTTCACATCCCAGCTCTGCAGCTCACTAGCGGTGTGACCTTGGTCGTGTTCTTTAACTGCTCAGTGCCTCAGTTTCCTCCTCTGCGCAATGGAGGACAGAGCGGCACAGACCTCCAGGGACTGCTGACAGGGCAGGTGCGAAGAAGGCTAATGGGCTTCGAGTATCATTCGGTGCAGAGCAGGCATCCCAGAGTGATGCGTTATTCTCGGTGGCATTGGCCTCTGAGAGGAAAGGATGTGTGAGGAGAGAAGCTGTGCTTCGGGAAGCGACCCCCTCTGCTTACCCTTCAAGGCAAACTCAGACCCCAGACTGTTAGATTTCAGGATTGGTAACATCGGTAGCATCGGGGAGTCACAGGGCCACCAACCTCTTCGGCCACGGAAGACCATCACTCTCTCTCAGGAAAGAGAGGACACCTTTCTACCCCACAGGAAAAAAGAACACCACCTCACAATAAAGGAGAGTCAGTCTCAGGAAAGGCGGCCGGCAACCCCAACCAGCATAATCATCAAGGGTACGTTGGGCTTTTACTTTTTCTTCTTTCTTTTCTTCCCCTGTTTGGATCCCTGGCCTTCTGCGGATCAGCATTGGGGACCACTGACCTCAGGGTCATTTTGATCCCCCAGCCGCTGACTAAGAGGCCAGAGGAGGAGGAAAATTTGTCACCTTGAGGCTCAAAAAGGGACTGGGAGGTACAGCTGAGGGGGGGTGCCTCTGGGTTCTCCCAGGAAGAACAAAAAAGGTGCTGGGGAAACTCTCCGACAAAGCATGAGCCTCCTTGCAGAGCCATTTAGGAACACACACACACACACACACACACACACACACACACACACACACAGTCCGCGGAGCGGGACTCAGAGTGGAGAGCAGCGATTCAGGATTCCAAGTGGACAAGTGCCGGGAGGAGCAGCTCCTGGCGTGGAACACGGATACACGGCTGGTCACGGCCACTGCTCTCTCCCTGGATGGAGCGGTTCCCTTCGCCCCCGTGAAGTCTGTGACAGCTGAAGCTGAGAAAACGCTGGGACAAACAGGTCCCGTCAGGACACCGGGGCGGCTTCCTAGCCGAGTGACGGATTGCAGGCCACTGGGGAGAATTTAAAACCAGCCCAGCTGCCACCCAGGAGAGTGACTAATCTCAACACTTAAGGACAAGCCCCAGACCGGCAGTCATTCAGACACAGGAGATGGGTTTCCTGGACGCAGATGGCACCCAAGTATCTCGCCCTGGGGCTTCTCTTGGAGAAATGCACCGACCCCACCCCTTGGCAGGAGACGGCCACCTGATGTGAAACGCCCCCCCCTGCAACCCCAATGGCCTGACCTCCTGTTCCTTACTCTCTCAATGTGTCAAACACGCAACTTCCAGCATCCTTTCTGGGGACCAGCCCTTGGAAGGAAACAGTTGGCTCCCGGTTAAGTCTGCTCTTAAGGCCAGTATGAAAGCATGAAGGTGACAAAGACAGACAGAGCTGGCACTCTCTGTCCAATCAGAAGGACGGTGACTAGGGGATAGAGGGCTGGAAAGGGTTTCCTGGAGAATAAGAGGCTGAACAGAGGCGTGGGGTGGGTCTTGACAGCTTTGGTTTTTATCTGAACTGGCAGTTGGAAACAGAACTGCTAAGTCCTCTACTTTTACAAACTAGGAAGGGCTTTTCCACTGGCCGGCCTCCGACATTCCAAGATGATGAACAACGCCCTTGCCCTTGACTGAGCTTGTGTGCTCCGTGTCGGATACAGAAGGCAGGCAAAGTGGAAAAGCAGGACCTTTCAAGTAAGCAGAGGGTGTTTACTTATTATTAGAATAGTATAGGGGCCCCTGAGTGGTTCACTCAGTGAAGCAACTGCCGTTGGTTCAGGTCATGATCCCAGAGTCTTGGGATCGCGCCCCACATCGGGTTCCCCGCGCAGTAGGCAGCCTGCTTCTCCCGCTCCCTCTCCCCCTGTTTGTGCTTGCATGTGCTCTCTGTCTCAAATACATAAATAAAAATCTTTAAAAAAAATAGTATAGGCCTTTGGGAGCAGAAAGACTGGAAGCTTATTTTGGCCACATCTAGTCCAGAAAAATATATTATGGCTTTCATGCACTAAGTCATATGCTCCTCACCAGGGGCTGGGGGCAGGGAGAAATAAAACAGAATTGCTGAGCCCATGACCACGTGCTAAGGGTAACACAGGAGGGACGGCCACCCCAGACTGTCCAAGGAGGGTCTGGGCCCTGGCAATGCTTTACAGAGGAAGTGCGACCAGACCTTAGCCTTGATGGTGGAGTCAGGGGAAGGTAGCAGAGCATGGGGTGGGAGTCGGGGGGGGGGGATAGGGTGTGCAAAGAGGTTTTTCCTGAAAGGAAGACAAATGTGTTCAAAAGCATGGAAGCATGGAGTCATGGCTCATTCCAGGAAACTGTGAGCAAAACAGAATGGCTAGAGCCCAGGGAGGCTGAAACAGGAGGCTGGGGCCAGATTATGTAATACCTTGCACACCGCGCTCAGAGCATGGGAGCCTTTCTAGAATTCTACTCTCTCTGAGAAGTATTTATAATTGCAATTTACAACATCTCCAATTTGTAAAATCTAAACAATTTTAAAACCTAGCAACCCTGCTTTATAAGGGGGAAAGAGGCCCTGAGTGGTGAATTGGTTTCCAAGATGGATATCTATTTACAATTTAAATTTGATGCTAGGAACAGTTGGCAACAGGACTTGGGCAAGTGAGTTAAAAACCAGAGCCTTCTCTCCTATTTTATCCTCCAGTCATGTTTATACGAGAGGGAAGTACACCAGGATTGGGAAGAAGAATGAGCTTTTACCAAAAAAAAAAAAAAAAAAAAAAAAGGAAAAAAGAAAAAGAAAAAAGAAAAAAAGATTACATCGTCTTGAGCAAATATGTATTCTTCTGACAAGGTCCCTGCGCTTCAGGACTCAAAGACGAGCTCATTTTCTTTCACATCAGCCTGGACTCATCCAGGACCAAAAGGTGCACCTCACTCCTGGCGGATGGCCGCAGTGGCTGCCTCCTTGCAGACCTGGTCACAGCCAAAGACCAGAGCTTGCCTGCTCCTCTTCTTAATTCTCTGCAGTTGTGGTCTGATGTCTGCTTGGGGTGCACTGGGACTCCTGACCAGGGTGACTGGATGGCATCTGTCCTGACCAGTCAGATGTCCATGCCAATAGGCCAGTGCTCACAGGGACCCACTGTGAAATATCTCTACTATCAAGCCTGCTCCAGGCCCCCAGATGCCCAATGATACATGGTGTGTAGACGTCAGAATTCTCTTTCAAGTAACATCTAAATCAGATTTGCAAATGGATAGGACTTTTCCCTCCAGAAGCTTCAGCCCAAGGTCCCACCTGTGAGTCTAGGATGCTCCTGCTTGTGGCCCATGACTTTGCCTGGCCAGCCAGGGGACAGATAGTGCCATCATCTGTCCTCTGGCATCACACTGAACTTGATGGGACCAAAGGGGCATTTCGGGGAGACGAGCCCTCTGTCCTTCCCACAGTCTCCTTCACTTACCTTCCCTTTTTGCAAGCTGCTGAGGCCAGACCATGGTCTTAGGAAAACTCTGGGCCTGTGCAACATCCCTGGGAAATGAGTGAAGTTCTGAGACTCATTCTGCAGTATTACCGCAGGGTGAAAGAACCCAGAGGACAGGGCAGTCAACGAGGCTTCTTACAGAACTAGGGTCCCTTCCTTGATCACCAAACCTCTCTGAGTCTCAGTTTCCTCACTGACAATCTGCAGATAGCCACAGCACCTAGCTTAAAGAGATACAGTAGCATTGAGCAAAGTAGTACTTTAAAGCAATGAGCCCAGTGTCTGGCACACAGAGTTTGAGGAGTAGGAGGTCTTGTTGCCCCCGGGGAGGTGACCACTGTGTTGCCATGACAAAAAGGTGAGTTAATATCAATGAAGCACTTGGAATGGCTCTTGGCTCAGAGCCAGCACTCAATAAATCAATAAATGCTAATGACCATCATCACCTTCATCTTCACCATTATCGTGATTATTACTATTATTACTATTTATTTTCTTTGAAGTTAGAGACTATGCTCAGGGAACTCATTCAGGGATGAGGGCATTGGGTTGCAAATAAGGAGACCTGTGCAGGCCTGTCCTCTCTTTACCAGGTCAGGGTGTGATATTGGATAAGTGATATTGCTTCGCAGGGTCAAATTTACACTAACTTTAAAAAAAAGGGGAGGTTTCCTGCGGGGGGGGGGAACCTCACACACCCTTCCCATCCTAAGGATCTGTGGGTGTCTGCTTTGCCCAAAGATGCTATTTGTGCCCATCACTGGGCCAGTGCAATAGAAGTTTATTGAATGTCTCTGTGCACTGGATTTGGGGACATCTTGGTGGGCAAGAGAGTCATGCCTCTGTTGTAGGTTACCCTCAAGACTAAAGTTCAGGGGACAATCAGAAAGAAGCATTTTAGCTTACAACTTGGACTAAAAATTGGGGCACCGCATGAATTGTTGGGAGCTGTTTTATCAAAGCCCCACCCAATGACTGATGTAGAATTTGAATTCACTCTTTGTTCGAGTGCTTTGCTTAGAACTAATCTTTCTACCTTTCCTTTTCCCTCTCGGCCCCAGGGAGGCATTCCCACAAGCAAGCAAGTTAGAAGTTGAAAAGCATCACGGAGGAAAAGAAACGAGTCTCTCAGAAAAAGCTTCAGGAAGAAAAACCTGCCCCTCGTAACCCATTGTATTCCTTGTGCAGGACAGGACCTCTGAGACTACCATACCAAAAGCTTCATTTTAGAAGAAAGGGATACAAGAGCTTTAAAAAAGTGTATCTCACTTGTGTTCCACCAGACAATGCAAGTGCAATTCTCTTCCCTCATTCGGCTTCATTCCTTAATCCTTGGCTATTTAGTCCAGAAAGAAATGCCTTCCTTCTTCCCTTCCTAATAACACCATGGGGTCTTCCCTTCCACAAACAGCCATCCCTGGAGCAGGTCGAGATCAAGATGGGGAAGCACGGGCACGGCTGGGGCAGTGGCACCATGGTCTTGAATATGTGTCCAGGTCTCCCAGGAAGGAATAAGATGAGGAAGACAGAGCCCTGCTCCTGGCACCCGTCACTGGCCACTGTGCCAGGGCCCTTAACCCACTGAGCCCTGGCTGACCACTCAAAGTTGGGGTGGTTCCAAGGATTAAAGTGACTGAGCTTGGAACCTAGCCTCTAAGCAGACATCACACCTGTTGGGATTCTGGTCCTCTGCCCGATACCCTTTCTCCTCCAGCCATGGCAAATCCCAGATATGCCTCCCCTCCCCTTAAACAGGTGTGGGGCAGATTGGGAGTAGGGACTAGGGGAGGGAAGGAGTGGGGGAGATGTTTCAAGCCTGGGTCAAAACGGGACTAGCTGGGGATCAGCCTGAGCACAGGGACACCAGGAAGGAGGGGTGATGCCCCAGAAGATTACACATTTGACACGTCTGACAATTTTTCCCAGCGTCAGCCCAAACAGATACTCCCCTCCCCAATGAAACAGGTCCCCGGGCATAGTAGAGGAGCCCTGGGCTTTAAATATATAGGTAAAGGCCCTTCTTAGCTCTGGCCTAGGAGCTTATTCCTGGATACCCTGTTGAAATAACCTGATGTGGGGTGGTGTTGGGGGCGCTGGGGGTTCTGTAAAGCATTTGGCAGGAAAGTGAAGCATTATGTGCAAAGTGATTTCCTGATTGCATTTTAAAAATTAAAAGTCCCTGGCATGTAGAAGCTATTCAAAGTTCAGTGAGTGGATAAGCCAGGGATGCCTGAATGGGCTCTGCACTTCTTGTGTTTCTATAGCAGAACAATGGGCAGCTGCTGGTCCTTCCCTCTCACCTGTCAAGGTCAGCAAGTGGTCTGGGCCCATCAGAGCCCACAGCTGGGAGAAGGGAGGGAGAACCGAGAGGAAGGCCCTCCCCACCGGGCCATCCATCATCCAAGACTTGGCTTGCCCGCTTTCCTCTCCCACCCTGTTTTGGGGGCAAACAGCTATGGAAAGTAATGTATTTCTCTATTTCTGCGTGGGAGCACGTCACGTATTAACGGAACAGTATTTGCGAAAGTTTTCGGAGCTCATGGGGAAACCGAGGGTGAGGAAGAGGAGGAGGCTGGCAGAGGGGTTCATGAAAGGTCGTGGAGCTCACAGAAGGAATTCTTGGGCTTCTGAGATGGGGAAGGGGCCGGGAGAAAAGGAGAGGGCAGGAAGTGGCGCCTGCCCCAGGTTTGGGTCCTTAGGGCCTTGGGATCCTGTCATTTCCTTTTTGAGGGACCTGTCCGCTTAGCGGGCCCTCAACTCCAGCTGATAAAGAATGAAACAAATGGGACAAAGGAGGGGGCGCACGCGGCGCGGGCCTCGAGTAGGGCGCCAGGCTCGGCTCTAGCCCCAAGGAGAAGGGGACATTTTGCCCCCTCGGCGACCTCACCCTATCCCAGCCCTGGGCCAGGAAGCTCTCCTCAGGGCCCCTCAGAACCCTAGCTGCCTCCCCACCTGCCCGCCGCGGATTGGACGCTCTTTGTGGAGCTGAAGCAGAGAGACCCGGCGGAGCGTGCGGGGAGGCTGCCGGGCGGGGCGCGAGTCCCAGCCTCCCGTCCCGACAGCGGGTACGTCCCGCGCCGCAAGTGAGCACTCCTGGAAGTCCCGCGCCAGGGCAGGGGCTCGCGGTCCCGCCCCACCTCTGGAGAGATCGGGAGAGAAGCTGGGGCGAGACCGCGCTCCTGGGGGCCCCCGAAGACGACCCCGCGGCAACACGGACTTTCCCGAAAGGTCTCCGTCTCCGCGCTGAGAGCGCACAGGAACCCGTGGGCGCAGGGGGCGCCGTGGGGTTAGCTGAGCGTCCAAAGCCAGGCGAGGGAGAGAATCTCAGCCCAGCCCCGCGCGCTTCGCCTCTAGCGGTACCAGCCGGCGCCCCAAGGCCGGGCTCCCGGGCGGGCGGGAGGAGCGTGTGCCAGTCGGTAGGTACTGGGGACACTCCCCTTCCAGGGAGCCAGCGCAGAGCCCCCGCCCTCCGCTCCAACCCGGGGATCCCCTCCCCCAGCGCAGAGATCCCCGCGCGCCCCCTGCCCACTTTGCCAAGGCGAGAAAGCGGCCGAGCTGGAGACAAAGAAACTCCTGCCTCCTCCACTCTCGGCCCCTCCGCCCACCCCAGACACTCCCCGGCGCCCTCCCTCGACCCCGGCGACATCGTTCGCGGACACGCTAGGGAAGGGGGGTAGGGTAGGCGAGTCTGCTCCCTGACGCGGGCCAGCTGGAGGCTGCCCGTGCTCCCCGCTTGGGGACACCCCACGGCAGCCGCGCCCCCATGCTCCGCGCCCCAAACCGTCCCGGTCCCCCGGCACCGCCTCCCCGGGCCAAAACCTTCCCCCCACTTCTCCAGCTGAGCGTTAGGGGGGCGCGGCGCACACAAAGCGGGTGTGGGGGGCGGAGTACCGGGGTGGGAGAGATCCCGCCAGGGCTCTGCACGGGCCCGGGTGCAGCTATTTACCCGATTTCTTCTTCGATCTCCGAGATGTCTGCGAAGATGAGGAAGACTACGAGCAGCGTGAGCGCAGCCAGCATCCAGCTCCGGAACTGCAGCTGCATGGTGGGTTCGCGCCCGCCGGGACCCGCGCGGGCCGGCGCGAGGAGCGGGGGCTGGAGGGCGCAGCGGCAGGCGCCGGAGCCTCCGCGCGCGGCGCGCAGCGGGGCAGACACCCTGCGCTCCGGGCGAGTGCGGGCCAGCGGCGGCGGCGGCGACAGCGGTAGACAGGGGTTGCTCAGGCGCGGCGAGCCCGCTCGCTCTCTCTTCGCTTTCGCCCGCCCCTCCTCTCCCCTCCCTCCTCTTCCCCTCCCCTTCCCTTCCCCTCCCTCCTCCGCCCGGCGCGGGGCTCCGAGTGCAGTTTGACAGCTTTGCTCCGCGCCTCTGCTCGCCTCCTCCCACCCTAGTCAACTCCTAGGTCCAGCCATCCGCCTTTGCTCCTCCCGTCTGGCTTCCTTCAGTCCCTGAGGGCGCTGGGATGTGGCCAGAACCCGCCACTCCCCGCCTAGGGTGGCTGGGCTCGGGGCACCGCGGGCGTCCGGGTACCGAGCAGAGCCCCGGGAAGAGTGCGCACCGCCCGGCGTCCCCAGCCGGCTGGCAAACGCCCTCCCGCGCTCGCTCTTTGTCCAGCGCCCTCGCTTTCTCGCAAAGTTTTGGCGACACAAAGACCTACACCTGGGGACAGTCCCCAGCGCTCGGCGAGGAGGCGGTTTCAACCAGGCAGATGTTTCAGCAGTTGACGAATTAGGAGGGGTGATGGGGGAAGGGGAGGAGAGAAGAGATATCCAAGATAGGCCAACTTCAGCGGAGATGCTGATTGCAATCTGTGGGCGAGGTGCTCAGGCCCCTAGAAACCACCCCCTCCGGGCGGTCATCTTGGTCACCATTGATAGAACAGAGAGACTGGATCCGGAGAGGCTCCCTGAGTTGCCTGAGGTCGCGCAGTCTTGGCTAGAACTCTGGGCTCCTGCTGGAGCGGCTGCTCTACCCACAATGGCAGACTCAGCGTCGGCCCTGCCCAGCCTCTGCCCTGGCCCTTCTGCCTCCGGGCTGGGCTTCCCTCTCCAGCTTTTGCCCTTTTCCAGCAAAATCAGTACCCGCCCTCCCCCCACCCCGGGGTCGGGGGAGGCTCCTGTCTTGATCTAAACGCCTGCTAGAAATTATGGCTCCCACAAGGGGTAGTGCCCCCCAAGCCGAATATTTTTCGCTTCCCCAGCCTTAGACAATTTAACTGAAATTACATTCTGCACCAACCATTAGCCTGGGAAGGGCCCCATTAAGTTTTACTGGAATTAGATAATTACCTTTTTTTTTTCTTGCACTAATTGTAACAATCCTCAAATCAGGAAATGTAACTTCCCAGAACTGATCATCTGGTTTATGAAAGGGTCCTTGAGGTCGGAGTTTGGGGGAAAAGGGTCCTGTTCAAGAAGTGATATGGGGTATCCTAATGGCCTGAAAAGGACTGTGGAATGAAAGGGCCCTGGTGCAAACTGGCTGTTTCCTCCAGGACCACCCACACAGAGCCAGTTCTCACCAGGGTTGAGGAGGGGGATGTCAGTGGCTAAGTCCCTTCAGGGGCACCTTGGGGAGGTAATAGGGCTGCCCGTGCCCAGGATCCTGCCTCTTTGTGTGTAGGGAGGAGGACAGGAGGAAGTCTTCCAAGCTAGGGGAGCTGCTGGATGGCTCCTGTTGACCCTGGAAGCCAAGATAAGATCTTCCCTGTAGGAGGAGTTCCCCTTACCCTGCCTGGAGGGCAGGAGAGGGAAGCACTCCAGAGAAAGGGGGAAAGCTCTGGGCATGGGGTACAGATGTCTTTTCCCGAGAAGAGGGGTGTACCAATCCCATGACAGCACTTCATTTCTTTTCTAGCCCCTTGCAAAATCTGTGCACCTCCATGCCTACGGGGAGCTCCTCCAGAATACCACTTACTTTTCTTGGAGTGAGATTTTTGTAAGGTTGAGTACTGTCTCCCGGTCCATTAGAGGTGTTGGATGTCTGTCTCCCGGTCCATTAGAGGTGGTAACGGGCATCAAAGGAGGGTTTACCATCAATGTGGCTGGCCACATGGCTTAACCATCACATCTCCAAGTTTTCTGAGTGCCTTGATCTTTCCCTTGTCCTACTTCATGGGTGGTTAAGGAGTGGTAGAATTGTATTTGTTGTTTTTCTGAATGGTTGTGATATCTGAACAGAGAGAGGTTAAGAACAGGGTGCACCTGTTACACTGCTCCATATTTCAATCGTTCATTCATCGATTCCATTACTCAACATGTTTGTTGAGCACTTACCCTGTGCTAGACATTCTGTGCTTGGGGCTAGAGCTACAAAGAGAGGAGAGAGAGAGAGAGAGAGAGAGAGAGAGAAGGGAAGAGAGGGAAAGAGAGAAGCATTTCCTGCCCTCTAGTGGCTCATGGTTTAGAAGGAAGACATGTAATTATGATACGGGATGTGAGCAAGCTACAGTACAGCTATGGTCTCCCGAATAGCTTATAATTGATTAATAAGACCACACAAGAGAGCAGCAAGAAACGAGCTGGCCTGTCTCTTTGCTGCTCTCTGCTTCTCTACCAGCTCTTACTGTGGCCATCACGGAGAGACTGCTCTCATCCTAAGCTCATCAAAATTGCTACTGTTACAACAGAGTGTATCCATCTCCTTTTAGGTGACCCAGTGGTCATCCCAGGCTCAGAGTCTCCCTTCTTTGGACTCACTTGAGAAGAGTCATTTTGAGCGGACAGGAAACGTGGAAGCTGTTGAACCCGTCCATCCCTTCTACAGAAATCCTTGTAACCAGACCCCCATAGAGCAAATCCATCAAGTACACCTGCTGGGAGAGAGTGAGCTTTGTAACATGTAATCCTTGCACTGAGAGCCACTGAGATGGGCTTTTACTTGGAGAGTGGTAGGGACTCTCGTGAAAGTTGACCACAGGACACTGTCTGGAAACAGCACTTGCATCTGCTTCCACATGGGCCAGCTCCTTTTTATGGTGGTCTGTGCACGCCACTGCCTCGAGGTTGTCTGTGAAAACCAAGTTTGTTCCTGGGGTCTGGAAAGAGGGAAGATGATTGAATTGGCAGCAAGTGTCACGTCTGCTGATGCTGTGTAAATGGACACGTGGACACACACTTGGCTCAGCCCCCCAGGTCCCTCCACTCTTCCTGTCCTTTCTATTCAAACAAGTCCCTTTTCCTGCGTTGGTCTTTCTAAGAAACAGTAATCGCTTCTTTAGGTTACATTATTGAGTATTTGGGTTAAAATACAAGAGTTATATGGGAGTGGCAGCAAATTACAAGTCATTACCACCCATTAACATTTTAACTCAAATTAATAGAGTAGATTAGCTATTCAGGCGACTGACATGGCTCTGGGAGGTTCATATGAATGGGGTGGGAGGAGCAGGGAACTCTGCAGGGCCCAGAATCAGGCAGCCCTTCCTTATCTCTGACTCTGACTAAAGGTGTGCTTCTCCTTCCAGCTGCTGACCTCAAGAGTGGGGACCCCCACCCAGAATTGAAATTCCTGAAAACCCAAAAACCATATGTATCATTTACACATCAACTAACCTCTCCACGCTTCTCGCCCCAGATACGGAGTGTTTTCATCTGAACTGCTTCTTGGGGGGTGATAAAGACTTCTCTTGGCAATCCTTTACACAGGTACCATCATCTTCGTCTTACTATGGAGGAAACTGAGACTCAGAAGGGTCTCCATTGCCCAAGATACCTCTGTGGGCAGAAAGGGAATTTTAAGGCAGGTGGCCCCTTCTGAGCCTTGGGGACTTCTGGGATTATGCGAATGCCAAGGTCCTCTCCAGCACAGTTCTAAATGGATTTGTAAATAGGCACCACCTTTGATTTTTACTGAATCCCTTTCATTCTGGTACGCCAAGATTAGGGAAACAAATTTATCTTCACTCACTGCCCACCCTCCACCATTGGTGAGACCGTAATCGTGAATTTCAATTTTCATCTGTCCACACAGAAGAAACCAGTCCTTTTAACCCAATCTTTAAATAAAAACCTCAACAATAAATAATAATTTTTTTTTTTATCCAAAATTCTGAGACCCGGTACTGAACCACCCTTGAACTCACTTGGAAAGCCATTTAGAGTGTTTGAGAAAAAACTAGAGTGGTAACAGTTTTGCTCTATCATCATCTCTGAAGGAGGAGCTGTGGATTCTTAGTGTTGGGGGTCTTCTGGGGGGTGTGTAAAGTCACAGAGATCTTAGTTGGAATAGACTAATAGGCTATTGTATTTCTGTACCTCCCATAACTGAGAGAACCAGCCTCCCTTTTGAAATTTACACTAAATTTGAATGTTCTCACAAATGCAACATTTCCCCCTTCAAAATCAGAATCCAACGATAACAATATGGGAAAATAAATGGGCACATTTGCATTCCATTTGTAGCTTTTGTAAATAGCAAAATTGTATATTAGCTGAAGAAAGAAAAGAAATATACCCAGGCAAGTGCTGTAAATGTTTCTGGGATTATCTGCAAGAGACCTTGGGAGGGACGTGGGCATGAGCTCCATGGGGAGCTGGAAGTGATAGCAGAGGGTAGGGGGTAGAGGTTCAATTTTTTGCTGGGATTTTTCCAAATTCTTCAGCCAGGATTAGAGATGGTTTTGAACCAAAGCATGAAGTCGAGGGTCAGATGGCAGAGATAAATGAAAAGGAACGTCTTCTCATGATTCATGAACGTGCTTCAGCGAAATGACGACTGGGATCTCTGAATCAGCTCATCCAGTTTTGCCCAAACTCCAGCATGACCCTCCCCAAGACCATCTAAGGAAGCTGGCCCTGGTCAGCCTTCCCTGGCTCTCTGTCTTGTCTCGTGTCACTTTCTCTAGCCTCTGTTTGGATCATGGACCTCTGCATTCTCAGAGCTGGGGCATTGGGCAGAGAGGGTGCACCCCTGTCCCTTCACTCACTCAACCATGGCGTGTCTTGAATAAATCTAGGCACAGTTTCTGCCCTTATGGAGGTTGGAGTCCTGTGGAATTTTTACAGATGGAAAACCCTGGGACCCAGAGACCAAGAGACGGCCCACAGTTGCTAGTTTGAGAACCTAGTTTGAGAGTTTGCCAGTTTGAGAACCGAGAGCAGAATTCTGCCTCTCCTGTCTCCGAGCTGAGCTCTGTGCCAGGTTTCCCCTACCTACACTCTTCCATGTTATTTTCCATGACAGTTCAATGAAATTGAAAACTCCCAAGAGGTAGGGAGATTTATTCCTCTTCTGGTCCCACATTATTCAATGAATACATGTTCCCCCATGGTCAATTTCAAGCCACCACCATCATGTCACTGAAAGAAACACTGGGAAGCGTGTGCCCTAACCCACCATGACATGGATGTCTACCACATACGTACAACAGATGAATCATCTCAAGGGGACGGAAAAGGGTGAAAGGTAGAAAATAAAGTTAGGAAGTGAGGAGTTCTGAGCATGTTTGGCCTTTGTTTTCATAAATTTATGTTTTTGAAAGTTTGCAGGCTTTGATTTCTAATAATGGCTCTGTTTCACGATCAGCACAAGCTGCCTCCAGGGCGATACTGGTGACCACCGGCAACAAGAAGTTGGCATCGTCCCAATGAACTGGTGAGCATGCTTGGCAAAATACCATTTCTAAATGAAACTCCAGATGGGAGAGTCTCCAAAGCCATGGCAGCATTCAACAGAAAGTGAACGTGCCCGGATCCTGGCACAGCGCACTGGCCGGAAGAGAGTGGCCTGGGCCCCAAGTAGGCTCCTTGTGAAATGTCCCATTGGGAGTCCTCTTCTACATCTCCCTACCCCACATGGAGTCTTTGTGGTTGGTCATCCTCTCTTCCCAGTTCCCCCAGTCTGGTTTGACAAAGTAGACTGGAAAACCACAGAAAGATCAAGAGACAGTGAGCATTTTTGGATTAGGTAAAGCAAGTAAACCCCAAAGGCCAATGCCTTCTTCAAAACAAGTTTGTTTCTCTCTCATGTGCAAATGCCCCCAGTAGGCAGCCTGGGCTGGTTTGGCCATGGAGCTCCCTAAAGTCTTTAGGATTCAGGTCCTTCCAGCTTTCCTGTGTGCCATCCCTTTGATGAGGCCCTTTCTCATAGCTCATCACCTCCAGATTCCCAGAGGTAGAATGGAGGAAGAGATAAAAAGAAAAGAAAGTTCCGGAAGCCTATGGCACAGGGCTTTGGCTCACTCCCCTTGGTCCAGAACACTGTCCTGCGGCTACACCTCGCAGCAGGGGGCTCTGGCCTTCGGTGCGCTCAACTGAGAAGCCCATTGTGGAAGAACAGGAGGGCAGATGTGAAGGGCAACGGGCAGGCTCTGCCACAATGGGGTCGGAAAAGACCACTGCAGGGTTTTTCTCTCTGCATTAGCTCTGCCTTAAGATGATTGTGTCTTGGGCAGAAATGCCGGGTACAAGACCTGTTCGTGCAGCCGAGTTTCATACTGTCATAGTTCTCTCTCTCTCTCCATTTCTTTCTTTCTTAAGATTTTATTTATTTATTTGACAGACAGAGATCACAAGTAGGCAGAGAGGCAGGCGCAGGGTTGCAGGGGCGGTGGAGGGGGAAGCAGGTCCCTGCTGAGCAGAGAGCCCAGTGCGGGGGGGGGGGGGGGGCTCGCTCCCAGGACCTGGAGATCATCACCTGAGCGGAAGGCAGAGGCTTAACCCACTGAGCCACCCAGGCACCCCACTTCCCTGTTTCTTAGCGCCCTTTATTTTGCCACATTCTTTCCTTGTTATCACCCGAGGGAGGCATCCTAGGAGGCATGATTTGTACTAAGCAGATCTTTCTATTCTAATGCACTGACATCTGGGCCTTCCCTGACCTTGGAAACTGCTCTCCCAGGGCTGATGAATCCCAGAGAGAGTGAGGGATTTGCCAGGGAGTGTGTCTTCCATATGCAAACCAAGCCAATCCAGACCCACACCCCACCCACTTCCTGTATGGGCTCTCACTCTCTGGGCCAGTAACCCCCTGCCCTAAATCACCCCAAGGCCCTACACCAGACAACCAGGGACATCCCCTGTGCCCCAGAGCCCACAGGAATTACACAGAGTGAATCCTAAACCTGTGTATCCCGACTCGCCTCTTCCTTCCCATGACCATCAACCGGAAGCCTCTTGCTCGTGTTTTCTTCCCTCTCCTCCGCCTGCTGACTGACCCAGGAGCCTCCCCGTGTGTTCCCGTGTGGCATGGCCTGTACAACAGATTATCTTTTCAACGGCCACGGCCTCCTGATCATGGGCTTCCCTTCCCCCCAGCTGAGTTATAACAACAGCTACATTTAAAAACAAGGTTTTTAGAGCTGAACTTCGCAAACTACTTGTGATATAGGACCGGGAGTTTTTCTTTGTTTTTAAATCTCATCGACTGCAGAGTAACAGGTGTCTGACCACGTGACCAGCTGTTCGGAACTTAGCTTTTTGCGTGATCTCGACCTAGGTTCCAGTTTTCCCGATATTAAATGGAGAAGATAATAATACGTAGCTCATGAGTTTTGGTAAGAATGAACTAAGATCGTATAACTCAAGTACTCAGGAGCATGCCGGCATAAAGGAACTGTTCATTATATATGGACTTCTGCTTATTATTTAGGATAATGCAAAAATAGAAAGGATATACATATGTATATATATATAATGCAAAAGCAGTTATCTCCGGATGCTGAAATTTGGGTTGATCTTTATTTTTCTCCACACTTTTCTCCATTTTATCAATTTTCTATGATGACCATAAATTACTCTATAATCAGGGAAAAAAGAAGAAGTCATTACAATTTGTAGTGCCTATTTGCACTGCACTGAATTTTTTTTTTCTGCCAGACTTTAATATTCTTTCTTAATAACCCAAGAGAAACACACATATTTAGTAAAGAAAATTGGTTTTGCAAACAATTTCCAACCTTTCTTGGATGTTTTGTGAGCAGCTGCCCAATATTCCTGAAGAAGGAGAGCATGGTCTACAGAAATTTGCCCACTGGCGTTGGGAAGCCGCAGAGATGAGTCTCTCTCTTATGTTCTCACCTGATGTCACCCAATGGTCACCTAACGGGCTTCTCTGTTGATTGCTCTGCGTCATGGGCAAGTCCCAGCTTTTGGAGCAAAGGGGTGACTCAGAGAGATGTGTGCAGGGACAGCAAGCAGTAGCTTCACACCCACATGGCACCCTGGTCTCCCCAGCTCCAGGCGCTGAAGGGACGGACTCTCCCCTTGACCTCACTGTGGCTCAAACTCTGCCACCCATGGTTTTGTGCAGGCAGTGGTACTGAGGATACATTAAAATGAGGGGCTGAGGGGCAGACCAATATGAGGGTCATAATCAAGGGTCATAATCCTTCCTCTTCAAGTCATTACATAAAGTCCTTTGCTTTATGTAATCATCAGGTCGCTTTACTGTGCAAAGCTCTCTTTGAGAATAATGACCCTCACCTTGAAGTCAGCTCTGTGACCACTTCATATTTTAGAATATCCACCCGCCTGGGGCGCCTGGGTGGCTCAGTGGGTTAAAGCCTCTGCCTTCGGCTCAGGTCATGATCCCAGGGTCCTGGGATCGAGGCCCGCATCGGGTTCTCTGCTCTTTGGGAAGCCTGCTTCCTCCTCTCTCTCTGCCTACTTGTGATCTCTGTCTGTCAAAAAAAAAAAAAATCATATTAAAAAATGGGCAGAAGATATGAACAGAGACTTCTCCAATGAAGACATACAAATGTCTATCAGACACATGAAAAAACGTTCATCATCACTAGCCATCAGGGAGATTCAATTTGAAACCACATTGAGATATCACCTTACACCAGTTAGAATGGCCAAAATTAACAAGACAGGAAACAACATGGGTTGAAGGGGATGTGGAGAAAGGGGAACCCTCTTACACTGTTGGTGGGAATGCAGGTTGGTGCAGCCTCTTTGGAGAACAGTGTGGAGATTCCTCAAGAAATTAAAAATAGAACTTCCATATGACCCTGCAATTGCACTCCTGGGTATTTATACCAAAAATACAGATGTAGTGACAAGAAGGGCCATCTGTACCCCAATGTTTATAGCAGCAATGGCCACGGTCGCCAAACTCTGGAAAGAACCAAGATGCCCTTCAACAGACGAATGGATAAGGAAGATGTGGTCCATATACACTATGGAGTATTATGCCTCCATCAGAAAGGACGAATACCCAACTTTTGTAGCAACATGGAAGGGACTAGAAGAGATTATGCTGAGTGAAATAAGCCAAGCAGAGAGAGTCAACTATCATATGGTTTCACTTATTTGTGGAGCATAACAAATAGCATGGAGGACATGGGGAGATGGAGAGGAGAAGGGAGTTGGGGGAAATTGGAAGGGGAGGTGAATCATGAGAGACTATGGACTCTGAAAAACAATCTGAGGGGTTTGAAGTGGGGGGGGTGGGAGGTTGGGGTATCAGGTGGTGGGTATTATAGAGGGCACGGATTGCATGGAGCACTGGGTGTGGTGAAAAAATAATGAATACTGTTACACTGAAAATAAATAAATTTAATTAAAAAAAAAAGAATATCCACCCCCCCCTTTTTTTTGGTGGGAGGAAATTTATTGAAATGAAAAAGAAGGTAATAATTTGTTTCCCTAGACAGTTTTTTTAAAAATCCAAACTATAAAATCCAAATTGTTTCAAACTCTTTCAGATTCTAAGAAGGCATTATTACTACCTAACATTTATCATAGTTAACATTTTGAAGGGAGAAGGAGATGATCTTTATGACCTAGCACCGTTGCATGTTTTTTGTTTACAAATATTTTGGGGGGAGCATTGGGATCTTGCATGTAACTAAAGCTTAGGGGCGCCCGGGTGGCTCCGTCGGTCAAGTGTCAGGCTCTAGATTTTGGCTCAGGTCATGATCTCAGGGTCATGAGATTGAGCCCCGAGTCAGCCTCCACACTGGGTGTGGAACCTGCTTAAGATTCTCTCCCTCCCTCTCCCTACCTCCCCTTCCTTCTCTCCTCCTCTCTAAATAAAATAAAATAAAAATAAAAAATAACTAAAGCTCAGAGTAAATGTTTACCAACAGGGAGATAATGTTGACAATTCCCCATGATTATGGAGATTCATGGCTGCGTACTGGCCTTTGGATCAACATATTATTGGTAATAGCCATGATTTATTTGTTTCCAAGACCTAGATCAGTAACCGAACCCCAGTTATAGATTTGATCCAAGGGAGGAAACACCGTCCATTTTGCAGGTCTCTGGAAATTCACTGAGATGACAGATAAGTGCTGGGTCACCCTTTCGGTCGGAAAGCAGGTTTTTTTTTTTTTTTTTTTTTTAAAGATTTTATTTATTTTGACAGATAGAAATCACAGGGAGGCAGAGAGGCAGAGAAAGAGGAAAGGAAGCAGGCTCCCTGCTGAGCAGAGAGCCCAATGCGGGGCTCAATCCCCGGACCCCGGGATCATGACCTGAGCCAAAGGCAGAAGCTTTAACCCACTGAGCCACCCAGGTGCCCCCGGAAAGCAGTTTAATAAATTTTCCTGAGTGGCCCTGGGAGCAGCCGTGGCCTCCAGTCATGTGACATCATGAGAGGTAGACAGGCCACATAACAGCAACCCCCTGAGCATTTAAGTTACTCACATACTGAGTCAGAAAACCACTGTGTGATTTTCCCAATACAGCAGAACATAGGTCCAAGAGGGATTAGGAAGCTTGATCTTTCAGTTTTATTCCAAAAGGAAACTGCCAGGGTCTCAGATCCAGAAAGGCCCCATAGTGGGTTATTACACTTCTCTAAGTGCCCATAAGATCCTCGGCCAAATTTTACCGGAGGGACCCACTGGCTCCCATGCACCGATTCAGCTGTGTGTATGGATCGTGGTTCTTGCGTCCGTAGGGAGGTCAAAAAGGCACGGTCGACAACAGGACTCTGAACACTGTCTTGACAATGTCCTTCCTTTCCTCTCAGTCTCTGTGTGAATAATCCCCAGTTTGGACCATTCAAGATGAGTCCTCTAGTACTTACTTTGTAATTTAAAAACTTGGAAGGTTTCTAAGGGACTTCATCTGGCTTGTTCTCGGGACCTCTCCCATTTCCAGTGCTGTCCTTCTCCCTTTCCACCTGAATTGCCCACTTCCTGACTCTCGGGCGTTTCAGGAAGATTTTGCGTTCTGTAGCGAGGCTCATGTCAAAAGATAATATTCTCGGGGTGCCTGGGTGGCTCAGTGGGTTGAAGCCTCTGCCTTTGGCTCAGGTCATGATCCCAGGGTCCTGGGATCGAGCCCCGCATCAGGCTCTCTGCTCAGCAGGAAGCCTGCCTCCTCCTTTCTCTCTGCCTGCCTCTCTGCCTACTTGTGATCTCTGTCTGTCAAATAAAGAAATAAAATCTTTTTTTAAAAAAAGATAATATTCTCTTATGGTTCCAGGCCCCGTAAAGGGGAACACATATTCCCCTTCCCTTTCTTCCTTCCTATTCACCAGCCTCGGGGAGGGGTCAGTGCCCTTCCTGCAGGACGAGCGTCCCACCGCTCAGACTACAGCTGGACCCTGGCCGAGGTGTGCCCACAAACAAGGAACCAAAACAACACAGCATTTATTTCAAGATCCATTAGGGGCTCACATGGCATGAGGAAACAGAACGGGAAAGATGAAACTGGCAAGAAAAGAACTTCTATTCTCTGTTTCTAGAATGGAATTGACCACAAATAATGATGGGGTGGAAATCATTCAGCAGCATCTACTTTAAAGGTGAACAAATTTAAAAATTACACCAAACACACATTTTTGTTGTCATTACCGAAGCATACTTTAAAAAAGAAAAAAAAAAGGATAATTGCCACTTTGTTCTTTATTATTTTTCCTCACTGGCACATGACCTGCGGGGATCCAGGACTGGAGCGCCCAGCTAGCCATTGTGAGAGTCAGCAACCCCCCCCCCCCAAAGCAGGAATTACCCTTCCAAGGTGGCTGCATCCATTTGAACGGATAAACTCTTAAGTATCAATAATATTGATGATTCATCATGATTTGCTAGATAATAGAAAACCGTTTTACCGTCTCGCTTTCAGAAGCCAGTAAAGAGAAGGCTTCCATAGGGAGTGGTTAACCACTCAAAAGTGATCCTTGTCCGCTGACAAAATACAATAGAAAAGGTATTTTGAGAGCCGTGGAGAGGAGTATAGTTTTGATATTTGTAAAATAGTCTTCGCAGAATCAATCCTTCCTGTGCTTTCATACAACTTGGGAATTTGTGGGCCATTTGTCAAAAAGAGGAATCTTTCTCTCGCTTTCTGCATCATTTGATTTCTTGCAGGGGGTCGATATCGGGTGTATTCAAGCCCACTACCCAGGTGGTGTTCTTCCCCTGGTTTTGTTGTCCTGTTGCAACACCGGAGACGGGCCACCAGGTGGCACTGTGCTAGACGAGGGTCTCCAAAATGAAGCGCCATGACAAGGCTGAGCCTGTGCCGTGTAGACGCGGGGCCAGGGAGGGTGAGAGAGAAATAGAATGAGAACAGAGAAAGGACACAATCACGCAGAGGACGCAAATCTTGTATTTTGCTTATTGACCTGTGTTAGACCCATGGAAGCCAGCTCCCATCAGCCAGTTTCAAGCATGTAACTGGAGTTGAGATTAAGAAGTAGACACGCTCATGGTTCACCTCCCCTTCCAATTTCCCTCAACTCCCTTCTCCTCTCCATCTCCCCTTGTCCTCCATGTAATTTGTTATGCCCCACAAATAAGTGAAACCATATGATAATTGACTCCAGACTATAGACTCTGAAAAACAATCTGAGGGTTTGAAGGTTTTGATGAGGTTTTTGAAGGGGAGGTTGGGGGAACCAAGTGGTGGGTATTAGGGAGGGCATGGATTGCATGGAGCACTGGGCGTGGTGCAAAAACAATGAATACTGCTATGCTGAAAAGAAATAATAATAAAAAAAAAGAAGTAGACACACTATTTCGGGGTGTTGAAAGCTATCAGTATTCAAAGCCAATGAAACGGAGGATGGACATGAATCACCAGAAACTGGTTGGATGATCCCAGTTATCTCTGCAGAGGGGTTCTTTTCTTAATGCCTCTTCTAGCCTTGGTGAAGAAAGGAAATTTGAGCAGTTCTTCAGATAATCAATAATGGAAATCAATGATAGATGGACACATTGCATGATCAGTGAAAATCAATAACTGATCAACAGCTTGCCCTGTCCCTGATTTGGGCACAACTACAGTCGATGTGCATTTCTAGCTGTTTAAGTTGGTGAGAAAAAATGAAGTGTTTCCACTTCCCCAGCTATCCTTACATATTAATTAGACCAAGAATCAGCCTTTCTCTCCCTGCCCCCCCCCCCCGGGCAGGTATATAAAATAGAAAATCCACTTCCTTGGGGATGGAGGAAGAGCGTGATACTCGTACAGCATCTGTGTCCTCACAGCTCACTCAGGGGCTAGGAGGCACTATTCAGTACCTTCCCTTTAGGAGTCCAGCACTCTACCCAGTGCCCTGATAGGAAGAAATAGACGCTGGAGATTTTCCCCCAGAGTCTTTGGAAAAGATCCCTGATGCACGAATGAGGTGATGCTTGTCACATGTCGCACAGATACAGCTGCACCCAACCCCTCATTAACTTAATGGATTCATATAGTCAGTCCCCCAGGGATGTGGAGTTGAAGCGACTCCGATTCACGGCAAGTGTGGGAGTATTTATAAGTGTATCTCTCCCACTGCTCCCAGGTTCTGAAAGCGGGTGAGCTCTGCTCCTGCAGCAGATAAGAAGGAAATGAACACTGTACCCAAAAGCTGTCATCATTTGTTCATTCATTTATGCTTTTTATGACACCGAGTTTGCTTCCCAAGAAGAGAAAGCTTATTAATTTTTGTGCCCTTTGTCCATCTTGCAGTACCTACTGGCCCATTTTGTATGATACCTTTTTTTTTTTTGTAGTAAAGATATATTGCTTTAGGGTCACCTGTATGAGGCAATTGACTTTGCTTATTAGGCAATGCTTTTTTTCCCCCATGTTCAGAGGTAATAACTGTTCTCCACTAACTTTCTCTCAAGTGTAAATCATGGATCATAAACTCACAGCTCAAGTTTAATCAGAGGCTCCCAAATATTTTCTTGGACCAGCAAAGTGTTTAAAAATATTTCTGATGGGTGTCTGAGTGGTTCAGTGGGTTAAGCCTCTGCCTTCGGCTCAGGTCATGATCTCAGGGTCCTGGGATCAAGCCCCACGTGGGGCTCTCTGCTCAGTAGGAAGCCTGCTTGCCCCCTCTCTCTCCCTCTCTGCCAACTTGTGATCTCTGTCTGTCAAATAAACAAATAAAACCTTTAACAAAAAAATTTTTTTAGTCTGGAAATCTTTGGGGGACCACAGACTCCCCAGCTCTCAACAGGCTCCACCATACATTTTCTATCTAGTCTGATTCATATACTTGTGATCCCTGCCTGGCTCTAAGGGCATCTTGGAACTGATTCCATGTGAAGCCCATACTATTGGGAAAAAGAACCCAGAATGTGCATACTTTACTGATGATGGGTCAGCCCCTTCTCATATAGTAGATTTTCAATAAGTGGGGAGATTCCCATATACTGTTCACAAGAGGGCAGATTGGAACAACTTCTCTGGAGGTCAGTTTAGAGATATACAGAAGCCCTGTCAGAGGAGACACTTGTTCTGTAAGATGAATTAGTGGTCCATGAGAATAGAAGTATGCAGACCCGTGGAGGCCTGCTTCTCCTGCACAGCCCTCATGCTCTGGGAGCCGTTAGTGGTATGAGTTACAGAGACGAATGGTGGCCTCTTGTTAGCCAAACAAGTCCATTAATTGCAGTTGGAAACATTTTATAAAGTAAGAGAAGTCTTTAAAAAGCACATGCCCTCAACCCAATAATTCTGCCCATCTTTGGAAATTTTTTCCTAAGGAAATACATAAATGAATGTGGACATGTCTGGATACAAAGGTGTTTATAACAAGGTCATTTATAGAAATGAAGTATTGAGAACAACCCAATGGCTAGCAGTAGGCTTTTGTGAAAAAAATCATGTGATAGCTATGCTGTGGAGTACCACATGGTCATTAACCATCATAACTTGGTGCTATTTGTGTATGCAGAAATTGGTTTGCATGTTAGGAAGTTGGAGATTATAAAACAATATGATTCCACGTTGCAAACATTAACACGCACATATTTGCATGGTCCGGTGGGTGTCCTCCAAGATGGCGCCCAGGGACGTCTGCCTCCTCGAATTCACAGCCTTGTATAACCCTTCTGCAGTGAGTAACTTGTTTCAACCTGCAGAATCCAGCAACACTGAGGGGAGGTCAGTTCCATGATTAGGTCACAAAAGGTTGTGACTTTCATCTTGCTTTTGGGCTCTGTTGCTTTTCTGTCTTGTTCATGTTGATGAAGGCAACCAGTATGTCAGAAAGGCCCACCTGTCAGGGAAGGGCCCCTAGCTCCAGCCAGTGGAGAACTGAGGCCCTCAGTCCAATAGCCCACAGGGAACTGAATCTTGCCAACAACCATTGAGCAAACTTCTCCTGTTGAGCCCCTTAGGTGAGACCCCACTCCGGACAACATTTTGATTGCAGCTTGTGGGAGACGCTAAAAAAAGAGCTGTGCCTAGATTCCTGACCCATAGAAACTGTGAGATAATAAATGCGTGTTGTTTTGAGCTGTTGCACTTGTCATAATTTGTTACGTAACAATAGATAGCTAATACCCAGGGCGGGATATCTGGAGGTATATACAGGAGAGTAGTGGATGTCAGGATGTCTGGATGGCATAAATGTAGCATTCTTAAAATGTTTGGGGACTACACATCACTTAGATGAAGTACTGGCAGGCTTTTATATTTTATTCTGATGAAAACGTTGAGATTTTGACACTGTCATTGAGTAAACAGAAGGGTGACTTAACAGTTTACAATTTATTTGGCTGATTTCATATACTTATGACAGAGCTATCATGTCTCTGAGACACACTCTGTATTTATGGTTGGGACTACAATTTGGGGTGACTTTAATTCATCTTTCCCCCTTCTCTTTGCTGCAGGTTGGGTTCTCTGAAACAGAGTTTGGGTTGCAAGATGTTTATTAGGGATCAACACCTGTGAAAGGAGGAGGGGGAGAAGGATTGGGCAGAAAGTGATTTGAACTGCAGTGCAAGCCAATACTGCCTCATCTCACCAGGATGGTGCAGGGGTGGAGGGACTCTGGAGCAAATACCGTCTAGGAGATGTGTCTTGAATGGGGTTGAAATGGCAAAGCTTCTATAGCCCCACTTGCTGAGCTGTTGGATGCAGGCTGCCCCCAAGAGGGGGTGGCTTCTGCTTGGTGACTCTCTGCCCGTGACACAGACCTGGAAGGAGCTGTCACTGGAGGCTGCTGACTGCACCTTCCACACTGGACACCATGTCCTTCCTTGAATGGGATTCTGGGTAGCTCATTTGCCTGTGAACCACCATGGAAAAGAGGTAAAGGAAGCCAGGCTGGGCTGGTAGTAAGGGGTGGGGACTGCCATGTGGGCCTAACAAAAGCTTGGCCAACCACATGGAGAACCCTTGGCCATATTTGGCCAATCAGAGTTTTTCCCCATTGAGTGGAAAATGCTGGATGTTTATACTCCCCACAGTGGGTCATTGGATGTGCTGCCCTAAGAAAGGCATGCCCTTGGCTAAGAAAGGCATGTCACTTTCTGCAGCTGAGAAAGCTTGGAGGAGCTGGTAACTAGAAATTGTCCTGTGACAGCACTTTCCGTAGCTGCAACAGGTCCTCTCTTTCATAGGGACCTTGGAGGTGGCTCTGGGACCATGGTCCTCTCTTTGTATTACTCAGATCCACTTCTTCATGTACATTCTCAAGATCCCAGTGTGCTCCTCTTTTCCTGTGGGAAATGTAGGAGAAGATTAGAAAGACCTGTAGCAGCTGGTCTTGGGGCCCACCTGGAGCTCATTGTTCTCTAGACTTCCTTCACCATCAGCTAGCACCTCTGCTAGTCTCGATGGCTTACCTACCACAGTGACCGAGAGGTCTGAGTCCTTCATCACAGTGCCTTCCTCAGGTCAGGGTCATGCACTTATCCTCTCACTTTCCCATTTGGAAGGGAGGGAGGACCGACTGAGAGGCACCAAGCAGATCACCTGGAGCTTTACCTCTCCTCACATTCAGGGACAGTTTTCTCTGTTGAGATGGTGATTCCTTGCTTCGGCAGGATGTTTCTGGATGGAAAGAGTTTGAAGCGCCCCTATGGTGACCACAGCTTATAAATCAATGAGTTTCTTGCTCTGGCTCTGGCAAAAGTGTGCCCCCCTCCTTAGGAAACCGTTCCTCTAACGCTGCGGAACCCAGTTATATGGAGGGAAAACACAAATCACAAATTTCTCCAGGGGGAGGGATGTTAAATAAGGTCATTCCTGCTTCCATCTTTTGGTTCTCAGACCCGTGCATTGTTTCCATTGGGCAGACAGTGCCATATACAGGTCTCTAATTCAATGTGCATCCTGCATCCTGGAGAATGGTACCCCATCCTTGGGGAATATTGCATCCAAGGGTGTTTCAGTGGGAACTTCAGAAGCCATTCCATTGCTCTATAAGTCTGGCAGCTTCTGGGTGGGGCATTATGTAGTATAAGCCAACTTCCTCACCTCCTTTGCTGCAAAGTATGTCTCTTAGGATGCAATGTTATGTAAGATCTTACATTGGTGGATCAAACATTTTAAGCCTCTGGAAAGTGGCGCTGGCCAAGGACAGATGGGCAGGAAAGGCAAATTCATATTTGAAATATATATCTATTCCTCCAAAAAGGAACCTCTAGCTCTTCCGGATGGGAAGAATTGAAGGGGCCAGCTGTATTCCTTAAAGTTTGCTGCCATATTAGGCACTCAGGGTTTTCTCTGTGTCTGGAAAATGGATTCTCAGAAACAGCCGTGGTTTACTAGCTTTGGTAAGTGGGATCCCATGCTGTTGGGACCGTGCATAGCATTCACCCCTCTCTCTGTGGCCACTCTATTCATGTGACCAATAACCTAGGGTGGAGGATTCAAATGCCTGAGTCATTTTGTCCCGGTGGCTATTTTGTGCCTCATCCATTGTGGATGCTCACTGGTAGATATTAACATTTGATATAAAGATCTTCACACCTTATGCCCACTGCCATATGTCCATCCGTATGCCACTACCCAAATCTCTCTGTTTTTAATCTCCAGATCTTCCTGTCCAGACTCTTGACTGTCCAGCCAGACTAGTCACATTAGCCATGAGCCATATATATATTCTCACCTTTGGTCATTTCTCCTTCCGTGCAAAGTAGACAATGAAGTGAAAGGCTGGATGTGCCATCCATTTTTGGCTTGCACTCACATACCAAGCTGTCTTAACTCAGGCTATTACAACAAAATACTGTGAACTCTGTAGCTTAAACAATAGACACTTATTTTCTCATATATTCAGTTCTTGCTGAGGGCTCTCTTCCTGGCTTTTAGACAGCTGCCTTCACTCTCTATCCTCACTTGGCAGAGAGAGAGACTTTTGCTTCTTCCTCCCCTTAAGGACACTTATCCCATCACAATGGCCCTACCCTCATGACCCATCTAAACTCAATTACTTCCCAAAGACTCCTCCCACCCCATACTATCACGCTGGGGGTTAAGGCTTCAACATATGCATTTTGAGGGAACACAAGCATGTAGCCCATAGAAGCAATCCATCTATAAGCCAAGGTTTGGCTTTTTCTTTCTTTAGCTAGCCATCCATGGTTCTGACATAGCTGTGGGCATGGGCTGAGGGAGAAATCATGGACATGTGGGCTCTCTGTTCACGTAGCTTGCTTGTGCCCCCCTGAACACATTGTTGTGCAGTAGTATCCTTTTCCATTTTATGATGGATTGCTACTGGGCCCACCCAACCTTAGGATATGGCAGTTCTGATAGGCTTAGTCATAATAGAAAGTTCTGGACTCATGGTCACCTGTGATGTTTCCATGGTCAGGTGCTTTATCTCTGTTAGTAGCTGTTGTCAAAAGGTATACAGTTCTCCACTGTAGATACCAAAGCCTTGCCCAAATCCTAGGGATCTGAACTGTGGTTCTTTAACTGGAATATACCATCTGATTCACACAGTAACTTTCCCCGCCATCAATAACTCCGTATTACAGGTTCTTCTGGGTCATGTGGCAGAAATAGCAATGTGCTTTCACTATAGACTAGCCCAGGCTCTGGGCTCCTCTCAAAGTATACAGTGTTCAATTTACCCAGTATATAGGCTGGAATAGTGCTACAAGATGTGGAATATGATACACCCAGAACTTGGTGAAGCTTACTAGGCACTGTGTTTCCTTCCTTCTTCAAGCCTGGAGATATAAAATGTAATCTTTTATCTTTGACTTGGAAGATATCTTGGCATATCCCTGAGCACTGTAACCCTACAAATTGTATTGATGTAGCAGGCCCTGTTTAGGCACAGTTTACCTTCCACTATTAGGACCATGTGTCATACCAACTCATCCAGTGTGCTAGCCAACTCTTTATTATCTGGCCCAATTATCACAATGTAATCAATGTAGAAGATAGATGTGGTGCTCTGTGGGATGTCCAAATCATCCATATCCCTTTTATCAAGAGGGTTCCTCTATCCCTGAAACAGAACTATGAATTTATATTGTTTCCCATTCCCTGTGAATGCAAACTGTTTCAGTTTCTCTTTTCACACCATGCACCTGAGGCCATGTTTATTTGCCCTAACCAAGACGGTACATCTGACATAACAGCTGCTATTAGGGCTATTTATTGATTGAGTTTGTGGTAGTTTATTGTCATTTTTCAGGATCCATTTGGTTTTCGCCAGAGGCCAGATTGATGAATTCATCTGAGGTATAATGGGTATTGCATTCCCTGCAATCCTAAAATGGGGACTTAGCAAAGCTTTAAAGCACCAAATAATAAATATTTTATGCTTTGTGGCCACATAATCTCTGTTATAACTGTTTAACACTATCGCTGTAGTACAAAAACAGCCACAGACAATGTATAAACACATGAGCGTGGCTATGTTCCAATAAAACTTTATTGAGAGAAACACGTGGTGGGTGGGGTTTGGCCCGTGGGCTGTAATTTGCCAATCCCAGCTTCAGGTCTTTAAGAGTGTCACTAATTTCTACCATCCTAAAGAAAGATTTGCTATCTTGTGTTGGAGAAGGAGGATGTGTCAAGTCATGCAGTCAAGCAGTTCCTAAAATTTGCTTTCTCCATTTCCATAAATTTGGTAAGAGAAGAAGGAGGCATAAAGAATTTAGACAATCTATTAATCATGGCACAATATGTTTGCATAAATTACCATTATCCCCCAAGTTCCATGGGGGTGACGTGGGCTGGGCTTAGTGGTTGCTGTACACGCAGGTCTGGTCACAGCTAAGAAACACTGAGCTTAGGAGAGGCTAAATCTTATAATGGTTGCTGGCAAACATGCCCATCCTTCTCTCCAGAAAAAGATTAGACTTACTATCCTGGAAGGTAAGAAAATCCTCTCCTGGGAGGAGGGAGAACTTTATTATCCTGGAATGTTTCCTAGGATTTCTATCTTTAGGGAGACACTCTTTCTAGCTCTGAAGGCTGTCTGTTATAGAAACATTTTTTTTGCAGGGCCTTTGGCTCAAAGGATGAGCAGAAATGCCAGAATTATGGAGAATTACCTCCAAACAAGGATACTGTTCCAGAGGCTTCCGTTTGGTATTCCCTACTATGCTAGTTCTCACCCCATAGATCAAGAACCCAATATGGGGGTTGCATCCATTCCTGAGTATGTAAACCCTAAATATGCATTTGGGTTCCAGAAGTGACTACTACAAGGGCTCATGGACCCAGAGGATCTACCATAAGCCAGAACTCAGCCAGACCTCCACTTATTACCTGACCCTCATGTGCTCCCCATGCTAACAGAGCATGTGAGGTTAGTGATGTTTTAGGTTTATGAGTGTCAGTGCTAATTCAGTCCTCCAAACATTAGAGTATTCCCTCCCCCCTGGTGTTTAGCTGTGTAAGTTAATAGCTGTAGGTCCCTTAGGAAGGACTGGAGTAGGTATACTATATAAATCCAGGAGAGTCAACAGATATTCTAAGGAAGTCTCAAAGAAGATACTATTTTCTAAGACCAATGGTGAGGGGGCACCAGCATCACTAGAAAGTTCAGTGGTGTCACTCCTCTATAAGCTGGGCTTGTGGTAAGGGGAGCTGTCAGTGAACTGGGCACACTGAGAGCAATGGGGATGATAGAGATGGGAATAATGGAGACCAGGTGGGGACATTTATCATGATGAGAACCAGTGCAGGAGTGGCATCCAAGAGGTTTGACCACAGAAAATTCAGAACTTTATGGAGACAGGTAATAGAACACAATGGCACTAGAGATGAAATATGTGGACTCCAAGCAGGATGATCCTAAGCCGTACAGCCAGAGGAATCCAAGGATGGATGAGCAGAAGGCTGGGGACCATCACCTCAATAAGATATTACACCTCCTTACTTATATTCTTGGTTTCATTGAGTTTCAGATTGAAGAGGTGCCCGAGTCCCAGGAGGAAGGACCCTATACCATGGCAAGCATACACAGTAATGACACCCACAGGCAGCCCAATCCAGTCTTGTGTCTGGCTCCCTCGATCAAGCACCCATGAATATTCTCCCAGCTCCTGTATGTGCATGCTGGCTGGGGCTCACAGCCTCTTTGATAAGGAGATAATTTTAAAAACTTTATGGAACCCACTGTTGGCTTTCAGTTGCCTCTTTCAGTTGGCTCTTAAGTTGACTAAATCAAGTGCATTTTGTACCCACATAGGGTAAATTCAGATTTAATGGCCCATCTGATGGCCCAGAACCTGGGGAGGTAATGCCATCTGATGTCTTTAGGAAGACAGTGAGTGACAGGCAGATCATGACCCCATCCCAGTGTGGCACTGACTTGTCCACGTTGTGCTCATTTTTGGAGTCATCTTTTTTGGCAGGCGTGTATTCATGTGGCCATCAGAGCCAATCCATTTGCACAAATACTGGGTTATTAACCTGAAACCATCAAGAAGAAGGAGTGTGGATATTTCTTCTCCCTGTTATGTCTTTGAATGTTCCCCTTCTGTGAAAGTACTTGTAGGAGGAAATTAGTAGAAGGCCTTTGCTTTTGAAGATACAAAGACCTGCCTGGGGCCTCATTCCTGTTTCTGTCTAATAAAATCTCTTTTCTAATAAAAAAAAAAGTTACTTCCTGACAAGAGGCTTTGAGGGCAACTAGGGAAGTTAGTTTATTTCTCATAACTGTAAGAAAACAAACCCAGAGGAAACAACATACCGAAAATTTGTGGAGGATCTGTCTGGGCAGGGAAGACAGCGCAGGATTTGGTGATAGGTCAGCCTCAGGGGTAAATGATTTAAATGCCACCTATTTGTATGAAATTTTGGTCATTCTTGATACTTCTCTTTTCTTCAAGGGCATGGGCATAGACACTGAATTTTAGAGAGTTTATATGACTTGGCCAAAATCTCATGCTAATAGGTGATATTTAAACCCATTTACCTCTAAGGCTGACTAGCAAATCCTATGCAGTCTTCCCTTCCCATGATAGACCTGCCACAATTTTTTAATTGGGAAAATAAGTTTGTATCTGCATCTCTTTCTCTGTGAAGACTGAGAAGGGGTCTCCAACTGAGAGAAGTTGGTGGTTTAAGAAGTCAGGTGTCCAAATGATGTGATCATCTAGAAAAGCAGGAAGTCATGAGACCAGGAAAAGAGTGGTATAATCTCTGAGCAGGATCTGGATTCCTGTTTAAGATTTGAGGGCATACCTAATGGGAATCCAGTCTGTACAGCCATGTGTTTTCTCCAGCCATGTTCATATGGCTGGAGTAGAACTGCTGAATTGGTAATCATAGACACTTTACATTTTAGTGGCCATTGCCAAAGAGCTATGCAAATATACCCTTCCTTCAAAATGTTTCTCCACACCTGTTAATATAGCGTTGTATCAAACTTGTTGATCTTTGCCATCTGCTAGGTGAAAAAAAAAATTGGTATTTTGTTGTTTTAAATGCAAATTATTTCATTATATGTGAGAATGAACATCTTTTCTTATGTTTCTTCTGTGAATGGCTCTTTATGATGGAAACTACTTACAAACTTCAGGATAGTCAGATTAAAAGGAAAATACATTGTCTAAACTACTGAGCAAAAATACAAAACATTAAGGAGGAGGTCCTAATACCTTAGGGCTAGGTCTTTGCCTTGGCTAGAAACATTTTGGCTGGGGCCACAACTCTCTTCAGAAACATCCTCATCCCACCCAGCCAATGGGAGACTGGTATCCAGATTCCCTACTCCCACTGCTGTAATCCCATATCTAACCACAGGCGAAATTTTGCCCATGACACAGTCCTAGGGAAACACTGAAAGGGAAGGGAAAGAAAGAATAAAATGAAAGGATAAAATAAATCCTCTTCCTTATAGGTTCAGTGGGAACTGTGAGTCAGAATTATGCATTCGGCAGCATAGAAATGATACTAATGCAAAACTTATGAATCATACACTTTTTAACCTGCGGTACAACTCTTTAAGAGAAAAATAAGACTCCTAAATCTCATTAAGTTTGTCTACACTGAGAATCATGGTACATACACACACTGTGTTGTCCCCAATTTTTTAACCTGGAATGTGAAAGAAATAAATCTTTTGGATTCCTTTCCTTTCTTGTGGAGGGGGTAGTTTTAAACACAAGTTGAAAGGGGCTGAGAATCACTCTAAGTCCATTCTTAGAGAGGGAAGCATGGTACAGACATCAAAGAGAGGAGATAGGGCATTGGGTAAGATGGTGGTACAGAGAAAGACACCTGTCTGGAGGGTGTGGATGTGACCCCAGGAGTCCAGGCTTGCCTGAGTTATGACAGTGTCTTCACATGAATGTGCATTATATACTTAGGACCCCGGAACTGAGGGTGGGATCACCACCCAGCAGTTGTGGACTTGTGCCACATGAGCAGTTTTTAAATGATGTCCTCTGAAGTCCTGGGTCCTAGTGTTGCTTCCAGAGAGGAGTGATACCCAGATGGAAGGGCTGCCTTACTGTGAAAAAAGTATTCTGCACCAGTCACATATGTGGGATGAACTATGTGCCATGAACTATGTTGAGGTTTTCATTTAACTTGGAGAGCTGCCCAACTCTTCCAGCTTTGGAGGTGACAAAATTGAAACTCAGAAAGGTTACATAACCTGCCTAAGACCCCTTAGCCACCGAATGGTGAGCCTGAGTGTTATGGAATGAATGTTTTGTGTCTCCCCTCAAATTCATATGTTGAAGTCCCAATTCCCAATAAAATGGTATTTGGCAATGAAGCCGTTGGGAGATAATTAGGTTAGGATGAAGCCATGAGGGTAGGGACTTTCATGATGGGCTTAGCACTCTTATAAGAAGTGACATCAGAAAGATTGCTCTTTCTTTCCTCCATGTGAGGACACAGTGAGAAGGTGTCTGTCTACAAATGAGGAAGAGTGTTCGAACCAGAACCCAATCATGCAGGCACCTTGATCTCGAACTTCCAGCCTTTAGCATTGTGAGAAAATAAGTATCTTCTGTGGAAGCGACCCAGTCTGTGGTTTCAGTCCTTCTGTACCTGACGTGAACACCCATATTCGTCCCAGTGTATCCTGCCACCTCTCCAGGATGATCCACGATTCCACTATGATGTTCTGCTAATGTATCACACCATAATGGTAAAATAACTCAGGACAAAACACATGCAAACTACCCTGAGAAATTTGTAATATTCTTGGGATAGTTTTTTTTTGGTCTTTAAACTTGTCATAAGGATGCTGTTCAAAGGGAGATATTTAATTCATTTCCTTTGAAAGAAAGGAATCTACAATCAATATTTCCTCCATCCACAGAAATCCACCTATCGTACATGGTCCTGGGTCCTATAAAATTCTATTTCATAGTTTGGCTATTGTGGACATGTTATTATGAACACTGAGGTGCATATGGCCGTTCTTTTCACTGCATCTATATTGTTGGGGTAAATGCCCTGTAATGCAATTACTGGGTCAAAGGGTAGCTCTATTTTTAACTTTTTGAGGAAACTTCACACTGTTTTCCAAAGTGGCTGCACCAACTTGCATTCCCACCAACAGTTGTAAGAGGGTTCGCCTTTCTCCACAACCTCTCCAACATTTGTTGTTTCTTGCTTTGTCAATTTTTGCCATTCTAACTGGTGTCTGGTGGTATCACAGGGTGGTTTTGAATTTCCCTGATGGCTAATGATGTTGAACACTTTTTTCTTGTGTCTGTTAGCCATTTGTATGTCTTTGGAGAAGTGTCCATTCATGTCTTCTGCCCATATATTGACTTGATCATTTGTTTTTTAGGTGTTGAGTTTGAGAAGTTCTTTGTAGATCTTGGATACCAGCCCTTTATTTGTAGTGTCATTTGCGAATGTCTTCTCCCATTCTGTGGGTTGTCTGTTTGTTTTATTGATTGTTTCCTTTGTTATGCAGAAGCTTTTTATTTTGATGAAGTCCCAAAAAGTCATGTTTGCTTTTGTTTCCCTTGTCTTTGGAGATGTGTTTTTATTTTTTAAAATTTTTATTTTTTATAAACATATATTTTTATCCCCAGAGGTACAGGTCTGTGAATCACCAGGTTTACACACTTCACAGCACTCACCAAAGCACATACCCTCACCAATGTCCATAATCCCACCCCCTTTTCCCAAACCCCCTCCCCCCAGCAACCCTCAGTTTGTTTTGTGAGATTAAGAGTCACTTATGGTTTGTCTCCCTCCCAATCCCATCTTGCTTCATTGATTCTTCTCCTACCCAGTTAAGCCCCCATGTTGCATCACCACTTCCTCATATCAGGGAGATCATATGATAGTTGTCTTTCTCTGCTTGACTTATTTCACTAAGCATGATACGCTCTAGTTCTATCCATGTTGTCGCAAATGGCAAGATTTAATTTCTTATGATGGCTGCATAGTATTCCATTGTGTATATATACCACATCTTCTTGATCCATTCATCTGTTGATGGACATCTAGGTTCTTTCCACAGTTTGGCTATTGTGGACATTGCTGCTATAAACATTCGGGTGCACGTGCCCCTTTGGATCACTACATTTGTATCTTTAGGGTAAATACCCAGTAGTGCAATTGCTGGGTCATAGGGCAGTTCTATTTTCAACATTTTGAGGAACCTCCATGCTGTTTTCCAGAGTGGCTGCACCAGCTTGCATTCCCACCAACAGTGTAGGAGGGTTCCCCTTTCTCTACATCCTCGCCAGCATCTGTCATTTCCTGACTTGTTGATTTTAGCCATTCTGACTGGTGTGAGGTGATATCTCATTGTGGTTTTGATTTGTATTTCCCTGATGCCGAGTGATATGGAGCACTTTTTCATGTGTCTGTTGGCCATCTGGATGTCTTCCTTGCAGAAATGTCTGTTCATGTCCTCTGCCCATTTCTTGATTGGATTATTTGTTCTTTGGGTGTTGAGTTTGCTAAGTTCTTTATAGATTCTGGACACTAGTCCTTTATATGATATGTTGTTTGCAAATATCTTCTCCCATTCTGTTAGTTGTCTTTTGATTTTGTTAACTGTTTCCTTTGCTGTGCAAAAGCTTTTGATCTTGATGAAATCCCAATAGTTCATTTTTGCCCTTGCTTCCCTTGCCTTTGGCGTTGTTCCTAGGAAGATGTTACTGTGGCTGAGGTCGAAGAGGTTGCTGCCTGTGTTCTCCTCAAGGATTTTGATGGATTCCTTTCGCACATTGAGGTCCTTCATCCATTTTGAGTCTATTTTTGTGTGTGGTGTAAGGAAATGGTCCAATTTCATTTTTATGCATGTGGCTGTCCAATTTTCCCAGCACCATTTATTGATGAGGCTGTCTTTTTTCCATTGGACATTCTTTCCTGCTTTGTCGAAGATTAGTTGACTGTAGAGTTGAGGGTCTATTTCTGGGCTCTCTATTCTGTTCCATTGATCTATGGGTCTGTTTTTGTGCCAGTACCATGCTGTCTTGATGATGACAGCTTTGTAATAGAGCTTGAAGTCCGGAATTGTGATGCCACCAACGTTGGCTTTCTTTATCAATATCGCTTTGGCTATTCGAGGTCTTTTATGGTTCCATATAAATTTTAGAATTATTTGTTCCATTTCTTTGAAAAAGATGGATGGTACTTTGATAGGAATTGCATTAAATGTGTAGATTGCTTTAGGTAGCATAGACATTTTCACAATATTTATTCTTCCAATCCAGGAGCATGGAACATTTTTCCATTTCTTTGTGTCTTCCTCAATTTCTTTCATGAGTACTTCATAGTTTTCTGAGTATAGATTCTGTGTCTCTTTGGTTAGTTTTATTCCTAGGTATCTTATGGTTTTGGATGCAATTGTAAATGGGATTGACTCCTTAATTTCTCTTTCTTCTGCCTTGCTGTTGGTGTAGAGAAATGCAACTGATTTCTGTGCATTGATTTTATATCCTGACACTTTACTGAATTCCTGTATAAGTTCTAGCAGTTTTGGAGTGGAGTCTTTTGGGTTTTCCACATATAGTATCATATCATCTGCGAAGAGTGATAATTTGACTTCTTCTTTGCCGATTTGGATGCCTTTAATTTCCTTTTGTTGTCTGATTGCTGAGGCTAGGACCTCTAGTACTATGTTGAATAGCAGTGGTGATAATGGACATCCCTGCCGTGTTCCTGACCTTAGCAGAAAAGCTTTCAGTTTTTCTCCATTGAGAATGATATTTGTGGTGGGTTTTTCATAGATGGCTTTGATGATATTGAGGTATGTGCCCTCTATCCCTACACTTTGAAGAGTTTTGATCAGGAAGGGATGTTGTACTTTGTCAAATGCTTTTTCAGCATCTATTGAGAGTATCATATGGTTCTTGTTCTTTCTTTTATTGATGTGTTGTATCACATTGACTGATTTGCGGATGTTGAACCAACCTTGCAGCCCTGGAATAAATCCCACTTGGTCGTGGTGAATAATCCCCCTTTTAATGTACTGTTGAATCCTATTGGCTAGTATTTTGTTGAGTATTTTCGCATCTGTGTTCATCAAGGATATTGGTCTATAGCTCTCTTTTTTGATGGGATCCTTGTCTGGTTTGGGGATCAAGGTGATGCTGGCCTCATATATGAGTTTGGAAGTTTTCCTTCCATTTCTATTTTTTGGAAGAGTTTCAGGAGAATAGGAATTAGTTCTTCTTTAAATGTTTGGTAGAATTCCCCCGGGAAGCCGTCTGGCCCTGGGCTTTTGTTTGTTTGGAGATTTTTAATGACTGTTTCAATCTCCTTACTGGTTATGGGTCTGTTCAGGCTTTCCATTTCTTCCTGGTTCAGTTGTGGTAGTTTATATGTTTCTAGGAATGCATCCATTTCTTCCAGATTGTCAAATTTATTGGCATAGAGTTGCTCATAGTATGTTCTTATAATGGTTTGTATTTCTTTGGTGTTTGTTGTGATCTCTCCTCTTTTATTCATGATTTTATTTATTTGGGTCCTTTCTCTTTTCTTTTTGATAAGTCGGGCCAGGGGTTTATCAATTTTATTAATTCTTTCAAAGAACCAGCTCCTAGTTTTGTTGATTTGCTCTATTGTCTTTTTGGTTTCTATTTCATTGATTTCTGCTCTGATCTTTATGATTTCTCTTCTCCTGCTGGGCTTGGGGTTTCTTTCTTGTTCTTTCTCCAGCTCCTTTAGATGTAGGGTTAGGTTGTGTACCTGAGACCTTTCTTGTTTCTTGAGAAAGGCTTGTACCGCTATATATTTTCCTCTCAGGACTGCCTTTGTTGTGTCCCACAGATTTTGGACCATTGTATTTTCATTATCATTTGTTTCCATGATTTTTTTCAATTCTTCTTTAATTTCCCGGTTGACCCATTCATTCTTTAGAAGGATGCTGTTTAGTCTCCATGTATTTGGGTTCTTTCCAAACTTCCTTTTGTGGTTGAGTTCTAGCTTTAGAGCATTGTGGTCTGAAAATATGCAGGGACTGATCCCAATCTTTTGATACCGATTGAGTCCTGATTTAGGACCGAGGATGTGATCTATTCTGGAGAATGTTCCATGTGCACTAGAGAAGAATGTGTATTCTGTTGCTTTGGGATGAAATGTTCTGAATATATCTGTGATGTCCATCTGGTCCAGTGTGTCGTTTAAGGCCTTTATTTCCTTGCTGATCTTTTGCTTGGATGATCTGTTCATTTCAGTGAGGGGGGTGTTAAAGTCCCCGACTATTATTGTATTATTGTTGATGTGTTTCTTTGATTTTGTTATTAATTGGTTTATATAGTTGGCTGCTCCCACGTTGGGGGCATAGATATTTAAAATTGTTAAATCTTCTTGTTGGACAGACCCTTTGAGTATTGTATACTGTCCTTCCTCATCTCTTATTATAGTCTTTGGCTTAAAATCTAATTGATCTGATATAAGGATTGCCACTCCTGCTTTCTTCTGATGTCCATTAGCATGGTAAATTCTTTTCCACCACCTCACTTTAAATCTGGAGGTGTCTTTGGGCTTAAAATGAGTTTCTTGGAGGCAACATATAGATGGGTTTTGTTTTTTTTATCCATTCTGATACCCTGTGTCTTTTGACAGGTGCATTTAGCCCATTAACATTCAGGATAACTATTGAGATATATGAATTTAGTGCCATTGTATTGCCTGTAAGGTGATTGTTACTGTATATGGTCTCTGTTCCTTTCTGATCTACCACTTGTAGGCTCTCTCTTTGCTTAGAGGACCCCTTTCAAGATTTCCTGTAGAGCTGGTTTGGTGTTTGCAAATTCTTTCAGTTATTGTTTGTCCTGGAAGCTTTTAATCTCTCCTTCTATTTTCAATGATAGCCTAGCTGGATATAGTATTCTTGGCTGCATGTTTTTCTCGTTTAGTGCTCTGAAAATATCATGCCAGCTCTTTCTGGCCTGCCAGGTCTCTGTGGATAAGTCAGCTGCCAATCTAATATTTTTACCATTGTATGTTACAGACTTCTTTTCCCGGGCTGCTTTCAGGATTTTCTCTTTGTCACTGAGACTTGTAAATTTTACTATTACGTGACGGGGTGTGGGCCTATTCTTATTAATTTTGAGGGGCGTTCTCTGAACCTCCTGAATTTTGATGCTCGTTCCCTTTGCCATATTGGGGAAATTCTCCCCAATAATTCTCTCCAGTATACCTTCTGCTCCCCTCTCTCTTTCTTCTTCTTCTGGAATCCCAATTATTCTAATGTTGTTTCGTCTTATGGTATCACTTATCTCTCGAATTCTCCCGTCGTGGTCCAGTAGCTGTTTGTCCCTCTTTTGCTCAGCTTCTTTATTCTCTGTCATTTGGTCTTCTATATCACTAATTCTTTCTTCTGCCTCATTTATCCTAGCAATGAGAGCCTCCATTTTTGATTGCACCTCATTAATAGCTTTTTTGATTTCAACTTGGTTAGATTTTAGTTCTTTTATTTCTCCAGAAAGGGCTTTTATATCTCTCGAGAGGGTTTCTCTAATATCTTCCATGCCTTTTTCGAGCCCGGCTAGAACCTTGAGAATTGTCATTCTGAACTCTAGATCTGACATATTACCAATGTCTGTATTGATTAGGTCCCTAGCCTTCGGTACTGCCTCTTGTTCTTTTTTTTGCGTTGAATGTTTACGTCTTGTCATTTTGTCCAGATAAGAGTATATGAAGGAGCAAGTAAAATACTAAAAGGGTGGCAACAACCCCAGGAAAATATGCTTTAACCAAATTAGAAGAGATCCCAAATCGTGAGGGGATAGAAAGGGGATAAAAAGAGGTTCAAAAAGGAAGAAAGAAAAAAAAAAAAGAAAAGAAAAAAGAGAAAAAAAAGAAAAGAAAAGAATTAAAAAAAGAAAACAAATAAGAAAAATATAATAAAGAAAAAATATATATATTAGATAAACTCGTTAAAAAACTTTAAAAAAGAAAAAGGTAAAAATTAAAAAAAAAATTTTACCAGAAGGCGAGAAAAAAACAAAAAATAAAAAAGAAAAAAATTAAATTAACTGCAAGACTAAAAAAAATCACAGGGAAAAAGCCATGAATTCCGGGCTTTGCTTTCTCCTCCTCTGGAATTCTGCTGCTCTCCTTGGTATTGAAACCGCACTCCTTGGTAGGTGAAGTTGGTCTCAGCTGGATTTCTTGTTGATCTTCAGGGGGAGGGGCCTGTTGTAGTGATTCTCAAGTGTCTTTGCCCCAGGCGGAATTGCACCGCCCTTAGCAGGGGCCGGGGTGAGTAATCCGCTCAGGTTTGCTTTCAGGAGCTTTTGTTCCCTGAGCGCTTTCCGTAGAGTTCCAGAGGATGGGAATACAAATGGCGGCCTCCTGGTCTCCAGCCCGGAGGAGCCGAGAGCCCGGGCCCCACTCCTCAGCGCGTCCTCGGAGAACAGCGCCCAGTTACTCCCGTCTGCCTGACCTCTGGCCGCGCTCCGCGCTCCGAGCCTGCAACCGGTTCAGGGTAACACCGAGCTTTGAGCTTACTGTCGGCTCTGTCTCTGCAGCAGGCTTTCCCGTTCCAATACCCGCAAGCTCTGCGACACTCAGACACCCCCGATCTTTCTGTGACCCTGCGGGACCTGAGGCCACGCTGACCCCGCGTGGGTTTCGCCCCGGGTAGCCTCTGGAACGATGTCCCTCAGCGGAACAGACTTTTAAAAGTCCTGATTTTGTGCGCCGTTGCTCCGCCGCTTGCCGGGAGCCGGCCCCTCCCCCCAGGGTCTATCTTCCTGTCGCTTTGGATTCACTTCTCTGCCGGTCCTACCTTTCAGAAAGTGGTTGATTTTCTGTTTCCAGAATTGCTGTGCTTCTTCTCTTCGATCTGCCGATGGATTTTCAGGTGTTTGCAATCTTTAGATAAGCTATCTAGCTGATCTCCGGCTAGCTGAAGTAGTCTCAGCCTGCTACTTCTCCGCCGTCGTGACTCCTCCTGGAGATGTGTTTTGAAAGAAGTTGCTGCCCTTCAACAGATGAAAGGATAAAGAAGTTGTGGTACATATATACAACGGAATATTACTCCGCCACGAGAAAAGATGAATACCCAATATTTGCATCAACATGGATGGAAATGGAGGGAATTATGCTAAGTGAAATAAGTCAAGCAGAGAAAGACAATTACCATATGGTTTCACTTATATGTGGAACACAAGGAATAGCATGGAGGACATTAGGAGAAGGAAGGGAAAAATGAAGTGAGAAAATCAGAGAGGGAGACGAGCCATGAGAGTCTATGGACTCCGGAATCAAACTGAGGGTTTTCACTATTCTCCAATTTTTGCATTTGAAAAATAGACTGAGTTGAAAGTGCACACAAAACTTGTTCATGGTCGAACATACCTTTCATCAGGGCTTCTTAAGGCTAAGCCATATTGAGAGCTTCTCAGGGAGCTCATCAGATCCAAAATACCTAAGACAAAAGGAAATCATGCTTGGTATTTTGTCCTGTGAATAAAAGGGGTGTTGGGCACCAAATTCATTCTTCACCTTTTTTCTGGAATGATTTTGGTTCAAGGCCCTTGCCCGCCAGTGGCCTAATCCTGGGACACTAAGTCAGGGTGGTTAGACCACAGGGGTCTTTGGCCCTTGTAAGTGAGACCCTGACTTCGTTTTGATGTCAACCAAACGCTGCCCATCCCCACCAACCTTTCTCTGTTATATGTCCAACTTCTTGCTGAAAAACTGCTTTCATTCTCCAGGCTCCTCTTGCCTTCCAGCCACTGAAGAACCAAGTGAAGTTACAGATCAGACATCTCCAGAGCTCTTCTCTCACCTTATCAAGGTAAACAAGGTATTGGCAACTTTCCCTTTGAATAACTACATCAAATTTTTTTTTAAATGTAAAAATACCACATATGTGGAAACTACTTTAAACACTACCTAAAAACCTGTTACTTAGCACAACCACTGTATTATTTTGGTTTAGATTAAAAAGTTTTCCTATGTACAATTTAAAAAATGTAAATGTTAGGAAAGCATACTTACATGTTTGTACCCTATTTTTTAAATGAAACATTACAACATGGTGTTTTGCAAGTTATTATGGAAACACCCTACTATAGTTTTAAGTTTCTGCATAGCTAGTGAAATAAGGGAGCAACTTAGTCTTGAGAGAAGACAAAAGTCTCTAGTATCAGACAGACTTTTCTTCAAATATCTGCTGCCATTTACTAGTTGATGTGAATTACTTCCTCTCTCTGTTCCTTGGTTACCTCATTTCTAAAGTGAAGTAATGTCATCTAACTTTTATAGAGGTGTGAGGATGCAATGAGGAAAAATACCTTGCAGATTGGCACTTTATACCTGGCTGCCATGTTCATTGTGATTAAAGAGTAGATGTGTGATCCTGAGCAATTCTCTGATTCGTGGGCATACCATACCTCTCTTCTCTAATTTGTGCTTAGCAGGACCCATGTTTCTCCATGAAATTTTGCTTCAGGTTTAAATAGCTAATGGAATTCTCTTTGCCTGGGCTATTGCATCTCTGGGCAGCTTGTTCTGATGTTAAACAAGAAATGATGTGAGCAAAGGTCCAAGCTCCTGGGACTCAAGGACCAGTCGGCCTCCTAAAATGTTCCAGGAGAGTATGGTGTTCAAAGCAACACCCCCGGACTCCAGTCTGTAATTGGAGAAGAACAGACACCAATTCAGTTTACCTAAAATCACTCTAACAGAAAATACTTACAGAATGCCCCCATGCGCCAGACTTCCTTCTAAATGGGGAATAAGACTAGCCCTCTCATCTCTAGATAGAAGGAGGACATAGAGAATAAGTAAATTTCAGCCAAGTTCAGCATATGGTAAGTGATAAAAAGTGAAAAGAGGGGTGACTGGGTGGCTTAGTTGGTTAAACATCTGACTTCTTTTTTTCTTTCTTTTTTTTTGTAAAGTGAGAGGGAGAAGCAGACTCCCTGGTGAGCAGGGAGCCTATGTGGGAGTTGAACCCAGGACCCTGGGATCAGGACCTGAGCCAAAGGCAGATGCACAACAAACTGAGCCACCCAGATGCCCCAAGCATCTGACTCTTGATTTCAACTCATGATCTCAGGGTCATGAGATTGAGCCCCACATCGGGTTCCATGCTGGGTGTGGAGCTGGCTTAAGATTGTCTCTCTCCCTTTCCCTTTGCCTCTCTACCCCCCGCATCCCCTGCTCACAATGCTCTCTCTCTCTCTAAAAAAAAAGAAAAGAAAAGAAAAGAATTTGGGTGCACTGTTTCATAACAGTGGTCGATATTACATCGATAGAGATGTAACACTGGAGGGGCGCCTGGGTGGCTCAGTCGGTTAAGCGCTGGCTTTCAGCTCAGGTCATGATCCCAGGGTCCTGGGATCGAGCCCTGGATCAGTCTCCCTGCTTGGCAGGGAGTCTGCTTTTCCCTCTGACCCTCTCGCTCTCTTCCTCTCTCTGTCAAATTAAAAAAATAAAGAAATAAAATAAAATCTTTAAAAAAAAAAAAAGATGTAACATTGGAGCAAGCCTGAATAGAAAGGAAAAGCCAACCCATGAATATTTAGGACAGTAGAGTGGTCAACTGTCCTATTTGCTCCAGACGGAGGCATTTCCTGGGAAGCGGGAACTTCTGTGCTTAAATCAGGGGAGTTTTATGCAAATCAGGGTGGTTGATGACCCTAGGAAGACAGTCCCAGGCAGAGGAAAGAGCAGATGTATAAAGGCTGGTGAGAGGGGAAGAATGTGGGGTATTCTAGGGATGTCCAGGAGGTCAGTATGGTGGGCCCATGGTAAAGCATGTGGAGGGAGGAGACAGAGCAGGAGGCAGGGCCAGGCCACACAGACCTCGTTGGGTAGGGCAAAGGCAGTTGGATGCATGATCTCCATGTCATTTTCTGAAGGCCACTCTTGTGCCTGCACAAGTCCGTACTCAAGGTTAAAGTAGAAAGGGCATGGCCATCTCCAGACACCCCTTTTTCCAGATGAGGAAACTGGGATGGAGAAGGGAGGAAGTGACTTGTCTAATGAAACTCAGGGAGTCGGAGGCAGAGCTGGTCATAGACCCCAAAGGGAGGGCACTTGCCTGAGGAATTGGTCTTGACAGTGAGCCAGGGTTGCTGCACCTGAGCTGGGCCGGGGGGAGCTGCCCCCTCCCTGCTGGTCTTCCTTGAGCTGAATTAACAGGAATTTGGTCTCAAGATGTGGGAAGAGGCTAATTTATTCCTGTATTAAGACCGTAGTAGGAGCACTGTGGGGTATTGTGTGTGGGGGGTGACAGAGGGATCCAGGATTTAAGGGGTGCTCATATAACATATAGAGTGCATTTGGAGAAGAGTGAGGTCAGATGGTGTGGGAAATTGAAATCATGGCATGTGGACAACAATCAGTAGAATAGGTCGCTAAAGCTCAGAGAAGCAGCTGGGGGCCGGCAGTGCAGAACCCTGGGTCCAAATCTACGAAGGACTGACATAGACAAATAATGCACTTTGCTTGAGTTTTATTGTTTTCTCTATTATTAATAATTTTATTGTCACTCATGTATGTCTTTTATTCTAATTATAGAGTCCTATAATTTCTTCATGCAGGGTTAACTACTTATCTGTGGGTTGGCCTGGAACCTGAATCATGCTTTAGAAAGAAGAACCCAACCCCAGCTGCGCATTTTAGGGTATTTTTCATTGTTCTTACTCCACCCAGAAATTTTTATTTAATTGGTCTGGGATGGAGCCTTGTGGTAGTTTGGACCATTGAGCAGAATAATTTTTCCCATCCTATTGATATGGGGCTTGGCCATAGCATTTGCTTTGGCCAATGGAGTGTTACTAGACGTGAAATGAGCAGAAACCTTACAAATGCTTAGTTTGGCTTGTCTCTTATATACCAGTGATCTGTCATGAGAGCATAAGCTAGGTAGCTACTGGTCTAGGGAGAATGAAATATACTTTGAGCTGACCTGAATGCCACCTGTAGTCTGTGGGGTTTGCCCAACTGAGCCCAGCCTAGGTGAGTCGACTGCAGTCCAGCCCTAGACTTGAAAGGGAGAATCAAATGTTTCTTGTTTTGAGCCAGTGTGTTTTGAGATGTTTATTATATAGCATCATTTTTAAAAAAACGATTTTATTTATTTGATAGAGAGAGGGGGAGCACAAGCAGCGGGAGAGGGAGAAGCAGGCTCTCCTGCAGAGCAGGGAGCCTGACTCGGAATTCGAACCCTGGCCCCTGGCACCATGATCTGAGCTGAAGGCAGACGCTTAACGACTGAGCCACCCAGGCACCCCTATACAGCATTATTATAGCAATGTCTGACTAATACAAGGCCTCAGCCCTCAGAGATTCTGATTTAATTGGTTTGGGTTGAGGCCCAGGCATTAGTGTTTTTCAAAATGCTGCCCAGGTGGCTCTATTGTACAACCATGGTTGGTGACTGCCATGATGACTGAATTTGGAGTATTGCTTTTTTCTTCTCAGGAATCACATGATGATATCATTGCTTGAACTGGAATGTCTTAAAACCTGGCTCTAGAAGCACATGCATCAGAAATCCTGTGGTAGTAAGTAAGGCATCTCACATGATAAGAATGCAGATTCCTGGGACCCCTTCTCCGACTTACTGAGTGGGACTCTCTGCAGTGGGCTCAGGAGTTTTTGTTTTTAACACACTCCTCCTTGGGCAGTTTTCAAACACAATGATGTTCAGGAAAGGCTGAATAAGGGATTCTCTCCCATTTCCCACTATCCTGTAGTAACAGAGTTGATGACAACTGAAACTTTCTTATTAATATTCTAAGCCATTGTCCTTGTCTATGAACATCTGACTAGAGTTTAAGTCTTTATAATGGAGATCTTGGGGAAGAGAAGCAGGCTCTGATCTCATTCTGATGTAATGGAGGAGGTCAGACTACATTACTTTTTGGGGCTCTAACACTCTATTACTTTATGCCATTGTATTGGTCATTACAATCTGTAGCAATGGCAGGAAGTGGTTCGACCCTTAGCTACCACAGGCAGAAAGGTGCCTAAGAGGTGTAAGTAAGAAATCACAGAGCCCATGGGTCCTACCTCAGACATAAAGCCGTGTAGACCAACTGGGGCTCCAGACACCTTGGCCTCTGAGGCTGCACTTGGACCCTACCAGGCCATGGCTCTTGCAGAGGTCACCGTGGGTCCTTGTGGCTCTTGTCTGGTTGGCTTAAAAAAAAAAATACTGTGTTTCATTTCTGCCCCCACTTTAAACTCTTGGCTTTGCACCATGGACTCCAATCCTATTGTTGGCCCTTTGGACTTGAGGTCAAGTCTTACTCTCCCCTGAAGGTGAAGCTTGGCTATTTCTTGTTGACTCAGATTTGGAGTTGGACTGCTCAGACTTGCAGTCCAGTGGTTCTCAGTTTCACCTGGGAAATTTGAAACAATGGATGTCCAGGCTCCCTCTTTTCCTATAATTCAGTTAAGGCCTCTGGGGTGGGACAGAGGTATCAGAATTTTCAGATGTGCTCCAGCAGACTGAAACATGTAGCTGGGATTGAGAGAACCATTCCCTGGCAGAAACCACACCTCTCCATGGCCTCCACCTTTACCTCATCCCCAGAGCTTTGGTTGAACCCCCGTTACCAGGGTGCTGCTTCCACGAGGAGTATTTTAACACAGTCACCACATTGCCATCTGAGGGAAGAGCTCTTTTCATGTCAGTCCCAAACTGGTAGTCACTTTCCCCACCCTCCAGGAGTAGAGTTTGAAATATGCCACGATCATCAGGTTGCAGACGGAGCATGGAGGCAGCTGGCTAGAGAAAACACAGTGCTCAAATGAGAGAGACAGACAGAAAGCTTTGGGGCCATGCAAAATAGGAAGCGAAGCCATTCTCTATAATGAGTAACCGGCGGCAGGCGCTTTGCAGAGCAATACAGTTGATAAATACTCTGTACTTAAAGTGAACTTTGAACAAATGCATAAACAGAGATTGAGTGTTTTCCGCAAAGAGAAGCAAGCAAGGGCTTCACACAAAGAAGCGACGTCCCAGTACAGACGGAAGTGGGATAAGAAAGGAGGTGGAGACTCAGAGAGAGCTAGGCACCTGAGTAAATTTCAAAAACCCAGATGAATCAGATGGTAGGCAAGCTTCTCCTGATACTAAGGAGGGGTTGCCCTCGTTGCCTCGTGAAAAGATATCGGAAATTCATATCAGAATCTCACTGTGTGTTATTTATAGTTTGCTGTGTGCGCCCCGGCTTAAACAGACTGTATAATACGTGGATTATAATTTTTCATTCCATAGGGTGGGCTCATTGTTTTCAGTTAATTCTGTTGTCTTCACAAAGGCCAGAACTAAGGAGCCTCATCAAGATCTTTTGCAGAAACCCACCTGGACTGTGGGGTTTGGAGGGCCAGCTGCGGGGGACAGACTGGATGAGCAGCTCCAGACTGCTGTGAGTTACGTCCACACCAGCAGCCCCCAGGAGAGGGAATGAGCACTGGCTGTGAGAAAGCAAGAATGGAAAGACCCTACGGATGATGCGGTTGGGACATTCTTCAGCGAGACGGGGAGCCAGAAAGCCCTGGAACGGGCGCTGATTATCAAACTGGAGAGGTTGAGGGAGTCAGGTGGAACATTTCGGAGCAGCGGTGCCTGGTTTAATTAAGATGGAGAACCAGATACGCCCTTTCCTCATGCAACACCATCCGATCTCCATAAGACAGCCCTGACTCACTGCCTATCAGTTCCGACAGGGGCGAGCTGGTGAGAACGGGATCTGCCTTCCTCTTTTGCCAGGGCCGGATATTGATCTGAGATTCTGACATGGGGGGAAAAAAAGAGGCAGAATTTGCCTTTCTGTGATTTAAACGGAAGTCAGTTAGAAAGAAACATCCGGGCTGAAGGTAGAGTCCTAGGAACGGACTTCTTTCTCCTTGCCCCCCTGGGGAGGCACCTCCTCCACTAGGGCTGATTCTCTTTGGAAGAGTTTCCAGAAGCTCTGTAGAGGAGATGTTAAACGACATGGCCATTGAAAACAGATTAGGAGCGGATGATTACTTGGGAGCTGAGTTGCAACTGAGCCCGGCTCTGGCAATATGCTCCTGATAACAGCATACAGCTACGTGGAAGGTCTCCTTGGATGTTCTCGGAAAAGGGCAGATTAAAAGCAAACAAAGGAATAAGAAGCCCAAACCTTAAATAGCTAGACAGCAGCTGGGTGGTAGAACAGCCTTTGCCAGGTCCTGTCTCTTGGGGCCTTTGAGGCCAAATCCATTTCACACCAGATTTAATGGAGAATTCTTCTCAAAATCAAAATCAACCCGCTGTCTTTGAACATCTTCCTTTAAAATGGTGTCAATGAGCCTGACTTCTTCTGGATCGGGAAGCCCCATTGCTGCCCCTTCAGGGCTGATACCTTCCCAGGCCCTACTATCCGAATTCTCTCATTTGGGGATCCAGCTTCTTCACGGATTTTCTTTTCTTTCTTTCTTTCTTTTTTTTTTAAATTCCTTTATCTGAGAAGAAAAGAATATTTAGACATTTAATTGGCATGTAACGAGATAACTATAACAAGTTAATTAGTTCTCAATTAAGTTGCATTTACCATACTTCCTGAATGTGTTCTTAGCAATTAGGGGCATCTAATGAACTTGCAGTAGTTGCCTGTTTGGGAACAGCATACAGAGTGCTGGGAACATTTCTCCTCCCGTCGGAGGCAGCATGGCATTGTCTTTTGAAAGGCAGTGTCCCTGTATGCATCCAACATGTCTTAGGATCAATTCAATGTAACAGCTGGTCAATCAGCGAAACAATAAGCTGGACAAGTTCTGTGAAAAGGGAAACAAAGGATCATGGATTTAGGGTGACGGTGATTGGGATCCAAGGGACATGAGGTCAGGTCTTGACTTTCTAGTGATGTGGCATTGGGCAGGTATCCTCCAGATCTCTAAGCCTCAGTTTCCCCATTATATGCTGAGCGTAACAAAGAGGGAGCTCACTAAGGTTGCTGGATAGATTGGTGAGAAAGTGCAGGTAAAGCAGTATAGGTCCCGTGTTTAGTGGACATTGCTATTAGTTTGTAGATGTTTCTCTGTGATTCTGAAGATGTGGGGGCAAAAAGTTTACTTGGTTACTTGGCTAAGCACTTGGGAGGTCAGCTGTCGTTTTAAGTCATCGCAGAGCCCCAAGTCAAATTTCATTGTGCTGTTAGTGGAGGAAGATCCCTGAAAGCGTTACCAAAATATTATAGGACAGCCAGGGAAATGTAGGTGGATAAGGTTAATTATTCATTTTATCGTGGTGTTTCCCTTAAGATAACATTATTCAGTACGCTTGAGATCAGAAAAATGATTGCGTTTATCAGTCCAGCACAGGGGGACAGTGAGGATGAAACCAGTCCCCTCTGGGGAACAAATGGGGTGATGGAGGGGTGACGAGGTGGGTGAGGCTCTCAGAGAATCCTTCATCTTACAGCGGTGAGAGGGGGTCCCGAGTTTTGACTCTCCCTCCCTATTCCTTCCTAGCTACAGGTTCACCTCCCCTTCAGCGCTAGCTATGATTAAAAAGCCGTGTAGAGGAATCATCAGAAGGAGGGGGAAAAAAATTTACAAACTAATTTGCATTTTAATGAATTTTTAATTGAACCAAAATCTGTTGTTTCTGTTTAAAGATGCAGTGCTGACTTTGTGGTCTCTGCTGCTGAGGGCCAAGTGGGAACTTAATGTGATAAAAACAATGATAATGCTAAGCTTAATTAGGTTTGAAAGCTCGTCTGGAAAGGCTGCAAGGAGTGTGGGAATGGCGAGCAATTTGCTAGCAGCCAGCTAAGAAGCTGGATCGGGGGGTGGAGGCTTTCTTTCTAAAACCACCAAGAATGCAGCCCATATCAGCCCGTTGATTTGGCCCCACCGATGCTGGACCAGTGCATTATCAAACTAACCTTCCGTCTTCATGTTTTGGGTTTTCTAGGCATGGGTGACAGATGAGCTCAGCTAGTGGGAGGTGGACAGTAGATTTCTAGCATGGCTTTAGCTTTTATGATCATCAATGCCTTTTCCTTTTCTTTATGTCACTTAGTAGGATCTTATTGCGAGGGGTGTCACACTAAGACACATAGATGGTGGCCAGGAGGAATGTCTCAGTGGGCTCAATGGCAGTGTGTGCAGTAGGTTTGTTTCTTTCCTGGAAGGTATTTGTTGAAATTATTGCCCAGGGTGTCCTTGTTTTTGAGTATCTGGGTGGGGAAAATTCTGGGATAAGTCTGGTAAGTCCCCCTACATTCTGCATTTCCCCATTTGCTCCTCAAGATCTTTTTGCTGTTTCCACCTTTCCTCACCTGGCCTTTGCCCCTCAGCCCCAGAAAACAGATGTAAGCTCACTTCAGTCCTGCAAGGTGATGACCATAGCAAAGCCAGAGGAAAAGAGGAAAAGACAACATGTGATTGGTTTTAAAGATTAAGGAGCCACGGCCCAAGAGTGTGGTGGAAGAATTCTGGAAGATTGTTTGCCAGGCAGCTCTTTCTCTTCTGTAAACACGGACTTATAACAATTCTATAGGCTGGGGGTGGGTGGGGGAGAATAGTCAGAGAGGAAGGAAGACAGTAGGCCCTTGTGAGCTCCTCCTTCAGGCAGAGTGGGCCAATGCCTACTTGATAGAACCCCTAGATAAGGGTGTCTGGGTGGCTCAGTGCGTTAAGCCTCTGCCTGCGGCTCAGGTCATGATCCCAGGGTCCTGAGATCGAGTCCCGCTTCCTCTTCTCCCTCTCTGCCTGTCTCTCTGCCTACTTGTGATCTCTGTCTGTCAGATAAATATTAAGATCTTAAAAAAAAAAAAGAACCCCTAGATCAATTTAAGGACTAACTACTAGGGGAGAAAAATGTCCTGGAAAATGTGCTAGAGAGAACCTGAGAAATCTACAGGTTCTTACAGTGTGTGCAAAAACAGCCATATTTTCCCTATGCCCTAAACCCAGCTTCTGCAGGATACCTGTTCTTCAGGGTTAACATAGATTTCAGTACATCCTGTGAGTGCCAGCTTTTCCATTCTCTCTCTCTTATTACATCTATCTTCCCTTCCCAACTGCCTGTCCTGAGGACCAAGTGCAGGATCAGATGAGAAGACAATGGCCTACAGGGACGTACACTGCGTTAGACCAAATTCTTGCTGTAGCAGACCTATCCACTTATCTACCCACCCATCCATCCACCCACCCACCCATCCATCTGTCCATCCATCCATCCACCCACCCATTCATCCATCTGTCCATCCATCCACCCATCCACCCACCCATTCATCCATCTGTCCATCCATCCACCCATCCACCCACCCACCCATCCATCCGTCCATCCATCCACCCACCCATCCATCTGTCCATCCATCCACCCATCCACCCACCCATTCATCCATCTGTCCATCCATCCACCCATCCACCCACCCATTCATCCATCTGTCCATCCATCCACCCATCCACCCACCCATTCATCCATCTGTCCATCCATCCATCCATCCATCCACCCACCCACCTATCCATCTGTCCATCCATCCATCCATTCACCCACCCAGCCAGCCACCCAAGTGCTTCTGTTTCTCTGTGATTTCTAAAGGTCACTCTCATTACACATACAGTTGACCCCTGAAACTATAAAGGGGTAGGAGTGCTGACCTCCCACGATGTTGAAAGCTTGCATGTAACTGTTTACTCCCCCCAAACACAATTACAAATAGCCTATTGTTGATCTGAAACCTTATCAATAACAAATAGTTGATTAACCCTTAGCTTATATATGTTACATATATATCATATTCTTATAATCAAGTAAGCTAGAGAAAAGAAAATGTTATTAAGAAAATCATATGGAAGAGAAAATACATTTTTAATACGGTGGTGTATTTATTGAAAAAAAAAAAAAAAGCCTGTGTAAGTGGACCCATGCAGTTCAAGGGTCAACCGTAGAAAGAAGCATCTAGAAAGAGGTGGTCTTGTGAGCATGGGGAGGAGGGAACACTTTCAAGAAGCTTGTCTGTATACCCTTCAATCCCTGAATTCTTACCTACCCCAAATCCTTTGGATGCCTACATTTCCTCACCCTGTAGAAACTAAGATGGAAGAGGGACACCAGGACACTTTTACCGTTGTGTTGACTAGAGGGCAGGCCCATGTCAGGGTCTCCTCTGTATGGGGAGCAGGAACTTGTCTTAGGCAGGGAAGGCTGGGCAGCCTTTCTCATCTGAAGACTCTTCAAATGCATCTCTCACAATAGTCAATCCAATCAAAGAATGTGATTCACATCAAACCTAATTCTTTCAGCATCTGTCTTTTTATAAGGTGAAAGAGCAAACCTTTGTAATTTTTCAGTGGCCAGTTGGGAATTCTCAAAAATAGGTCTAGGAAATCCCCTAAGCATTTTATTTTATTTTTTCTAAATTAGGATCCAATCTAGGGAAGGCAGAATCTAATGAGTTACCAGAGAAGAAGTGGATACTTAGATAGGATCATTGGATGCCTGAAAAGTAATGATTGGCTACCTATTTCTCAAAGCAAGTATTACATATTTTAAAATAACAGACCTATAAAGCATTTAGCTATTTCACAAGTCACGAACCTTTGTTTTTTTAATAATTGAGGACATAATGAAGTAAACCTAAAACACAGACAGAAGCATAAAAAATGATTCTGATAAGATAAATTACCTTTGCTATCTAGGCAGATTACACAGATGTAAAGAATATTCTTTTTTATAGTGGATAATGACATTGGTCAATAAACAAAGTTAACCTTTCAAAACAAGAGGAAGTTTGCCAAAATGTTAACATTTTCATGGCTTCTCTTCAGATTTAGGTATTATATAAGCCCAGGCAAATAGAATTCACTTTACAAGTTTTGCCCTTCACTTACCCTCTTTCATATTCTGGAATAGATTGTTTGAAAAATGAAAGCGCAGAGACACTTCTCACTATGGCCTCTAATATAGTCTCAACTGTCCATAGTAATTAGGACTTGTAACCAAAGTAACTAACTTCTATTTTACAGAGAAAATTGGGGTGTAGATAATTGAGAATTGTCTGTCATATATGAACATTTAGCAGACTAACAAAGCTTGTGATACATATAATACAATTTTATTTAGCCACAGACATCGCTTTTACACATTAAGATGAATATTTTTATTAACATGACCTGAATATATAACTATATAACATATAAAAATAAGCAAAAATACATAAATTTTGTTATACTTTGTCATTAATGTTTCAATATTCTATTTTAGAAAATATCTAGCCATCTAAGAACTATCCATTAATTAGCTCAATTTGATATTTTTCTAAAGTTTCAGTTCATCTAAAGATGTTGGAAATTATGTCCAAACTGGCTCAATATAAAATATGATTACTGTTGATATGAAAATTTTGTCAGATAATGACTAAATTTAGTTAAACACAAATTTACATTTTTTATAATCTTAAACATCATTGGGTGTAATGTCAGTTTATTTGGTTAGCAACGCTGTATAAATTTAGGGGACTTAAGACTTTTTTCTTGCAAAAACAAACCAAAGTAAGTTGAAATATACTATTGTATTATATACTTAACACTGCTAAATCGAAGAAGAGACATAGCTGTTTTTTTACTTATAGTAATGTGATTTGCCAAAACTTATCATAATGTGAGCTTAGATCCTCAGAGTGTTTCTGAGCTAACAACTTGTGTAAGAAGGATTTTTTTTTATTTGTAGCATATTAAAGTATCAGAAATTCAGTGTTTTCATTTTGTGGGATTTTTAGGAGTATTCCAATTGTATGATTATTTATGTTTATACACAAGTCAGAAGAGTGCTCCTTTAAATGAAGAAATACAATTTAATTTATCAATATTCTCCAGAAGTCAGATACTACTTCACATTCTTTTTTTTTTTTTTTTTTTTTTTTTTTTTACATTTTTTTTTTTTTTAATTTTTTATAAACATATATTTTTATCCCCAGGGGTACAGGTCTGTGAATCACCTTCTTACAGTGAGATATCAAGGCCTTTCTCAGTTATAGACAGTCATACAGAGAGGGTTTGTAGCTTCAGTCCTACAACTCCTGCCAGAAATTAAAAGTAAATACAAACCACAAGACTTTGCTGGCCCAGATTTCAAAGAGTTGATCTCATTCCTTATGGACATGAAGTTCTTCACTGACCAGAACTTAAGATTAGTCTAACAGACCAACAAATCAATCTGTCATCTCTCACCCATTAGTGACTAGATTTCTACCATTCCTCTGTAGCATTAACTATGTGGTGAAACCATAAAACAAAAATCCTAATCAGTATTGTCATCACAGGGGATAAATATACTGGCTCTGAGGGAACCAGAAACAAGACGGAGGCACTACATCAGTACAGAGAAGAAATCTTATTTTTTTCTTTCCTTCTTGACTTCCCAGCATGTTCAGAGAAAGCTTCCTGCTGCTGTGACCCACAACACACAGGCAGATCTGGACTGAGCTGGTGGTCCAGCATGGTCCTTTGTGATGGAAGGCAACACAGCTGATCTGATGTTCTCAGTGTGATGCTCCTAGAGTGATACAGCAAATGCCACACTGGGAGGTAATTAACACATACCTGGGACTGAAGCATTAGAAAGAGAGGCCACAGTTTTCCCATGACTTTAGAGTTCATAGTTGGTAGGGAGTTTTGTTATCTTCCCATCCAATATTCTCACTTGCTGAAGGGGAAACTGAATCCCTCAGAGGGCAAGATTCTGTTGCTCAAGGTCCCATACCAACTTATGAGTAGAGCCACGACCACAAAATGTAGGCTTTCATTACCAGCGATGTTCATAGTAAGTTATGTCTTATAGCGGAGTTGTATTTCTGGTGCTGAAAACTACTAAGTCTTCATATGTATTCAGTAACCTGGACAGTTATTTCATTGCGTGTGTTATGATCAGGGCTCTAAAACTTCTAGAAGTTTTAAAGGAAAGCCAGATAGATACTATGTGCTCAGAAATGGCCTCACTCTTTTTTGGACAAAGCAAGGTAAATTAGAGACTAGGTAAGAAGGTATGACCATCAATGTTGATTTAAAAGATACTATCAATTTATCAAGGCTGCTTGACCAGTCAGTTTACTATTCTTTATGTCCCTAACATGTGCTGGTTTATGTATATAATTGCATGATGGGGGCAAGGTAAATATTGAGAGGAGGGAACATGAGTTAATGCTAGCACTAGATACTTGATGTGATGTCTCCCTAAGTCCTTGTAGCAATCCTCATCAGAATACTCATTCCAGTTTGTAGATAGGGAACACACTTATCCAATGTCACAGGGCCACCCTTCTGGGGGAAGTTCAAGGTGTTCTGGCTAGAAAGCTTAAGCCCATTTCACGGCATCATAAGGTAGGCATGGATTTAAAGCCACTCTGGTTGGGAGGATTAAGTGCCCTCAGAGATACAGAAGCTAGGTGTGAAGGAATGAAAAAGACCCCTACTAATTCACACAGCAGGGAAGCTGAATATGTGATTGCCATTTGCTTGTGCTATGACTAACGGGAAGGAGTTTTGATTCATGGGAATGGAGAAGAGAGAGAAGCTTCCGTGTGGAAGGTGCTTAGAAGTTTGGACACTCCAGGGCTATATTTGGAAAAAGGCAAGTAGATTGTTTGGAGTGAGTCACAGCATATTGGCAAAGGGACTTTATAGGACCATCATAACAATAGAAATGCCATTAATTGAGTTCTTTTCTATAGACTAGATATTCTACCATGGGCTTTTCACTGATGCTTTCATCTCAGTCCTCTATATAACCCTTCGAGGTAGGCATCGTTATAGATAAAGATCCTGTGACACAGAGTAGAGGAGTAATTAAAGCCAAGGTCACATGCAATTAAATGCCAGCATTGTAATCTGAACCGGGATCTGTCTGATTCATGGCCCTGAACTCTTACCACTATTGGAAAAGAATATTAGGTCAAAATTCCGGAAAGTTCTGAACATCAAGTTAAAGAGTCTGGATGTTATCTTTCAGGCAGACCTTTTCTAAAGCTTGTTCTACAAGATGTAGTCCAAGATTTTAGCAGATATTTAAAGAGGGCTAAGCATATTTCTGTAGTCCAACTTTTTGAGAAGACCAAAAAACACAGGAAAATGTCTCTCTTCCCTTTAATAGACCACTGTGCCTTGTGAAACACAGAGAGGTCTGGTTTGGAGCACTTCCTCAAACTTATTGGCCACATTTCCATGTTCAGAACATCATCCATCTGCGGACAGATTACAGCCGGCAGCAGCATGCTGCAAACATAGATCTGTATTTATGAAATGCATCTTAGGAAGTGGATTCAAGGATGGATACAGTGGTCCAGCTTGGAGACAGAGAGACCAGTTGGAAAACAGCTAATTCTAGTGAGGGAGAAAGAAAAGGAAAAGGAATCTCATTCTTTCATCGGATCACGAGAAGACTAGACTCCAGTGACCTGGATTAACAGAATGTCTTCAAAATCCTCACCCAATTAAAAAACCACCCTGTCTGAGAAAGCACTCTGAAAACAAAGAGGCAAACACACACACATAGGCACACATTAGCAAAGGCTGGATAATAGAGGTGCTGTGTGAACATAAAGAGACTCCAGGCTATAATTCCTCTGGTATGTGCCCCTCAGCCCACCCTCTCTGTGTTGATGTTGGTTGAAAACATGCACAGTCCTGGATGTGTGTTCCTGCTGCATTGATCCGGTCACCAGCCTCACTGTGGACATTGAGCTGCCTTATTGCTCACAGCTCCCTTCCATGCCAAGGCCAACCCTTCTCGTCCAGGTCTGCCATCAATGGGCAGAGCATATCCTTGGCACCAAACAATTCTCCACCCACGGTGGAAGCACTTGAGGCAGTGAGAGGGCTTTGGTTATCCCTTGTCTTACCAGCCCATACCTTCTTTCCTTGTTTCCCTTGGCAGCTGTGGGTGTGGGTGCTCTGTTCGTTGCATCTCATTACGCTTTGTTCTCATCATCACAGACCTTGCTGGCCTCTCTGGGTTGTGGGTGGATTCCATTAAAAACATGCCCAATTTGGAATATGTGAATATTTGGATCATTACTTTTGTAATCTCCTTGTAAAAAGTCTGTTAAAACAAACCACACCAGTGGGGGATGCCTGGGTGTGTGGTGGAGGGCTCAGACTAACTGCCTTAGAAGAAGACAGTGTTGGTAGGATTTTTGACTCTATGTCTTGAAACCTGTGTGACTTTGGACAAGTTACCAATGGTTTCTAAACTTCAGTTTCCAAACATCAGAAAATGGGAATGCTGTCCGTCTTTCTATAGTGGATGTGAGGATTCTAAGAGGACAAACCTTTCAGTAAATGTGAGTGTCCAATATTCGTCCGCATGGAGGACTTGGTGGGAGTACACTGGCTTGTGCTGTTGGCAACAAATCTCCTCCCTCTTTCACTTTGCTTTTGCCTATCAGCTAGTGCCCATTCGGGTCCAGCAGTTCTGATGGCCAGACAATTGCTTTAATTCTAGCCATATCTGATTCATGTCTCCACTTGAGGGACATAAATGAAAATGCTCTACTGTTGCCTCTTAAAAGAATGTGTCAGTTCTATCAACTCTGGGAATTGCTGGGCTCCAAACTCTCCCTCAAGGGAGCTGTTTAGCAACATAACTTAGATTATAGTGGAGTTAATGTTTAGTGAACACCTGCTATGTGGTAGGCAGTACGCTCTGCGCTTTCACATAAGTTGTCTCACTAATGTTATAGAAAATGACTATCATTTTATGGAACCATCCGTAGCTCAAGGTAGCATTTATACACGTATGTCCAATCCTGGTAGGGTGAAACTTTTCTTTTCCCCTTCTAGGGGCGATATCCAATACATTTATCCCTGAGTATGGTTTGGATACCAACCAACCAGCATGAGGCATTGGAGGACAGTGATTACAGGCTTTGAGGATGGCAGCTATTTACCAGTTGGAATAGAAATATTTTAACAATTCTGTTTTCCATGTTTTGATAATTGGTATGACTGATCTGGGGTAACCTGGAGGATTATCAACCCAGGCCTCTCTCCCAATGGTTCAGCCCCTGGAGAGAGGGTAAACCAGTCCTTTCCATCCTCCAGTTGCTGTTAGGGGGAAATGCTGAAGAAGTTAACTTTGGGGCACCAGAAGCACAGAGTAAAAACTAGGCCTGTGTCTTCTGGGATTTGGAGACAGATAGAATCTGGGTGGGCTAGACAAGGCAGGACAGCCTAGTGAAGACTACGGGCTCTGGATCAGATGGACCCGGGTTGAGGCCCCCGTCCCTCACTTACTCGCTGTGTGAGACTGGGCATATTATTAGGCTTGCCCAGCCTCAGTCTTCCCATCTGTGGAATGGTGATAACAAAACTCTCTTGCAGGCTCTCCATGCCACTTTATGAAACAATATAAGTAAATTATTAATACAAGTGGAATCATACTTTTAAAGTACTGCTCAAAGTTCTCTCTCTTCTTAGTAACCCAGTTTTTTTTTTTTCTTTGACATTTCTGCCCTCATTGCCTGAGGACGGGGAGAACAAAGATGCAAATGAGGAAAGATTTGTTGGAGGAAGAGCTTGTACTGGACAGAAAGAGGAAGTAGAAGGCCCCTCCGTTGCTGGGAAGGCAGAGAAATGGGAAAGCATGCAAAGGGCAAGAAGTCAGACAACTGTCCTTGCTCCTCCCCAACTCCTCTGGGAGGCTGAGCCGGATTTGTAGAAACATCCAGACCATTTTGATGAAGTTTTAGAATGTAGGTGAGGTTCAGTGGGGTGGAGCTCGGAGCTGATGACCAAGAAAGAATTCTTGAGACGTCTTTGGTGCAAAATGGTGGTGTATTAAAGCATGAGGGCAGGACCGGCTGGCAGAAAGAGCTGCCCCGGGGTTCTGAAGGGCAGCAGGTTCTCTATGTGGGGTTGGTGCAGGTAAGGAAAAATGGAGGTTTCAGTAGGACTTTCATATGCTAAAGGCTTACAGGATATTGGATACCAGAGGCCTTGCCATTGTCAAGGTCATTTCCCCCTTGGGAAATGGTATTAACATTAAGATAGTTGGGTGATTCCTAAAGATTGTCACATATGTCCCACCCAGGAGTGGGGGTAGGGGAAGGTTCCTGGGTGTCAGCCTTTTGCTTTGTCCTCAGCCAGCTTTCTGTTCCCTCATCAATTTGAGTGAGTCCTAGACCAAGAGGGTTTGCTCCTTGTTTCTCAGAGTGTCCCCCAGGAAAACCACAGGTCTCTCAGAAAAGGCCTGCTCCCAGGTAGGCATTCGTGCATAGGGTGTGGCACTGGTGGGGATGTTTGTCCCTGAGATAATACCCAGTTGCCCGTGCCCACCCACAGGTTGGTGCAACCTCAGAAATTTCTGCATGCACCAGTGCGATACACAAAATACCAGTAAGTGGCCCAGCATCTCGGAGCCTCCTAAGTGAAGGCAGGGGGACTTCAGACCACTCTGGACCTCAGCAAGATCCCTAAGAAACAGTAGCAGTTCCCTGTCAGCAAACACTGGCACAAAAACCCAGTGAGGAGATGAAAAGAGGGTCTGCCTAGCAGAGGGCACAGGGACCCAGAGGACAGTGGGTAGCCAGAAGTCCTGCTTCTCCCTGCTGTGAGGCTATGTTGGCTTTCCTCCCAGCTGAGCACCAGATTGGGAAGGAGAAAGAGGTGAGGAAACCCCTTGGAAGGGAATAAAGGGCCAGATAGGGAGTGGGGAATGAGAGTGGAGGAAGAACAGAGAAATTGCTGCCTCTAATAGATGATGATACATTTTCTTTCACCCCACACCCCACCACTGTCTCCAAAATGTGGGCTCAGATGAGGCCAGTTACAGACATTGACTTCATGGTATGTACTACTATCAGGAAAAGCAACAACAATAAAGCAAGCTTGGCTTCATTAGCCTCCAACACCACATCTGGCAGGGGTCATGTGCAAGGCAAGAACAGCCCAGCACCATGGGGCCTTGATACTTCCCACCCAAGAGGGGTCTCTCCAGCACCACACCGCACCCCTCTGAGCTCAGTTACCACATCCTAGCTCCTCTGGATGGCCCTGACCAGACACTTCCTCTGAGTGTAACTCCAGTCGGCTTCCATTAGAATCACAACCCCATCCCCATCTTGGCCCACATTTGTCACCTGTCACAGTCTTCGTCGTCCCCTGACATTTGGCCTATCTATGTTCCTTGTACCTCAGAGCTCCATCCTTCCTGCCTGCCCTGTCTAGCTTCCGGTCCAGGATCCGCCCATGGTATCAGCCACTCTCTGGATAGCATCCTCAATGCAAATCCTTCCCCCTCACCCTTCCGACAAAAGCTGAACCCTGTCCCACTTCCATTCCTAGCCCTTTCTGCTGAGCATTCTGGAAAAAAAAAGATAATCACATAAGCCTGCAAACTGAGGCCATGATGAATTTCCAACATTTAGCTCTACGTGGAACTAAGGCATGGCCCAGAACTAGTGCTATTCTCTCCAGCTGGCTCTCTGTCCCATTGTATCCCATTGTATGCCGTGGCCTTTACTGAGCCCTCCAACCCCCAACTTGTCTCAGTAGGTGACCTTAAGCACTACCTCCAGAGAAAAGCTACACCACGGGCAAACATCCTCAAAATGTCCTCAAGCTTCTGTAAACCTGCAGAAGGATTTACCCCTGAATATAACTTTCTCCTTTTCCTTTGCATCCAGGGCCGACGTACTTTGGGCATCATTCCCTCCTGCCTCCTCAGGACCAGGGCTCTTTTTGCCCTTTTACCCTGTATCTTCAACTTCTTCTCCAATCCTGCCTCCTTTTGCTCCATGTTCAAAGATTCTGAAGTCATCCCTACCCTGAAAAATAAATAAATGGAAAACAATCTCCTATGTATCTGTATCTCCTCAGTCCTACCCTTCCACCCCCATGTCTCATCAATATTCCATTAATGGTTCTTTCTTACTCTTTGTTTCTACATCCTCATTTTCACCCACTCCTGGGTCTCTGCAATCCATCATAGTTCCACTGTCCCACTGACAGTGCTCTTGATGAAGTTCGAGAACCTAGGTGAGGTTCGGTGGGCTGAGGTCCGGAGCCGATGACCAAGAAAGAATTCTTGAGACATCTTTGGTGCAAAATGGTGGTTTATTAAAGCACGGGGACAGGACCCGTGGGCAGGAAGAGCTGCTGCTCCGGATTGAGAGGGATGGCAGGTTATGTACCCTGCAGGTTGGGGGCAGGTGAGGGAAAGGGAGGTTTCAATGGAGCTTTCATATGCTAAAGAGGGCCTACAGGTGCCCGGATGTCCCGGATGTCCGAGGCCTACCTGAGGCCTTGCCCTTGCGGCTTGGTCAATGTTGTCTTTAGACCAGCCATTAACATTAAGATAGTTGGGAGACTTTTTGGTGGGATGTCACAATCCTGCTATCAATCGTCTTTGTTAGTGAGATTTAGGACATTTGTAAGCTAAGGAAGACTTCTGTCTAGCAGGATTGTGAGCTCTGCAAGTTAACTATTTGCTTATTGTTCATGGCAGTCAGGGCTGCCTGAGGGATGCTACACATGACTGAGGGGGAGCAGATGGAGAGGGGCGTGCAAGGTGCCAGCTTTGGCTTTGTCTTCAGCCAGCCTCGTGCTCCCTCATCACTCTTATCAAGGCCAACAAGGACCAACTGGTCACTATAACCAATGCCTGCTTTTCAGGCCTCATCTCTTTGATCTTCTGGTAGTATTACTCTCTTTACGAAACTTATTGCCTCCATATTTTCCTGGATCTCCACATAATTTGATGGCTACTTCTACTCAATCTCTTTTTTGGGGGAGAACTTCTTTGCCACTGAAGGCAGTCCTTTAACTGAGTGATTCTCCAAAATGTTTCTACACATTCAAATCACCTGGAAAGCTTGTTCAAACACAGACTCCTGGACCCTACTCCTAGAAGGTTTTTTTTGTTTTTTTGTTTTTTTGTTAATTAATTATTTATTTATTTGACAGACAGAGATCACAAGTAGGCAGAGAGGCAGGCAGAGAGAGAGGGGGAAGCAGTCTCCCTGTTAAACAGAGAGCCCGACACGGGGCTCAATCCCAGAACCCTGGGATCATGACCTGAGCTGAAGGCAGAGGCTTTAAACCCACTAAGCCACCCAGATGCCCCTACCCCTAGAAGTTCTGATTCAGGAGGTCTGGGGCAGGTCCTGAGAATTTACATCTCTATTAAGTTTCCAGGTGATGCTTATGCTGGTGGTCCAGGGACGGCACTTAGAAACCCATGGCTACAGGTCCCAATGGCCTGCGGTGTTTGACTTAAGCTTTCTTCTCTTCTCCACACCAGTCGTTCTTGACTGGGTGTAGACTTTAGCCCGGATGTTAGCCATGAGCATCAACCTATATTTCTAACCACCCACTAGACACCTACTCTCCAGTGGCTCACAGAGCCCTCACATTCAACATGGCCATTTGAGCCCCTCTTTCCTATATGCTTTCTTTTGGCTTTGCCATTTCCAAGGAGGGCACCACCATCCCCCAGCTGCCCAAGCTAGGAAACTGGTAGATAAATTTTATTCTTCTGTGCTCCACTACTTTTCTGTGGCTGCTGCAACAAATTTCCACCATGTGGAGGCTTAGAACAATAGGAATTTTTTTTTCCTCATAATTTGGAGGCCAGAAGTCCAAAATCTGGTTTCACAGGGCTGAAACCAAGATGTCTTTAGGGTCGTTCTTCCTCTGGAGGCTCTAGGGGAGAAACTGTTTCTTGCCTCTTTCAGGTTCCGGCCAGCATTCCTTAGCTTGTGGCCACATATCTCTGATCTCTGCTCCATGGTCACACTGCCTTCTTCTCTGTCTCAAATTTCCTTTTGCCCCTTGCTTATAAGGGCACTTGTGGCTGCATTTAGGACCCACCTGATAATATAGGATAATCTCCCCATTTAAAAATCCTTAACTCAATCACATCTGCAAAGGTGTTGCTATATAAGGTATCATTTATAGGTTCCGAGGATTAGGGCTTGGTATCATGGTAAGTCATTATCCAGCCTCCTACAAGCTCCCTCGCCCCATGTCTCCATCCTTGCTTTGTATCCAAATCCTGCCCATCCTACTTCCTAGGTGTCTCTTAAGCCATTGCACTTCCCTCTGTCTCCCTGGCTATGTTCAAAGCCAGTTCCATCATCTCCTGTCTAATTACACAGTAATCATTTAACTGATATTTTACCTACCATCTTGCCAGCCCTTTTCCATAAGGTAAATTATTACCCCAGATAGTGATGCTGTTTCCCTGCTTTACCTCCTTCAACGGCTTCTCATGATTTCCACATAACATCTATTTTCCTGATCATGACCTCAGGACTCTGTTCTGGCCCATACCTACTTCCCAGACCAGCTTGGGCCCTTCTCTCACTGCTCATCTGTGCCGGTCCACAATCTCAAAGCCCTGTATACTCTTTCTTCGGCCCAGAACAGCCTTCACACTGCACTGCCTCATACTAGGTCCCTGACGCAGGTTTCCATGGCTACCCATGCTTTCTCAATCATACACCTGGCACAGGTCAGTTGTAACTATGGTTTAATTTCCTATTTCCCAACTCGACTGTAGGCTTGTTGGGGGTGGGGTCAGGCTTATGTTGATACTGTTCTCCTCTTTTTTGAGGTCTAGTACAGTGCCCATCTTAAAGTAGGCATCAATAAGTATTTATTGGGTTGAATTGCCATGGCCTGTCCCCTAGCCTATTGCCCTTAGGGTCTCAGAGACACCATTTAGACTACTCAGACATTGCTAATACACAGTGAAAAATCAGCTCCTCTTCCTAGAAGCCTCAGATGCATTGTTCTTCGCATCACTGGTGGGGCTCACCTGTGTATTCTCTCCATCACGTTGATTTGGGAAAAATCAAATTAGCATGATGTTGGTTTCCCCTGATTGGCTGGAGGATAGCTCACATCTATTCTAAGACCTGCATCTGGTTCCCACGCTCCCCATTCAAAGTCCTCGAGCAGGGTCAGACCCTATAAAATCCATAACCATTAACCTACACAACCTTGTACCTATAAGATTCAAACTGTATGCCCCTGGTATCTCCCTGCTGGCTGCCTTTCCACACACTAACTACTACGTGCAGGCATGGATCGGGGGCAGAGGGCAGACGGTCTTTGATATCAAGTGAATCTAGTTACAGGCAATTAGAGAACCATCAGACCACCTCACTGATACAGCATAAGGTGATCATGCAGATAAAAAGCCCTGGGCATAGTCAAGTCCCAGATGCTCTCACCTCTTGCTCAGCTGAACTTATTTTTTCCCATCCATTGCCTCCTTGCAGATCTTTCAACTTAAACTCCTGTTCCCAGCTCCTTGCCCTCTGCACTGAACTCAGAGTTTAGGATTTATCTACTGCTTCTTCTTCTTCTTCTTCTTTTTTTCTTTTTTAAAGATTTTATTTATTTATTTGACAGACAAAGATCACAAGTAAGCAGAGAGGCAGACAGAGAGAGAGAGGGGGGAAGCAGGTTCCCTGCCAAGCAGAGAGCCTGATGCAGGGCTCGATCTCAGAACCCTGGGATCATGACCCGAGCCAAAGGAGAGGCTTTAACCCACTGAGCCACCCAGGCACCCCTTATCTTCTGCTTCTTGCCAGCCTGGTTATGGTATCAAGCACGCAGCACCTAGAGCTTCATCATCCTACCAGCCTGCCCTTCTCTAGTCCTGCAAAATGGAGATGGGGTAAGTGTGTGCGGTGTGACAGAGCTGTTTAATGATTTTTTCTTCTTGCTTGTTGGGCTGCAAGACTTCTCTCATTTGCCCACTCCTGCCTCCAGGACTGTTGGTATATAGACCTTTCTTATCTCTCGACTTCCCTGGCCCATTGCCCTATGTGCTCCTCCACCCATACCATGTTTTAGGACTCTGTGCTTGTCCTGTGTTGTTCCTGTTCCTGGCATGATATTCCCATCTTCTCTGCCTTGCAAATTCCTGCCCATCCATCAGGAACCAGCCCCAATGCCACTTCCCTTCTGAAGCTTCTACTCTCCACAAGGCAGAGCTAGACATTCCTTTGTGTACTCCTGACACCCCAAACCAATCTCTATTAGAGCATTTGCCATATTGCATGGCCATGCTCCATTTACAGGTCTCTCCCCCTGACTAAAATGTGAGCTCGTTCACTAGGTCTCATTCATCTCTGGATTGTCTATGCCCAACCCATAATTGGTTCTCTGCATTTGTTACAATAATGTGTGGACTGAGAGAAGTCCCCATCCAGCAAGCCTTGCTCAGCCTCAAGCAAGTGGGGTAAGTGGCCCTTGGAGACTCAGTGACAGTGCCTTCCCTCCCCAGTCATCCTCTGGCTGCTCCCACTTCTTTAGTGATTTAATTGGTATTTGGCGCTTCAGACTCTTGGCTGGGCCCTTTAGAAGGAGAGTCATCAATGGTGAAAGCTCTCCACATCGACTTACACCTACAGGGCTTGCTGAAATGATGTCCCTGCCCCTCCTGGCCTCTCTAGCACCTAAGCAAGCTGCCCAGGGACCCCACTATGGGTTAGATTGGCACGCAAAGTGGTTTAGAGAAGTCCTTGCACCTGGCAGGGCATTATCTAAGCTACACTGGAGCTTAGAAAATTAATGAAAAAGGGAGGGAAGTCATTGGGATTTTAGACTTGCAATCAGGGGCTCTGCGACCCCTGAAGCTGGCAGTATTAAGGGAGCTAATGTGCCGACGGTGGGAGCTCAGCTGGTCTCCGTTTGCTGATCTCCTTGTCACAGGGGGAGCTGGGCACTCTTTCCTTGTGCCAGACAATGAGTTGCTGGCAGAGAGGCAGCAGGCACAGTGCTGAAAATGCCAAGCAGGGGCAGCTGTGCCAAGATTTAGAGGAGCAGATGATTCCCTGGCAGCCCACAAGGTTTAACCCACCCGGCTGTCCTCACTGATTCAAAAGGAAATCTGGAAGGAAAACTATGCTCGCTGGGCACTGACTGTATGCCTGATACTTTATCTGGTTTATTCCATTCAACCTGCTCAACAAATCTGGGGCCCCTCCCTTGCCATCCCATCCAACAGAAGAGAAACCCAGGGTTCCTGAAGGTAAGTCACCTTCAGAACCTTCAAGGACCACCTCTTGAGTTCTACTGGCTGTGTCTCGCATAAGGGTGCTCGGCCACATGGACAAATGGGGCCTGAAATCTAACCACAGCCTCACTAATTTACAAAAATCTCCCAGAGAGTGGCCACCAACCTGCTTCAGAGGTAGAACTCAGGTTAAACTTGGGTTGGTCCAAATCCTCAACTGGCTATCCTGTATCCCCAAGGAGGTCCAGAGTCAGGTTTGGGCAAAACAAACAAACAAACAAACAAACAAAAAGTAGGAGGAGACTCAATGCTGGAAGGAATGGGGATCCCGGGACCTCATTTCTTCCTACCATCTTCTCACTTCTATGATCATCATTTGTCTGTGGGTCCCCCAGCTGCTTCTCATTTCTTAGCCTAAGCCTCTTTGGACTGCAGTTGTGTATGGTAAGGAGACAGGGTCACGTATCTTTGCTTTTTTTTTTTTTTAATCAGTCAATACCAACATACCTTTAGTACCAGAGTTATTCTGGGCAGAAGGCGGCTATCTTGATTGTTTTGCTCACAGCTGACAAAGACGGGGCTTGGAGTTCCGAGTCTTGATGGGATTGCTGTCTCTAATATAGTCAAGGCAGCCCAAGCACATCCCAAATGCTGATCTTGTTCCCACCTTCCCACCCCCTCAGCCTCTGCCTCCATCTCCATGCTCTCCAGCCATGCCGCAGACTTCTGGTAGATAGAAACTTTACAAATCAGTTCATTCATTATTATTATTATTATTATTACCAACTCAAAAGCTTTAAGGGGCTCCTTATTGTTTGAAGGATAAAGTCCTAAGTTCATCCAAAAGTGCTTCTCGAAGTGTGGTCCCCAGACCAGCAGCATTGATATTACCTGAAAACTTGTTAGAAATGCAAATGTTCAGGGCTCCCCTCCAGACCTATGGAATCAGAAACCCTGGGCGTTCAGTCCGGCAATCTGTGTTGGAACAACACTTGGAACAACCAGGTACCTGTGATTCTTGCTAAAGCTTGAGAACCTCTGGCTTATCCCAAATCCCGACTTGCCGTCTCTTTGTTACCTTCTGCTCCAACCAGACTGATCCTCTCCCTGCTCCTGGTAATGGCCTGTTTATTAGCCTCTTCATCTCTGCTCTTATGGCGCCCCTGGCAAGAGTAGTAGCTGGCTTTTGCCTCAGCCTCCATCCTCCCCTTCTTTGCTACCAGTCAATCTGTATTATGGAGACATCATTGTGCCTAGCTGACCATTTTTTCATGGTAAGTAGGTGTGTTTGCAGAGTTAAATTCTAGCTAATGATTTTAAGTGGAGTGTCCTGAAAAGGGAGGACAGACAGCTGGAGTAAGTGCCCTTTTATCATCCCACCTTTTCCTCTTCCTCCTGACTGTTGGCTGGAATATGGATATAATGGCTGAAGCTCTTGCAGCCTTCAAGGACCTTTGGGAAAACCTTGACAAGGAAGTTACACAAAGCAAGGAGAAAGATAGAAAAAAGTAAGGGTGCCATGGAGCTAGCATGGCAAGCCCTGGAATCTGGCCTCTGAACTTTACAGGAGAGAGAAAATCTCCATGTATAGAAGCCATGGAAATTAGGTTCCTGTTAATAACCACTGAAACAATTTTTAACTCAAAAATGCCTTCCAGGTTTCTCTATTTATACACATCCAACCTGTTCTTTAACCCCCAGTTTGTTCACATTTAACAAACACTGGGGCATCTACTCTGTGCCAAGCCCTGCGTAGGTCTCAGACCAATGAGCACAGCATCATTACATGCTGGCACGATTGTGTACTTGTCTCTCTTGCCTGCCATTCCATGAGCTTGTCTGCCCTTTAAGGACAGAGCCTCTGACTTTCATGTTTGGATCATCAGCCCTTGAGGTGGAACCTAATGCTTAAAAGGAGTCTAGTAAGAGTTTGTGGCATGCCACAGATTTCCCTAGAAAGTTTGCCTGAGTTCTTTCATCGACATTGATCAAAAGGGAAGTGATGTTTATAGAGCACCTACTACATGCCAGTTACCATGTTAGACAATTTTTTCCTCTCATGATTTCACTCTTTCCTCCAGGGTGCCCAGTGACATTTAGGTTGTCAACCTCATTGTACATTTGAGGAAAGTGAACTTTGTTGAGATGAAAACGTCTTGCTGGCTTCTAACTACACAGCTGGTAGCTAATGGCAGTGGGACCCTATTGGGATGTTTTCGGTTGTAAGAAAGGGAAAATCCAATCTAAACTGGCTTAAATGATAAAGGGAATTGATTGACTTCCAAAACCTAAAACCTTCAGGAGTAGGGAAGGCTTTAGGCAAGAGTAGTCCTAAATATCCTAGATGGTTTTCCTTCCTCCACAATCCTTCCTTTACAATCCACAAAATTCCTAGAGTTCACTCTGATTGAACTAACTATACTTCCTTGCCCACTCCTGAGTTGTTTGCAGAGTTGATGAAAATGGGGTATCTTAGGCTTGCACTAACCTTCATGGCTTCCAGGCAAGCATACAAACAGAGGCTTCTAGGTAATAGTCCACTTTTTTTTTTGTTTGTTTGTTTACCCCATGTTCCATCCCACACTACAAAACAGCCCATACTACAAAAGGCTCACATGCATGTGCTCTAGTATCTAGGCCCTGCTCTAGTGTCCAGATTCCACATGTGGCCTAGGTACGTGCCCATGGCCAGCACAATGTGCCTTTGGGAGGAAGAATTGGGAAAGAGAACAGTGCAGTCCTAGGGAGTGGAGTTTGGGTGAGGTCTATCATGGGAGGTGTAGATTTCTTCTGGGTCTGTGGCCTCAGTCACTCAGACTCTCACAGTGAAATGCATAATTGAAGCAGGTATCAGATCTAGACTTTCTGAAGCATGAGGTGCAGGGCAGGGAAACTGTAGGCTGATTGTAGTTCTGGATTTTGTGATCAGCCTCAGCGAATGGGGTCCATCTCCAGAGGTGGAAGTACTATCACACTCTCTCACACCCCAGGCCTCCACTCATGTCAAGTGGAGGACAGGGATAGAGTATGGATTATGGAGTATGGGGGATGGGTGCTGATGGGGAGACCATCAGCTATTCCTGCAGTGGCCTGGACCTGATTGCCTACCATGTGCATGCTTTTCCTGCTAAACCATCCTGACCACCAGCTCAGAAGACTTGCAGGCAGCATTTTGTTCATCACTAATCTCCCATTACCAGTTGCAGAGCCTGGCCCAGAGTGTGTGTATCATGTATGAATGAATGAATGAAAAGTGCTGCCTGTTATTCTCCTCCCTCATGGCTCTTCTCATGTGCATCTTACACACAGTCGAAAGCTTCTTGCCTTTGGCCATTTCAGGTAAACTCTCTAGTTGCCCCAAATTAAGCCCCTGAGACTCCATCCTAAGATCAGGGCCAGGGAGAGGGTACTGGCTACGTTCCCTCACTCAGAAGAGGTAGCATGAATCAAAGCCGGACCCACAGTTCAAAGTAGGGGCTTGGTATCTGCTGTACATGCTACATCCTTAGATGCTGAGAGTAAGAGCGTGGGGTGTGCATTGCCATCTGTTTTCTAGACTTCAAGATGTTGACATCGGAATTTCATTACATCAGAAATATAATTCAGCCAGGCATCAGGAAGCACTTTGCTTTTGTCTAATTTACCATTATTAATGGCCATCCATGGAAATAACTACATACACTTTGCTGCTCAAAATAGCCAGCCCTGTCTTTACTCCTGTCTCTACAATCAACAAGGGTCAGCCCTGTGCTCTTGCATACACCAGCTCCTGGCAGTGCCTTCTCTGAAAGGGAATTTTCCTGTCCCTGTGATGAGAACAAAATGTATTTTGCCTCCTGCCTTCAAGAGATAACACCACATTTTCTGAGACATGAGTTTTGACCTGTGATAATGGCCATCCTCAGATGATGGCTTGTCCCTGGACAGCTGGGTCCAGAGCTCTGCTGAAACAATTGTAAAAATGGAAGGCAGCTCTGCAGATGGACTCAATCTGAATATTTTAATCTTCTCAGTAAGTGATTTGAATCAGCACATGCCTAACCCCAAAGGGTGTGATATAATCCACACACCTCAAAGCCCTCATGTGGGTTCTGGGGCTGGGGGAAGGTATGTTTCACCTGATTTGTCCTTGACTTAAATCCCTTCTCAGATCACTCCATCCACTGGTTCCTCCTGAATCAGAAGACTGGTATAAACTCTGTGGGGTGTTGGCTGGAGGACTGTAAGTACAAGAGCTGCATTCCCAATAATTCCTCTGTGTCACTGGCCCATAGCAGGTTCTAAATAAAAGGTAGTAAGTCTCCTGGGACCATAAATCCATATCTACAATAATGCCTCTTTTATCTCCAGCACTGGCACAGTGTGTGGGGGGTGTTACCAGGCTTGTAATTAGTAAGGAATAAATGATTGATTGATTGAATGAATGGCATTTACTGTCCCTGGATCCAGTAGGTATAATGATCTCTAAGGCTGATTTCTCCATTATACTGTATCCTACTCAGAAGGTACATTACTAACTACTGTTCCTTATGGTTCAGGGGTGTCTCAGCCTCAGAGAATTGTCAGTCCTGACATGTTCAATATTGTCTGGTTTAAGGGATTTACCTGTTTCAGTCCCTGATATGGAAATAAGCACTGTGAGCTGAGCTGTCTGATATGCAGCTGTACACAGTGCTGATCTTTGCTCTGGTTCTCCTCATTGCTACAGTGGCCAGAGCTGATAGGGAAAAGAGGTGATAAGAGTGAATGTCCAGAAAGTCAAGGCCTAACTTAAACATTGTGCTTGAAACAAACAGTCTTCTTTTTACATTGATGCCCTGCTCACAAAATGCTATTTACAGTTTTCCATTTAAAAAATGAAGGGGGCAAAAAATAAAATCTCTATTGCCATGTCTTACCAGTGAAGACTGTAACTCACACAAATTACAAAGGACTATGTAACGATCTTCTGACCAATGACTGAGACTTGGCTAATGGTGTTTTGAATGTGACAGTATCTGAAGGAGGAGGCAAGGAAATTGTTGGAGAAATACTATTCTTTTCCTTTTTTTTTTTTTTTTTTTTTGAGAGAGAGAGAGAGAGAATGAGAGAAATAGAAAGCAACCTCATTAGCTGAAAGTGAAGCGGAGGGAAAGATGTAGGTGGTTTAAAGTGGGAAGAAAAAGTATGGAATGGTTGTCTTGAGGAGAGGGATTATGAGTTGACTAAGAACTAGGGTAAGGAAACCAGCAGGGCTGATGGTTCCCTTTAAGTTCTGAGCATAACTTTAATGTCTTCCTGAGTTTCTCTCCTGTTGCACTCAGCAACCCCAAAAGCAAACATGATGTTTTTAAGCAGGGTTAGAATTTGCTAGGCAAGTGCCATGGCAGGAAGAAGGGAAGAGAGTTGAAGAGGTATAAAAGGAAGTGTTACTAGTCATAAGCCACTGATGTGAGCTGAGAAAGAAGGAGAGTAAGAAGTTGAAATAGTGGATAGCAAGAGAGTGGGGTTGGAGGCTCTTGTGGGACCAAAGAAGTGTTGGAATTGGAGTATTGGGAGGAGTAATGGCAGGAGTGGTGGTGGTGGTGGTGGGTAATTTCCCATAAAGTACAATCCAAATGATGATGCGTTTCCCAACTTCCTCTCCAAAGTCTACCTCCTCCCGCACTGCAGCTTAGTCCTTAGCTCAGACACACCAGACTCCTCCTTCAACCTGCCTGACCCTCCTCTCTACATGGTTTTATTCTTTTTTGCCCTCCCCATTCTGTCTGCCTGGAAAACTCTTCCCTACTGAAGAGTCCTTTGGACGGCTCCATCTTATCTTTCAAGCCTTCCTTGACCTCCTGCCTAAAATAGGGACCCACTCCATCCCTCACTGAGGTCACTCTTGATCATATCAGCTACACAGTACTCACCTAAACCTGAAATGGTTCATTTGTTGTCTTGTTTATTGCCAGTCTGACCCCTCATCTGGAAGGCAAGCTGCATGAGGGCAGGGACCTCATGTGTCTTGTTCTCTGTTGACGTCCAGCACCCAGAACAGTGCCAGAACAGGGGAGGATCCCAAGGAAGAACGGAATAAATAGATGAAGGCATGAATTAATAGATTTTTTTTAAACAAACTCCTTTTATCACCTTAAAAACCACTGATCCACAGATACTTTTTTCCCAAGTCCAGTATTTTTGTCGAAATCACTTGGAAATCCATTCCAGCAGAGGGAGCAGTTCTCAGCTGGGGTCAGTTTTGTCCTTCAGAGACATTTGGCAATGCCTGCTGACTTTTTGGTTGTTTGATATACTCTTGGCATTTAGAAGGTGGAGATATGGATACCGTGAAACATGCTGCAATGCTCAAGACAGCCCTTGACAATAAGAAATTATCTGGCTCCAAATGCTAATAGTATCAAAGTTGAGAACACCACAGGAGGCTAAGAGTCATCACTCCTTGAGAACTGTGGGCCAGACCAAGCCCGGTGTGAATATTAAGGTAGATCCAAGGCACCGTGGAGGAGTGGAGCCCTCCTGTGACCTAGGAACTTCCATACAGGCCCTGTCTGTGCAGCTTCTCTCTCTAGAAAGATACACAGAGGGAGCCATTGTACGGGCAACAGCCAAGATAAATAATCCACAAAATATACCCACTTCTTTCAGGAAAGGACACAACCTGGAGAGCAGACCTGCATTTGAGTTGGTTGTTATCTACCAGCTGGGGCTCTGGAAGCCTTGAAGTGGACAAACATACAATTACGTAGAAGTGCAAGCATACATTGCAGGCCTCGATGGTCCTAGCATTGAGGGTTTCTCAACCCTCAAAGCCTTTCCTATTCATCAGGAGAGACCCCATTTGCAAAACATTTATTCAAGGCTTAATTACTAATAAATCCCCGCATGAAGCCACTCCATTGAAAGGCTGCACAATAGCATGGCCTGGTAATCAATGCCCCATTCATGCACTAATCAGTGGAGACAAATGGATATAAGAGGTGTGGGGAGCAGATCCATGGACCAGAAGAGAGACTCCCTCTCTTCCTTTTGGGCTCTTCTCTAATTAGAGCCCTGTTCACATGCTAATCAGTATTGGGATCCCCGAAAGTTAGGGAGGGCACTCTTCTATTGGATCTGTGTTCTTTTTTTTTTTTTTTTTAAGATTTTATTTAAGGATCTGTGTTCTTACATAGACGAATGCACTAGTTAATGTGGAATTCCTCCACCCTGAAACATCAGCCCTGTTTTTGACAAGTTGGTGTCCTGAGTTCTATTTTTAAATAGGTTGGGGGATTATCCCTGAGCTGCCCTCCACCCACACATGGGTACCATAATGCATCAGACCTTGGGGCTGGGCATCCTACATGCATTGTTCTATTTAACCCTTATCACAAATGTAGGACATGATTTTGTCTTATTATCCTGATGCTAGAGATGAGGTTCCCTATGTTCCCCAAATCATAAAGCTAGTAAGCAGAAGGACAGGTTTCCAATTCACCAATGAATTAAATATTTATTTTATGCATACGTGTGCCAGGTACTGGAAATACAGTTTAACAGGGAGGATATATACAAAAACAGTTAATTATCACACCCCACATGGGGAGTCCATTCCAAAACCCAGTGTCTTTCTACTCCCCTGCACTGAGTACCTTTTATGGGTAATCCAGTTGCAGAATAGTGGTGATGTGGACCAGGGTGTAATGATGAGGAGCTATCAGATTCTTATAAGGAACAATTAATTGTAAGGACAATAGGAAAAGAGAAATTTATAGCCTCATTTCACTTATTAATAAAGGCATAAGAAGTTTTACACAAAACAGTGGCTAACTGAAACCAATAGAGTATTAAAAATAATAAATCAGGAACTCCTTGTGGATAAGAGGTCTAGCAACTCCAATAGAAAAATAATCAAAGCAATGTGAACATATAATTTGTGGATGAGGAAACCAAACATATCTGAGAAGATGCTTAAATTATTAATAATCAAAGGCAAATTATAACATAAGATATTACCTTATTTCTAGTAGGCTGGCGAAACTAGAAAGCTGGATATGCCAAGCGTTGGTGGGGATTTTGGAATGGAAGCTCTTTGACACTGCTCTCAGGAGGGCAGAAGGTGTACATGTGCATAGAGCATACTTGGTACTTTTATCTTAAGTAGATGCACACAGAATGACTCAGCAATTCTATCCTTCTCTGTGTAGTCCAAAGAAATTCTCACACAGCTCCCCAAGGGCATGTATAAGACTCTTCATTGCAGTATTTGTAATGGTGTTGGAGACCACCTGGGTGTCCATCCATCATCCAGAGATTAGATAGGTAAATGTAGAGAGTGCAAGTAACAGAGCAAAAGATAGCAGTTTAAAGACAACAGATTAGCTGTAGCCATAGCAATGAGGACGAACTTTAAACAATATATATTAGTGAGAAAGGTAAGAAGCAGAATGAAATCTATAACTCAATAACATTTATGAGAAAGTTCAAATGTGTGCATATAAAACACCATTTTTGCAAGAACACATAAAAACAGAAGCATGTAAGTGCACATGGATGGTTTCCATCACGGGAAGGGGATGGATGTATAGCGAAAGTTGTAGCAGGAAGTAGATGACACACCCAAAATAAGGTAATTTGAGAAAGGTTGGTTTGTTCACAAAGGTGCAGTATGGTGTAGGGAAACCATAAGAGGTAGTACAGAAACCCAGAGTTAGTGGAACTTGAGCTCTTATTTCAACCCAGCCTGGAGGGACTGGAGGCTGGAGGACCTATTGAGACTTGGAGGAGAGACACTTGTAAAGGGAGGCTTGCCAGGAGAGCAGAAGTGGCCTTCAGCAGCTGAAGGACTAAGCTGGGCCATGGCACACCAGTGGGAGAGAAGAACGGATGTATTACCAGGACTTTATACTGTTCTTTTCCTGATGCTGTAGCTGGAGATTTCCCACTGGCCTGCTCAACAAAAAGCCAAAGGACACAGGACACCATTAGTGCATCCGTTCAGGCCTGCTTCTTGGACAGAAGAAGTGATAGAGTGTGCTAGAAGAGTGATTGTGGAGGGACAATGGTAGCCACGTGACTAATGGGCTCTGATGAGAAGGGGAACTGGTTAACAAAACAAACAAATAAATATAAACATAGTGGGGTTTGCAAGAAAAAAACAAGTAAAGACAGTTCCCTACCCAGGAGGAATTTGGGCTCTGGCTGTAAGGGAAATGATAAAACATTTTCACACATTTTTTTTTTATTCAAAAATACTTATTTCATTCAGTGTCCTATACATAAGAGAAAACAATAAATATACTAAAGCACATTTTTTTTCTGCACATGTTCTTGATGTCCTACATGGTGCATATTGTGTGTTCAACACAAATAAATTTTGTTTATATGTTCATATTTATGATCCTTACTGTAATGTTGGCAAGTGAGCACACAAATGAAACCACAGGGGTCCAAATGATAGCAAAATTTTGGAAACATAACCTTTGAATATGCGGGGTTTTTTTAGACCTCTTGAGAAAGAAGTAACTCTACGGAATTTCTGAAGAAACGTGTATGGAATCCTTGAGGACCTGAAGCACCCCCATGGGACCCTAGTGTATTAGGACTACAGTTTACAAATTACTTTCTTGACCAAATGCATAGCAGTCTGTGATTATCTAACCCAAATCATCAATCTCTATAATGTGTCCTCTCTTCCAACTCCTGCCTTTGATTAATCCAAATTTCTCCTACTTTCTTTTATTACAGAGTATTAATGTTTAAAATACCATAGTCTATAAGAGTGCAATTAAGTGGCCTTTGGAAAATTCCATTCCTTCCTCCACTTGAATGATGAATCCTCCAAAAATGACTTGACTATAGTGTGAGCAGACCATAGGCCTTTCTTTCCCCGGCTTCATGTCATAGTTGGATGTTAGCCAGGTCTCTTGTATGTAAAATAGAAATTTGCTAGGTGAACCACAGTGAAATCTAGGCTCTGAGATCAGGAGTGACTTTCCATGAGGCCTCAGACAGTGGTGAGGAGCCCTAAAGTAAAATGAATGTTCTTTCAGATACTGGAGAGAGAAGCTCAGCACTCAGTAAAATCAATAAATTAAGAAGTCTAGCTTTGTTCAAGAGTAGGATTTGGCAGCAGATCAGTAAAGGGTTCACAGAACTAAATACATTGACTGAATGTCCCATGGAGAGGAAAAGACTGTCCTTAGGAGTGGAAGCTGTAGCACACAGTCCTCAGGAGGAGGGACAGAGGCTTTGCAGAGAGGCATCAGGTAGACCAGAAGCCCAGGTTCTTTGGTGGTAAATAGGAACAGGGTTTAGGTGCAGAGATGCTGTGGACAGGGCAGTTGCATGGAAATGCTAAGACTTCTGAGGCAACAAGTTTAAGCGTGGGGCCCCAGTAAGAATGGAAAGCAGTTTTGGGAGAGACCTGCTTCCTACCAGATCTGGAGGAGCACCACCACCTCTGTTGGCTATTGGGATAGTTGAGAAAGATAGACTTGGGAAAGATTGTCCTTGCACACAATTCCATCCAGCGAACTTGGTTGATCCATGGTTTTCCATGACATTCTTTTATTTTTTCTCTTTATAAGCCTTAAGGTTTGGGTGTCTTTCCACAGCAAGATGGATATGAATATAGAGACAGAAACTCTCAGGGGTTCTGCTGGTATGATGATAGAGGGCCCAGTAGCACAGAACCCAAGAAGATCTGGGAATCTGATGGCCTGACTATGGAGGCTGGCAGGTTCCCAAGGTACTGCAGGGTTCTGAGGGGGAACACCCAAGCTCAGTCCAGCTACTTCTGCGTTCTGGGAGCTCTGCTCACTCACCAAGCATGGGCCACTTAAACTGACCATTAACTGTGTGGACGATATTTAATTGAGCTCTGACTGTGAAATATCAATGTGTCAGTGGTGTTCACCTGGTCAAAGTGTTAGGGTCCTGAAAGTCACAGCATACCTTGTGAGAATCATGGAATAGTCACATATTGCAGAGTACCTCTCCTATAGGAAAAGACCATATCTGTATTATACCATTAATCTTAGCAGTGCCTGGCATGCTAAATAAATATCTAAATAAATAATGCTAATATTTAGTACATGGTAAATAAATATCTGTGGAAAGGAAGAAGGGAGGAAAGAAAGGAGGAAGGACAGAAGGTAAGGAAAGATGATTAACTTGACCAGAAGAAACGTTCTCTGGATGTTATTTTCTGATCACATTTTAGAGATTTTCCTTTATTAGTCTGCTCTTAGGTTTAATCATTCTATTGATTAATGAATACTTGCTAGCAAAAGAGGTCAGTGGTAGGGAGGCACATTTTAAGAAAGCATTTTGAAGGAGAAATTTAAAACAGAAAATTTCAAGTTCCCCTGCAAATTAGAAGGTTGACTTTTACCGACCTCAGTTTTAGTCATACTCCATTTTGGTTTAGGCCAAGACTGAGTGTTCTGTAGACAGAGTTGAAGAACTATTCTCCATGGATAACCTGACAACTGAGTAAAACCACTGCTCAGGCTAAGTCTACAAATATTCCTCATATTACACTGTATGTTTCCTAACTGGAATTTAAATAGTAAAAATTCTACAAATATTCACTCGGCACCTGCGTTGTGTACAGAGTGTTGGGAGGGTGGTCATATAGAGGACCTGACCACTGGTTGACCTATGAGAAAGACCCAGGCAACTGGAAGATCCTCAAGCCCTCCCTTGTTCTTGGAATGTCTGCCCTGCCCACTGTTCACGCCATTAGAGCCATTTCAACGACGTAGCCTTGAGAATAAGGTTCTATTGAGACCCTCTAGATGATATGTGCGACTGATAGATGGTATGTGCGACTGAATCCCATTAAGGCCTCTATATTGACTTTAAAGATTCTGGTGAGCAGGTGTGGAGATCTTGTCCTGTGGATGCTTGAGACCTGCCTCATCTGTTAAGTTCCCTTGTTTATTGAAACTGCCACCTACCAATCTGGAGTGGGCTGCCTCATCCCTTTTTCCTTGCCCCGAGTGTATGGAGGCCAGTTTACAAATCAAGAGAGGTTGTGTTGCTAAGAGTGTGGGGTTAATCTTTCCTTCCAGTGGTTAAGTTTAGCAGTGGAAAGCAGCCTAGGATTTTTCCTGAGTAGCACAACATCTGTCCATCTTTCCATTTTTCCTTCCTTCCATCCATTTACCTATCCATCCACTTACTTATTTAGCCATTCAACAAAAACTTAGTTACAAGCATCAAACTAAGCTCTCAGGGTACAAATAATAATCTGAATGAAGTAGGTACAACCTTGAGATCATTCCAGAACAGGTGTTGTCAACTTTGGCAGCACATCGATATCATCTGGAGGAGCTCTGAAAGCACTGATGTCTGGATCTCGCCACCAGAGGATCTGGTTTAGTTATTGTGGGGTGAAGCCCGGGCATCAGTCTTTCTGAATGATTTCCATTTGGTTCTAACTTGCAGCCAAGGTCAAGAACCACTGCTTTAGGAGGATGAGTCTGAATTTGTTGGATGGATTAGGGGAGAGAGGTTAGTCCAGGAATGAACATTTACGGAAGCATCAAAAACACAATAGATAAAGTTGCCTTCAAGGAATAACAGAGATTGGACAGAGCTGGAGAATAAAGGGTTAGGTGATCAGCTGGGGCCCAGGAGAGATGTGCTGGGCCGCTGTAACAGATGAGAACTAGATGTAGAGGGAGAGAGCACAGTACACGTAATCCTCCAGGCTGGGAGGATTTGGAAGGACTGCTTAGAGTAAATTGGAATTAAGTCCCTCCCTTGAAGGATGGCTAGGATTTGACAGGTGGGGAAGGGGTGAGATCTCTCCAGATGGAAGACCCTGAATCAGTGGGATCAAGTTGTGAAACGTCTGGTAGAGCCGGAGTCTGGAGTTCGCAAGCTGGTAGGAAGGGAGTGACACAGTGAAAGAGAAAAGATTAAGGTCAGATCTCAGGCTGGGGATTTTGGATTTTACCCTTAAGGCAGTGGAGAGCTTTGGAAGGTTAGTCTTTGGAGGAGGGGAATGCCAAGATGAAATCTGAGATACAGAACTCCTGAGGCCCTCGGGGAGGAAGGCTGGCAGGTGGGAGAGCTTGAAAGGAGGCTAATGGATAATTTCTGGGCCGTAGACTTTGCATGCCTCTAACACGGTTAATGGGCACATTATTTCAGTCTAAATGAGTAAGAGACATTTTCTTACCCTTTAAAACTCAGAAGCTGATTTAAGTGAGGAGTCATTGCAAAGATCAATTTTGAAATTGCTGGTGGTGGAAAGCAGCTTCTGAGGGTAGGGATGACGGTGACTTGGTAGAAACAGAATTGGGTTTTTATGAAAAATTCTGCTGCCTGAAGATATATAGCAATTAGTAAAGCATGGTGGGTATACCTTCCATGATGCCTGTGCCAGGAAGGCAGGGGCTCTGGAACTCACCTGGGCCTGCCCTCAGTCCCTGTCGGGACCCCCAAACAGCTACCTGATTCCCACATATATCTCAAAGCAGAAAGCAGACAATTCCTACCGGCTGCTTTAGAGACTGGAAAATTTAAAGAAAGAGCAGAGGGGAAGGGGTCAGCCCTGTCTCATGGTCTGTGGGAACTGAGGCCCTATACCTGCAGATTAGGTCCTGCTCTTTCCTGAGCCCTTCTGAGCAGGACAGGGGCCCTCTGGCAATGTAAGCCTACAGTGGTGGGGATGGTGTCCGGATTTAAGTGTAGGGCTGACATTTCACTAGAAGGCACATGCTATTTGCTAAAATACTGAAATGCTTCCTTAGGAATTGGAAACTTGCTGCCATCACCCCCTTCCCTGGGATCCTCTTGGACACCCAGAGCTCTCCACAGTCCAGCAACTAAAGGGTCAGTATTCCTAGGGTCTCCAGACTCCTAGTCTAGCAAGTTACCTGCTCAGGAGGTAACTGCTTGTGTGATGTCTTGAGTATGTGTCTGAGTCTAGGCATCTTTTCTCCTCCTTCTTCTCCTCCTTTCTTCTTCTTCTCCTCTTCCCGCCCTTCCCCCTTCTTCTTGTTCTTCTTCTTCTTCTAAAGACTTATTAGTTGAGAGAGAGAGAGAGAGATGAAACGGGAGTGAGGGGAGGGGCACAGGAAGAGAGGCTCCTTGAGCAGACTCCCCAGTAATCATGGAGCCCACCATGGGGTTTGATCCCAGGACCCTTAGATCATGACCTTAGCAGAAATTAAGAGTCAGCTGCTTAACTGACTGAGCCACCCAGGCGCCCCAAGGCATTTCTTCTGATCACCTCGTTTTTGCCCCCTGTCCCAAGTACCTAAGACCCATCTTTGAAGGCAAGTCCTGACCCCCATCCAGCCTACCCTGCCTCTTCTTCCTGGAAACTGTGCTCTGTTCCCAATCCCCACATCCCATCCTGCACCCCCTACTACTAACTAGAATATTGTTTTGAATTTAAAGAGTCAACCTTCTGCTAGTATCTGCCACATATACCTACTATTGTATTCGCCTATTCTCGCATTATTGCACATCTAAAGTGTAGCATAGGTCTAGTTAGCACCTTCCTTCTGAGCACCTTCTCTTGCCAGGCCTCCAGAACATTGCACTTTGGTCTCTTGGTTAACCTCCCCATCCAGACCCGTCACAGCAAACCCCTGCAGCCAAGCACCAGTGAGTGAGGACAAGTGCAGTGTCACATAGGATGATCTCAGGCATTTGCAGACCTTCATTCTGTGCTGAGGACCAGCTCTTCACCCAAGATTGTCCGTCAAAACCTCAGGGGCAGAAGGTCAATGTCAAGGCCGTGGGTGACTGTTGGATATATGGTCTAGGACTGGTGCTACCACCTACAGGCTGGGTGATGTTGGGCAATTTATTGAAGAACTTAGAACCTCAGTTATATCATCTGTAAAATGGGGATAGCTATGCTTTAAATGAGATAATATGTGAAGTACTTGACAGGTAGAGGTGGGAACTCCAATATGTGAGAGCTCTTAAGATGATATCATATCTCTCTTCTTTTCCTGTAGCTTTTAGGCCCCACTCTGATTGTGCCTCTGTATTTCCCAGCCTCCCCCTCCCCTAACCCTGATGAAAGATTTTGGTTCAGAGAGCCCTCTGACTCTTCCTTCTCTTCCTCACGTCACCTGTCAGACTCAATTCTGCCCCTGCCCATCTTGTTGGCTGTGGCAGACATGGCAGAGTGCCTCCCCTGGACTCATTCTTCCTTTCCTACTTGTTAAATGGACCCTGCTTTTGTTCAGGTTAATAATATACCCAGCTAAAGTACTTGCCTTTCCCGACTCCCTGCAGGACATGGTCAAGTGTTTACTTAGCAAATACTCCTGTTGCACTTTCTAGGAGGTAGGTACTATTATCCCTCTTTGGCTCCCGAGAAAACTGAGATACAGAGAGGTTAAGTAAATAACCCAAGAACACACCTATTAAATGGCAGATCCTGGATTTGAACCCAATTAATTTTTTGAGTCAGTGCTCTTAACTGTTATGGTTGGCTTGTTCCTGCCCATATAAATTGGATTTTAGAGGAAGTTTGTGCTTTTCTGACAGAGCTGTCAACTCCTTTCTGCCTCCTCTTTGTTTGTTCTTCTGGCCAGGGATGCTGAGGGGAGGTGTGAGGGGGGCAAGCTTGAGTAATAAGAGCTACATTTTAAAGATGGTGGGGCCTGGGACAGCGATGGCCCTGTGGACTGCTGTATCACCGTTGGGTGGCCTCCCCGGGCCTCCTGCTTATGGTGGAAAATAACCTTGTATTTGGTTAAGTCACTGTGGTTGGGTTTCTGTAGCTGAATAATGAAACTTAACCCTCAGCCTCCAGAAAAAAGGGCGGTATATGGGCTCCCTCATAACAGAAGCTTTTTCAGGACACAGCCTGCTTCAGGCTTACATCCAGTAGCCGGGAGGTGGCCCCTTCAGTGGCCCAGCTGCAGCTCTGCTGTCCACACAGGGAGCTGAGAGGCTTGCAGCCTCCTACCAGCCTTTCCCAAGCTCTCTCCACACCAGCTGCCCAGTGAGGGTAATGGCAAGCCTTGATTAGGCCTTTCTGACATGCCAGAGAGATTCTGGCTCTGCTCCCTCTGCCTTCCTGGCTCTGAGTAGAAGAGAAGCACTGTCTGTTATGAGGAGGGCCCATTTAAGCAAGATGTAGATGACCAGAGAAGATTCGGGAAGTTCAGCCTAGCAGAGCTTGGCCGGGAAAATAGCGTGGCTTCAAACATTGTCTCCCAGTTAGCTAGGGTGATGCCCAGGACAGTGCCTGCTCTCTATGTTTCATTCATTCGTTTGTTTCCATTCCAGGGTGGAGGAGGGGGAAGGGCATTCATACATGGGCTTGCTGAACAAAACAATATTACAACCTACAAAAGTGTAAAACCCCTCCCACTCCTGTTTCTACTTCTCTTTCTGTTGCAAAAATTTTTGTTCATTTCTTCAGAAATAACCTATGAATATGTGTTTCATCAGATAGAAGAGGCTGCTCTAGCCACAACCCACATAGTAGTGGCTCAAAATAAAAAATAAACGTGGTTTATTTCCACGTTTATTTGCTACATACCCATTATGGGTTGGTAGGAGGCTCTGGTCCCCAAAGTCGCCAGTCACTGTGCCAGGGGGAAAGAGAACTGGAAGGTTTTGCATGGGCAATTAAGTGCTCTAGCCTGCAAATGACATGCATCACTTTTGTTCAAAACTCATTGGCCGGACTGAGTCATGCAGTACCTCCCAATTACAGTGGAGCCAGGATGTCCAGCCAACTGTGTCCTCAGAACAGGGAGAACCAGGGGTATCTGGTGAATAGCAAGACTGAGTAACACACACACTGTTTTGCACTTAGTTTTTGATTTCTCTTATATTTTGGAAATATGTAAAATGTTTAGAACAGTTTCTGTCTTTAAATATTTTCCATCCTCATTTTGACCTGTATTATTTCATATGTAATAACCCATATTGTAATATTTTTACCAATAGAGGTTTCTCATTTAATGGATGTCCTTTGAACAAGAGAACGTAAGTTAAGCCCTGTTTATTGTGTCTCTGGTGCTGTGGGGAAAGTGCAGCTTAGGACCTCTGTAGCTGTAACAGAGAGATAGCACTACCGAGGAAGTCTAAGTCAGTTCAGGGCAGAAAGATGTGGGTATCGGCATTTCTGACAAAGTTCCTGCTCTGTGCTGGGCCTCAGGACCTGATGCCAGCTCTGCACTTGATGGCCTTCTGGGTCCACATAATGAGGAACGCTACTGGGCTGACTTGTGCTTTTTGCCTGGGAAAGGACAGAAGTTGGCGTGCCACCAAAGTCCTGACTGCCTTTTGGATCAGGTTCCTCCATCCCTGCAGGACAATAGCACAGAGCCCTTTAAAAGGCACTTGTGATGATTTAATTAAATCTGACAGATTTTTAAAAAACCACTAAGTGGAAACCTCAACCTTATATCCCATCTATTTTTTTTTCCTGTTTCTAAAGATTAACAGCAAGCATAACTCCTTTCTTCACCCTGGAACTGTATTTGTAATGAGCTTCCCAAGGGAATGTAACTTTCTCTCCCTTTGACTGAAGCTACTTCATCTACTTTGCTGGCAGAAGGGCTGTATAGGTAAGAAGCAACCTGTCATTGTCTGGTAGAGTGCCTGGACTGTCTCCCAGCATCAACACGAACTGCTGGAGGTAAAGGGCATTCAGGCCGGCATTCAAGGGCATAGACAATGCCACTGCATTCCAAAGTGTCCTTGTCATCAGAATATGACTAACTCCGGGGACATCACAGGGGTTCCTGAATAGTGATGCCTGAAGCCACCAGGGCTTGATGGTCACAGTGGCTTTGGGACAAAATTGCCTGGTAATCAATGGACTACATGTGGAAAAAATGACATAAAAACCAGATTATGTCTACACTGGATTTAACCTGCTTTCTACTTCCCACCAGGGACTTAATAAAAGGCTCATTTGAAACAGGAAGGGAGCGAGCAGGAAATTAATAGCTTAATATAGAATTGAACAATTTAATACAGAGCTATCCCCCCCACTGGGCCCGCTCCCTCTACCCCCATCCCCAGGTTAATTCTGAATGGTCAGCCTCACACTGTATGACATCACCGAGGTCCTCTTTTCTCAGGGGGGCTGAGCACCTTCAGATGACTTGAAAGAGCCTGGCTGGAACTAGGCATTCTGACTACTTGTCCAGTGTGGACTCCACTCTTCTTTATGGTCTCCTGCTCCTACTTTGCTAGGGACTTCTCTGTATCTGGAGTATTTTTATGCTGCCCCATATCTTGGCTGTCTTCCGTGGGGAGTTCTCTCTATCCTACACACACTCCTCCCATTCAGGTTCAGTCCTCCATCCCCCATCACCAGTGTCCCAAAATGATCAGTCCAGAACCCATTGCCTCAAGACCGTCTTCTCGAAATCTGAAGGGACAATCAGGATTTTAAAGCCCACTGAATAGTGGGCTTTTAAATAGTGATGGTGGAGCAGGGAGAGGGCACTGTATGTCCCAGTTGGGGTGGGGGGTGGGATTCGAATTCCCAGGGCATGGGGCAAAGTCCCAGGTCTTTGGATAGAAGATAGATCTTTGGATAAAATTATGCTAACTACAGTTTTCTCATGAACAGCTGGTAAGGCCTTTACAAGGAGAGCCAGTTCTGCAAATATGGCATGCCTCTCATCTTTATCTCCACTTTTATTTATTTGATTTTAAGATTTTATTTATTTATTTGAGAGAGAGAGAATGAGAGAGAGAGCATGAGAAGGGGGAGGGTCAGAGGGAGAAGCAGACTCCCTGCTGAGCAGGGAGCCAGATGCGGGACTCGATCCCAGGACTCCAGGATCATGACCTGAGCCGAAGGCAGTCGCTTAACTAACTGAGCCACCCAGGTGTCCCTATCTCCACTTTTAATAGGGATTTTCAGAGGCACAAGATCTTAATGGTGATGGAAAGCTGAGAAAACCAGTGAAAATCAAGAAAGACTCAAAAAAGATTCTGAAGTAAACATATGTGTGTCAGAATAATATTGAAAAAATATGTGGTTCCATTGATACCCATTTCCGGAGAACCCTCTCCCCCATTCCTGCCTCTGGACAGAGGACATCTGTTGTCCCAAGGAAGGGGCACTTCAGAAGCTGGAAAACAAAGGGCATCAAATTTCTGGATTTTAATGAAACAAACAAATAGAAAACTGGCATCCATGGCTAGAAGAAGAAGACTCAGTAGAATAGTTATCAAGAGTAGTATTTTGGTCGCCTGAAAAAAAGTTCAACATATTTTTGGGTTACAGAAGAAGAATGGGTTGGAGAGAAAGTGACAGGGGATGCCATCTGGGAAGGGGCCGTGTTCGTGTGTTCAGTTGTGTCCCCCAAAAAGATACGCTGAGATTCCTAACAAACCTCCCCCACCCCATCTTCTCTGTACCTGTGAATGTGACCTTATTTGGAAATAAGGTCTTTACAGATAAAATCAAGTTTGAATGAGATCATAGTGGGTTGGGTGACTGGTGTTCCTATATGAAGAGGACATTTGGACACAGAGGAGAAGTTCACATGAAGGCAAAGACAGAGATTGGAGTGGTATATCTATAAGCCAAAGAACATAACAATTTCTGGCAAATACCAGAAGCTAGGAAAGGTGAGAAGGGACCCTTCTCTAGCACCATCAGAGTGTGTCACTGCTGAAACCTTGATTTCAGATATCTAGCCTCCAGAACTAAGTACATTTTTTGTAACCCACCCAGTTTATGGAAATTTGTTACAGCAGCCACAGGAAACTATTATAGGTGGTCTTCTGAAAATACATGATTCTCAGAGGAATTGGGGGATTCAGGAGTAGAGAGAAATCCAGGAAGGAGCATTCTTGCACAACCATGGAATGGGAGCAGTAAAGAGAAGGGGGCTGTCAAGGTCAGGAAGAGCCCAAAAGTTCTCGAGTGTATGGAAGGAATATGAATTTTCCTGTGTTCTTGAGAAGGGAGTTAGCCAAGAGAGTGGGCACTGGCAGGCTCATCGTCACGATGGGATTTCCATCATCTGACACTGGCTGGGACACCATGGGCAGGGAGCAGAGAGGAATACAGACACGTCAGCAGAGTCCTATAAGGATTTTGAGGGTGCTCATACATGACATCCTTGTCTATCACCTACATTCAGAAATAGTTGACAGACACATAAGTCTGGTAGTTATACATCCAAGGATCATCTTTGTAAGTGAGAAAGACAAGGTAAGAGACTGTTCCTGGTTAGAATGAAGCAATGGGCTCTTAGTACTGCACGCCAGGGTTCATGGACGGCTTCATTCACAGGAAGTACAGGCCACCGTAGCCCTTCTCTGGGAGGGGCAGAGTGAAACGGGAGTTCTCGGTAGATGGATCTCCAACAGAGGGAACCGTGGAGGGGGCAGACCTAGCTCACTCTCTTAGATACCTCAGGGAGGAGAGAGGAAAGGATCTTGGAGTACTACCCTACAAATGTCACCTAGCAATAAGGGCTGGGGAACATGAACTCTTTCCTTTTATCCAGAACCAATACTGTGATGCTGCATGAGGCTCCTGCATTATGATGCCACTCTTGGGAAAAGAAAGAGGATGAGGAAAACTTGCACTGTTTGAGTTTAAACCCAAAGTGCTAAGTTTACCCAGGATTGACTAAGATTACATTTTCTGCCTTCCAACAGAACAGGGCTTCAAATAGGATGTAAGTTGAGTTGTAGCAAAATAAAGTCATGTTTCTTGCAAACCAGTTTTATGAACTGGATTCATACGTCCTGCCTAAGCAAATAGAGAGCTATGCTGGGGATATGGGAAGGATAAATAAATCACAAACCATGACCTTCTGGGTTTGGTCAACATGGGAGCTACAGCCTTTCTGTGTTTCCCAGAGCTCTCAGTGCCCAGGGCTTTCCATTCCCTGAGTGCCAGAGTGGAGAGGCTGCCTGCTTGGGGACTGTCCTCCTGGTTCTTAGGCATCCTGGAAGAAGTTTTCTAATTCATGCCATAGCAGTCAGAGGAATAGGAATCCCCAAATGCACCACCTCCACTTTACACTTAAAGCTTAAGGGCTGGTGTAGGAATTAATTGGCACTTGCCTAAAGCTGTAGGGTTGTCCAGGGGCCAGGCCAGGGTTTGGACTCAGGTCTCTGCACACTCAGTAGGCCCAAGCTGCCACGGTAGACTGGCAGTTTCCTGAGGGCAGGGTTGTTTTGTAGTTCTCCTTTGAAAACTTCCCATGTATACGTCCTGCCCGTGGCAATGCCACCTAGGTGGAGGCGACCTAGTTGTAAACAGTACTGATGCTCCCAGAGGGATCTTTTCCAGAAGAAGGTGACAAGCAGGCTCTTACAGTAAGGCCTTGGCAGAAAGCCCTAGAGGTTTGTATCCACTTATATTTCTACCTAATTTCATTGGGAACTTGGTTCTTCCATTCTTTACACTTTCCTTTTGGTGTTATGCGGTTCATCCCTGCTCCACATGGACACATGGAGTTTTAGGGCAGATTTGCCATGTGTTTTGGGAGTTCCCAAGGGCTGGTGCCATTTTGCACATTCACCCATTCCCACCCTCCCCTCCTCCAGCTTGTGTGTGTGTGATGTTGTTTCTGACTCAGAAAGGGAAACACTCTTTTTAGGTTCCCACACCTGCTGGGGTATATGGTGTAAGAGTTAGCCAAGGGTTCACTTCATTTGCAAAAGTGACAACTTTTTCATCCAGGAAGGACACAAATAGCCTAATAGAGTGTGTTATCTTTTTTGACCCTTGAAGTAAACTCTGGATTTCATGTGGCATTTATTTATCTTATACCAGGAGCCTGGTTAAACATATAATATGTTTATACTTCTGACACTTTAACTAGCATTCGTGGAGCACCTGTTCTGTGCTAGGTATTTATAGGGACAAGGGGCTGAAGGGCTTTTGGTTTTATCTCCAGGAAACTTCAGGGAAAGCCCTTTGCTTGAAAGCTTTTGCTGTGCGTTCTCTATATACACAGTTACTCAACTTTGCCTTCACAGAACAGAAGGTGAGGGCCACTGCAGGTACCAGCGCTTCCAGAGTCTCCGTTGTTCTGGAATTCTTAGTCAGGAGCTCAAGTAACTACATCTATTATTGGCCCCCAAGAGGAAAAAGATTCATGTCACAATGTCTAAGGACATCCTTATTTTTCATAGATGGCTTTCACCAAACCAAGCAGAGTGATCAGACTCCAAAAGCAAGATGAAAGAAGCCCTGATTGGTGGATTTGACAGTTAACACTGAACCTTCATGTCTGGAAACATTGCCGTTGGCTTTGGTTGATGACATTTACCCAAGGGAATATGGAGTAACTAACGTTTAAAAATTTTCTTTAGATTTTTTTATACAAGCATTTTTATTACTCCATAGATAAAATCATAATATATGTTCAAAATGCCATGGTCTGTTTTTATTACTTCGCTAGATGCACTTGTGAGCACTTTCTACATTTACGGGTCCTCATAACTCTTTTTTAGAAGTTGATTGTTGGATTAGTAGTAGGTTGTCCCCAATCTTTCATCAGAATAAATAAAATGATTAAAGACAGCTTTGTGCATAAAAATTCTCCTCTGGATTTGCTTTTTAATTTTGTACCTAGGTTTTTGATGAATGGGAGAATTACCTTTTAGGTTGTCATATCTACCAATCTATTCTTTTATCACTTTGACTCTTGGTGTCCTTCAGTAGTATTTCAACTGAGGTCAGAGACAATGGAAGACATAAAATAAGCTACTTCATTTTAATTTACTGTTCGTTGCTAAAGTTATCTGTAAGTATGTTTTCTGGCAGAAGTTCCTGTATGGTTCTACAATATGGTTGTTTCTTATCTCGACTTTCTGATACTTTTGTGAATTATGCCCTGTGCCATCAGGGAATGAGTTATTGATTTTCACTCAACCTCCTTGTTCATGGGCACCAATGGAGAGCCCAGCCATTTTTGGAACATCTCTCTGCTTGTTTCCCATCACTCTTTCCCATCTTCCCCAGTGCTTCTCATGGCATCTTCTTGTTGCCTTTGCTGGATGCCCTTCAGATCCCTTGTTACAGTTGCTCTCCAAAGTCCTCTCTCTAGGAGGAGTTTTTAAGAGGCATCAAGCCAGGCAGACATTTTTTTATTTTGGCATGTGTTGGGGCATTGTTGCAGGGATCATACAGGTGCCAAGCCATTTGCTGAGATCCCATTCTCTTAATCCACAAGGAAAAACAGACTTCTCCAGCTAAGATATTCACACCAACATATTTCCTATGGGAAGAATGTCCTTAATTTATATTTCAGAGGGCTAGGGAATGACCAGTGTGATCACTGTCCTGCTTATGATCCTCTGGACTCCCTTTGGCTGAGGGATAAAATCTAAACCCTTCCCTTTGACATGAAAGCTCTCCAGGTTGGGCCCTAGCTACTTTTCTAGGACCTGTCTCATCTTCTTCTCCTATCTGATGTTCTACAACCCACCAGCTCCAGCACATGATCTACTCTTATATCACACCTTCCCTTTCCCACCCCTGTAAATAGCCTCTGCCGTTCTCTCTGCCTGGGTTACTCTTCCCCCACATTCCCACCCATAGAAATTTTACTTGTCTCTGTGATGACACATCTCATGGTATACTTGGTTATTTAGATCTTTCTCTTTGCTAGATCATGATACTCACAAGGGTAGAGTTCCTGCCTTCCATGACCTATAGCATCAGCGCTAGCCTGAGGCTCAGCCCACTGGGAGTGATCAGCAAATGTTTGTTGAGTGAATAAAACTATAATGATAAAAAGAAAAGAGGGAGGCTCCATAGAGAAGAAACACAATTTATATGGTGGAAAACAGAATAATAGTATAGGAGGTATATATAAGTTTTGAGCTATCTGGCATTTTTGAGCACATTTTGTATGTACTGCTAGAATTCAGCATTTACTCTGACATTTACAGGCCTTGAAACAGGATTAGGAAAGACAAGATGGCAGGCAGCTAGCTGATTCTTTTAAATTCTTTTCCAATTATCAATGCCTAACATGACAGTTTATTTAACCAGGCTTTAGGAAAGGGCCATCACTGGGCTTTAAGTAATTCCCACATTCGACCTACTGTATGCATGGTTATCATACCTTGAGAAACTCAATTTAGTAACCAAGACTCTGTAAGAAACTCTCAAAACAGCCATAGATATTTGCGTACTGCCTACACACACACACACACACACACACACACACACACACTTTTGTCTTCAGAATGACTCTAGGAACTTGGAAGGGTGTATTTTGTTATCATTTTCATCTCCATTTTATGAATGAGAAAACATACTTGGTGATGTTAAGCAACTTGCTGAAAGACTTACAGCTAAGAGGGGTAAAGTGAAGACCCAAACTTGAATCTCTCTGACTCAGATCTACCTACTACCTAACCATGATTAAGAGATTGAAATGAGCATCTTTGTGTTATACACAACTGAAGAATCACTCAACTCTACCCCTAAAAATAATAATATACTGTTAATTGAATTTAAATAGTATAAAAAAATAAAATGAAAGATGATAAGGAGGGCGCCTGGGTGGCTCTGCCATCGGCTCGGGTCATGATCTCAGGGTCCTGGGATCGAGCCTCACATTGGGCTCTCTGCTCAGCGGGGCAGAGAAGTGAATCCAAAGCGACGGGAAGATAGACCACGGGGGGGGGGGAGGGGCCGGCTCCCGGCAAGCGGCGGAGCAACCGCGCACAAAATCAGGACTTTTAAAAGTCTGTTCCGCTGAGGGATATCGCTCCAGAGGCTAAACCGGGGCGAAGCCCACGTGGGGTCACAGAAGGATCGGGGGTGTCTGAGTGTCGCAGAGCTTGCGGGTATTGGAACGGGAAAGCCGGCTACAGAGACAGAGCCGACAGTAAGCTCACAGCTCGGTGTTACCTTGAACCGGTCGCAGGCTCGGTGAGCTCGGAGCGCGGCCGGAGGTCAGGCAGACGGGAGTAACTGGGCGCTGTTCTCTGAGGGCGCACTGAGGAGTGCGGCCCTGGGCTCTCGGCTCCTCCGGGCCGGAGACCAGGAGGCTGCCATTTGTATTCCCATCCTCCCGAACTCTACGGAAAGCGCTCAGGGAACAAAAGCTCCTGAAAGCAAACCCAACAGATTACTCACCCGGGCCCCTGATAAGAGAAGTGCAATTCCGCCTGGGGCAAAGACACTTGAGAATCACTACAACAGGCCCCTCCCCCAGAAGATCAACAAGAAATCCAGCTGAGACCAAGTTCACCGACCAAGGAGAGCTGTTTCAATACCAAGGAGAGTAGCAGAATTCCAGAGGAGGAGAAAGCAAAGCACGGAACTCATAGCTTTTTCCCTGTGATTTTTTTTTTAGTCTTGCAGTTAATTTGATTTTTTTCTTTTTCATTTTTTGTTTTTTTTTTTCTCGCCTTCTGGTAATTTTTTTTTTAACTTTTACCTTTTTCTTTTTTAACATTTTTTAACTAGTTTATCCAATATATATATTTTTTCTTTTTTATGTTTTTCTTATTTGTTTTCTTTTTTTTAATTCTTTTTTTTCCTTTCTTTCTCTTTTTTCTTTTTTTTTCTTTCTTCCTTTTTGAACCTCTTTTCATCCCCTTTCTACCCCCTCACAATTTGGGATCTCTTCTAATTTGGTTAAAGCATATTTTCCTGGGCTTGTTGCCACCCTTTTAGCATTTTACTTGCTCCTTCATATACTCTTATCTGGACAAAATGACAAGATGGAAAAATTCAACACAAAAAAAAGAACAAGAGGCAGTACCGAAGGCTAGGGACCTAATCAATACAGACATGGGTAATATGCCAGATCTAGAGTTCAGAATGACAATTCTCAAGGTTCTAGCTGGGCTCTAAAAAGGCATGGAAGATATTAGAGAAACCCTCTAAAGAGATATAAAAGCCCTTTCTGGAGAAATAAAAGAACTAAAATCTAACCAAGTTGAAATCAAAAAAGCTATTAATGAGGTGCAATCAAAAAATGGAGGCTCTCACTGCTAGGATAAATGAGGCAGAAGAAAGAATTAGTGATATAGAAGACCAAATGACAGAGAATAAAGAAGCTGAGCAAAAGAGGGACAAACAACTACTGGACCATGAGGGGAGAATTCGAGAGATAAGTGACACCATAAGACGAAACAACATTAGAATAATTGGGATTCCAGAAGAAGAAGAAAGAGAGAGGGGAGCAGAAGGTATACTGGAGAGAATTATTGGGGAGAATTTCCCCAATATGGCAAAGGGAACGAGCATCAAAATTCAGGAGGTTCAGAGAACGCCCCTCAAAATTAATAAGAATAGGCCCACACCCCGTCACGTAATAGTAAAATTTACAAGTCTCAGTGACAAAGAGAAAATCCTGAAAGCAGCCCGGGAAAAGAAGTCTGTAACATACAATGGTAAAAATATTAGATTGGCAGCTGACTTATCCACAGAGACCTGGCAGGCCAGAAAGAGCTGGCATGATATTTTCAGAGCACTAAACGAGAAAAACATGCAGCCAAGAATACTATATCCAGCTAGGCTATCATTGAAAATAGAAGGAGAGATTAAAAGCTTCCAGGACAAACAAAAACTGAAAGAATTTGCAAACACCAAACCAGCTCTACAGGAAATCTTGAAAGGGGTCCTCTAAGCAAAGAGAGAGCCTACAAGTGGTAGATCAGAAAGGAACAGAGACCATATACAGTAACAGTCACCTTACAGGCAATACAATGGCACTAAATTCATATCTCTCAATAGTTACCCTGAATGTGAATGGGCTAAATGCCCCTGGCAAAAGACACAGGATATCAGAATGGATAAAAAAACAAAACCCATCTATATGTTGCCTCCAAGAAACTCATTTTAAGCCCAAAGACACCTCCAGATTTAAAGTGAGGTGGTGGAAAAGAATTTACCATGCTAATGGACATCAGAAGAAAGCAGGAGTGGCAATCCTTATATCAGATCAATTAGATTTTAAGCCAAAGACTATAATAAGAGATGAGGAAGGACACTATATCATACTCAAAGGGTCTGTCCAACAAGAAGATTTAACAATTTTAAATATCTATGCCCCCAACGTGGGAGCAGCCAACTATATAAACCAATTAATAACAAAATCAAAGAAACACATCAACAATAATACAATAATAGTAGGGGACTTTAACACTCCCCTCACTGAAATGGACAGATCATCCAAGCAAAAGATCAGCAAGGAAATAAAGGCCTTAAACGACACACTGGACCAGATGGACATCACAGATATATTCAGAACATTTCATCCCAAAGCAACAGAATACACATTCTTCTCTAGTGCACATGGAACACTCTCCAGAATAGATCACATCCTCGGTCCTAAATCAGGACTCAACCGGTATCAAAAGATTGGGATCATTCCCTGCATATTTTCAGACCAGAATGCTCTAAAGCTAGAACTCAACCACAAGAGGAAGTTTGGAAAGAACCCAAATACATGGAGACTAAACAGCATCCTTCTAAAGAATGAATGGGTCAACCGGGAAATTAAAGAAGAATTGAAAAAAATCATGGAAACAAATGATAATGAAAATACAATGGTTCAAAATCTGTGGGACACAACAAAGGCAGTCCTGAGAGGAAAATATATAGCGGTACAAGCCTTTCTCAAGAAACAAGAAAGGTCTTAGGTACACAACCTAACCCTACACCTAAAGGAGCTGGAGAAAGAACAAGAAAGAAACCCTAAGTCCAGCAGGAGAAGAGAAATCATAAAGATCAGAGCAGAAATCAATGAAATAGAAACCAAAAAGACAATAGAGCAAATCAACAAAACTAGGAGCTGGTTCTTTGAAAGAATTAATAAAATTGATAAACCCCTGACCAGACTTATCAAAAAGAAAAGAGAAAGGACCCAAATAAATAAAATCATGAATGAAGGAGGAGAGATCACAACTAACACCAAAGACATACAAACTATTATAAGAACATACTATGAGCAACTCTACGCCAACAAATTTGACAATCTGGAAGAAATGGATGCATTCCTAGAAACATATAAATTACCACAACTAAACCAGGAAGAAATAGAAAGCCTGAACAGACCCATAACCAGTAAGGAGATTGAAACAGTCATTAAAAATCTCCAAACAAACAAAAGCTAGGGCTAGACGGCTTCCCGGGGGAATTCTACCAAACATTTAAAGAAGAACTAATTCCTATTCTCCTGTAACTGTTCCAAAAAATAGAAATGGAAGGAAAACTTCCAAACTCATATATGAGGCCAGCATCACCTTGATCCCCAAACCAGACAAGGATCCCATCAAAAAAGAGAGCTATAGACCAATATCCTTGATGAACACAGATGCGAAAATACTCAACAAAATACTAGCCAATAGGATTCAACAGTACATTAAAAGGATTATTCACCACGACCAAGTGGGATTTATTCCAGGCCTGCAAGGTTGGTTCAACATCCGCAAATCAGTCACATCAATAAAAGAAAGAACAAGAACCATATGATACTCTCAATAGATGCTGAAAAAGCATTTGACAAAGTACAGCATCCCTTCCTGATCAAAACTCTTCAAAGTGTAGGGATAGAGGGCACATACCTCAATATCATCAAAGCCATCTATGAAAAACCCACCGCAAATATCATTCTCAATGGAGAAAAACTGAAAGCTTTTCTGCTAAGGTCAGGAACACGGCAGGGATGTCCATTATCACCACTGCTATTCAACATAGTACTAGAGGTCCTAGCCTCAGCAATCAGACAACAAAAGGAAATTAAAGGCATCCAAATCGGCAAAGAAGAAGTCAAATTATCACTCTTCACAGATGATATGATACTATATGTGGAAAACCCAAAAGACTCCACTCCAAAACTGCTAGAACTTGTACAGGAATTCAGTAAAGTGTCAGGATATAAAATCAATGCACAGAAATCAGTTGCATTTCTCTACACCAACAGCAAGGCAGAAGAAAGAGAAATTAAGGAGTCAATCCCATTTACAATTGCACCCAAAACCATAAGATACCTAGGAATAAACCTAACCAAAGAGACACAGAATCTATACTCAGAAAACTATAAAGTACTCATGAAAGAAATTGAGGAAGACACAAAGAAATGGAAAAATGTTCCATGCTCCTGGATTGGAAGAATAAATATTGTGAAAATGTCTATGCTACCTAAAGCAATCTACACATTTAATGCAATTCCTATCAAAGTACCATCCATTTTTTTCAAAGAAATGGAACAAATAATTCTAAAATTTATATGGAACCAGAAAAGACCTCAAAGAGCCAAAGGGATATTGAAAAAGAAAGCCAACGTTGGGCATCACAATTCCGGACTTCAAGCTCTATTACAAAGCTGTCATCATCAAGACAGCATGGTACTGGCACAAAAACAGACACATAGATCAATGGAACAGAATAGAGAGCCCAGAAATAGACCCTCAACTCTACAGTCAACTAATCTTCGACAAAGCAGGAAAGAATGTCCAATGGAAAAAAGACAGCCTCTTCAATAAATGGTGCTGGGAAAATTGGACAGCCACATGCAGAAAAATGAAATTGGACCATTTCCTTACACCACACACAAATATAGACTCAACATGGATGAAGGACCTCAATGTGAGAAAGTAATCCATCAAAATCCTTGAGGAGAACACAGGCAGCAACCTCTTCGACCTCAGCCGCAGCAACATCTTCCTAGGAACAACGCCAAAGGCAACGGAAGCAAGGACAAAAATGAACTATTGGGATTTCATCAAGATCAAAAGCTTTTGCACAGCAAAGGAAACAGTTAACAAAATCAAAAGACAACTGACAGAATGGGAGAAGATATTTGCAAACGACATATCAGATAAAGGACTAGTGTCCAGAATCTATAAAGAACTTAGCAAACTCAACACCCAAAGAACAAAATCCAATCAAGAAATGGGCAGAGGACATGAACAGACATTTCTGCAAAGAAGACATCCAGATGGCCAACAGACACATGAAAAAGTGCTTCATATCACTCGGCATCAGGGAAATACAAATCAAAACCACAATGAGATATCACCTCACACCAGTCAGAATGGCTAAAATAAACAAGTCAGGAAATGACAGATGCTGGCGAGGATGCGGCGAAAGGGGAACCCTCCTACACTGTTGGTGGGAATGCAAGCTGGTGCAGCCACTCTGGAAAACAGCATGGAGGTTCCTCAAAATGTTGAAAATAGAACTGCCCTATGACCCAGCAATTGCACTACTGGGTATTTACCCTCAAGATACAAACATAGTGATTCAAAGGGGCACATGCACCTGAATGTTTATAGCAGCCCTGTCCACAATAGCCAAACTATGGAAAGAACCTAGATGTCCATCAACAGATGAATGGATCAAGAAGATGTGGTATATATACACAATGGAATACTATGCAGCCATCAAAAGAAATTGAATCTTGCCATTTGCGACAACATGGATGGAACTAGAGCATATCATGCTTAGCGAAAGAAGTCAAGCAGAGAAAGACAACTATCATATGATCTCCCTGATATGAGGAAGTGGTGATGCAACATGGGGGCTTAACTGGGTAGGAGAAGAATCAATGAAGCAAGATGGGATTGGGAGGGAGACAAACCATAAGTGACTCTTAATCTCACAAAACAAACTGAGGGTTGCTGGGGGGAGGGCGTTTGGGAGAAGGGGGTGGGATTATGGACATTGGGGAGGGTATGTGCTTTGGTGAGTGCTGTGAAGTGTGTAAACCTGGTGATTCACAGACCTGTACCCCTGGGGATAAAAATATATGTTTATAAAAAATAAAAAATTTTAAAAAATCCTCTGTCTGCAGATGTGATCATGCTGTTCATTTATAATAAAGGATATTTTCAGTAAAAATGTGCCAGATTCTTTGGTGGACAGACATTTATAACCACCTCTGAGTCTGCTTCAGTTCTTTTTCTTCCTCTTATAGTGGGTAAAGGATTTTCTTTCTTTCTTTCCTTCTTTTTTTTTTAGGATTTTCATTTCATATATCATTGATAGGTGGTTGCAGTGATTTGATTCCACCAAAGCAATGCAAGCCATTAACAAGACCAAAGATTATTTTAAGATGCAGGAAGAAAAATTAGTTTTGAATTTTGTATCTTTTCTTTTATGAACAAAAGTTAAATTCTGAGTAAAAAAGAAATAAAGGGCACGTAATGGGTTGAGAAGTATCCTCTAAAAAGATATATATAAATCTTAACTCATAGTATCTATAAATGTGATCTTACTTGGAAATATGATCTTTATCGATACAACTAAAGGTCTTAGGATGAGATCATCTGGCTTTAGGGTATGCCCTAAATCCAATGACTGGTGTCCTTATACAAGAAAAGAAAAGGGATATTTGAGACACAAAAATGCAAAGGGAATTAAAGCTGCTACAAACAAGCCATAGCTCTGGAGCTACCAGAGATAAAAGAGGCAATAAATGATCCTCCCCTAGAGCCTTCAGAGAAAGAGCATGACTGTGCCAACATCTTGATTTCAGACTTCTGCCCTTCAGAACTATGAGAGAATACATTTCTGTTGTTTTAAGCCACCAGGTTAGTGGTGATTCACTTTGGCAGGCCTAGAAAACTAATAGAGATTTTTCTACCAGGAAGTGGGGTATTGTTATAACAAATATCTACAAATTTGGAAGTGGCTTTAGAATTGGACAGTGGGCAGAAGTTGGTAGAATTTGGGAAGCATGAAAGAAAAGACCTAGATTGCATATTCCATTGGTTTGCATCTGAGAGCTGATAAGTACCTTAAGAGAGTCCCCACCTAGTGCCTTCAGTGCGTCAAGATGTTTCCACCCTGATGAATCCACCTTGCTCATGGAAGGCCAGCCTGTGGCCCAATGTCTTCTGTTCAGTTCCCTTCTCATCATGAGAACCCCACAAAGTACCTGTTGAGCTCTCACTCGCCCTGGTTCCTGCCAAGAAGCCAAATGCAAAGGTTCCCTATTGTGATGGCACCTACAGAAGTTGACATCATGGGCCAGATGTAGAATGGAAGTCAGGATGGCTGGGTGAGGGCTCTACTCCTGAAGGGAAGAATGTCTGGAAAAGCCATGTCTTTCCAGATGCAGGGATATGCATCCCCTCTGAATGGAAGGCAGCTGGAGAAGGCCAGAGTGCTGGCTTTGGAGCACATAAGAGTGAATCCTGACTATACTGCTTAGTGACTCCATGACTGTAGTAGAGTCACTATAGCTCCTGGAATGTCCTTGTTACCATCTGCATGGGGATGATCACACCCACCTTACACAGTTATTGTGAGGATTAAATGAGACATAAGAATTAATAACATGGTAACAAGCCTAACCCAGTGGTTGCCATTTAGAGGGCCTCAGTGAATGGTTAGTCCCCCTTTTCCTCTTTGAATGGTGGCTATTTTATTTTATTTTTTTAAGAATTTATTTATTTGACAGAGAAAGATCACAAGTAGGCAGAGAGGCAGGCAGAGAGAGAGAGAGAGGAGGAGGCAGCAGGCTTTCCGCAGAGCAGAGAGCCCGATGTGGGACTCGATCCCAGGACCCTGAGATCATGACCTGAGCTGAAGGCAGTGGCTTAACCCACTGAGCCACCCAGGCGCCCCTGAATGGTGGCTATTTTAAATTTAGTTCTGGTTGACATGCATTTATTGAGTTCCTACTCTGTATTGTGCATGTGTCATTGCTGAGAACACAACGATGAATCCAATGAAAAAGTCCTTGTCCTCAAGAAGGTCACAATGCAGAAGAGGAAATAGGCATGTGAACATAATGTTCTGGCCAGGGAAAGGCAACACAACCAAAGTTTACAGTATACAATATTGCAGTATAGAGTTGCCCAGAGAGGGATAATTCTCTTCTCCTCCCTGGGGGTGAATAATCAACAGGGTCCCTTTGAGAAAGAAATTTTTCCCAGGTTTTCTCAGTCTGTTCAGGCTGCTGTAACAAAATACTATAGACCGTGTGGTTCAAAGAAAATATTTATTTCTCACAGTTTGGGAGAAGGGAAAATCCAGGTTCAGGATGCTGACAGATTCTGTAACCTGGTGAGAGCCCTCCTCCTAGTTTGTATATGGCCACCTTCTTGTTTTGTCCTTATATGGGGTGAAAAGGGAAGAAAGAGAGAGAGGGAGATGATATAGAGTGGGAGAGCTAGAGAGAGCAGGAGCACTTTGGTGTCTCTTCTTATAAGGGCGATAATCTCATTATGAGAATCCAATTCTCATGACCTAATCTAACCATAATTATCTCTGAAAGTTTACACCTTCAAATACTATTACATTGGGAAGTAAGGCTTCAACATAGGAATTCAAACAAGTCCATAACACATATGGACAAAAAGAAGAGGACATTCAGGCACAGACATGAAAGCCTGAGTTGGTATATTCAGGAATCTGTAAGTAGCTCTGGATGATTGTAGAACAGGGGAGATGATGCTAAAGAGATAATTGACCCAAAATAAAAAGACTCAGAACAGCATGACAAGGTATTCTGAAGTTCCATGGAAAGTCTTGGGGAGTCACTCAAGACTGGTAAGCAAACATGGTGTGATCAGATGTGCTTTGAAGACATCTCCAGCTGGAGAGAAGAGGATGGATTAGAGGGAGAGTAGGGTGGAAGAAAGGAGGCAGTGAACCCTCTGTAGCCAAGGCTCAGGGAGGAGCTAGTAATGGCCTAGACCAAAGTAGATGGTCCTTTCCATATACCCCCAATACCATGTTTTCTCCAATCCACCATCAAAGGACTCTAGTTGTAGTCACTGGAGAATTAGGTTGTAATTGCTTAAGAGGAAAACAACCTTGGTATCAACTTGTTTCCTTGATTAATTTAATACTATTGCTCAAAGCCACTTGGTACAAATCACTCAACTTCTCCAAGGCTTGGCACTGCCATCTAGAAAACGGGGTGATACCTATTATTCAGAGATTAACTGGGATAACATCCCAAACGTGCCCAGCAAAGAGCAGGGGCACCAATAAATGCTCTATACAAGGAACTATGAATACCTGAGAGGTTGAAGGAAGGAGACAAATACTCCCTCATCATATCCAGATCCTCTCATTTTCTTAGCAGGTTGACAGCCAGGATATGAATGGGCTCCAGCTTTGATGTGAAAGAATTTATTGATGAAAAAAATACGTTCTGGTTGACAAATGCAAGGCCTTTGGGAATTGGGGTCCATTTCTGTTCATCTGCTAAGGCCAAGGAAGCCTTGGCAGCCTCTCATTAGAGCTTGTAATAGTTGCTCTCTGAAGCCATTGCTAACAGCACTGGTGAGAGAGATCTTTTTTGTTTATTAGAAGCTTTACTTGAGTTTAAGATAAACAATATACTTTTTTTTTGTGGTTTGATGATGCAAGTTGTTAATAGCAATCTAAAATAGTTTACAATAATTCCTTTCATATATGTGCTTCATCATATTGTCCTTTCAGACATATAAGTAAGGAATAAAACTAACCATTTATGAAGTTTAACAATAATCAGAAAATTGTCTCCAAAAAAATTTCCTTAAGTGTGTTGCTAGGTAAAAAATTCATAATTGCCAAAATATATTAAAAGCATGAACCCAAGTCATCAAAAAACAATAAGAGCACATTTCTTAAAAAAGAAAAAAAAAAAGTGCTGTATCTGTTGGTGGGAATGCAAGCTGGAGCAGCCACTCTGGAAAACTGTATGGACATTCCTCAAAAAGTTGAAAATAGAACTACCCTATGACCCAGCATTCGCACTACTGGGTTTTTTCTGAAAAGTAACAACTGTAGTGATCTGAAGGGGCATGTGCACTCTAATGTTTATAGCAGCAATGTCTACAGTAGCCAAACTATGGAAAAAACCTAGATGCCCATCAACAGATGAGTGGATAAAGAAGATGTGGTATGTATGTACACACACACACACACACATACATACACAATGGAATCTTATGCAGCCATCAAAAAAACCACTAATTCTTGCCATTTGTAACAATGTGGATGGAACTACAGGGTATTAGGCTAAGTGAAATAAGTCAATCAAAGAAAGACAATTATCATATGACCTCTCTGTTATGAGGAATTTGAGAGGCAAGGAAGGGAGGGAGGAAAAAAATGAAACAAGATGGGGTCAGGAGGGAGATAAACCATAAGAGACTCTTTTTTTTTTAAGATTTTATTCATTTATTTGAGAGAGATCACAAGTAGACAGAGAGGCAGGCAGAGAGAGAGGGGGAAGCAGGCTCCCCACTGAGCAGAGAGCCTGACATGGGGCTCGATCCCAGGACCCTGAGATCATGACCCGAGCCAAAGGCAGAGGCTTAACCCACTGAGCCACCCAGGCACCCTCCATAAGAGACTCTTAATCGCAGGAAACAAACTGAGGGTTGTTGAGGGGGAGGGAAGGATAGGGTGGCTGGGTGATGGACATTGGGGAGGGTATGTGCTATGGTGAGCTCTGTGAATTGTGTAAGACTGAAGAATCACAGACGTGTACCCCTGGGCAAATAATACAATATATGTAAATTTTTTAAAAAGTGCTATAGAAGGTGATGCACAAAAATCCTGTACTTATACATACTTTCCAAAAATGCCTCCTAAATGCTCTGGAGGCTTGTTGTGGATGGATGGTGGGTGGCTGTGTGAACACTCTGAGTGGATTTAGGTGTGACACTAGAGCTGTGTGCGTGTCAGTTTAATCGCTGTTTTCATTATAACAACTCTAATGGAAAATCTAAAGACTAAAATACACCACTTTTTATCCCACAGCTCTATGAAATCGATTTTATTTAATAAGTTGCTTTTTTGCCCTTTTCCTTTTGCACATATGTATACACACATATCTGCATATCTATACAGGTGCACTTTTAGTTGACCTACGAAATACTTACATTCTAGCTTTTAAGATTATCATTAGAAAACAAACCTCTGTCTACATCGCATACTCTTCATGATTGTCATTTCCTAAGTACACGCCACTTCTTTAGGTTGGTATAATACAAGTTGCTTAACTGTTTTTCTCCCTATGAGGACTTTAAGTCATTTTCAATTTTCTTTTATCCTAAGAAAAACTGTAGTAAATATATATGCGTATATAGTCTTTTAAGGGACTATTATTGCCTTAGGGCAAATTCTCAGGCATGAGGCTTTGGGAAGTAGTAAATGTGTAAAAATGCTGGCTCTGGAGTCAGGCAGTTGTAAGTTCAAATATTGGTTCTATTGTTCTAGGAGTGTCACTCTAGCGGAGCTATTTAACCTCTGCCCCTTCATTTCGGAGTGCATATCTGTGAAGTACTGCTACCTAACAAGTGTAAGTATCAGTGGGACACAAGAATAAGACACATTGGAGGGCCAGCTGGGGTTTAGCAGATCCAGACTGGGCTCAGGTTGGTGACTTTGTTTCTTACTGCGGGTCTGTGGGCTAGCTGAGGTAGATCTTTTCCCACCTGTCTCTCATCTTCTTCCTGGTTATAAGCCTCTTCTTCTCATTTTTTTTTTTTTTGAAGATTTTATTTGTTCATTAGACAGAGAGAGAGACAGCAAGAAAGGGAACACAAGCAGGGGGAGTGGGAGAGGGAGAAGCAGGGTTCTAGCTGAGCAGGGAGCCCGATAGGGGGCTCGATCCCAGGACCCTGGGATCATGACCTGAGCCAAAGGCACGCTTAGTGACTGAGCCACCTAGGTGCCCCGTTCTTCTCATGCTGATAGCACACACATGCGCACACACAATTTAACCAAATGTGCAGACATGTTTAATTTTTGGTCATGTCACATCTGTTAATATTCCATTGGCCAAAGCAAATCATATTCTGCCTCTTCAGTATGAACTTCAAAGTCACAAGTCAAAGGGAATGGATACAGGGAGGAGTAAAGAATTAAGGAACATTAATGTGATCTACTAGCCATGATAATACCTACCTCTTGTTTTAAGGAAAAAATGGTATACAAATTTCAAGAGGTTTTTATTTCTCCATCTTATTACTAAGCTTCCAACTTTTTTGCATATAATAAGTATCAGTAAGTTTTATTGTTGTTGCAAGAAATTGACTATTATTATTTGCCCTAATGATAAAGAACCCTAATGGTACCCCTGATCTCTACCATAGGTGGTCACCAACCCAGTCTTTCTGTGTTCCTCTAGCACTTTGGCCAAGTCTCACTGGCATTCATCACATTCTATCATATTTCATCATTTCTGCATTTACCCTTTTTTTTTAAAAAAAAGATTTTATTTATTTATTTGACAGACAGAGATCACAGGTAGGCAGAGAGGCAGGCAGAGAGAGAGGAGGAAGCAGGCTCCCTGTGGAGCAGAGAGCCCGATGTGGGGCTTGATCCCAGGACCCTGGGATCACAACCTGAGCTGAAGGCAGAGGCTTTAACCCACTGAGCCACCCAGGCGCCCCTGCACTTACCTTTTCAGCTAGATAATGAACTGTAGGAGAGCAGGGGCTGAAACTTAATATCTCTGTAGCCCCAATGCCTAGCATAATACCATGCCCATAAGTGGCAGAATGAAGAAATAAATCATCACTCTCAATAGTTTGTCTTCCTTTTCTTTCCTTATCATGCCATGCTTTCCTCTATCTTCTCAAACACATAAAACATACTTATAAAATCTGTTCTAATGTCCTTGTCTCCTATTTCTATCATCTCTGTGATTTATATGTCTGTTTCTAATGATTGATTTTTCTTGTGGTTATAGATATATTTTCTTGCTCTTCACTTGTCTGGCAATTTTTGATTAGAAGCTGGATATTGTGTATTTTTATGCCGTTGTTTGCTGATTTTGTTGCTTTCTTTTACATAGTATTGGATTTTGTTTTGGCATGCAGTTGAATTACTTGGACTCTCGGATTGATCTTTTTGAGTCTGCTTTTAAGGTTTTTTGTTTGTTTGTTTGTTTGTTTGTTTTTAGGACTGGTCAAATCGTCCTTTAGTCAAGGACTAATTTGACCCCACTACTAAGCTAATCTGCTTTTGAGCATTTTACCCATCATGACATGTCTCGAGGTCCTTCCATTCTGGCTGGTGGAAACAAACACTATATCTAGCCCCGTGTGAGTCCTAGAAATATTTCTCTGAACTCTTTTCTGGTAGTCCCTTTCCCTAGACTTCAGTAGTTTTCCCGTCAAGCACGTGTAGATCAGTGCACAGCCAAAGACCCTAGACCCTCTTTGTTTCATCCCACAAATTCCAGTTGCCCTGACCTCACTGAATGTACCACTGTCCCCTCAACTCAAGGAGACCATTTGATTCTATTTGGGCTCCAACTTCCATTCTGAAGCTTGGAAAATGCTTCTAGGCTGTAAGCCAGAGCAACTGTAGGACTCTCCTTATGTGTTTCTTTCTCTTGGTGATTACAGTCCTTAGTTACCTGTTATCCAATGTCAGATAAATGTTCTTTTGAATGTGTTTGTGCAGTTCTAGTTATGTAAGACAGGAGTGTAAATCCACTCCTGGTTATTCCATATTGGCTGCAATTGGGTGTAACTTTTGCTGTTGCTGTTTCTACCTTGGAAGAGAAGTGACTTCCCACTGCATTCAGGTCCTTGGCATCACCAGTTTTGTATGTTTCTGATACTCTAGACGAGGGTTTCTCAAATTTGACACTGTTGACATTTTAGGCTGGGAAAATTATTTCATTGTGGAAGGTTGTCCTTTGCACTGTAGAGTGTTTCACAGCATTCATAGCCTCTATGTACTAGATGTCAACAGCATATTCTATACCCCATATATAATAATCAAAATGTCTCCAGATATTGCCAAATATCTCCTATGGTCCCTGGGGATATTTGATAACTATTGCTCTAGGGTATCCAGTTTGTAACAAAGCCCTCACTCATACCCTCTACGCAGCAGAGAATTTTCTATCTCCTGGATCATGAGGAGATGTGCACTTCCAGCCAAGGGTTTACTTCACAGAGTAGAGATTTTGTTGGATAACATAGTCAGTGATTTTACTATGACTTTAAATATCTTTTGTTCTGATTCCTTTGGCAGAGAACAGAGAAGATGCTGAACCTGAAGAGTGAGGTTATTATCTACCCATCAGTTTAAATCGAAGAGAAGATGATTGAAAGGGTTCATTTTCTCAGTAGGAATGTTTTCTCATGGGAGTTTCATAGTGGAAGCATCAATAAGGATCAAGGAAATGGCATTCCCAGTGCTTTTTGTACTTTTGGAACAACAACAACAACAACAACAACCAATTATTGAGTACTGACCCCTGTAATTTGCATCCGGAAAATATGCCATTAATGTTAAGAAAAACAGATTTATTTCAGTATTCTGAAGGCCAGTCCTCTTTTAGAGTCAGTCGATATAACCATTGCTGTAAACATGAGGACAAACAGGAAGATTGCAACCAGTTAATAAAACTTGAGAAAATTCAGAAGGCTATTGACTATTAAATAGAAATGAATGTCTTTCTTTTAATGAACTGCTGCAAGCCTCTTCTATGTCTTTAATCTGTTGAATAGTTAACTTTTTTGCCTGAATTTGAAAAATTGCACAATTAACCTGTTTTCACTGAAACAAATTAGGAAGTTCAAATGAACAAAATGGAAAATATCTTAACCACTAGAGATAACTGTCTTATCACTGTGGTGTACATCCTTATAGAGAGCCTTTTATCGTCTCCATCTCTAGGCCTCTGTCTGTATCCATTACCTTTCCTTAAACTGTGATATTGTCTATATATAAGGTCTTGTAACCTTTTTTTTCCCCCTCAGACATGATACTATATTATTAACATCTTACAACATTAATAAACATAGAGCTATATAATGTTAAATATGTTATTTATTTATTTGACACACAGAGAGAGATTATAAGTAGACAGAGAAGCAGGCAGAGAGAGAGAGAGAGAGAGAGAAGGAAGCAGGCTCCCTGCCGAGCAGAGAGCCTGATGCAGGGCTCAATTCCAGGACCTGATCATGACCTGAGCCAAAGGCAGAAGCTTAAGCCACTGAGCCGCCCAGGCTTACCCTAGAGCTATATAATTTTAAAGGGGTGCATAGTATTCCATTGAATGAATGCAACATATGTCAACAAATATCACTAGACCCTTATACATGTTATGGATTTTATCTCTCTAAGCCAGACAGTGACAGACACTTATTTGTATATATTCCCATATACTTTCCTAGCTATGTCCTTAAGATACTGAAGTCTGACTGTCTGTTTATTCTTAGAGTAAGGTCTGTTTATAAGGCATATCTCTTTTAAAATATGTTCTGACTTAGTGTCATGAAGAGACTTTCTGACTTAGTGAGGGTCAGAAAGGAAGTTTGTGGCTGTGGGCCAAGGGCCAGGAAATCGGGGCGAACTCCCTAGGCTCAGAATGTCAATAGTAATGTATACTTTCTTTAATAATCCTTTATTCCAAATGAAGACTTCAGTTTTGCTCTTGGTTTGCCAGTGATACAAGTAAACAATTTTTAAAAATAGAAAACAGAAAAGCAGATGACTGTCACCCATTGCATTGGTCTTCAATTGCTACATAACAAATTGCCACAACCTTAGCTAAAAGAACATAAACTATTGTCTCATAGTTTTGGTGGGTCAAGAATTTGGGCACAGCTTGGCTGGACTCTCTGGCTCAGTGTTTCATAAGGCAAATATCAAGGTGTTGGCTGTGCTTTGGTTCTCATCTGGAGTTTGGAGTCTTCTTTCAAGCTCATTCAGGTTGTTGGCTGAATTCAGTTCTTTGCAGCTAGAGTATTAAGCTCCCTCTTTTCTTGCTAAATGTTAGTTGAGGACATCTCTCGCAGTTCCTAGAAGCCACTTAGAATTCTTTGCCCCATGGTCCCCTCAGACAGTTCATAACATGGATATCTGCTTTCTCCCAGGGTAGCAGGAGCTCTCTGACTCCCTTAATCTCCCACCTTCACATCCCCTTCAAGAGCTTACTTGATAAGATCAGGTCAGTTCCACCAGAATAATCTTCTTTTTGATTAATACCGAATAGGGGTCTTAATTATATCTGAGAAAATTCCTCTTGCCATATAATAGAACATAACCATAGGAGTTATATCCCATTATATTTACAGGTCCTGCCTCATGGGGGTGCACACTCCAGACAGTGGGCATCTTGGGGGGTCATCTTAGAATTCTGTCTATCACATCCAAACTTCTAATCTCCTAAGGAAACGTGATATTTTGGTTCTGTTTTAGATTACTGTCACTCCAATGTTTAGGTAGTTCTTAAAAACAGTAATGGTAATGATAGTGTTCAGTCACCGTCAGATATTTTATTCTCTTTATAATGTGCCAATGTGTCACTGCAAAAATTTTTTTAAAGGTTTATTTCTATGAGAGAGAGAGAGAGAGAACAAGTCGGGGAGGGACAGAGGTGTACTCCCTGCTGAGTGTGAGGCTGATGTGGGACTCAATCCCATAACCCATGAAATCATGATCTGAGCTGAAACCAAGAGCTGGATGCTTAAACAACTGAGCCACCCAAGTGCCCCATGTCACTGCAAAACTTTCATGAGCATTATTTGAATATTTGGGTTGATATTTGTTAGATTGAATGTTGGTGTCCCCCTAAAATTCCTATGTTGAAGTCCTAACTCCCAATATGATGGTATTTGGAGATGGGGCCTTTGGGAGGTAATTAGTTGGAGATAAGGTCATGAAGGCAGAGCCCCCACCCATAATGGGATTAGTGTCCTTATGAGAAGAAGAAGAGAGACCAGGCGCCCCTAAAGACATTTTGAATTCAACAAATATTGACCAGAACTCACTCACTCTCTCTATCAAATGAAACCACAGCAGCAGATGGCCATTTGCAAAGGAGAAAGAGGTTCCTCACCAGGAATGGAATCTGCCAACACCTTGATCTTGGACTGCCAGCCTATGTATTGTGAAAATATATGCCTGTAGTTTAAGCCACTCAGCCTATGGTATTTTGCTAGAGCAACCCAAGCTGACTAAAAATATCATAAATGACATTTTTCTTTTTATACTTTCTAATTTACTTATTGTCATTGTTTGGATTTCAAGAGTTTTCCCCTTGATTCCTTTGACATCCAGTCTTCATCATGGATGTCAGGGACCATAAGGGGAGTGGATTTCTATTATTTTTTCTATTATTTTTTATAAAGGAGAGTTGAAGCTATAGCACAGACGAAGAATGGCTTCTCAAACAGACTTTCTTTTACCAATGAAATTTTTATGATGATATGTTGCCTAGCAATGGTCACCACACTCCCTGTGTACGAGAGAGGGACCTCAAGGGGTTGTTTCCTCAGGAGACACTACAAAGAGAAAAACCAGCCTAAGGAACACAGCCTCTGTTTCTTTATTTCTTTTTTTTTTTTAATATAAGATTTTTTTTTAACTTATTTATTTGACAGAGAGAGATCACAGTAGACAGGCAGGCAGAGAGAGAGAGAGGGAAGCAGGCTCCCTGCTGAGCAGAGAGCCCGATGCGGGACTCGATCCCAGGACCCTGAGATCATGACCTGAGCTGAAGGCAGTGGCTTAACCCACTGAGCCACCCAGGTGCCCCAGCCTCTGTTTCTTTGATGAAATCTATATTAGTCTCAGGCAAGAAAAAAAAATTATTGGGGGAAATGACCATGTTGGCTGGAGTAATTTAACAGTTGGGTTTGAGTAGAGACAAAAGCTGGCAGATAGTCAGGGAGCACTTATTTGTCATGTAGCAAAATGTTTTATTTTTTTTTTCACCGCTTACTGACATGTCTCCTGACAACATTGTTCTTGTCCCTGTCATCTTGCTTGATTCTGGATGTCAAACTGCAGGGCTCATTAAGGTAAGCCAGGCCTTGTGTGTTGAGGTCCTTGAATTCAGGACAAATTCTTTTCATGGATGTTGACTTCTAACGGTTAGAATGTTTCACAAAGAAGGGGCCTAGGATGGAGTCTCTTTTAAAATGTATTTTGTTAGAATATAATTCTCTTAAGGGGGGAGGAGGGGTCCAAGACTGTAGGCTTCCACAGAAATGTTTCTCTTCCAAGGTGTTGTTGTCAAACCACAGAATGCTAGAACTGGACGGAATTATTGAAATAACTGTCAGAGTTTTCCTTCCTTCCTTCCTTCTCTCTCACCCCCCCTTTTCCTTTCACCTTTTATTTGCCAAAGGTATTTTCCCCTCTTCCCACAAACCCTATATTTTGAAACTAGAATCATCCACATCATATAATTTCAGGCAAAAGCAAAGAAACTTAACACATGTGCCTTAACATGGTAAGTGTGCAATTTCTACTAGGTATTTTGCAATGTTAAAGACATTTTTTTTAAAAGATTTTATTTATTTATTTGACAGAGAGAAATTACAAGTACACTGAGAGGCAGGCAGAGAGAGAGAGAAGGAAGCAGGCTCCCTGCTGAGCAGAGAGCCCGATGCGGGACTCGATCCCAGGACCCTGAGATCATGACCTGAGCCGAAGGCAGCGGCTTAACCCACTGAGCCACCCAGGCGCCCCTAAAGACATTTTGAATTCAACAAATATTGAGTATTTTGCAATGCTCAATGACCCCACAATTTTCTGTGTCAATGCCAATGGGCAAAGCAACCCAAGTTGGAAAACACGACTCTCTCTTTCTCATTTTCCAGATGAGGAAATTTTCTAGAACCCCTCAAAGTAACATAATTACCTAGGAGGGCTCATGTGTACTAAGTATACAAGATGGGCCAAAAACTTGGAGAATGATTAGAGACCATGATGGCACACTGGAATCATCTGAGGAGCTTTACAAAATACCAACACCTGGATCCAGAAATTCTGATTGTTTTGAAGTGGAGCCAGGTCATCTGACTCTCATGTGTCCCTGAGGTTAAAAAGATCACATTTGTTTTTAAGCATTGGGAGTAATCAGAGACAGGGGTCTTCTATGGAAGAGTAGTGTCCCCCCACCCCCACCTGCATTCACTTTGCTAAAAAAAGGACCTTAATTCAGAAATGAAGAGAGATCAGCTGGGCTCTCAAAGGAGGGGGAGGAATCCTACTGGCTTATAAAAGCCATGCTGAAGACCTTTGCAGAGATCTTGTAAATAGTATGGAGTTCCAGAGAGAAGCGTGCCTAAAGCTAAGAGGGATGGAATAAGGATAATAAGTTGACATTGGAAAAGGGGGCAGCCGTCCTCAGAGGTCAACTTGCTCATCTGCAAAAGAAGTCCTAGGACATATGGGTCTTGCCCAAGAAGCATATAATATAATAGGAAAGGAGGGAGGCTGGTGAACTGGAGACTGGGCACCCCTGCAGGAGGAAGCTCACCGTTATCATTGCAAGAACAAGAGTCCAGTGCTAGAAGACTACGTTTTTTTAAATTTTTTAATTTTTTATAAACATGTATTTTTATCCCCAGGGGTACAGGTCTGTGAATCACCAGGTTTACACACTTCACAGCACTCACCAAAGCACATACCCTCCCCAATGTCCATAACCCCAACCCCCTTCTCCCAACCCCCTCCCCCCAGCAACCCTCAGTTTGTTTTGTGAGATTAAGAGTCACTTATGGTTTGTCTCCCTCCCAATCCCATCTTGCTTCATTGATTCTTCTCCTACCCACTTCAGCCCCCATGTTGCATCACCACTTCCTCATATCAGGGAGATCATATGATAGTTGTCTTTCTCTGCTTGACTTCTTTCGCTAAGCATGATATGCTCTAGTTCCATCCATGTTGTCGCAAATGGCAAGATTCAATTTCTTTTGATGGCTGCATAGTATTCCATTGTGTATATATACCACGTCTTCTTGATCCATTCATCTGTTGATGGACATCTAGGTTCTTTCCATAGTTTGGCTATTGTGGACATTGCTGCTATAAACATTCGGGTGCACGTGCCCCTTTGGATCACTACGTTTGTATCTTTAGGGTAAATACCCAGTAGTGCAATTGCTGGGTCATAGGGCAGTTCTATTTTCAACATTTTGAGGAACCTCCATGCTGTTTTCCAGAGTGGCTGCACCAGCTTGCATTCCCAAGAGACTACCTAATTTTTTAAGGTAAGCCCCAAATCCAGACTTTTATAAAAAATCTCCTGAATTTTGCCTTTTGGCAACACATTCAAATGTTTTAAATCTACTTCTGAGGATGGTATTACTGGATAGCCCACAGCCTGTGAACGGCAGCCGTTTGTAATTTCTGACCCAAGTTATTTCTAAATTGCATCTCTAACTTCTTAAGAATGCTTAGTTGGGGCTGTTCTGTATGAGAGTTGCATCAGCCATGACATAGCTTAGAGAGCCCTTTTGGATGGTCCCTGTTCTTTAACAGTCGAAGTTTTTTTTATGTCAGTCCTTGTTTGTCCCGGCTACCACAGCAAGTGCCCACAAACCAGGAGACCAGGTGCTGCTTAATCTGGGTCTTAGCATCTCCCTATTCTGAAGTGGGGACAACAGCTGAAAACTGAGCAAAAGCTCTGCATGAGCATAAGCCGCATGTTTTCTGCAAGCTGTGAGACGCTTGTGGGGCCAGGAGCGCACCCAGCAATCCGTGTGGGGTCCTCTCCCCAGACCTGAGGTCAGAAGATGATTTCAATAGGTTAAACTGCTTGTCATTGAACCCCAGTGCGAAACTAGATTCCCCTTTGCCCTTTCTCAGCTGGATTAGACTTCTAAAAAATACCTCCAGCAGCAGCATACTCTGTTTAACGGGTTTGACAAGTCACAGTCATCAAAGTCGGTCCCTGCTGCTCAGCTGAGAGGAGTCTGTCCCTGGTCAAAGTTTCGGTTTCTTGAAATCTGTCACCTTCTCCAGGTCCGCAGAGAACTGATGGGTATTTTATTCAATGTAAGAGTAAATGCTCAGCCATTCAGTCTGACATAACAGAGGCATCTATGGGAGAACCTTCCTGTGTTTATTATCTGGGCTTTAGTCGGGAGGGCCCCCCTCCACATTTTGGCCCTTAAGCAGATCTATGAAGAACATTGTTTTTTAAGCTGTTGGGGAAGCCTGAAGAGCCATGCCTCAGAAGCTGTGGCATGTATTTATTTGTGCAATAGTTTTGGGATACACTTGAGTAGAAGGATCCAGATTCTTTAGGGGGTGTCTATTGTGTAATATTCAGTGAAAAAGTACATAAAATAGATTACATACTATTATTTGTTAAGATTTCAGTGGGTTTCTTTCCATTCCTTAAAGTTGACCATCTCTGGGTGGTAGTGTCACTATGGGTGGATTTTCAATGCTTTATGCTTTTCTGTATTTACCAAACAGCCCAGGAGCAATTTAAACACTTCTTAAAAGTGTTTAATAGTTTATATTAGGTAGAATTTTTAGTTTCTCGTGTGAGAGTTTGGGAGGAAAGTTTCATAGAATTTTAAAGTTACTTTAAATGCTATTTTACTCCTAGCAGGATAGTATAGTTAGTAACTTCTGATAGCAGTGGATATTTTATTCTTTAAATTATATAAAATTGCTTTAAATCATGGGAATCAGTCCTGCAAATAACTGAACAGCTCTTTCTAAATATTTATACCCATTTGCTCTGGTAGTTCCACTTCTGAGAAATTTTCTTAAGTAATGTTAAATATAGGAAACATTTATGCGCGAAGATATTCGTCTTGGTGTTTATTAAAAATGGAAATAACTTAAATCTTTAAAGGCATTTTAAAGTGTTTAAAGTAATATGAAATCATTAAAGACACCACAAAAATTTTAGTAAAGTGAAAAAAAATTTAATGTTAGAAGCAGAAACCTGGAAAACAATTGTGTCTATGATATAATCCCATGGAGATTATAAGTAGTATTTACTACCTTGAATTATGATAATGGAATACTGTATTTGAATTCTTACCCAAAGTACTAGACATGCTGTAGCACTGAATAAATGTTAGCACTTGGTTTTCTATACAGGTGTGGCTGTGTATACTAAAAAGATTAAAGGCAGAGTTAGCCAATAATTATTTTGGTGGTGTTATAGTTGATTTCCTGGAGAAATTTCTGTTTTTCTGAACACAATAATGAACCAATATTCTTTTAAATATGAGCAGATTAAGTTACATAAACAAAAAGAAAGTAAAGGTCATTCCATGTTTGAATTCCCTACTAAATCAACACAGTGATGGAGGGGAGGGAGAATCTTGTGATGCTTGAGTATGCCCAGCTGATCCAGCTACTGGGTTGATAAGGTATTAGCATGGCCACAAGGCAATATTCAGAAAGTTCAGTAGAGATAAAACACATGTGGAAAGATGGAAACTTCTCCTAGGAGGCCAAGAAAGGAAACCTCTTAAACACACATTAAGGACAGATTGGAGGAACCCTCCAGGGGTTTGCCTCTGCCTTTAGAAGGAGTTGCATGCAGAGTAGGGATCCCCCTAGGTGGATAACTACAGACTTCTTCAGTTCCAGGGGTGCCTGATGTATTTTTAGCTCAGTCAACCAAAAGCCATCAAGTGTCAGCTCATGTCCTGTAGGATCCACCCTAATCCAACACCTAGTAAATGGCCTCTGGTAGCTCTCCTGGGCACAGTGCAGGTAGGAGTTGGGAGAAGAGGTGGTCATGGTGAGTTGGAGCCTAATACTCAGGAAGATGGATTTTTGAGAAGAAACATCAATTTAGTGTTCTGGTGGAGGGGGTCTTCTGCTGTGGCTTTTATCCTCCTAGGGCTTCCCATTGCCTGCATTGTTTCTATCCCCAGGTGCATGCGTACATAGACTACTTGACTGTCCAGGACCCTAGTGCTTGGTAAAAGACTTTCTCAGTTTCATCATTTTGATGGGCATGTTTCCTTAAATGATCTATTCCCACTGGGTGATAGAAGGCATCAAGAGTGAGTCAACTATAAAAGGTTTACTGGCACAGACTTTGAGCCAAGCAAAATCCTCCTGTTGGGAGCTATTTGCTCTGCGATGGCCAAAGATGGGGATCTTCTTATTACGTATCCTTTTCTGCATTGGACGTAAAGAGAGGGACTTGGGTGGGGAAGGGCAGGTGACAGGAAGTCTCTGCCATCCATCCAGTTACTGGTACAATCTCCTGGAAGGATGACCTCTCTCCAGGCATATGACAGATGCTGCTTTTTTTTTTTTTTTTTTTTGACTGGGGCTGCTGGAGGTGTGTACTGCTCTGCCTTTCCTTTCTGTATAGCTTTAGGTGGTGTCCTCTGAACAAAGCTGAGTCAGTTTCTCACTTGCTGCTCGTCTTTATTTCTGCTTGGATTCAGGGCTGAAGAACTAATTTCCTGCCTTGTTGCACGCAGAACCCGGAGGCAGTTTAACCTTTGATGACTGAGTTAAACTCTCAAATAGGCTGAATAATCATTAGGATTTAAATTAAGGATTAAACACTCCACAAGGCTCCCAGTGTGAGTGCATTCTGACTGAGCACAGGCTGCTTCTGTGGCTGTCAGTGTGGTGGTGAAGAACGTGAGTTCAGAGTCTCTGGAGGCTCAGCTTGTTCCTGAACTTGAAATGTAAATTCCTTGCTCTTCTCATAAAATCCAGGTGCTTCTATAGTACCTATGTGACAATTAGCTCAGAAGTCTTGGCGGATATTTGAAAAATGTGATCTCTACCTTGAACACCTCCAAGGTTGGTCTACTGTTACTCTACTTGACATATTATGGTTCTGGTTTTATCTGTGCTACTAACTTGCTGTGTGATGTTGGACCAGTTACTCTGCTTTCCTGGGCTTGGAAGATGGGACAATTGGAGAAATGGTCTAGTTCAAACTTTGACTGTATTTTCGTCGGAGACATCAGAGTTTCCACTTTCTTGCATGTGTTTTCATGAAATCTTAACCTTCAATGTCCCCATCTATCTGACTACTATATAAGATATATGGATAAAGATATACAGGTAAAATGTCAGAAAAGCACAATTTTTTGAACTTCTGCCATATGGGCAAAGCACTTTAGAAACTTGAAAATATGCTACAATCTCTGCCTTCAGGATCTCTATTTTTCAGGACACTGATTCTATAGTAAATTTGGGGGAGGGGAAAAATGCTTGGAGTTCAGTAAGTTTGACTAACACCACATACTTTATCATCCTCTTAAAAATGTGCAGAACACCAGCTGTATGGTCTGAAACCTGTTTAACTTAACCAGCATTTATTATAACCAGATTTTCCAAACTAGTCTATCATGACGATCATTTTTATTTGCTTGGCTCACAACTACCTTGCCCCACTAAGCTTCCTTTTCCAGAGCAGAGACCATTTAGCAGCCATTTTGGATAATGTGATTCACTGCCTAGCAAGAGTGATTAGACAAGAGATGGGTTCCTCACTCCTGCTGATCCCATCGGCTCCAGTGGTCCACCCTTCAGTTGCCATGGGCACTGAGGTAGCAAAGCACAACGGGTCTGTAGAGGGAGCACAAATAGAGCAGATAAGCAAAGAGAATTGGAAGTGAGAGTATCTACATGGCATCCCTGGTCCTTGGGCCCAGCTGAGTGTGGGTTCCTGGGATACTTCTGTTTTTTTGTAATAGTTCCCACTTTTCTGCTCATCACTATGAGTGGATTCTATAACTCAAAATGGAAGGGAAAAAACAATTTACTTTTATTTTTTTAAGAATGTCTAATAGCATTTCCTTGAATCTGCAGGATAGTTTGTGATAATTCCTCCCAGAGTATCTTGGGAACGGGTGAAATGCTGAGCCAGGGAATGTTCTAGAAGTAAGATCAGCATTAGGGCAGAACTCAGCACTTAGCTGGGTGGGGTGTTAAGTGGGTAGGGTGGTTTAGGTGCAAGTCCTCTCTCAGGGTAAGTGGTTCAAAAGAAGCCTAAAAAGGCAGAATTGTGACAGAAATCAGGGAGTGGCCACTCCGACAGGCAAGTTGTTACTTTTCTGAAGGATACCAGGGGCTTAGAAGTGTATGAACCATGTTTATTTTATGATGATTTGACATCTTTGGTGGGGAACTGGGGGCACACAGGCTTGCTTACTAGCTGGGGAGAAACTGCCCCTCCCCTCTCAGGACTAGTTAATTCCTAGAGATCGTATACAACTGGCCTTCGAACAGGATTTACATATGCAAACCCATCAGTCTTGAGTCCAAATACCATCTACCTCCTTTGTTTGACTCTCAAATGAAGCCGATATTTTTCTGCCCTAAATTATCTGGGGCCAGGTATCACAAAACAAGGGGCAGTCCCGTGCCCAAGTCCATTGGAATTACTCAAACTAGCCAGTCCTAAGACGTTTAACCCCAATTAAAACCCGTGCCTTGTGCTTTCCCATTGTTCCTACTTTTTCCTCCTACCTAACACCAGTGCATCCCCACGTGGTCCTGCATGCTATGTTTTCAATGGTGTTGACCTCTTTATGCCATCACCGTCATAAAAGAAAACCCAGGCACAAATTAAAGAACATCAGAAGGACTTATGAGGTATTTCATTTCTTTTTCATAAAAATCTTGGACTAGGAAAGTAGGTCCCTTATTACCAAAGAAATCAAAGTTCATAAAAGTTAAGTGACTTGCCCCAAGATCAGATGGGAAGCACTGACCCACAGAGACAGATTCAAAATATACCACCCAGTGCAGAAGCACACAGTCTTAATCCTAGGAGTGGTAGGGGTTCCCTGATTCACCCTGTGCTCACGGCCAAGCATACAGGGTGAATATGGCAGATAGGGTCTCTGCCCTTCTGGAGCTCATTTTAGTGAGGAGACCTAGATTAAATGAATCTATAGATCAGTGGGTACTTTTGCAACCGGGAAAGTGCTAGAAGTAGAAGGTTGTGAAAAGTGAGATTAAAAGAAGGTGGTGACTTTGTTCTTAAATGGAAATTATTGAGGGCTAATTTAAAAAGTAGAAAAAGATGTACCTAATGTTAAAATAGCTTATTTAGCCCAATAGGTCTACAATAGGATTTCAACATGTAATCAATATAAAATATTAAAATGTTAGGAAAACAAGAGTGTGAAGTAAGTCTTTGAAACCTAGATTATATTTTACATTTACAGGTCGTCTCTGTTTGAGCTAGCTACATTTCGGGTGTTCAATGGCCACATCTGACTTGTGGCTACCCTATTGAACAACATAGTGAGATTATCTACATATAAAATTCATAGGTTGATGGATTCTCTTGTCCTTTTGGAAGTTCACTTCTGACATCCATTGATGTTAGTATGAAATAGGTATCATTCTTAGTGCTTTTTGTAGGCAAGTTGTCTTTTTTTTTTTTTTTGAGTGGGGAAGAAAGAGATGGAGGGGTCATGGGGAGGGACAGAGGGTGAAGGACAGAGACAGAATCATAAGCAGGCTCCATGCTCAGCATAGAGCTGCTTCAGGATCCTACAACCCTGAGATCATGAGCTAAAATCAAGAGTTGGATGCTTTACTGAAGGAGCCACAAAGGTGCCCCTGTCTTTTTTTTTTTAAATGTAACTATAATTAAATAATGTTATATTAGTTTCAGTTGTACAAAGTAATTCAACAATTCTAACATTCACAGTAAGTGTTCTCTTAATTCCCTATATTTATTTCACCATTACCCCCACCCAACTCTGTTCTGACAACCAATAGTTTATAATTTAAGAGTTTCTTTTTCATTTGTCTTTCTCTTAAATTCCCCATATGAGTAAAATTACATGCTGCTTATCTTTCTCTGACTTATTTCACTTAACATTATACCTTCTAGATCCATCCATATTATTGTAAATAGCAAGATTTCATTCTTTATGGCTGAGTAATACTACGGACACCGCATCCTCTTTATACATTTAACCAATGGACATTGGGTTGCTTCTATATTCTGGCTAGTGTAAGTAATGCTGCTATAAACACAGGGGGGCATATATCCTTTCAAATATGTTTTCTTTGGGCAAATATCCAGTAGTGGAATTACTGGGTCCTATAATCTGTTTTCAACTACTTGAGGCAATTTCATTCTGTTTTCTACAGTGGCTGTAACAGTGTGCATTCCCACCAACAGTGCATGAGTGTTCCTTTTTCTCCACATTCTCGCCAAGACCTGTTGTTTCTTGTGCTATTGATTTTTAGGTATTCTGACAGGTGTGAGGTGATAGCTCACTGTGGTTTTGATTTACATTTCCCTGATGAGTGATGTTGAGCATCTTTTCCTGTGCCAGTAGGCCATTAATATGTCTTTGAAAAAATACCTATTTGGTTCCTCTGCCTATTTTTTAATTGAATTATTTTCTTGGTGTTGACTTGTATAAGTTCTTTATATACTTTGGATATTAAACCCTCATTGGATACATTATTTGCAAATATCTTTTTATTCAGTTGGCTGCTTTTTCATTTTCTTGATGATTTCCCTGGCTGTGCGAAAGCTTTTTATCTTAGTATAGTCCCAGTAGTTTAATATTGGTGTGCTTCCCTTGCCAGAGTAGACCTATCTTAAAATGTTTCCATGGATGATGTCAAAGAATTTACTGTTGTTGTTTTCCCCTAGGACTTTTATGGTATCAGGTCTCACATTTAGGTCTTTAATTCATTTTATTTTGTGTACAGTGGAAGAAAGTGGGTCCAAATTCATTCTTGTGCATGTAGCTGTCCAGTTTTCTCAATGCCACTTGTTGAATTTTCCCCTCTTGTATATTCTTACCTCCTTTGTCATAGATTAATTGATAAAGTCATGGGCTTAAAATTTGGGGGCCATAGCGGTGTCTGGGTGACTCAGTTGGTTAAAGCCTCTGCCTTCGGCTCGGGTTGTGATCTCAGGGTTCTGGGATCAGGCTCTCTGCTTGGCGGGGAGCCTGCTTCCCCCTTTCTCTCTGCCTGCCTCTCTGCCTACTTGTGATCTCTGTCAAATAAATAAAATCTTTAAAAAAATTTATGGGCTATATTCTATTCCATTGATTTGTGTCTATTTTTGTGCCCAGTCCTATATGGTTTTGATTACTACAGTTTTGTAATATAGCTTGAAATTTAAGATTGTGAAACCTCCTGTATTCTTTTTCAAGACTGCTTTGGCTATTTGGGTCTTCAGTGGTTCCATACAAATTTTGGGATCATTTGTAATTCTGTGAAAAATGCTGTTCGTATTTTGATGGAGGTTATGTTAAATCTGTAGATTACTTTGGGCAATAGAGAAATTTTAATAATCTTCTTCCAATACATGAGCATGGAATATCTTTCCATTTGTTTGTGTCATCTTTAATTTCTTTCATCAATGTTTCATAGTTTTCAGAGTATAGGTCTCTCACTTCCTTGGTTAAGTTTATTCCTAGGTATTTTGTTATTTTTGGTGCAACTGTAAATGAGATTAATTTCTTCTACTTCATTATTTGTGTATAGAAATACAATGGATTTATACAGATTTTTCTATCTTGTGATTATTGACTTCATTTATCTGTTCTAGTAGATTTTTGGAGTCTTTAGGGTTTTTTTTTATAGTATCCTGTCATTTGCATGTAGTGACAGTTTTACTTTTTCCTTACCAATTTGGATGACTGTTATTTCTTGTCTGCTTGCTGTCTCTGGGACTTCCAGAACTATGTCAGATAAAAGTGGTGAGAGTGGACATTCTTGTCATGTTTCTGATCTTAGGGGGAAAGCTCTGTTTTTCCCCCATTGAGTATGATGTTAGCTGTGGGTTTGTCATATATTTTATTATGTTGAGATATGTTCCCTCTAAACTTAGTTTGTTGAGTGTTTTTATTGTGAGTAGATGTTTTTGGTATCTTTTGAGGGGATCATATGGCTTTTATCCTCTCTGTTAATAGGATGTATCATGTTTATTTGCAAACACTGAAACACCATGGCGTCTCTGGAATAAATCTCACTTGATTGGGGCAATATTTTTAATGTATTGAACTTGGTTTGCTAATATTTTGAGGATTTTTACATCTATGTTCATTAGAGATATTAGCCTGTAGTTCTCTTTTTGTAGTGTCTTTAACTAGTTTTCATATTAGGGTAAAGTTGGCCTTATATAATGAATTTAGGTTTTCTTCTTTTTCGTTTTTGTTTTGTTCTGGAATAGTTTGAGAAGAATAGGTATCAGCCCTTTAAATGTTAGGTAGAGGTGCGCCTGGGTGGCTCAGTGGGTTAAGCCTCTGCCTATGGCTTGGGTCATGATTCCAGGGTCCTGGGATAGAGCCCTACATCGGGCTCTCTGCTCAGCAGGGAGCCTGCTTCCCACCCCCCCCACCCCATCTCTGCCTACCTCTCTGCCTACTTGTGATCTGTCAAATAAATAACAATAAAATCTTTTTTTTTTTTTTTTTAAATAAATGTTAGGTAGATTTTCACCTGTGAGGCTATCTTGTCCTGAACTTCTGTTTGGGAAATTTTTGAATAGATTCAATTGCGTTACTAGATTGGTCTGTTCAAATTTTCTATTTCTTCTTGGTTTGGTTTTGAAAGATTATATGTCTTTAACAATTTATCCACTTGCTTAATTGTCAAGTTTGTTTGCACATTATTTTTTATAATATTCCCTTACAGTCTATTGTATTTCTGTGGTGTTCATGGTTATTTCTTTTATTTCCGTTTTTACTTGTGATTTCCCCTCCCCGCTCCTTTTCTTAGTCTGGCTGAAGTTTTATCAATTTATCAAGAATGAGGTCCTGGGGCGCCTGGGTGGCCCAGTGGGTTAAGCCGCTGCCTTCGGCTCAGGTCATGATCTCAGGGTCCTGGGATCGAGTTCCACATCGGGCTCTCTGCTCAGCAGGGAGCCTGCTTCCCTCTCTCTCTCTCTGCCTGCCTCTCCATCTACTTGTGATTTCAGTCTGTCAAATAAATAAATAAAATCTTAAAAAAAAAAAAAAAGAATGAGGTCCTGATTTGTTTTTGTTTTTGGCTCTATTTCTGCTTTAATACTTATTTCCTACCTTCTGGCCTGAGGCTTTGTTCTTTTTCTAGCTTCTTTAGGTAAAGATTATTTATTCTATTTCTATTTAGACTATTTCTCTAGTCTTCCTCTTAGAACAGCTTTTGCTGCATCCCAAAGATTTTGGGCATTGTGTTTTCATTTTCATTTGTCTCCTGTGTTTATTTCTTCATCTTGGTTGACCCGTTCATTGTTCAGTGCATGTAATTATATTCTTCCTAGATTTTTTTTTCTTGTGAAGGAGTTTATTTCATACTGTTATGATAAAGATGTATGGTAACATTGCAGTCTGTTTGAATTTGTTGAAACTTATTTTGTGGCTTAACATGTGATCTAGAGAATGTTCCATGTCCACTTGAAGAGAACGTGTATTCTCTTGTGTTTTTTGGATGGAAGGTTCTGAAAATCTCTGTTAGAGCTATCTGGTCCAGTGTGTCATTCAATACCACTGTGTTTGTTTTTTCTATCTGGATTATCCTCGGGTATAAGTATATGGTGATGTAAAGACCTCTAATATTATTGATTTCTTCTTTCATGTCTATTAATAACAACTGCTTCATGTATTTAGGTACTCCCATGTTGGATGCATAAGGATTTACAATTGTTATACCTTGTTGGGTTGTTCCCTTTATGTAGTGTTCTTGTCTTTTGTTAGTCTTCATTTTAAAGTCTATTTTGTCCAATATAAGTATTGCTACCCTGGCTTTCTTTTTGCTTCCATTTGCATGATAAATTCTTCTCCAACACTTGAAGTTTGAATGTGTTTTGGGGTCTCAATTGTGTTTCTTGTAGGCAGCATATGGTTGGGGCTTGCTTTTATATCTATCAGTCGCCCTATGCCTTTCTTTTTTTGTCCATCTTGTCAACAAGTGCTCTTTGTTAATAAAAATTTAAAAAAATATATAATGTTACACCCGAATGTTTATAGCAGCAATGTCCCTAATAGCTAAACTATAGAAAGACCCTAGATGCCCATCAACAGAAGAATGAATAAAGAAGATGTGGTACACACACACACACCAAACACACACACACACACAATGGAATACTATGCAGCCATCAAAAGAAATGAGATCTTGCCATTTGCAACCCTATGCCTTTCGACTGGAACATTTAGTCCATTTACATTCAAAACAGTTGTTGATAGGTATTTTTTGGTGGTTCTGTAGTTCTTATTCTTCCCTGTGTTTGATGGCTTTCTTCAGTAATATTTTTGGATTCCTTTTTATTTGCATATCTATATGCATATGTTGATATGTCTATATATATATAGCATATGTCTATATGTGTATGTCTATATATATATATAGCAGTCTATAAAGTTGATGATTGCTTAAGTTTGAACCTATTCTAAGAGCACTAAATACTTACTCCCCCCACATTTTTGTATATGATGTCATACTTTACTTTACATGATGTCATGCTTCTGTGAGTCCCTTGACAAACTTTTATAGGTCTAATTGATTTTTACTGCCTTTGTGTCTTAGCCTCCATACTGAATTCACAAATGATTGATCTTCCATTATGTTTGATTTTACCTGTGAAAGTTTTAACTTGCCTAACTGCTTTACTCCTGATTATTGGCTCCTTTTTCCACTCAAAGAATTCTCTAACTTTTTTTGGTAATACTGGTTTTGTGGTGATTAACTCATTTATCTTTTATTTGGAAAACTTTCTTTTCTATTCTGAATCATAACATTGCTAAGTAGAGTATTCTTGTATAGTTTTTTCCCTTTTAACACTTTGAACATATCATGCTACTCTCTTCTGGGGCAAAGTTTCTACTGAAAAGTCTGATGGCCTCAGGGGGTTCCCTCCCATGTAACTTTTCTTTCCTCTTGCTGTTTTCTAAATTATCCTTATGCTTCCATTTGCATGATAAATTCTTCTCCAACACTTGAAGTTTGAATGTGTTTTGGGGTCTCAATTGTGTTTCTTGTAGGCAGCATATGGTTGGGGCTTGCTTTTATTTCTATCAGTCGCCCTATGCCTTTCTTTTTTTGTCCATCTTGTCAACAAGTGCTCTTTTAATTATTTTTAATTTTTGCCCTTTTAATTATTATGTCCTGGTGTGGACCTCTTTGGGATGATGTTGCTGGAAATCTCATGCCTCCTGTATCTGGATCTCTATTTCCTTCCCTAGATTTAGGAAGTTTTCAGCTATTACTTTCTCAAATTTTCTGTCCCCCTTTTTTCTCTTTTTTTGAGATCCCTATTATGTGAATGTTATTATGCTTAATGCTGATTTCCTTTAACCTATTTTTTTAACCTATTTAAATTGCTGCTCAGCTTGGTCACTTTCCATTACTGTGACTTCCAGCTCACTGATCCATTCTACTTCCTCTAGTCTACTGTTGATACTCTAGTGTATTTTTTAATTTCAAGTATTGAATTCTTCATCTCTGATTGGTTCTTTTGTATTTTCTCTTTGCTGAAGGTGCAGGGATTTTCTGCTCTTAAGTTCAAGTATTTTTATGACCATTACTTTGAATTTTTTATCAGGCATATTGTTTATCTGTTTTATCTCTGTTTATCTCTTGTTATACTTCTTTTATTTGGGATATATTCCTTTGTCTCCTCATTTTGTCCAAGTCTTTGTGTCTCTATGTATCAGGAAAGTCAGTTATGTATCCTGCTGTTGAAAGCAGTAGCTTATGAAGAAGAGGTCCTATAATGCCCTGCAGTTCAATGTCCCCTGTTAACTGGAATCTCGTGCTTCAGAGGTGTCTCCCATGTGTTGTGTGCCCCCTACTCTTGTGGCTGAGCCATGTTTGCTTTCCATCATCTGTAATGTCCCAACTCTGCCTGTTGTGGGCAAGGTCTGGTCCCTGTGCCTTTAAGGGGTCAGTCTGGGGGCTTTGTTGGGCTTATTATAGGATCACACCAGATGCCTGCCCTCAGCCCATTTGCTGGGGCTGTGGTCACATGAAACTACAGGGTGTTTTCCCTGCATTGTCTCCTGAGAGGCTTTCATTGGTGGGTGAAGCCTGCAGTTAGACAAGATGTCTTACTCCAGTTCATCTGTTGAGGTTGCAGTGACCCCAAACTATAGGGCTCTGTCCTTGTGCTAGTCCCTGTGTGTTTGTTGTTGGTGACATTGGCTGTCAGATCAGTTGTCTTCTGGGTCTGCAGTTGAACTCATGTGTGTGGTTATCTTGCATTTTCCCCAGGACAAGAGTCATTTTAGAGAGTTGCTGGTCACTGTCATGGCCCAGAATGACCTGTATCGTGATCCACCTTGGAAGGACTCCTGCCAAGTGGGACAGGTTGGATGGGGTGGATGCTTTTTCATGTGGCCTTCCATCTATGATTAACTGTGGAGAGCTCGTTTGGCCTGTCTTCAGGTTGTTTTCTGAGCTAGTTGAATTAATGTGGCTGTTATCTAGGTGTATCCATGGGACAAGGTGAGCTTAGGATTCTCTTACTCTGTCCTCTTCCCAGGATCTACCCACCCACCACTCCCTGCCCTTTGGTTGCTTATAAGCCCCCCCCCTTTTTTTTGTCTCCAGTACTTTGTACTTTAGCTATAATGTTGCTGGAATTTATGCTTCAGTCTGCTGTTCCAAGTGAGGACCCATGCCTTGTAAAGCTTGAAAATTTAACTGTTTCTGTTGAATAATGCTTTCCCTCCTTTTTTACTTTTTTTAAAAGATTTAATTTATTTGACAGAGATCACAAATAGGCAGAGAGGCAGGCAAGAGAGAGGGTGGGAAGTAGGCTCCCTGCTGAGCAGAGAGCCTGATGCAGGGGTTGATCCCAGGACCCTGAGATCATGACCTGAGCTGAAGGCAGAGGCTTAACCCACTGAGCCACCCAGGTGCCCCTCCCCTTTTTTACTTTAATACATTTACTTACTATAATATCATTGCCAATGTATCAATTTTTCCATGCTAGATAAGTATACTACAGTATTGTGTATTTATTACATTGCGCATTAGATCTTTATAGCCTACTTACTACAAGTTGGTACCTTAAAAAAAAAAAATCAATTTTACCACCCCCTCCCATTCCCTGGTAATCACCATTTTACTTTTTTCTTTTATATATATAGGTTTTACTTTTTTTTTTTTTAAGGTTTTACTTTTTTAGATTCCACATGTGGGCAATGTCATACAGTACTTCTCTTTCTCTTTGACTTATCTCAAGATAATGGACTCAAGGTCCATCTATGTTGTCACAAATGGGAAGATCTTCCTTTTTTGTAGCTGAATAATACTATATTGTGTACATGTACCACTTCTCTTTTTATCCATCCATTGATGACATTTGGGTTGTTTGCATATTTTGGCTATTGTGAATGTTAAAATAATCATGGGGAGCATATATCTTGTATAAATCCTGTCTCTCTACCCCCCACTTTCTTTGGGTATATATCCAGAAGTAGAATTTCTGGTGTATATGGTAATTCTACTTTTAACATTTTGAAAAACCTCTGTACTGTTTTCTGCAGTGGCTGGACTGATTTATATTGTCACCAACAATGTATAAGGTTTCTCTTTTCCCTGTACCCTCCCTTGCAACTGTTTTGTCTTTTTGGTCATAGCCATTCTAACAGGCATGAGGTGATCTCTCATCTTGGTTTTGATTTACATTTCCCTGATTGGTGAGGTTGAATGTCTCTTTAAGTGCTTGTTGGAGATTGTGATGTCCTTTTCAGAGAAATATCTACTTGGTTTTTCCCATTTTTAATCATTTTTAAAATAATTGAGTTGCCTGTATTCTCCATATTCTGAATATTAATGCCTTATCCAATGTATGGTTTGTAAAAATCTTGTGCCATTTTGTAAGCTGTCTTTTCATTTCTTTGTTCCTTTGATATACAGAGGTTGTTAGTTGTCCCATTTTTTTTTTCTTGTTTGTGCTTTTGACATCACTTCCCTCCCCAAAATATTACCAAGATTAATAATCAAAGCCTCTTCTCTACATCTTCTTCTAGGAGTTTTATGGCATTGAATATATGCTTGTCTTTGACCCATTTTGAGTTAATTTTTGTGACTGGTATGAGATAGAAGTTGTTTCATTGTTATACATGTTTGTCCAGTTTTCCTAGCACTATTTGTTGAGACTATCCTTCCCCAATTAAATATTCTCGATTCCCTGTTCAATATTAGTCGACCACATATGTCAGGGTTTAATTCTTGGTTCTCTATTCTTTTAATTGTTCTGTGTGCCTATTTTGTACCATATTTTTATTACTATAGCTTTATAGTATATAAAGTATATAGCATAGTGTTTCCAGCTTTATCTTTTCTTAGGATTGCTTTAGCTGTTTGGGGTTTTTTGTGCTTCTACACAAATCTAGAATTCTTCTAGTTTTGTGAAGATGCCTTTGGTATCTTGATGGAGATCGCATTGGCTATGTAGAGGTTTTGGGTATTTTAACAATATAAACTCCTCTAATCCATGAGCAGAAAATATCTTTACATTTGTTTTTGCTTTGATTTCTTAAAGCAAAGGTTTGTAGTTTTCATTGTACAGATCTTTCTTGTATACTTCACTGATAAAGCTTATTTCTTTTTTATTATGTTAGTCACCATACAGTACATCATTAGTTTTTGATGTAGTGTTTCATGGTTCATTGTGTGTAACACCCAGTGCTCCATGCAATCTGTGCCCTCCTTAATACGCATCACTAGGCTCACCCATTCCCCAAACCCCCTCCATTCTAAAACTCTGTTTCCTGGAGTCCATAGTCTCTCCTGGTTCATCTCCCACTCTGATTTCTCCCCCTTTATTTTTCCCTTCTCCTAATGTCCTCCATGCTATTCCTTATGTTCACAAATAAGTGAAACTATATGATAGCTGACTTTCTCTGTTGGACTTCTTTAACTTAGCATAATTCCCTCTAGTTCCATCAGTGTTGATGCAAATGTTGGGTATTCATCCCCACCTTTTTTGGCTGAGTAATACTTCATTGTGTATATGGAACACATCTTCATTATCTATTCATCTGTTGAAGGGCATCTTGGCTCTTTCCACATTTTGGCTATTGTGGACATTGTTGCTATGAACATTGGGGTGCATATGGCCCTTTTCACTACATTTGTATCCTTGGGGTAAATACTCAGTGTAATTGCTAGGTCATAGTGTTCTATTTTTAATTTTTTTGAGGAACCACCACCCTGTTTTCCCAAGTGGCTGCACCAATTTGCATTCCCACCAACAGTGTAAGAGGGTTCACCTTTTCCCACAGCTTCTCCAACATTTGTTTCTTGTCAATTTTTGCCATTCTAACTGGTGTAAGGTGGTCTCTCAGTGTGGTTTTGATTTGAATTTCCCTGATTCCTAATGATGATGAACAGCTTTTCGTGTGTCTGATAGTCATTTGTATGTCTTCTTGGGAGAAGTGTCTGCTCATGTCTTCTCATTTTTTTACTTGATTATTTTTTGGGGGTGTTGAATTTGAGATGTTCTTTATAGATCTTGGATATCAGCCCTTTGTAGTGTCATTTGAAAATGTCTCCTCCCATTTTGTGGGCTACCTCTTTGTTTTGTTGATGATTTCCTTTGCTGTGCTGAAGATTTTTATCTTGATAAAGTTCCAAAAATTCAGTTTTGCTTTTGTTTCCCTTGCCTTTGCAGCTGTGTCTTGCAAGAACTTGCTGTGACTGATGTCAAAGAGGTTATGGCCTATGTTCTCCCCTAGGATTCCTATTTCACACTGAAGTCTTTCATCCATTTAGAGTTTATTTTTGTGTATGGTGTAAGAGAATGGTCAAGTTTCTTTCTATTGTATGTAGCTGTCCAATTTTCCTAGCACCATTTATTGAAGACTGTCTTTCTTACATTGGATATTTTTTCCTGCTTTGTTGAATATTGACCATAGAGTTGAGGGTCCATATCTGGGCTCTCTATTCTGTTCCATTGGTTTAGGTGTATGTTTTTGTGCCAGTACCATGCTGTCTTGGTGATCATGGCTTTGTAATAAAGCTTGAAATGAGGCAACATGATGCCCCAGCTTTGTTTTTCTTTTTCAACCTTTCTTTGGAGATTTGGGGTCTTTCCTAGTTCTATAGAAATTTTAGGATTGTTTGTTCCAGCATTTTGAAAAATGCTGTTGATAGTTTGGGATGGTGTTGGAAGTATAGATTGCTCTGGGCAGCATAGTCATTTTAATGATGTTTATTCTTCCATTCCATGAGCATGGAATGTTTTTCCATCTTTTTGTGTCTTCTTCAGTTTCTTCCAGGAGTGTTTTGTAGTTCCTAAAGTATAGATCCTTCACCTTTTGGTTAGGTTTATTCCAAGGTATCCTATGGTTTTTGGTGCTATTGTAAATGGAATCGATTCTTTAATTTCCCTTTCTACAGTTTCATTATTAGTGTACATTGTTAGCAACTGACTTCTGTGCATTGATCTTTGTATCCTGCCACTACTGAATTGGTATGTTTAAACTTATTTCTGACTATAGGAATAGGTGAATAAGAAGCTTTTATTTTTCTGGTGCTTCATTAGCGTAAAGAAATGCAATTGATTTCTGTATGTTGATATTGAATTCTTACATTCCAACAGCTTATATTCCAACAGCTTTTATTTATTTATTTATTTATTTATTTATTTATTTTTACTGATTCTTTGGGTTTTTCTAAATTTAAGTCTTATCAGAAAATGACAGTTTTACTTACTTTCTGATTTTTGGATGCCTTTTGTCCTGCCTCATTTCTCTAACAAGGATTTCCAGTACTATTTTGAGTAGGAGTGGTAGGAATGAACTCCTTTTGTCTTGCTCCCGATCTTAGGAGAAATGCTTTTCTTTCCATTGAATATAATATTGGCTGTGAGTTGGCCTTCAGATGCCCTTTATTATGTTAAAGTATGTTCATTCTATACCCTTTATTACATAAGGGTATTATATTTTGCCAAATGCTTTTTGTTGGATCATGTGGCTTTCCATCTGTTTTACTGATATGATATATTGCGGTTTTTTTTTTTAAGATTTTTTTATTTTAAAGACAGTAAGCCCATGTGAGTGGGGGAAGGGGCAGAAGGAGAGAAAGAGAATCTCAAGTTGACTCCTTGTTGAGTGCAGAGCCCATTGTGGGGCTTGATCTCAGGACCCTGAGATCATAACCTGAGCCAAAATCAGACTCCAGTGCTTAACTGACTGAGTCACCCACGACACCCCCAATTTTTGTTTTTTGTTTTTTGTATGTTGAACCTCCCTTGCATCTCAAGGATCTACTTTATCATGGTGTATAATCTATTTAATATGTTCTTCAATTGAGTTTGCTAATGTTTTTTGAGATTTTGCCATCCATATTCATCAGGGATATTGGTCTACAATTTTCATGTGGTATCCTTACCTGGTTTTGGTATTGAAATAACATTGGATGGAATGTTCTGTGTGCCTATTAAGTTCATTTGTTCTAAGTATAGTTCAATTCCAATGTTTCCTTAATTTTGTCTGATCTATCCATTGTGATAACAGGGTTTTAAAATCTCCCGCAGTTGTATTGTCTATTTCTCCCTTAAGGTCTGTTATTAATTGGATAATATGTTTTGGTGTTTGGGTGTTAGAAGCATAGTTATATTTCTTTCTAAAGCAATATTTTTATTGAAATTAACATACAATGTGTTATTAGTTTCAGGTATTCAACATTAATTTAAAAATTCTTTATGTAATGCTCATCACGTTAAATGTAGTTACCCATTGTAACATACAACGTTATTAAGATATTATTGATTATATTCCCAATGATGTACTTTTTATCTCCATGACTCACTTTTATGACTGGAAGTTTGTACCTATTAGTTCCCTTTACCAATTTCTCCCATCCCTCACAACTCCTCTGACCATCACATTTGCTTTCTGTATTTAAGACTGTTCATCTATTTTTTAGAGTTCACATATTAGATACATGGCATATGCTTTTATGTTCTATATAGGACTTATTTCATTTAGCAAAATATCCTTTAGGTTCATCCATATTTTGCAAGTGGCAAGATCTCCTTCTTTGACTAATATTTCATCGTATTATATATATGAACACATGAATGAAAAATGAACATTAATAAAGATGGGAGAATTATACTTCTATATCTCACATCTTTGTTCTTTTATCTATTGGGTGGCTTCCACATCTTGGCTACAGTATATAATGCTGCAATAAACATAAGAGTAAATCTTTTCACATTAGTGTGTATGTGTTTGTGTGTGTTTATTTGGAGATTCAACTTTATGGACATTCCAGGGAGAACATTAATAGGCATACAGACATTGTTAACTTACAGTATTTTATAAAAATCTTAATAGAAATATAAAGAACAGTATTACTTACCAAAAGTCCTATGACTCTACCTTCCCACTATCATAAATTTTTTGCAGTTACAAATATTATTTTTCCTATCATTTATTAAACTGAATTCCAGTATAATTAACATACAACGTTATATTAGTTTCAGGTATACAATATAGCACTTCAATTCCATACATCACCTTGTACTCATGACAAATATTCTCCTTAATCCCCATTGTCAATTTGACCCATTCCCCCGACCCCTTATACTCCCACTGTTTGACGGTTAAGAGTATGTTCCTGGTTTGTCTCTTTTTCCCCCTTTCCTTATTTGTTTTGTTCTTCTATTCCACATATGCATCAAATCATATGGTATTTGTCTTTAACATAGTTTGCTTAGTTTTATACTCTCCAGCTCCACCCATGTTGTAGCAAATGTCAAGATTTCATTATTTATTATGGCTGAATAATCAAGTGTGTGTGTGTGTATTATATACACACACATATACACATACATACATATACATATGTATGTATGTATGTCTTATATCTTTGTTTACTGATGGACCCTTGAGCTGCTTCCATAACCTGGTTATTGTAAATAATGCTGCTATAAATATAGGCATGCATGTATCCTTTTTTTTTTTAATATATTTTTTAAATTTTATATTTTTATCCCCAGGGGTACAGGTCTGTGAATCACCAGGTTTACACACTTCACAGCACTCACCAAAGCGCATGTATCCTTTTAAATTAGTGTTTTTGTATTTTGGTGGTAAGTACCCAGCAGTGTAATTACTAGATTGTGGGGTAGTTACATTTTTAACATTTTGGGGAGCCTCCATACTCTTTGACACAGTAGCTGAACGGGTTTGCCTTCCCAACAACAAAGGTTGTACAAAGGTGTGCAAAGGTTCCTTTTTCTGTTCATCCTCACCAACACTTGTTTCTTTTGTTTTTTGACTTTTGCCATTCTGACAAGTGTGAAGTGATACATTAGTTTAGTTTTGATTTGCATTTCCCCAATGATAAGTGACGTGCATCTTTTCATTTATCCATTGGCCATCTGTATGTGTCTTTGGAGAAATGTCTGTTTATTTCCTCTGCTCATTTTTAAAATTGGAAAAATTTTTTGGAGTGTAGAGTTGTATACGTTGTTTATATATTTTGGGTACTTACGCTTTATTGGATATATCATTTGGAGATACCTTCTCCAACTCAGTAGGTTGCCTTTTATTTTTGTTGACTGCTTCCTTTGCTGTGCAGGAGAGTTTTATTTTGATGTATTCCCAATAGTTTATTTTTGCTTTTATTTCCTTTGCCTCAGGAGAGGAAAGGATAGGAAAGTGTTACTATCATTGATGTCAGAGACATTACTACCTATGTTCTTTTCCAGGATTTTAACGGTCTCATGTTTCACAGTTTTTAATCCATTTTGAGTTTAATTTTGTGCATGGTGTGGGAAAGTGGTCCAATGTCATTATTTTTCATGTGGATGTCCAGTTTTCCCAACACCATTTGTTGAAGAGATGGTCTTTTTACCATTGAATGTTTTTGCCTCTTGTCAACAATTGACTGCATAATTTTGGACTTCTGGGATCTCAATTCTGTTCCATTGATCTGTGTGTCTATTTTTATGCCAGGAACATACTGTTTGATTACTACATCTTTGTAGCATATTTTGAAATCTGGGATTGTGATATTTCCAGTTTTTGTTGTTGTTGTTGTTTGTCATTTTTCAAGGTTGCTCTGGCTATTTGGGGTCTTCTGTGGTTTCATAGAAAGTTTAGGATTATTCTAGTTCTGGGAAGAATGTCATTGGCATTTCGATAGAAGTTGCATTTAATGTGTAGATAGCTTTGTGTAGTATGAACATTTTAACAATATTTCTCCAATCTGTATGTCTTTCCATTTGTGCCCTCTTCAATTTCCTTCATCAGTGTTTTCTAGTTTTCAGAGTACAGGTCTTTCACCTCCTTGGCTAAGTTAATTCCTAGGTACTTTATTTTTGGTGCAAGTATAAATGGAATTGTTTTCTTAATTTCTCTTTATGTTACTTTATTAGTGTATAGAAATAGACTTTACAGACTCATTCATCAGTTATAGTAGTTTTTTGGTGGAGTCTTCACAGTTTTCTATGAGTATCAAGTCATTTAAAGATGGTGAAAATTTTACTTCTTCCTTACCATTTTGGATGCATTTTATTTCTGGTCTGCTTGCTATGGCTAGAACTTCCAGTACTCGGTTGAATAAAAGTGGTGAGAGTGGACATCTTTGTCTTGTTCCTGACCTTAGGGGGAAAACTGTTTTCACCTGGAAGTATGTTTACTGTGGGTTTTTCACATATGGCCTTTATCACGCTGAAGTATGTTCCCTCCAAAACTACTTTGTTTGGAGTTTTTATCAAATGCTTTTTCTGCATCTATTGAAATGATCATACGGTTTTACCCTTTCTCTTGCTGATTTGTGAGTACTGAGCCACCTTTGCATCCTGGGAATAAATCCCACTTGATCATGTTGTATGGTTATTTTTTAATTGTTGGATTTGGTTTGCATCTTATTGAGGATTTTTGCATCTATGTTCATCAGAAATAGTGGCTATACGACTTTCTTGAGTGTGGTGTCTTTATCTGGTTTTGGTATCAGGGTAAATCTGGCCTCATACAATAAATTTTGAAGTTTTCCTTCATCTTTCTCTCTCTCTCTCTCTCTCTCTTTTTTTTTTTTTAACATTTTGAGGAAAAATAGGTATTAACCCTTCTAAATGTTTGGGAGAATTTATCTGTGAAGACTTCTGGGCCTGGATTTTTGTTCCTTGGGAGTTTTCTAATTACTGACTCAATTTTGTTGCTGGTAATTGTTCTGTTCAAATTTTGTTTCTTGCTGTTCTATTTTGGGAGGTTATGTTTCTAGGAATGTATCTATTTCTTCTAGGTAATTCACATAACTTTTCATAATACTACAATTGTTTATATTTTTGTGGTGTCAGTTGTTTCTCTTTCATGTGTGATTTGAGTTTTCTCTTTGAGTCTGGATAAGGGTTTATCAGTTTTGTTCTTTTCTAAGAACCAGCTCTTTCTTTCATTGATGTGTTCTTTGTTTCTATTTCACTTACTTTTGCTCTGATCTTATTCCCTTTTACTGGTTTGGGGGTTTGTTTTGTTCTTTTTCTAGACCCTTTAGGTATAAAGTTAGAGATTTTTCTTCTGAGGTAGGCGTGCATTACTATAAACTTCCCCCTTAGAATACCTTTTGCTGAGTCCTGAGGGTTTTGAACCATTTTGTTTTCATATACTTTTAGCTTTTCCAATTTTTTTTTTTTGGTTGACCCATTCATTGTTTAGTAGCATGTTATTTAACCTCTATGTATTTTTCCTTTTAATTTTTCCCCCTTGTGGCTGATTATTAGTTTCATAGTATTGAGAAAGGATCCATGGTATGACTTCAGCCTTTTTGAATTTGAGACTTGTTTTCTAGCTTACTATGTGATCCACACTAGAGAATTTTCCATGTGCACTTGAAGTTTTGTATCCTGATTTAGGATGGAATGTTATGAATAGATCTGCTAGATCCATCTGGTCCATTGCGTTATTCAAAACCACTGTTTCCTTGTTGACTTTTTTGTCTAGACCCATTTATTGGTATAAATAGAGTGTTAAAGAATGCTATGATTACTATCAATTACTTCATTTATGTTTGTTATTAGCTGCTTATATATCTGGGTGCATGTTGGGTACAAAAATATTTACAATTGTTATATATTTTTGGATTATTCCCTTTCATGATCCTATAGTGTCCTTCTTTGTCTCTTATTACAGTCCTTCTTTTAAAGTCTATTTTGTTCTATAGAAGTATTGCCACCCTGGCTTTCTTTCCACTTTCATTTGCATGATAGATGCTTTTCCATCCCTTCACTTTCAATCTGCATGTATCTTTAGATCTGAAATGAGTATCTTGTAAGCGGCATATATAGAACTCTTGCTTCCTTATCCATTTTGTTACCCTGTCTTTTGGGGTAATTAGTCCACTTAAATTCAATGTAATTGTTGATAGGTATGTGGGTTTTGGTTTTTTTTTTTTCCATTTTGTTACTTGCTTTACAGTTGTTTTTATAGTTCCTCTCCATTTCTTCTCTTGCTCTCTTCTCTCACGGTTTGCTGGCTTTCTTTAGTGATGTACTTGGATTGTTTTCTCTTTATTTTTGCATATCTATTACTGGGTTTTGATGTGTGTTTACTGTTAGACTGCTAGATGCAGAAGATACGAAAAATCTCTTCTATATTGGTCACTTAAGATTCAACCTATTCTCCACCCCCTACCCCCACATTTTAGGTATACAGTATCAGTCTCTACATCCCTCTATTTTGTGAGTCCCTTGACTGATTTTTATAGATATACTTAATTTTACTGCTTTTGTGCTTCCCACTTTTCTTACTCCTGGTTATGGTCTTTGCTTTCCACTAAAATTGTCCCATTTAATATTTCTTGTAGGGGATAGTTTAGTGGTCATGAATTCCTTTAACTTTGGGAAATCCTACCTCTTCCATTCTGAATGGTGAAGAGAATATTCTTGCCTGCAGTCCCTCCCCCTTCTATTCCCCCTTTCAGTACTTGGATATATCATGCCACTCCTGGCCTGAGAATTTCTGCTTAAAAATCTGCTTATAGTCTCACGGGTTTCCCCTGTATGTAATTGGTTTCTTGTCTCTTGATGCTGTTAAAATTCTCTTCATCACTATTTGTCATTTTAATTATGTGTCTTGGTATGGGCCTCATTAGGTTGATTTTCATTGGGGGGAAATCTCTGTCTCCTGGGTTTGGATTTGTTTCCTTCCCCAGATTCAGAAAGTTTTCAGCTCTTTTTCAAATTATATGGCCCTCCCCTCTTTTTATCTCCTCTTTCTGGGATCCTTATAATGTGAGTGCTATACTTGAGGATGTTGCTGATGGCCTTTAACAAACTCTCACTTTTAAAATTGTTGCTCAGCTTGTTACTTTCTATTACTGTGACTTACAGCTCACTGAGTCATTCTGCTTCCCCTAGTCCAATGTTGATTCTCTCTAGTGTATTTTGAATTTCAGCTATTGAGTTCTTCATCTCTGATTTGGTTCTTTTTTGTATTTTCTATCACTTTATTGAAGGTTTCACATATGTTCTGCTCTTAAATTCAGCAACTATTTTTATGACCATTATTTTGAACCCTTTGTCAGGCATATTGTTTATCTGTTTTAGTTGGATCTATTTTGTTTCTGTTCTGTTCTTTTTTTAGAATATTTTTTATTTAAATTCAATTTAGTTAACCTATAGTATATTAGTCTCTGGGATAATTCAGGAAGATGATGAATTCAGTGATTCATCAGTTCCATATAACACCCAATACTCATTACATCAAGTGCCCTTCTTAATAGCCATCACCAAATTACCCCACCCCCACCCACATCCCCTCCAATAACTCTCAGTTTCCTATAGTTAAGAGTATCTTATGGTTTGCTTCCTTCTGTTTTTTCTTATTTTTCCTTCCCTTCTCCTATGTTCATCTGTTTTGTTTCTTAGATTCCACATATGAGTGAAATTATATATGGAATTTATTTTTCTGATTTATTTCACTCAGCACAATACCCTCTAGTTTGATCTGTGTTTCAAATGGAAAGATTTTATATTTTTTGGATGGCTGAGTAATATTCTACTGTGTATATACCACATCTTTATCCATTCATCTGTCGATGGACACCTGGGCTTTTTCTGTAGTTAGCAACAATGTCCATAATAGCCACTAATATTGGCATACATGTGCCCTTTTGAATCACTGGGTGAATACCTAATACTGCAATTGCTGAGTTGTAGGGTAGCTTTATTTTTAACTTTTGAGGAACCTGCATACTGTTTTTCAGAGTGGCTGCTCTAGTTTGCATTCCCACCAACAATGTAAGAGGGTTCCCCTTTCTCTGCACCCTCACCAATGGCTAACTAATGTTAGCCATTGATGTTAGCCATTCTGACAGGTATAAGGTGGTATCTCATTGTGATTTTGATTTGTATTTCCCTGATGGCAAGTGATGTGGAACATGTTTTTATGTGTCTGTTAGCCATTTGTATGGAGAAATGTCTGTTCATGTCTTCTGCCCATTTCTTGACTGGATTCCTTGTTTTTGGGGGGTGCTGAGTTTGATAAGTTCTTTATAGATTTAGATTTTAGATACTAGCCCTTTATCTGATATGTCATTTGCAAATATCTTCTCCCATTCTGTTGGTTGCCTTTTAGTTTTGTTGGTTGTTTCCTCTGCTATGCAAAAGCTGTTTATCCTAATGAAGCCCTAATAGTTCATTTGTGCTTTTCTTCCCCCTTGCCTCTGGAGTTGTATCTAGTAAGAAGATGCTGCAGCTGGGGTCAAAGAGGTTGCTGTGTGTTCTCTAGGATTTTGATGGATCCCTGTCTCACATTTAGGTGTTTCATCCATTTTTTAGCTTATTTTTGTGTATGGTGTAAGAAAGTGGTTCAGTTTCACTTTTCTGCATGTAACTGTCCAATTTTCTCCACACTACTTATTGGAGAGACTGTCCTTTTTCCATTGGATATTCTTTTCTGCTTTGTTGAAGATTAGTTGACCATAGAGTTTAGGGCCCATTTCTGGGTTCTCTGTTCTGTTCCATTGATCTATGTATCTGTTTTTGGGTCAGCGCCATACTAGATGTTTACAGCTTTGTAATGGTGATTGAAGTCCAGAATTGTGATGCCTAGAGCTTTGGTATTTTTTTTTTTCCCTCCTTCAACATTAGTTTTGGCTATTCAGGATCTTCTGTTGTTCCATGTAAATTTTAAGATTGTTTGTTCCAGCTATGTGAGAATTGCTGATGTTATTTTGATAGAGAGACTGCATTGAACTTGTAAATTGTTCTGGGTAGCATAGACATTTTAACAATATTTGTTCTTCCTGTCCATGAGCATGGACTGTTTTTATATTTCTTTGTATCTTCCTCAATTATTTTCATAACCATTCTATAGTTTTCAGAGCAAAGATCTTTGGCCTCTTAAGTTTATTTCTAGGTATCTTGTTTTTGGTGCAGTTGTAAATGGGATCAATTCCTTGATTTCTGTTCTGCTTCATTGTCGGTGTATAGAAATGCAACTATCTGTACCACTTTTTTATTTGGGACATACTCCTCTGTCTCCTCCTCTTGTCTAAGTCTCTGTTTCTATGTATCAGGGAAGTCAGCTACATGTCTTGCTGTCAAAAGCAGTAACCTGTGAAGAATAGGTCTTATAGTACTCTGCAGTGCAATGTCCCCTGTTAACCAGGATCTGGTGCTTCAGGAGTATCTCCCAGGTGTGTTGTGTGCCCCCTACTCTTATGGCTGAACCACTTTTTGCCTTCAGACATCTGCAATTTTTCTCTTTGCCTTCTGTGGTTAAGTTTGGTTACAGTTTGGCTAGTGGGCCAGTGTGGGGCCACCCTGGGTTTGTGTTGAGTCAGACCAGGTATTTGTTGGAGATATGGTTGTACTAAATTGTAGGGCTTTTTTTCTCCTCTCTCATCCCCTAAGCTTTCATTGTTGGGTGGCCTTCAGTCACACCCATTGCTTGCTGCCTGTACACTGCTGTGGCTGCAGTCTGACTGGTGTATGTGGTTACTCTCGCTTTTCCCTGGAGCAGGAGCCACTTTGGAGTGGCACGAAATTCTACTGGGGCTGCTTGCACACTGGCAGTCTTGTGACACCCTCTGGCCAAGGGTGTATTGGAGGGGGCAGTTTTACTGGAGAATATGTAGGTGAGGCACATGATGACAGCAGGGCCCATGCTGGCCCGCTGCAAGAAGGGACCTGCATTTGCTGGGGAAAACTCTTGAGGCATTCTCTGTTGGAGGGGGATGATCCACAGAAGCACATGGGGATGAGATGTGCTGTTAAAAATCTTGGGGGGTTGTGTTGGCACTGTGCAGGTTCCTACAGATGTTTGTGTATCTAGGCTGGGGAACAGTGGAGCAAATGGCAATGCCAGCTTCTTTGTTCTTGACATCTCCTAACAATCCTTGCTGTCCCAGGACTTGTTATGGGATTAGTAAACATAGCTCCCTCCCATATTCTCCACGTGTTTTTCAAACTGCTGCTTCCTATGTTGTATCTCAATGGGACTGTTTTTGTGCTATCTCTTTAAGGGGAGGGACTGTTTTCTATTGCCTCCTGGCTCTTCCAGAGCCACATCTGCTGATTTTTAAAGTTCCAGATGTTAAGCTTGGCTGACTGCAAGAGCTCATGAAAATCAGTCTCTCTGGTTTTCAAAGCCAAATGTTATGGGGATTTGTCTTCCCTGTGTGGATTCCCTATGCCTGGGGTGCTCGGTGTGGCAGTCTGTTTTCTCTCCCTTCTCTATACTAGCTACTTGCTTCCTTCTTTCCCATAGATAGTCCTGGAGGTCCGTTTAGCCCTTGACTACATCCCCGCTCTTGCCTCTTTTTTACATTTTGCTGTGGAGAGTCTGAGCTGCCACTTTTGGGGTCATTTTCTGGGTTATTTGCACTGATATAAGTATTATCTAGCTGTATGTGTGGGGCACGTGAACTTAAGGTCCTCCTAGTCAGTCATCTTCACAGAAGTCTCCCTGGATCTTGTGGGTTTTTTTTTTTTTCCTCCATTTAATTATTCTCTACCTTTTCATTGGAGCATTTAGCTGATTCACATTTAAAGTAATTATTGATAGGTATATTGAATTTTGCTCATTGTTTTCTGATTTTATAATTCTGTTCCCCTCTTGCTGCCTTCCCTTATGGCCAGGATTTCTTTAGGGCTATGCTTAGATTCCTATTTTTTGTCTATTATAGGTTTTTGATTTGTAGTTAATATTGGGTTCATGTATAACTTATATGTATAACAGTCTCTATTAAGTTGAGTCTATATTAAGTTGAGAGCACTCAATTTTTCCTCCCACCTTCACATTTTATTTATGTCATATTTTCTCTTCTTGAGCATACTTTGACTAATTTTTATAAGTAAAACTGACCTTATTCTTTTATTTGATCTCCATACTGATAAACAAGTTATCAATCCACTACCTTTACTAGATGTTGGTCTTTCATAATTTTCTTTTACTTGTGGTCTTCTTTTTTCACTTAATTCTTCTTAACACTTACTGCAAGTTTGGCTTAATATTGATAAACTCCTTTAATTTTTTTTTCAGAAACTCCTATTTCTTTTTCTATTCTGAATGATAATCTTGTTGGACAGAGTATCCAGCTATGAGTTTTTTTTTCCTTTTCTTTTCATCCCTTTGAATATATCATACCATTCTCTTGTGGTTGCAAAATTTCTGCTGACAAATCAGCTGATAACCTTGTGGAGTTTCCCTTGTATTGAACTTTTTCTTTTGCTACCTTTAACATGTTCTTTTGATCATTACTTGGTTTTTCATATTATGTGTCTTAGTGGCTCTCAGTCCTTCCTGTACTTGAATGTCTGTTTCCTTCCTTGGAATTTTTTTAGCTATTTCTTCAAATAAATCTTCTCACTTTTCTTTCCTCCTTCTGGGATCCCTATAATACAAATGTTACACTTGATGGCACTGAGTTCCCTTAACATATTCTCAATTTTTCTTTCTTTGCTGTTCAACTTGGTTACTTTCCATTCCCTCTCTTCAAGATCACTGATCTGTTTTTCTGCATTCTCTAAAGTGCTGTAAATTCCCTTTAGTGTATTTCAGTTACTGAATTCTTCAGCTCTGACAGGTTCTTATATTTTGTTTCTCTTTGTTGAAGATATGAATTCATCCACCCTTTTCAAGTGCAGTGTGTTGTTTATGATAAGAACTTTGACTTTTTTGAGGCATATTACTTGCCTCCTGTTCATTTGGCTCTTCTGCTGTCACTTTTCTTATTTCATTTGGGACCATTCCTCTGTTTCCTCATTTTGTTTCTGTCTACTAGGGAGGTCAGCTACATCACCTGGTCTTGGAAGTATAGACATTGCTCAGAAGAGGTCTTGTACTACCTTGAAACACAATCCCTCCTGGCCACCAGAACCAGGCCCTTTGGAGGTGTCTCCTGTGTGGGCTGCATGCACCTTCTTATTGTGGCTGAGCCACTTTTACCTCCAACCAGCTGGCTGCTGGACCTATTTTGCCTGATGTGAGCACATTGCACAAGGTTTTGTCCCTGTGCTATTAAAAGGCTTGCTGTGGTTGCTGCAGGCTTATTGGTGGGTGGAGTTGGCAGTCAGGCTAGTCTGCAGTTAGCCTCTCTGTCACAGTTGTGAGCATGCCAAACAGGACTTATTCTCTGTGCAGCCAGCTAAGAGGCTGGGCTGCTGGTACTGGGTACACAGGTCTCCCCAGGGCAAGAGTCACTTGGAGGAATACTAGTCCTACTGAGTGTGGTGGGGCAGCCCATGCAAATGGGTTGGATGGGACAGGCCTACAGGAGAACACTGCCAGGCATGCGGTCCTAACAATGTCCCAGAGTGCCAGCACTGGCTCCTGCAAGCATCTGGCTATCTAGACTTGGGGTGAGGGGGAGAAGAGAACTGGTGCTGGCCAACACTCTTGTTCCCAGAGAAATCTTTTGAAGATCCCTGCCCCTATAGCACATGTTCTAAGAGTAGTCAACATATTTTCAGCTAAACACCACATACTTTTCAAACTGCTGCTTCTATGCCATGTCTAGGGCCAAGTTACTCATAGTGCTGGCTCTTTAAGGTCAGGAACTCAGTTTCCTTTTATCTTCTGGTTCTTCCATTATTAGGTCCTTATTTTCAAAGTACTCAGAGTTAAGCTCCAACTCATTTTCAAAGCTCCCAAAGTTAAGCGTTACTGATTTTCAAAGCCAGATGTTCTAGGGATTCATCTTTCCAGTGTCAGTCCTCCATGCAGGGGTGCCTGATGTAGGATCTGATCCTCTCCCTTCTCTGTGCTTTTGGTGTCCTCATTTGTGCCTGGTCTCACCATGGGTTTGGTTCCCAACTGTGTCTCTGCCCTTCCTACCACTTTCATGTGGTCTCTCTACCATTAACTGTGAAAGGTCTGTTCTGCTGGTCTTTGGGTCATTTTTAGAGTTAATTGGTTAGATGTACCTGTTAACTCAGTGTATCTATAAGACAAGATGAGCCCAGGATCCTTCTACTGTCATCTTGAGTCTCCCTTCTATATTTTCTTGAAGTATTGGCCCCTCTATCATTGTATAATGGCCTTTTTTTGTCTTGTTGTTCTTTTTGGCTTAAAGTCTGTTTTGTCTGACATAAGGCTATATCTGTCTTTTCATTTCCATTTGTTTGGAATATCTTATCTTTTCATTATGAAGCTATGTCTTTAGAGATAGAATGAATGTCTTGCAGAAGAGGTATTGTTGGGTCTCTTTTTTTTTCCCCCATCCAGTTACTCTGAGCCTTTTGATTGTACTTGCCAATCTACTTACCTTTAGGGTGGCTATTATGTAAAAATTTACTACCATGTGATCTGTCTCCTGGCTATTTCTTCTCCATTTCTTTAATTCCTTTGTCTACCTTTGTAAGTTGGTGGTTGGTACATGGTGATTTGTTCAATCTCCCCTTTTAAAATATTTTAGGTCTCTGTTCTAGAAGAGCTTGGTGGTTACCATGAGGTACATGTAAAATATAGATAAGTTACTACTATCAGAAAAGACTATTTTATCTTGATTCTTATAAAGGTTCCATCCTTCTAATATGCCTTTTATATATTTGATATCACAAATTTATGCTGTAATTTTATTATCAACTTGCAGTGGCTTTATATTTAACATTCTTTTAAACTTTGTAATAAATAGTTTATATATAAATCATTCTAAAAGAATTACAGTATTGTATATATTAAGTACAAATGGAAATTTTTTCCAGGATAGATTACATGTTAGGTGGCAAACGGTTTCAATCAATTTAAGACTGAAGTCCTGTTTAGTATCTTTTATGATTACAATTGCATGAAACTAGAAACCAATTCCAGGGCAAAAAACGAAAACAAACATGTGAGGACTAAATAACATGCTACTAAAAAGTCAAGATATCAAAGAAGAAATAGAAAATACTTAGAAATGAAACTAGAAACATAATGGTGCAAAATCTATATGACACAGGAAAAGCAGTCCTAAGAAGGAAATTTATAACAACATAGTCTTACCTCAGGAAACAAAAATCTCAAATAACCTTATATATTAAAAGAAATAGAAAAAGAACAAAAAAGCCCCAAATGAGAAGAAATAACATCAGAAACAAATGAAATAGATCTATAGAAATAGAAAAAGATCAATGAAACCAAGAGCTGTTTATTTGAAAAAGAAAAAACTCCAAAAATTAGAAGTGAAAGAGGGTTATAATCAACCTCACAGAAATACCAAGGGTAAGAGCCTAGTATGAATAATTATACAACACCAAATTGGGCGACCCAGAAGAAATGGATGAATTTCTGAAAACATTACAATCTTCTAAGACCAAATCAGGAAGAAATAGAAAATCTGAACAGACTGATTACTGGTGATGAAATTGAATCAGGGGTGCGGAGGGGGACCCAAAACCAAAAACCTCTTAAGTCCAAAACTAGCAAACATTTAAGGGAAAATTAATAGATTTTCTTCTAGAACTCTTCTAAAATACTGAAGAGGAGGGAATACCTCAAAATTAATTCTATGAGGCCAGTATTGCCTAATCCAAAATCCAAAGACACTACAAAAAAGGAAAATTACAGAATATCCCTGATGAACATAGATGGAAAAATTCTGAAAAAAATAAGCAAATCAAGTTCACCAATACAACAATCAAGGTAAATTTATTTCAGGGATCTAAGAATAAGTCAAAGTCTATTAATCAACCAACATGATATGCCACATTAACAAACTCAAAATGAATTAAAGACCTAAATGTGAAACTGAAACCATAGGACTCCTAATGAAAACAGGCTGTAATCTCTTGAATATCACCCTTAGCAATATATGTATGAATCGGTCTCATCAGGCAAGTAGAACAAAAACAAAAAGAAACTACTGGGACTGTAACAAAATAAGGTTTTGTACTGTGAAGGAAAACATAAAAGCAAAAAGGCAACCTAATGAATTATAAAGATACTTGAAATGATATATCCAATAAGGGGTTAATAATTAAATGATATAAAGGACTCCTACAAGTCAACACCTAAAAATTAACAATCTGATTAAAAAACAGGCAGACAACCTGAATAGACATTTTTTCTAAAGAAGACCTATAGAAGGCCAACAGACACGTAAAAATATGCTCAATATCACTAATCACTGGGGAAATGCAAATGAAAACCACAAAGAGATATCCCCTCATATCAGCCAGAATTGCTGGTATCAAAAAGGCAAGAAATAACAAGTATCGTTGAGGATTTGGAGAAAAGGGAACATGTGTGCACTGTTGGTGGGAATATAAATTGGTGCAGCTGATGAAGTTCTAGAACCTAGGTGAGGTTTGGTGGGCTGAGGTCCGGAGCCGGTGACCAAGAAAGAATTCTTGAGACATCTTTGGTGCAAAATGGTGGTTTATTAAAGCATGGGGACAAGACCCATGGGCAGGAAGAGTTGCTGCTCCAGGTTGTGAGGGATGGCAGGTTATGTACCTGCGGTTGGGGAAGGTAAGGGGAAGGAAGGTTTCAATGGAGTTTTCATATGCTAAAGAGGGGATGTCTGAGGCCTACCTGAGGCCTTGCCCTTGGGGCTTGATCAATGTTGTCTTTAGACCAGCCATTAACATTAAGATAGTTGGGAGACTTTTTGGTGGGATGTCACAATCCTGCTATCAATCGTCTTTGTTAGTGAGATTTAGGACATTTGTAACCAAGGGAGACTCCTGTCTTGCAGGATTGTGATCTCTGCAAGTTAACTATTTGCTTATTGTTCATGGCAGTCAGGGCTGCCTGAGGGATGCTACACATAGGACTGTGAGGGAGCGGATGGAGAGGGGGGTGCAAGGTGCCAGCTTTTGCTTTGTCTTCAGCCAGCCTCGTGCTCCCTCATCACTACAGAAAACCTCATGAAGTTTCCTCAAAAAATTAAAAATAGAAATACCATGTGACTCAGTAATTCTTCTGGGTATTACTTGAAGAAAGCAAAAACACTAACTCTAAAAGTTATATGCTCTCTTACTTTTATTGCAGCATTTACAATAGCCAAGATATGAAAGTAACCTGAATGTTCATCAGTAGATGAATGGCTAAAGATATGGTTATGTATACATGATAGAATATTATTAAGTCATACAAAAGAACAAACCTTGCCATTTGTGTAAAAAAGGATGGACCCAGAGGATATTACGTTGCATTAAATAAGAGAAAGACAAATACTATGATTTCACCTACATGTGGCATCAAAAGAACAAGAAAACACCCTCCAAACCCCCTAGCATTCTAAATACAGAGAACAAAATGGTGATTGACTGAGGGGAGGTTCATTGGGGATGGGCTAGGCAGCTAGATGAAGTACATTAAGAGGTACAAATCCCTAATTATAAAATAAGTCCCAGGCATGAAAAAATACAGCATAGGTAATAGTAATACTGTAATAACCACACTTATGTTGAGTGTTTCAAAATGTCTATAATTATAGAACCCTTATGTTGTACACCTGAAACTAGTATGTTCACTATGATGAAGTCCCAGAACCTAAGTAAGGTTCGGTGGGGTGAGGAGGTTTGGAGCCGACGACTAAAGAAAGAATTCTTAAGATGTTGTTGGTGCAAAATGGTGGTTTATTAAAGCACGGTGACAGGACTGTGGGCAGGAAGAGCTGCTGCCCCGAGTTGTCAGGGTGGGCATGTTATATACCTTGTGGTTGGGGGAAGGGGAGGGGAAGGGATGGGAGGTTTCAACAGAGTCTTCACATGTTAGGGAGGGCCTACAAGGTGCCGGGGGACGCCTTGCCCTTATGGCTTGATCAATGTCGTCTTTAGGTCAGGCACTAACATCAAGATAGTTGGGAGATTCTTGGTGGGGTGTTATGATCCGGCTGTCATTTACATTCCCTCTTACCTCAGTCTCCTCCAGTTTATGGTGGGAGGGCTTCAGGAACCAAGAGTTATTTGCCTCTGGAAATTTGTGCTATTGATAAGGTAACCTCCCTGTTTAGGTCTCTAGGACATCTGTAGAGCAAGAGAGATTCCTGTTGTGCAGGATTGCGATCCCTGCAAGTTAACTATTTATCGTTTTATGGCAGTCAGGGGTGCCTGAGGAATGCTACACATATGGAGGGGAGCGGGTGAAGAGGGGGTGCAAGGTGCCAGCTTTTGCTTTGTCCTCAGCCAGCCTCCTGCTCCCTCATCAACTATACTTCAATTAAACATAAACAACACAACAGTATTTTCCTTTTATCACTTTAATCAGTGTTTTGTGTACTTTTACCTTTTCCGTTCTGCTTTGAAGAGTTCCTTGAAAAATTATTTTTAAGTCAGGTCTAGTAGTGGCAAACTTCTTCAGTTTTTGTCTGTGAATGCCTTTACTTCTCTTTCATATGAAAGAAAACTTTGCTAAATAGAGATCCTTGGCTAGCAGTTTTTATCTTTTAATATTCTGAAAATGTCCTTCTGTTCTTCCTGGTCTTTAGAGTTTCTGCTGAAAAATCTGTTGGTACCTTTGTAGGTTACTGTATTCCCCCCCTCAACTGCCTTTGAAATTCTTTATCATATAGGCGTTGACAATTTTAAGATATCTCAGAAGGTATTTTCTTCATTGAGATAATGAGGTGTTTTATTAATTTCATGGACTTGTCTATCCAATTCCTTCTCCAGATTGGGGAAGTTCTCAGCTATTAATTTTTTAAATACATTTTACTCTGTTCGTTTCTCCCTTTCTTATTTTTCTGAAATATCCGTTATTTGTACACTGGCTCCATTAATGGATTCAGGCATTCTTGTAGATTTCATCAGTTTTTAAGTCTTAGCTCTCTCATCTTCCACCTGAATCATTTATAGGTCTGTATCCACAAGCTTGTTAATTTTTCTCTTCAATATGATCAGTGTTTCCAATGCATTCTAATACATTCTTCATTTCATCTGAATTCTTCAGCTCCAGAATTATTTATTTTCAGAATTTCAATTTCTTTGGTAAATTACTCCTGTTGTTAATTTTATTCCTGAGATCATTCTATTGCCTTCTGAGTTTTCTCGTAGTTTGTCATATTTCTTCATAATAGCTATTTCACATCCCTTATCAGTTATATCACAATATTCCAGGTCTGGAATTCGGTTACTGGAAAATTGTCATTTTCTTCTTGTGATACCATATCATTGTGATTTCCCACCCCACCATGGTATTTAATGAGACCTACCTCTGATACTGCATTTGAAGTAGCAAAAACCTTTCTTCAACAAGATTTTGTTTACTTTCACTACAGCTATTCAACAGGCTGGTAGTAAAGAGCCTTTTGTTTTCCAGGAAGTGGCCCCTATAGCACAAGCTTTTAATCCCTTATCAGAGCTGAATACCCCCTAAGGTTGGGAGCAAAGGCATTAAAAAATAAAAACAAAATGGTGGTAGCAGAGCAGGAGAGGCCTGTACCTAGTATTTGGGCCTTTGGGTGTGCATACTGCCTGTTGTGGGGGAGGGTCCTCTAGTTGGGGGGGGGGGTCTCACCACCTTGCTCTCTGTACCACCTCCCTCATTGCACCATTTCCTGCATAGTCTAATCTACCTCCTTTAGTGGTCCCTAGTGTGTTGTGCCAGGTGACTTTTTTTACCTCTTTGATTATGGGTGCCCCATTAGTTGTAAATCAAAGGGAAGAGGAAAAGCTGCCATCACAATGCTCCTGGGTCAGATTATCTTCCATCCCCTTTTTTCAATGACTACTTTCAGAACTTGGCATCAAATACATGTTTGATCTCTCTCTTTACTTAGTTCATGCCTTTTGGTAGTACTTTTATAATTTCCATCTCTTTACTTTTCTCTACAGTAGAGTGTTTCTTTAGTGCTTTCTTCTGGTTTACTTGTTTTCTCATTAGTTGCCTCTATCTAATCCACTGACCAAATTGACACTGGGGTATTTAGTTTCAGTACGTTTTTATAGTTTCTATTGCTTCTTCTATCTCCTTAATTTTTCAGCTTATTTTGTATTGCTTTCAAATTCTCCTAGCTTCAATTTTCCATTGATCATTTGCAGACATACCCTTATTGTGTTTCATTTTCTCATTGGATTTATAATTTTGATTGTGAATTCCTTGCCACTAGAGATGGTTTCATCTATAGCTGGCCATGGACATTTCTTGTAGTAGGATTTTTGTGTTTGCTTTAGCAAGGGTTTAGGAGTTTTTTGGTTCAAGTCCGGTCATATATTCCTTTCTTGACCTGGGTTTTTTTTTTTTCCCCAGTTAGTCATATAATTTTGGGCGATGTGTTCATAGTTTCTCTATTTCTATTTGAATTTGTTCATTTTTTTCCTTATCCCTATCGCCGGGAGAGTAAATTTCCTTGCTCCCCCCCCCCCAAGCATATGAGGAAAATGTTGTTTTCATCTTGAAGATAGTGTAGATCTTGTAGCTCCAGGCTTTATGTGGGGTTTAAATCTAGCTCCCCAACTTCAAGGTTTGATGCCCCATGTGGTTTATCAAACCCTAACCCCCTAGAACTTCAGTTTGGGCTCCATACCCATTGGAGGTATAGGTGATAAACTCCTCCTCACTGTGGTTGTTTACCTGTGAGCTGCCTTTTATTTTTGGAACTCTGCTCTTTCCTTTGTTTTAGTTAGTTTTTTTTTTTTTTAAAGCTCAGTTTTATAATTTTTAGATAACCTTTTCCCCACTATTTGTCATGGAAAGTGGGGGCCTCTGTGTCTTCTCAATCTATCACTTAACTAGAGGCCTTCTGTGCATTGCTTCTGCAATTGAAATAAATAAAATGTAATAAAGTCTTCCAATTGTTTCACATGCTTCATATTCCCTTTGGTAGTTTAAACAGTCTAAATAAATGGTGTTGAGACAAAAAGTTTTTATAACCATGTTATGACAGGTCTGAAAAGAAAAACATTTGTAGGGTTTCTTTGCTAGGATAGAGACGAAAAAGAGGCGATGTGTAGGGGTTTGGAATCAGACATGTTCCCAGTCATGGGAACTGTGTAGGTATACGAGCATGGGCTTTGGAATATAAGCTCCATGAGAGCAGGCATTTAATTTTCTGAGCCTTTGTATCTTCATCTATAAAAGTAATATTGCCCAAATTGTTAGATTGTTCTACCTAGAGGGGGTGTGTCAAATTCCAGGCAGTTGTGTCCTAAACATGTCGTATATGGTTCTAAAACTGGGAGGACCATGGTTTGATTCAGAATGAATCAAGATGGTTCACAAAAAATTTTACAAATAGACATTTCTAAGACTCCTTATGTGTTGTGAATTTTCCAATCATTCAGATAGTTTTGTTCACTTCCACCTTTCTTCTACTTTATCTACATCTCCTGTCTAAGAAAGCTGTCAAGATGGAACGTGGTTCTCCTGGCCCTATGCCCAGGGCTCTTATCTCTCAGTCCTTCATGTTATGCCCGTTCATATATTTCTTCCCTCACAATTAGTGCCTGTTGTCCTTGTCATCCTTTCACTTCATAAGGCAGCACCCAGCTTGCTGTCTGCTGTCATCCTTAGCTTGCTCTCATCATCCTTCGAATGCTTTATAAAGGTCAATTTGGAATAAAATCTTGCCCTACTTCCCATCCTCCCTCCTTTTTTCTGTAACTAAATTGTCTCTGCAACTCAAGGCCACTGCTAGAAAAATTTTTATCCTCCACTGACTTCCAAATGACTGGATAGCTCTGTTATTTATCTTGCCTCTTTAAGAACATAATTTTAGACCTACATGTGATTTAGAAGTCTTTGTTGAGGGGAGTTTGTTTGGTTTAACCTTTTTATTTATTTTATTTTTTTTTTTAAAGATTTTATTTATTTATTTGACAGAGAGAGATCACAAGTAGACAGAGAGGCAGGCAGAGAGAGAGAGGGAAGCAGGCTCCCTGCTGAGCAGAGAGCCCGATGCGGGCCTCGATCCCAGGACCCCGAGATCATGACCTGAGCCGAAGGCAGCGGCTTAACCCACTGAGCCACCCAGGCGCCCTGGTTTAACCTTTTTAATCTATGTGCTGACTTTCAGCTTGTGAACAATTGAAATACTTTCATTGATTTTTTTTTTTTTTTTTTTTTCCTCCTACCATGTGTTCATGCCTGGGCCAGGAGCAAATAACAAAGTAAAAGTTTTGATCTTTGACTTTGAGAAGAATACAGTTTTGTTGGGGAACAAATCACAATGGCTGGATAGGATAGTATCTAATAATGTATCATTGAGTGGGAAATTATGTGATTCAGACTATAAGAGCCCCATGAATTCAGAGAGGAGAGATGAAATTTCATGGGGTAGGAGATTCTTCAACTGAGCCTTGGAGTGAAGATTTGGACAGGCAGAAGAATTACAGAAGTGGAACACAAGTGATTTTGAAGCATGGTGTCCACATGGGACAGGGAGGACACTCCTTTTACAGAGCAGACTTGATGCTGGCTGGTTAAGGTAGACAGACTGTAGAACGCCTCCACAAGATGAGAAGTACTCTTAGAAGAAAACATATAAAGAACAGATTACAGAGGAAAAAGTTGTGTACCATTTTGGATCCCCTTTGATTGTCTTGGTCTTATACTATCCACTCCACCTAAACTTCACACTCCCACTAACTGTCTGGCTTGGCCAGTGCCAATTGTAGAGAATTCTCTCTTCCCACTCAAGGCTGTTCAACATCCACACCTTCAGTGGAAGCCTTTACCCACAAAATCTCTGAAAGGGTTTATACCTCTCCTTTAGCTTGTTTTGGTTACATATGCTTATTCCACAGTAATGATGACTGTTCTGAGTGGGCTTTGTGCCCAATACTTTGTCCCTTGATCCATTGTGATGCTGTGGGGGAATTGGGGGCACTTGCCATTTGGACTATAGAACAACCTCTGCCAGTACAGAAATTGGGGGCTCCATGGCATTCCCTATGAATCAAGCTCAGACATACCCTGGCACCACAGCAGCTCAAGGTTTGCTCTCCACTGTCACATGGGCTACTCGAACCTAAGCAGTGACCAAGTGCAAGCCAGCTATTGGTTAGGAGTGGAACAGTGAAAGCTGAGCTTCTAGGTGGGTACCAATGGATTATAAGAAATTCAGCTTCTTAGATTATTTCTTGCATTTGCTCTCCATTATTTCCTTGATCCTTCTACCCCCATGTCTTCTCATTCTCAGGAGGGACAAATTCCATTACTTGCTGTTAAAAACTGGGAAGGAGGCTTTCTGGGGAGGACCGGGAATTTGTTTTGGAAATGTGGGTGAGATAGCTATTTAACCTGCAAGTCATGGTCAGTAGGATATACAGGTCTGGAGTTTGGGCGAACCGTTAGGTAAACCAGGGAGTCCTAAGCCAATGGATAGTATTAAATCCTTGGAAACCAGATGAGGTGGAGAAGAGAGAATGTCTAAGCACTAAGCCTTGGGACCCGCAGCCTGGCATTGTGACATTAGAAAGAGGGGAAAGTTTGAAGAAAGTACTGCTAGGGAAACAGGGAGACAGGAAGAAAAGCAGAAGTGTGATGTCCTGGAAAACTATATGAAGAAGGAAGGAGTGACTGGCTGTCCTGAGTGCTGCAGATACAAGATGAAGACTGTGGCATCTGAGACAGCAAACGGACATCTTTGTTAGTTGAAGAATTTCACCGAAAGGAGGATGAGGAAATGAGCTGGTAGCTTATAGAGAAAGAAGTTGGGCCAAGAAAAGGATATTTTTAAGAAGAGAGGAAAAAATGCAGTGTCGAATGTCAATAAAGAGAAAAACTGTCAATGCACAAGGGACAGGAAAGATTTTCTGGAATGCTATGAGTGTCCTGACTGGAATACAGACTAGATGCTAAGTGATCTAGCAGCCATCATGGGCCATGAGGTGACATGCTAATGAAAGCAGAATAACAATATGGAAAGAGCCTGGATTCTTAAATCATAGAGCTGCCATACAAGCTCTATATTGCCAACTTCTGGACTGACCTTTTTTACATCTACGAGCAATAAACCTCTTTCCTTCTAATATGTTCTTAAGAAAAAAAATTCCAACGTATAAAAGTTTAAAATTCCACAGTGAACACCTACCATCTAGTTTCCATAATATTTCTTCTGTATTTGTTGTATATATTCATCTCTCTACCCATCCATTGATCCATCTTTTGGAGGGACAGTCCAAAGTGAATTTAGGTGTCTTGTACATGCCACCCCCAGTCACTTCAGTATGTATACCCACTACCTAGAGTTTAATATCTGCTTACATCTCTTACATTTTTGTTTGATAGTAAAGATTTACATGAAGTGAAATGGTTGCTCTTAATGTAACATTTCTTAAATTTTAATTCCAGTATAGTTAACATCAGTGTTATATTAGTTTCAAGTATACCATAAAGTGATTCAACAATTTCATACATCATTTGGTGCTCATCACACGAAGTACATTCCTTAATCCCTATTACTTATTTCGCCCATGCCCCCAATGCCCTTGCCTCTGATAACCCAGTTTGTTTGCAATAGTTGAGAATCTGTTTCATGGCTTCACTCTTTGTCCTTTGCTCACTTTTCTTAAATTCTACAAATAAGTGAAATCATATGCTATTTATCTTTCTCTGAATTTATTTCACTTAACATTATATTCTAGTTCCATCCACATTGTTGTAAAGGCAAAATTTCATTCTTTATGGCTGAAAAATATTCCATTGTGTGTATATCTACCACATCTTACTGTGATATTTAATTTCTTTGTTTCTCTTGACGTATAATTGACATGTCCCATTAGTTTCAGGTGTACAACATAATGATTTGATGTTTATATATATCGTGAAATTATCACCACAGTAAGTCTAGTTAATAGCCGTCACCACACAGTTACAACATTCTGTTTTCTTATAATAACTAAGATTTAGTCTTAAAAACTTTCAAATATGCAATACAGTTGTATCAACTATAGTCATCATGCTGTACATTATATCCACATGACTTATAATTGGAGGTTTGTAACTTTTGACCTATTTTGCCAACCTTCCACCCCACTCCGCGTCTCTGGCAACCACCAGTATGTTCTCCCTATCTAGGGCGAGCTTGTTTGGCATTTATCTTTTTCTGACTTACTACACCTGGCATAATGCCCTCTAGTCCATCTTTGTTGTTGCAAACGGCAGGATTTCCTTTTTTTTAATTCTTGAACAATATTCCATTGTATATATTACATTTTCATGATCTGTTCTTCCATGGATGGACCCTTGGTTTGTTTCCATATTTTGGCCATTTTAAATAATGCTGCAGTGTACATGGAGGTGCATATATCTTGTGGAGTTAGTGTTCTGTTTTAGATAAAAAGTAGAGATAGGATTACTAGATCATATGTTAGTTCTATTTTTATTGTTTTCTAGAGGAGCATCCTGTTTTTCATAGTGGCTTCTCAATTTGCATCCCCACTAACAATGTACAAGAGTTCTTTTTCTCTGCATCCTTCCCAACACTTGTTCTTGTCTTGATACTAGCTGTTCTAATAGGGGTGAAGTGATATCTCATTGTGGTTTTGATTTTTATATTTCCCTGATGATTAGTGATGCTGAGCAACTTGCCATGTATTTATTACCTATTGGTAGGTCTTCTTTGGAAAAATGTCTATTCAGATCCTCTATCCACTTTTTAATCAAAAATTGCTTTTACTATTGAGTTTTAAGAGTTCCTTTATATATTTTAGATATTATGCCCTTATATATATGGTTTGGAAATTTTCTTTAGTAGGTTGGCTTTGCATTTTGTGGATGGTTTTCTTTGCTGTGCAGATTTTTAGTTTCATGTTGCCTCATTTTTTTTGTTTGCTTGTTTTTGTTTTTGCTTCTGCTACCTTTATTTTTGGTGTCTGACTCAGAAACTCATCACCAAGACCGCTGTCAAGTTTATTGTCTGTTTTCTTCTAAGAGTTTTATGGTTTCAGGTTTCACATTTAGGTCTTTTCATGGGTGTTCAGAATTTGATCTTTATCTAGCTGTGTTCAAGTGAGCAGTCAGGCTCAGGGTCACCCTATTCCTCCTCTATCTCTTATCTATCACCCCTTCACATTGGGGTCTTTAATCCATTTTTGAGTGAACTTTCGACTGTAGTGCTAAGATAGTGGCCAGATTCATTATTCTGCATACAGATGTCCAGGTTTACCAATTATTGAAGATACTGTTCTTTCCTCATTGCATATTTTCATCTGCTTTGTAAATCAGTTTGAAATCAGTATGGTGGCTTCAGCTTTGTTTTTTCTCAAGATTACTTTGGCTATTTGGGTCTTCTGTGGTTTCATACAAATTTTAGGATTACTTGTTCTAGTTCTGTGAAAAAATGCAATCTTTATCAAAATTCCAATGGCATCTTTATTGTAGATCAACAATCTATAGATTGTTTTGGATAGTATGACTTTTTAACAGTCGCAGTTTATGAGCATGATACCTTTCCATTTGTGTCCTCTTCAGTTTCTTTCATTGATGTTTTGTGCGTTTCAGTGTAGAAATCTTATTCTTTCTAATGCAAATGAGGTTGGCAATGAGATTGTTTTCTTAATTTCACTTTTTCTGATTTGTTAGCATAAAGAAATGTACCTATCGAAAGGAATAAATGAAACAAGATGGGATCAGGAGGCAGACAAACCATAAGAGACTCTTAATCTCACAAAACAAACTGAGGGTTGCTGGCAGGGAGGAGGGTCAGGAGAGGGTGGTTGGGTTATGGACACTGGGGAAGGTATGTGCTATGGTGAGTGCTGTGAAGTGTGTAAGCCTGGTGAGTCACAGACCTGTACCCCTGGGGCTTAGAATACATTACATGTTTATAAAAAATTTTAAATAAAAGGAAATGTACCTATCTTTTGTATATGGATTTTTGTGTGTCCTATAACTTAATTCACTTATTTCTAACGGGTGTGTGTGTGTGTGTGTGTTCTTCATGACTTTCTGTATATCATATGTCATGTACAAATGGTGACAAGTTTTGCTTTTTCAGGGTGGGTATCTTTTTTACTGTTTTTTGTTGTTGTTGTTGTTGTTGTTGTTTTTGATCTTGCCTAATTGCTCTGGATAGGACTTCTAAATACTATGTTGATAAAAGTAATCCTTGTCCTATTCCTGATCTTAGAGGAAAAGCTTTCTGCTCTTTACTGTTGAGTATGATGTTAACTGTGGGCTTGTCAATAAATCCTTTATCATGCTGCAGTACATTTCTTCTCTACCCACCTTTTTGAGAGTGGGTATAGATAATTTGATTTTTGGCAGATGATACACCTGTATAACCTAAATCCTCACCAAAATATAGAGCAATATCATTACTCTAGAAAAGTTCCTCCTGCCTGTTCCCAGAATACCCTTGCTTGCACTTCCTTCCCCAGAGGGAACTGTTGTTTTTGTTCTGACCATGTATTAGTTTTCCCTATTCTAAAACCAGATAAATGGAATCTTGTTTATATATCCTCTTTGATTATGCTCATGTAACGTAACTTTTTGTGCAGGAAACTATTTTCCCACTTAGCCATGCTACTGAATTTATCAATAGCTCATTCTTTTCTATTGACAAGCAATATTCTATTCTATGAATATACTAAAGCTTGCTTAGTCTTTTGTTGGTGGACACCCAGATCAGGTGCCTATTATAAACAAAAATACAAACATTCTAATACAATTTATAGACCTTCATTTTTGTCTTGTATGGAGTTCCTGGGTCATTTTTTTTTTCCAGAGCAGTTGCACTATTTTATATTCCTACCAACAATGCATGCAGGTTGCAGTCATACTACATCTATTCCCACATTTGTTGTTGCCAGTTTTTTTAAATGTAGCGACTCTAGTGTGTGTATAGAGATACTTCATTGTGGCTTTAATTTGCATTTTCCTGATAACTATTTTTGCTTTGTTTTAATGTGCTTTTGATTACATATGCATCATCCTTTATAAAGTATCTATATCTTTCCTCCATTTATTTGATATTTTTGTTTTTTGTTGAGTTTTTGAATTGTTGATTCATGAGCTATTAGTTTTGTAGATATGGTTTTCCTGTGTACAGCTTGTCCATAATTTTCTTAATGATAGCTTATGATCAAAAAGTTTTAATCTTGAAGAAATCTGATTTATGAAATTCTTGTTGATTACTGCTTTCTAGCCTATCTGAAATTTTTTGCTTACCCTCACATTGCAAAGATTTGTTTTTATTTTTTTTAAGAAGTTTTATAATTTTACAACTAGGATTACAATCCATCTTGTCTTAGTGTTTATGTATCATATGAAGTAAGGGGCCAAGATTCATTGTTTTCCATATCGGTATCCTTCTAGCCCCATTAGTTTAAAATGGTGTATTTCATTTATTAAAATTTTCTCATCAGTGTTTTATGATTTTCAATATAGAGATCTTACATGTCTTTTATTTATAAACTAAACAGTAAGGGTTTTGTCTTATGGTATTGTAAATTGTTTTTATTCCATTTTTCAATTGTTTGCACACTTGTATATAAAATACAATGGACTTTTGCCCATTTATATGGCCTGGTCTTGGTAAACTCACTTATTCTAGTTTTATAGATTTTTTTTAAAGGATTTTCTATGCAACTAATGATATCTTCATATAAAGACTTGAAATTTTTCAAACCTCTGTTACTGCTGCAACTAACAGAAAGCAACATCATATTGAACCCTATTTATTTATTTTTACATTTTATTTTATTTTTCCAGTGTTCCAAGTTTCATTGTTTATGCACCACACCCAGTGCTTCATGCAATATGTGCCTCCTTAATACCTACCACCAGGCTCACCCATTCTCTTACTACCTACCTTCCAAAACCCTCAGTTTGTTTCTCAGAGTCCATAGTCTATCAGGGTTCATCTATCCCTCTGATTTCCCCCCACTTCACTTTTCCTTTCCTTCTCCTAATACTGAACCCTGTTTAATCATAGAAGTAGCACTAGTGGAATTTGATTAAAGAACCAATGCCAAATACAATGAATCTCATTACAGTACTTATAGTTTTCAAAAATGCTTCCAACTAAATGTTCAATAATAGGATATTAGTTCAATAAATTTATGGTACACAAATTTGTAATAAAATATGGAGACATTAAACCTCTTCTTGGATAATATTAAAGAGTATGGGGAAATAGTGGTATATTATATGGGGCAAAAAACCAGGACAAAGTAATCAGAATAATGTTGTATTCAAAAAGATTTCACATTCTTGGTGTGATAATATATAGTTTATGACTCATGTGGATTAATAGTCACTCAAGAATCCAGGGTGATTATGCCCCATCGTATTTTTAGAAATTGAAGTATAGTTAGCATATATTATAAACATCAGGTATACAACATAGTGATTTTTGACACTTACTGTGGTGATCAGTTCATAACCTATATGTCTAGTTAAGTCACTGTACATAGGAAATACAACCAATAATATTGTGATAACTATGCTGTATTTTACATCCCTGTACCTTGTTATGTATCTAGAAGTTTGTACCATGTAATTCCCTTCACCTATTTTGCTCATCCACTAACCTCCCCTGTCCTGAAAACTGCCAGTTTTTTTTTTTCTGTATTTGAGTCTGTTTTGTTGGTTAATTTGTTTTGTTTTTTGATCCCACATGTAAGTAAAATCATATGGTATTTACCTTTCTCTGAATTAGCATCATACCCTCTAGGTCCATCCATGTTGTCACAAATGGGCAAGATTTCATTTTACTTTTTTAAAGATTTTATTTTATAACCTGCACATGGGGAGAAGCAAAGGGGGAAAGAGAATCTAAAAAAGGCTCCATAGTCAACAAGATGTGGGGCTTGATTCTAGACGTTAAGATCACGACCTGAGTCAAAATCAAGCCAGACATTTAACTGGGCTTTCCAGGTCCCCAGAGATTTCATTAATTTTTTTATATGTGAGTACTATTCCACTGTGTGTGTGTGTGTGTGTGTGTGTGTGTGTACCACCTCTTCCTTATCCATTTAGCTATTGATATTTGGATGCTTCCATATCTTCACTGTTGTAAATAATGTTATAATGAACGTAGGGGTGCATATGGCTTTTCAGATTACTATATTTGTTTTCTTCAGATAAATACCCAGAAGCAGAATTGCTGGACTGACTGGTAGTTATATTCTTAATTTTGGGGGAGACCTACATATTATTTTTCATAGTGGCTGCACAAATTTACATTCTCCCTAAAAGTGCATGAGTGTTCCTTTTTCTCTACATCCACACCAACACTTGTTATTGTCTTTTTGACACTAGACATTCTGACAGGGGTCAGATGATATTTCACTGTGGTTTTGGTTTGCATTTCCCTGATCATATGATTAGTCATATTAGGCATATTTTCAGTTTATTGGTCATCTGTATGTCTCATTTCGAAAAATATCTATCCAGGTTTTCTGTCCATTTTTAAAAGTGAATTGTTTTGGTGTTGAGTTGTTAGGAGTTCTTTGTATATTTTGGGTATTAACCCCTCATTGAGTATATCATTAGCAGATAGCTTCTTCCATTCAGTAGGTTGCCTTTTTGGTTTGTTGGTTTCCTTGGCCATACAAAAGCTTTTAATTTTGGTGTGATCCCAAAAGTTTATCTTTGCTTTAGTTTCCCTTGTCTGAGGAGACTGATCCAAAAAAAATGTTGCTAAGTCTGATGTCCAAGGGTTTATTGCCTATGTTTTCTTTTGTTTTATGGCTTGGAGTTTTATGATATGGAGTTTTATGGTTTCAGGTATCACATTTAGGTCTTTCATCCATTTTATTTTTGTATCTGATAAAGTGACCCAGTTGTCCCAGCACCATTTATTGGAAAGAGTTTCTTGTTCTCATTGGATATTCTTGTCTCCTTTGTTAAAGTTTAACATTGTAAGTGTTCATTTGTTTCTGGGTTCTATGTTCTGTTCCATTGACTATGTTTTTGTGCCAGAACCACACTGATTACTATAGCTTTGTTAATAGTTTGAAATACGAGAGCATGATACCTCCAGCTTTGTTCTTTCTCAAGATTGCTTTGGCTATTTAGGTCTTTTGTAACTCCATATAAATTTTAAGGTTATTAGTTCTATCTGAGAAATACTACTAGAATTTTGATGCAGATTGCATTGAATCTGTAGATAGCTTTGTGAGTATGGATATTTTAATACTATTCTTCCGATCCATGACCGTGGTGTGCGTGTGTGTGTGTGTGTGTGTGTGTATGTGTGTATTTGAGATTCATCCTTAATTTCTTCCATCAATGTCCTACAGTTTGCATAGTACAGGTCTTCAATTCCTTGATTAAATTTACTTCTAGGTATTTTATTCTCTTTGATGCAGTTAAAAACAGGATAGTTTTCTTAAACTCTTTCTGATCATATGTTATTAGTGTATGATAATGTAACAGATTTCTGTAAATTAATTTTACATCCAGCAACTTTACTGAATTTATTCTAAAAAATTTTATGTAGGGTCTGTAAAGTTTCCTATATATAGTATTATGTCATCTTCAAATAGTGATGGTTTTACTTTTTTTCTTAACAATTCAGATAACTTTTATTCCTTTTCTTATTACTGGGCTAGGACTTCTAGTACAATGTTAAATAAATTGGCAAAAGTGGGCATTCTTGTTCCTGATCTTAGAGAAATTTTTTTTCCTTAGATTTTCACCATTTGATGTTACCCATGGGCTTATTATATATGGCCTTTATTATGTTAAAATATGTTCCCACTACACACACTTGGTTGAGTGTTTTTATCAAAATGGATGCAGAATTTTGTCCATTGCTTTCCTGCATCTATTGAGAGATGATTTTTATGCTTTTGTTAATAGGTTGCATCATGTTGATTTGATTTTTATGGATATTGAATCATTTTTGCATCTCTGAAATAAATCTCACGTGATTGTGATAGGTGATCCTTCTAATGTATTGTTGAATGTGGTTTGATAATACTCTGAGAATTTTTACATTTGTGTTCTTCAGTAGTTTTGTCCTGTAAGTTTTATTTTTTTGTTTGTTCATTCATTTGTTTTGTCTGACTTTAGCATCAGAATAATTCTGACCTCATAAATAAATCTGGAAATATTTTTCCTCCTCTCTCCCCTTCTTTTTTCTGAATGATTTGAGAAGGATAAGTATTAACTTCTCTTTAAATGTTTGGTAAAATTCATCTGTGAAACCATATGGTTTTGGACTTTTGTTTGTTGGGATTTCTGACTTCTTACTAGTAACCACTCTCTTCAGATTTTATATCTCTTCTTGGTTAAGTCTTAGATTATATGTTTCTAGACATGAAACATACATGTTTTTAGACATGTCTATGATTCTAGACATCCATTTCTTCTAGGTTGTTTAATTTGTTGGCTTATAATTTTTTTTTTTTAGAAATCTCTAATAATTCATTTAACTTCTTTCATTTCTGATTTTAGGTTCTTTTTTCCTTCAAGAGTCTGCTAAAGGTTTATCAATTTTGTTTTTAAAGAACCAGCTCTTAGTCATTGATCTTTTCTATTGTATTACAATCTCTATTTCACTTATTTCCACTCTGATATTTATTATTTCCTTTCTTCTAACTTTGGGCTGTGCTTGTTCTTCTCGTTCTAGTTCCTTTAACAGTAAAATGGGGTTATTTGATAAATTTTGTTTCTAAAGGTAAGCTTGTATTTTTAAAACTTCCATTTTAGAACTGCTTTTGTTGTTTCCCATATATTGTGCAATGTCTGACTTCTATTTTAGTCTCAAGCTATTTTTTATTTCTTTCTAATTTCCTCATTGACCCACTGGATGTTTAGTGACATGTTATTTAGCCTCTGTGTGGTTGTTTTTTCCAGTTTTTCTGAATTTGTTTTGTAATTTTAGTTAGCATTGTGTTCCTAAAAGATGCTTGATATGATTTCAATCTTCTTAAATTCATTTTGTGGCCTAACATGTGATCTGTCCTGGAGAATGTTCCATGTGCATTTGAAAAGATTGAGTATTCTTCTGTTTGGGGTTAGAATGGTAAGTTTATCTGGTCTAATGTGTTGTTTAAAGTCCCTGTTTCCTTATTTTGTCTGCATGTTTTCTCCATTGATGTAAGTGGGATGTTGAAATTTTCTTACTACTAATATCAATTTCTCTTAGTGTTATCACCTTTATGTATTTAGGTGCTCTCTTATTGGGTATACAGATGTTTACAATTATCACATCCTCTTGATCCCTTCATCATTATGTGTGTGTCAGGGGGGCTTTGTCTTGATAAAATAAACTTTAAAACAAAGATTTTATCTAATGAGTACCACTTCCTCAGATTTCTGTGTTTTCATTCTCAGGGAATATCTTTCTCCATTCCTTAACTTTCATTCTGTATGTCTTTAGGTCTGAAGTCTTTGTAGGCAGCATATAGATTTTTTTTAACCATTCAGTTATCCTGTGTTTTGATTGGAGCATTTAATCTCTTTACATTTAAGGTAATTATTAATAGGTATGTACTTATTGCCATTTTAATGAGTTTTTTGGTTTGTTTTTAGGTCTTGCAATTTGTTTTTAATGTTAAGTTTGGATTCCTTGCTCTTTGTTTTGTGGATCTATTAAAAGTTTTTTGGCTTATGGTTACCATAAGTTTCATATATAATACTGACTATAACCATCTATTTTAAGATTATTTTCTGTTAAGGTTTAACACATTCTGAAAGCACTACGTTTTTACTCTGCATCCCACATTTTATGTAGTTGTCATATTTTACATGTTTTTGTTTTGTGCATCCCTTAACTAATTATTGTTAAAATATCCATGCTGCCCAGAGAAATCTATACTTCCAGTGCCATCCTGATCAAAATACCAATGACATTTTTCAAAGTGCTGGAACAAACAATCCTAAAGTTTGTATAGAACCAGAAAAGACCCCGAATCACCAAGAAAATGTTGAAAAAGCAAAGCAAAGCTCCCTGATTTCAAGCTATATTACAAAGCTGTGATCACCAACACAGCATAGTACAGGCACAAAAACAGATACCTACACCAATGGAACAGAGTAGAGAGCCCAGATATGTACCCTCAACTCTATGGTCAACTAATCTTCAACAAATCGGGAAAATATGCAATGGAAAAAGACAGTCTGTTCAATAGATGGTGCTGGGAAAATTGGACAGGTATATAAAGAAGAATGAAATTCAACCATTCTCTTAAACCACACACAAAGATGATAAATTTTTAAAGGGATGAAAGACCTCAATGTGAGACCAGAACCCATCAAAATCCTAGAGGAGAACATAGGCCACAACCTTTTCAACATCGGCCACAGCAACTTCTTTCAAAACACATCTCCAGAGGCAAGGGAAGCAAAGCCTCTGGGACTTCAAGATAAAAATCTTCTGCACAGCAAAGGAAACAGTAACAAAACAAAGAGACAACCTATGGAACAGAAGAAAATATTTGCAAGTGACACTACAGATAAAGGGCTGGTATCCAAGATCTATAAAGAACTTCTCAAACTCAACACCCAAAAAATGAATAATCAAGTCAAAAAATAGGTAGAAGACATGAACAGATGAATGAATAAGGATCATGTGGTTCATTTATACAATGGAATATTACTCAGCCACCAGAAAGGATGAATACCCACCATTTGCATCAACCTGGATGGAACTGGAGGGAATTATGCTAAGTGAAATAAGTCAAGCAGAGAAAGGCAATTATCACCTGGTTTCACTTATTTGTGGAACCTAAGGAATAGTATGGTTGATGTTTAGACAAAGGAAGAAAACAATGAACAGGGGAATCAGAGGGGGAGATGAACCGTGAGAGACTATGGACTCTGGGAATCAAACTGAGGATTTTAGAGGGGAGGGTATTGGGGAGGGATGGGTGAGCCCAGTGATGGGTATTAAGGAGGGCATGTGTTGCATGGAGCACTGGGTGTTACAGGCAAACAATGAAATCATGGAACACTATATCAAAAACAAATATGTACTGTGTGGTGACTAAATAATAAAGTATTTAAAAATTATCATAGATATAGTTGACTCCACTGCTTTTTTTTTAATTTAAAGTCAATTAGCCAACATATAGTACATCATTAGTTTTTGATAGTGTTCAATGGTTCATTTGTGTAACACCTAATACTCATCACATCACATGCCCTCCTTAAAGCCCATCACCCAGTTACTCCATCACCTCCCCCCACTTCCCTATCCACAACCCTGTTTCTTTCCCCTAGTTAAGAGTCCTTCATGGTTTGTCTCCCTTTCTGATTTCTTCCCATCCAGCTTTCTCTCCCTTCCTTTACTGTCTGCACTATTCTTTATATTCCATATATGAGTGAAACCATATGATAACTGTCTTTCTCTGTTTGACTTATTTCACTTTGCCCTCCGGTTCCATCTGTGTTGATGCAAATGGTGGGTATTCATGCCTTCTGATGGTTGGGTAATATTCCATTGTATATACGAACCACATCTTCTTTATTCATTAAAGTGTTGGTGGACATCTTGGCTTCTTCCACAGTTTGGCTATTGTGGACGTTGCTGCTATGAACATCAAGGTGCACGTGCTCCTTCTTTTCACTATAGTGTATCTTTGGGGTAAATACCCAGTAGTGCAATTGATGAGTCGTAGGACATTTTTAACTTTTTAAGGAACCTCCATACTGCTTTCCAGAGTGGCTGTAGCAGCTGTCACCCCCACCAACAGTGTAAGGGAGGTCCCCTTTCTCCACATCCTTGGCAACATTTGCTCCCTGTCTTGCTAATTTTAGCCATTCTAACTGTGTAAGGTGGTATCTCTTTGTGGTTTTTTATTTGGATTTCCCTGATGCCAAGGGATGTGGAGTATTTTTTTTCCAACTATGTTTGTCTTTTAACCTTCACACTAATTTATAAATGGTTGATTAACTACCTTTATTATATGTCTGCTTTTACCAGTGAGTTCTTCTTTCTTAAATTTTTTGTTTCTTTCGTGGCCTTTTCCATTTAGAGTCCTTTTAACATTGCTTGTAAGGCTGGCATAGTGGTGAGAAACTTTCTCCTTGTCTGGAAAACTTTCTCTCCAAGTCTGAGTGATAACCTTACAGGCTATATATTTTTGGTTGTAGGGTTTTTTGTTTGTTTTTTGGTTTTGTTTTGTTTTCCTTTTGGCACTTTGTGTATATTATGCTACTTCTTGCTGGCCTGCAAAATTTCTGCTGACAAGTCAATGGATAGTCTTATGCGATTTCCCTTACATGTGACTAGTTGTTTTTCTTTTGCTTTTAAGATTCTTTAATTTTTGCCATTTTAATTATGTGTTTTGGTGAGGAGCTCTTTGGGTTTATCTTGTTTGGGACTCTCTATGAATCCTGGACTTTAATGTCTGCTTCCTGCCCCAGATTAGGGAAGCTTTCGGCTGCTATTCTTCAAATAAATTTCCTTTCTCATTCTCTTGTCTTCCTGGGATCCCTATAATAAGAATGTTTGTATACCTGATGGTGTCCCAGAGATCTCTTAAATTATCCCAATATTTAAAAATTCTTCTTGCTATAAAGCATGGATATTTTCCACAACACTGTTTCCAATCACTATTCCATTCTGCATCTCTAATCTCTTGATTCCCACCAGTGTATTTTTCTTTCTTTTTTTTTAAATTTTTTATTTCTTTTTAGCATAACAGTATTCATTGCCCACCAGTGGTATTTTTCATTCCAGTTATTGTATCCTGCAGCTCTGATTAGTTCTTTATTTTCTCTTTGTGAAAGTTTTCACTGTGTTTATCTATTATTCTCCTGAGTTCATTGAGCATTTTTATGACCATGTCCTTGAACTCTTTATCAGGTAGATTGCTTATATCCATTTTGTATACTTTTTCTAAGGTTTTATCTTGTTCTTTCATTTGCAAAATCTTCCTTCATCTCCTAAATTGCCTCTGTGTGTGTTCTATGTATTAGGTAGATCAGCTACATATGGCCTTGGAGTGGTCTTATGTGGAAGGCATCTTGTGGTGTCCAGTAACTCCATCACTGGTCATCAGAACCAGGTTCTCCAGGGGTATCCCCCATGTGCCTGCATGTGCCCTTTTGTGGCTGGGTCACAATTTCTGTAGGTGTGCTGGTGGGTGGGCCTGACCCCTTGCCTGGCTGACTGTAATACCTTGCCTGGACTGCTGTGGGTATGCCAGTGGATAGGACTGGTCCCCACAGCTGGCTGAGAGGCTCAACTGCAGTTCCTGAGGGCATGCTGGAGGGTGGGGTAAAGGGTAGCCTCTCATGTGGTTGGCTGTTAGATACAACCACTACTGTCATGTACTAGTGGGCAAGGCTCATCTTTTCCCATCCACTGGGCAGGAGCCATTTTGGAGAGATACTGGTCTCATTAGAGGCTGCATACTAGGTATGGCAAGGCGGTAGCCACTTTAGAGTAGGTACAGTATACCATAACACCTTGTGACCCCGGTGTTTGTGATGCATGGCTCCTGCAGTTCTGCTGCTGGGTAACAGACTTGAGATTAGCCAGTAAGTGGTATGGTTAACTTTTCGTATTTCATTGACCAAACCTAGTCCTATGATCTTTTCAAACAGCAAGTGGCTGAGATAGCCACTTTTCTTATCAGAAGAGAAAAATTCTAATATTGGTGAACATCGGTCATGTCTTCCACAGGATGATTTCAAACTTTGATTCAAATGGAAATTCATTTTGCACTGGACAGAAAATATGTGGCCACATTTGCCTTACAGTCCATAAGCCTGACACCTCTGACCTTAGCTGCAGAAATTTACATCACAAACATGTTTTAGAGACAAAAATTAGAGCTTAAACAAAAGTTATTTGTTGTAATGTAGTTTTTATAATTTCAAAGAGAAATATCCTCTCCATAGGTCAGATATTTCGTAAAATTTCTACTAAGTAGATTTTGGGTTGATGGACAATCTCAGTACTGCCACTAATCTGCAAGTCCGTACAAGGAGAGGTGGTAGCTGTATGGAAGTAAGTGATGGATAAATACCTTTTTTTAGTCATACCTCCTGAGAACTGCCAGCATTTCTGTGACAAAAGCTTGAGCACAAGTGGAGATGAAAAGTACCTAGAGTACTCAGCCAATAGTACTGCAAAACTTTAGGAGCCAAGTACCCAGGGTTTCGTACTCCATGCTAGTAGCCCTAACCCATACTCATGACAGCACACAAACATGCAGGCTATCTGCACTGGCTCCAGAAGATGTACAACACAGCCACAGAGTGGGGAGCTAGAACCTCAGCAGACCCCAAGTAACAGTGCTCGGTATGGGAAGGAAAATTCACCAGCACAACAGATTCTCCCTGCTACTGCTTTCTTGACTTCTCTTAGCAATTGCTGCTCTGATTTCCTCATATTTTTTCCCCCTGAGCAAATATTTATTGGATTCCTACTGAAGGACAAGCAATGTGGCATGATGATCAGGTTAAACACCGTCACCTCTAAGACTCCACCAGTACTTCTGACCTGCTATAACTGAAAGAAACTTTATCTTGTGAGCTACCACTGCCCAACCATCTACAGATCATGGTGACCCAACATGACTTGAGCTTCCCAGATGGAGTTCACACTATTTCTCTGTAGTGTTCATATCAGTTTGCTGGTTTTGATGTGGGATGAGGAAGCATGTCAGAAGCATGGGGGTAGGTGTTTTGTTTCTAAAATCTCTTTTCCTGGAGATACCTATACTTCTGTTGGGATTTGGGATGAATAGTACTGAAAGATGGAAAGTAGGGATGGTACATTTTGAAAACACTTGTCAGTTGATTCTAATATGCAGCAACTCAAACCACTGATCTCAATTTTGCTTTGTGAAATGAACAAAATCAGTTTGAAGAATTGAGTCAAGCTTGAGTGGCCAGAAAATGGGAACAAATCCAAAAACATTATATTTTGCCATGATACTGGAGAAGATATCACACTTATAAAACAAGAGAGGACTGCTATGAGAAGGAATCCTAAAAATGAAAAAGATATTTGAAATTATAATTTCTGCAAGACAAAATATAGTAAACATCACAATGAATATTTAAGAAAACCATCTTAGAAGTCAGACCAACAAATGTCATCCTTCTAGAACACAAAGCCAAAAGTCAGAGGTGGGAGTTACAAGTGAAAATAAGAAGACATCAAGAATAGAGAAAGAGAGGGGTGCCTGAGTGGCTCGGTAGGTTAAAGCCTCTGCCTTCAGCTCAGGTCATGGTCCCAGGGTCCTGGGATTGAGCCCTGCATTGGGCTCTCTACTCAGCAGGGAGCCTGCTTTCCCCTCTCTCTCTGTCTGCCTCTCTGCCTACTTGTGATCCGTCAAATAAATAAATAAAATCTTAAAAAAAAAAAAAAGGATAGAACCAGGAATCAATATCTGTAGAGCAGAAATATTAGGCAAAACTAAAGAAAATCAAGAAGCATTAAAGGAAATGATCTCAATTGAATATGACTGCAATTGTATTATCACATGAAACCTCATGTGTTCTTTGGAGATTGCAAGGGGTGAAGCATGGAGAACAATGACTCTACATCAGTCAGCTATTCCAGCCTCTGCTTCTGTAATTGGTCAAGAGCCCTAAGTTAATAACCATAGCATTTCCACCACCCCTTCTTTGTTCCCTTTACCTTTTGCTAGGGTGGATGGGATTCTATTTTGTTGAAATAGTCCACTGCTATTTTATTTGGGGCAGTAGGGACTCCAACTTCATCAAGTCCAAGGTTGTCGCAAAGGAAAGCAAAGTTTCTTCAACAAATTCTTTTATCAAACAAGAAAAGTCCACTTTCACAGTTTACTTCCCAGACCCATGCATTCTGGCAATTAGAGTGGCCCCACACACTGGCTGCTGATTTAAGGAATATACTACAACCTATAAGTCAGCTCCAATCCTTGCTGAATGTAGTCTCCCCACTGGATCTGCAACTTAGCTTTCACTATCTCATTGAGCCAGCTGCCTCTGGGTAATGGGGCACATTGTAATTTTATGGACTTGAACCCATTGCTACATTCTTTTGCCATAAAATGATTGCTTTTTTGGAGATGCTGTTTGGGATACTGTGACAGTAAATAAGGCATCAATCATGATGTTGGCAGAACTATAGGCAAGAAAGCAAATCCATTAATAGAATATACATTTATCCTGGTGAGGTCAAATTGTTATCTTCTCCATAACGGGAGGAACAATGTAATCAACTTGCCTCCGGTGGCTGACTGGTAAACCAAGGGATTAGGGCCATATTGAGTGCTACTTGCCATTGGCAGGTAGGGTACTCAATGGTAGCAGAAACTGAGTCTCATGAAAGGAAGTCCTTGCTTTTGAGTCTATCCTCCAACCATGCCTCCAATGGTAGAGCAAACACTGGGTTTACTAGGTAAAGAGGCTGACTAGTAACCACACACTGCTCTGTAGTGGGTGCCTTTTGATGGGCATTTTTGTAAGAAATTATATCCTTTCTGTATGCATTCTGAGAAATGTGTCCACACATCTCTAGCCCAGGGTTCCTTATCACCAGTTTTCCAATCTTGATATTTCCAGGTTCCTAACCAGCTACCCAGCTTTAACCATTGCCAATTACTTCTTGTGGAGCTTCACTTTTGTCTTCTCTAAGCAATGTAGGCAGTCAGATGTCCTATTCAGAGTCTGCCCTTCATGGCACTTTCAAAGCCACCCCTCCTACCCCAGTTGATCCTCCAGATCCATCTGTAAACTGTGCTCTTATTTCTTCCTCTGCTAACTAGTGACCAGGAATTCCTAACAAGACAATAAGTTTGGGTAAAAAAAAAAAAAACAGGGAAGGAAAGGGGTGCCTTGGGAGGAGTGATCTACAAACTCATGCCATTTACTTGTGCCTTCTGGACCTACTTGAGCCCAGTGCTATTTAGATCATTTATGTTTGGTAATGGATGCTGTGCCCAACTCCATAATTTGGTGAATCATATACTATCCAATTCATTATGGGCAGTTTTCTTCCTCATGTACAATTACTACACTGTCACCAAAGTAATGGTCTACCATAGTGTGTGAGATAACAAAGTCCTCAAGTTCCCTAAAGATTATATTATGACATAGCAAAAGAATTAACAGGGTCTTGATAAGACATGTGAAGGTAAACCTCTTCTAATTATCCTTATCAATAAAAATTGGAGAAATGGCATTTTCTAGGTTGCTGCATACCCATTACTAGGGATTGTGATATTTCTAAGTAATTTACTGCATTTGGAGCCAAAGGTAAAACTGGCTTGTGGTAATTCTAAGTTTGTGATAATGTACAATTATTCTCCACATTCATCTAGGTTTTGTATAAGCCAAAAAAGCTAGTTAAATGGGACTGTGTGGTAAGAACTACCCCTTCTGTATCTCATAAGTCTTTGGTGGTGGCTCTCGACATGCCAAAACTGGAGAAATAAATCATGATGGGTTCTTCTGGATGGAGAGGTGAATCAATGCCCAAACCCATCTGTCTTCCATAAATCACCACTCAAACTATAGATCATGGTGGCAATTCACTGTCCTGGGCTTGATATCTGTTCAGAGGTAGAATCATACAGTCTTTGTAATATCTGGGTATTCGTTCCCTAAGGCACATCCACCCTCTAAGTGCAGGTACCTCTAGGGAAGGCCTGGAGGAAGATTTGTAGTATATACCTATGGCTGTGTTATAGGTCCTTCCTCAAAGGATGCAGCCTGCTCTGGGTCTGTGAACAGCTGATGACTTGGAAATGGATAAAAGGTCATGGAAGCTCATGATAGTGACCTACATTAGGATTCTGTCCATAGGAGCTAAAATGTTAAATACAATGGAGCTCAGCTCATCTATTTTATTTCTAGGTACTCCATAATCAAATCAGCTAATGTCACAGATTTTGTGGGTCAGAATACTTCTATTTTTACAAAATACATCACTGCAAATCTCAGAAATTGTGTCTACATTGTCTCTGGGGGTGAAGTGCTACCACCCAGATCCTGGAGTTACTCCTAGTAACAATTACCACATCGGTCAAGTAATGGATGGAACACTCAGAAGGATGAATGGAGATCTTTGAGGATAGAACACTGTAGATGTGTGGGCTGTGATAAGGAAATCCAACAAGGCACGACAAAGCACCCCAGGACTAGCAAGAATGGAGAGCTGCGACCTGCACATCCCTTGTTCCTCAAAGTCAAAAGAGCAAGGAGAGGGAGTGGTCTTCAGAAACTGGAGAAGAGACCTCTAACAAGCTGTGTTTTGGGGTAGAGAAATGCAGCTACTGACAAGATGCTTGGGAGGATTCTAGGGGGCTATATGCGCTGAGCTATTTCCTTCTCCCTCTACCAACACTTCTTGGGATTTTCTAAAGTTATTTCTCATTGGGTGAAACCATCCCATAGCGAGAGGGCAAGGGAGACCACTCCCACACTGAGCAGACTGGGGAAAATGGAGAGTGGATTCAAGGGTCCAGTGGACAGGAGACCAAGCACAAGGGCAGGTAACTCATTGGCTAAAATCCTTCAAATATTCAAAAACAAAACTATTAACTATGAATAAAGAGAAGCTTAAACATACTAACTTGAGTCAAGTACAGCTAACAGAAAACAGAACCAAAATTATATTTACTTGTGGAATATTAGACGAATACTCACAAATAACAATTTGTATAAATTCCTAAAAGCACGTATTTCCCATTTGGGCATCAAATGCTCTTCAATACTCAATTCTATAGTAATAACCCCATCTGCAAAAATGATAGTATATTTACATTCATTGTAGGATTCTTTTAATTAAAATGCTGGAAGTATCCGATAATTAGAGGTTTATTAAAGTATTATAATGGAATGCTATGGAAAAAATTTTATTCAGGTTTAAATTCTACTAGCCTTTCCCTAACACCCAATTGTAGATCAGGTACGCAAGGCACTTTCTCAAAGTTCCATTTATTCTAGTTTGGTTTATCATTAGGCATGTGTTTTTTCACTTAAAACTTTCATAAAACTCCTCTTTGGAAGACATCATAGCTGCCATAGTGTGTACAAAATGATCAAGATATGCTCTCATCAAGCCTGGGTGGCTCAGTCGGTTAAGTGTCCAACTCTTGATTTTAGCTCAGGTTATCATCTTGGGGTCCTGGGATGAGCCCCGAATTGGGCTCCACGCTCAGTGGGGAGTCGGAGGATTCTCTTTCCCTTTGCTCCATCTTCCCACCGGGATCATGCTTTTTTTCTCTCTAAAATAAAATGTTCTAGGAACTTCCTGCTGACTAAGGTGAAGAAGACACCCATAGTATATAGCACACAATGTGGTAACTTTATAGGGAACAATAAAAACTCCAATTCCATCTGGATATTTATCCAAAGGAAATGAACACACTAACGTGAAAAGATACCTGCACCCCCATGTTTATTGCAGCAGTATTTACAGTCGTCAGGATACAGAAACAACCTAAGTGTCCATCAACAGATGATCAACACATACCCCAGAACCCTACTCAACCACGGACAAAATTCTTGCCCTTTGTGACAATATGGCTGGACCTCAAGGGCATTATACTAAAATAAGTCAGAGAAAGGAAAATACAGCATGATCTCACTTGTATGGGAAATCTTTTTGAAAAATAAAAGACCTGAATTCAGCAATATGGAAAATTCATTGGTAGTTGCCAGAGGTAGGGATGTGAATGGTAAAGACAATCAAAGGGTACAAACTTCGACTTATTAAAGAAGACATGGGTTGGTAATGTACAGCATAGGAACTAGAATTAATACTGTATTGTGTCCTTGAAAATTGCTAAGAGCGTAGACCTTAAAAGTTCTCATAAGAAAAATGGTGACGGATGATGAATGTTAGGCTTACCGTGATCATGTTGCAATAATACAAATATTGGATCGTTATTTTGTACTCCTGAAATTTAATGTTGTATGTTAATTATATCTTTGAAATAATTCCAGGAGCATAAAGGCAGGGAGATTTTTTTGTCTGAGGTTGTAAGGAAGGCTTCATGGAGGAAGAGTTACCTGTTCTGAGTCTTGATAATGAAGTAGGAGTTGATAAGTGAACCTACGAGGAGAGCATTCAGGGAAAGAGAAAGGCAAACTGTTAGAGAACAGTGAGTGTTTGGCAGTAGTGCTCTTCAGTGTAATTATAGGTGATTAAGATTTTATTGACTCACCTGAGTCCTTAACTATAATTGTTTCTATCAGAAGGAAATGTTCTCTCTTTTTCATACAATTCACTTTCAAGTGAAACCCTCATCAGAAATTAGGGCTTAAAAAAATCTGAGTCTCTAGTGAGCACAGCTTAAATCTGCCAATAATATTGATTTTCTTCAACCTCTTACTTCCTGTTAGATTTCATTGGCTGGTTCTTTTAAAGGTGGGTGACTTCTTATTGCTTATGTTGGAGATTTGGTCACAGAATGTATGTTTCTCCCTGGAATCCCCCATGGGGCCAATGGTTCCTTATCAACAATGTGTCATTTTATTTGGGGTTGATTACGTGTGTTTAACAAGGCATTCAGTTTCAATTGTCCATCACCACTCCTGGTGGAGGGACTTCCTTTTACCATACAGAATACAGACGTGAAGAGGAGTGACAGGGGGCAGATAAAATGATCGTCAGTAAAAACTGTTTGAGCCTGGGGGAGGGGGAGATACTTAAGTGTTATCTAGACGGATGAATATGACTTTTATTGGCCATAGGCTATTGAGGTCGTGAGAGCAATAAGCACCAGGACTTGGAAATGTGATAGAATAAAAAGTCCTTTGGGAAAAATATTTGGATCATGGCTTGTTCATAAAGGCACACATGGGTTACTCTGCTTTCTTCTCAGCAGAAAAGGGTGTGAAGAGCATGTAAGACGCAGAAATGAAGCAGGTGCTGCTTTTCCACAGCTGTTACCCTGATTCTGCCAAAGCAGAGAGGCCAGGGGTGGAGCTGCCTTTTGTAATTATTCATCTCGGGCCTGCTCTGTTGCAGGTGTGCTGTGGTTCTGAGTCCTGGATCTTAATTGTGTCTTTTGCCACATTGCCTGGGGTGGGTCAACCCTGGGGAGTGTGACAGCAGTTTACTGGAATGTGATGAGGAAAGAGGGGGTCAGGTGTGCCGCTACCAAGGATGGAAATAGGGCAATTGTTCCTTTTTTTTTTTTTTAATTAAATTAAAATTTTTCAGTATTAAATGTACTTGGTGGGAAGCCTGTCCTGGCTGGCACTCCCTGACACAGCACCCAAAGTGCAAATTTGGGCAAAGCTGGTGGTTGTATTTCTTTGAAACCATGTTTACCCACTACACCCAGTCCTGCTATAGGATGGGTGCCCCAGCTAAAGCACGTTAGAGTAGGTAGGAAAGGCTGGCCCTCTAGACCTGCCATCACTTGATCCCAATGGAACCTTCTAGCTGCTCTCCCTTGGTTGTTACATTTGACATAGTTCTTGTGCAATCCAAACAGAAACGCTTCTTTTTCATATTTCCTTCGCCCACTACCTTGGTGCATTCTGGTCCCTTTGCCCCAGAATCACAAGCCTACTCTCCTTCAAGTATCCCTTCCTCCATGAAGCCTTCTAGAACTTTCTCACCTGGAGGGAGGGGTGCCTCATGTAACATGTCTTGGCTCTTTACATGCATGTATTTCAAGACACTAGTCATGTCATTTGTGTGGACTTCTCAATCCATTGGACTGACAAGCTTCCCAAGGGCAAAGTATTTGCTTGATTTGCAAGCCCTTGCACAATTTCTAACAAAGAATAGGCCTTAATTATGGGCTCAGGGTACAATTACCTGCCCCCCTAAAATACCTACATCTGTTACTCTCTTCAGGGCTCCTCTTGTGAGTTGTAGCTAACCTCCAAAGCTGACATTAATTGGCCAGGTTTTTGTGAATTTCAGAGCTCAGTGATGAAGGGGAGGAAGAATGCATTTACTACATATCTACTTTGAGGCAGATTGGCAATGAGACCATGATCTCGTTGTCACAATCACACTCCAAGAAGGGACAAAGCAATCCTTCAGCTTTTGTAGATTCAGATTCCATAAAGCCCATCATTTCATATACCAACTCCCTTAGCTGCCTTTTATGCATCCTGTTTTATGTGTTCTCTGATGAACAAATATTTGTAGCTCTCACGCGAGGCCAGGCAACCAGCCAAATTTCCCTGAGCTGAGGCCAGGCGGGTAGGAGTCTGGAGGTTGCCTCCTGTCCTTTGAGTTCCACCCCAGTTCACACTCTGCCTCCACAGGCTAAGAATCTTCTAGACTAGGAAAGGAAGCTCCAGGTACCCCCTAGACAATAGACACTCTGAGGGAAAAAAGGATCCAAGAGAAAAGGGCAGGTTCCAAAAAGATTCCGACAAGCAGAATGGCAAATAGTCAAGTCCAAGAGAACGTGCCAATAGGCTGGGCAATTTTGAGCTTATGCATTTACAGGAAAAGCTCCACACCAATTATATTGGCCCATGTGCGTCCTGGGATTTGACCAATATTCTCTCCCTTCATTCCCCACTTCTAGGATTAGCAGGTGGGAGAGGCAGGCACCTTTGAAACATGCTACCATGACAACATGGCTTTTAAAGCTTTTATGACCCCTGCCCCCCTCCGTTTACTTCCTGAGCGGCAGTCTTTTCATCACTTCGCTCTTGAACTCTGCTTTGCTATGATGCTGTACTAAATGGTCTCATGAACTGATCATGTTCGTGTCTTTCTAAGCCTGTGACCCTGTTGTTCTTTTTAGAAAGTTCTTCCCCTTCCCACTCCACTTGCCCTCCCCTTTGCCAGGCTAACTGCTACCTGTTGTTTTCCTTTACAGCTTAGACACTGTTTCCTCCAGCAGTCTTCTGTCCCCAGGCCCTCTGTCTCTAATCTCCTAAAGGGTCTTGTCATCTGTTGAAACTCTTTCCTTTTGTCTCTGAATCTAGACTTTGGGCTCTTTGAGGATGGCTACTGTGTCTTAGGAACCACTTTATCTACAGCACCTGGCATGTTTGCACCCAGAAGGCACTTAATATTTGAATGAGTGGGTGCATGAATGAATTTCTGGTCCTCGTGCATACTTTCAGTAAGTGATTTGGCATGTGACATTATGAGTCAGTAGAGAAAGTTATCTGGAGACTGGCGTGACCACATTCTAACATCTTTTGGGGGTTCATAACATGAGAAAGAGTTCAATTTTCCTAAGGTGACTGGCAAAATTCCTAGAACTGTAGGACTTGGGGTGAAAGAAGCTTTCGTTTTTGGGTAAAACCCTACAAAGAGTCACCAGATGGGATTTTTGACTGTTAAATACAAGAAAGCCTATTTTGGCATGGTTGGTTAAAAGTCTCGTTTTCTACTTTATACTCTTATCTTGAGCCCCAGGTATGTAGTCACTTGCCATGTGAAGCTGGTATGTTATATAGCTCATGGACACAAAGCCATGTTGGTTAATGGCCATGGGAGTGGGGCTGCCAGGGACCTAGCTTGGCCTGAGTGAAAGGGCAAGATTCTGGTTCACAGGCTTGTGACCACTCCTGAAGCTCTGAGAATTGAGGCCTATTCTTCTGTTGGGCTCACATCCAAGTGAGAAGAACAATGAGCTTCCTGTTCACATTTACTCTCATGTGGGAGCACAGGTTCAGGCATGCAGATGACCAGGAGAGGCTTGGATGTGACCTGTTCAGTAAGAGAAGCCCAAAAGCAAACCATTTTATTTTAAATAAACTGCAAATCTATTCAGAGAAACATTCACTTCCCCATTACGTTTTTATATTTGTTTCATTCTAAACTACACTGAATAAATTTGGTGACCAGAAAACTAGCCCCAGCCATTGCCCTCTCAATAAAAGCAATTAATGCATTCTATTTTTTAACGTGTAGGTATTTTAGCATAAATATAATTAGAGTAAAATTTCTTATCTTCCTTTTTACTCTTAATGTTATCAACATTGAAATAACATAATTTAAAAGGCATACTTTTGAAAATAGCTCATTTTGCATTATAAATTTTGTGCAGATTTATTAAATTGGGAAAAAATGCAAGTTCTGAAAGTGTACTATCCTGCAAACACAACTAATATGTCTACATTTTGCAAGGTTTTCTATCAGGTGCTTCTTGGGCTCAGAGTTTTAGAAATATAGCCATAATTAAGCCCTAGACGCAATGCTGTATCCTTTTAATTTAAAAATGTTGTCATAATACTATAATTATCAGTTGGTTTCAAAGATCTAATTATTAGTGGCTACATAGTACTCTACTGACAAAATGATGGGCATTAAGTTGCTGACAGTCTGTCACTGTCTGGATTTATTTGATCCCCAATTCTGAGGCATCCGTTTTTTTTTTCCAGAGATGGGATGGCTAACCTCTGAAGTACCCCAAAATTTTATTTTTATTTATTTTTACAAAGCTTTATTGAACATCGGCTGGGTTGCATGAGCCCAAGGGGTGTTAGGGCCTTCTAAAATCTGAGGGAAAGTTTGCATCGAAGTGCGAGGGGCCTTGGGACTGGACTTACCAGGCCTTGCACAATCAGTGCTCAGTGGAGACAGCTGCCTTTCTGCAAAGTATAGCACCAGGTTCGCAGCTCCACTGCCAACTGAAGACAATGATGGTGACTCTTGGTATTGTTCATCCAGCAACAAGGCAACTTAATGTTTCAGTTTGCCACCTTGAGGTTGATACAGCTGAGATACATTTCAAAATATTGAAAAAAAAAAAAAAAACCAAGCTTTTTGGAACGCGTGGGTCATAAATAACAAAACGAATTGTGACTACTATGGACACATCCATTTTGCTGAATCTGTGAGGAGGAATGCTGTACCCATTTGCTCATTGATGCCTGTAGTTTTAAGCATCACATACCCCCCCCCCCGCCCCCGGTGCTTCTCAATCTCCACCCTCTCCCATTCCAAATCAACCGGTTTCTCTCGGAAAGCCTGGTAGCCTCTTGTGTCACTGGGAAAGGCTAGGAGCTCAAAGGAGTTGCTGCTGCTTATGGAACTGCAACCTAGGAAGGAAGAAGTGGTTTGATGGGGGAGAGTTTTTTTCTGTCCGTTACAGCTGGCAAAAAGAGAAGAGACTTCCAACTAACTCCATTAAAGAATTTCTACTGTACATTTCCTTTTAGGTTTCATAACCCATAGATTGTAACTAAAAATAATACAGTGTTTATCTTGTTTTTCCTTATTCTATTATAGTTAATCTCTTGTTTTCCATTCAAGTCTGTAGACCAACGATGCTCAAAATGTGATCCCTGGGGCGCCTGGGTGTCTCAGTGGGTTAAAGCCTCTGCCTTCGGCTTAGGTCTTGATCACAGGGTCCTGGGATCGAGCCCCACATCAGGCTCTCTGCTCAGTGGGGAGCCTGCTTCCTCCTCTCTCTCTGCCTGCCTCTCTGCCTACTTGTGATCTCTGTCAAATAAATAAATAAATAAATAAAATCTAAAAAAAAAAAAAAAGAAATGCAAACTGCGGGTCTTACCCACCTATAGAATTGGGACGGGGCTGTTCCATCCATGGTTGAACAGCCAACAGCGTGATCTTCATGTAGCAACTTTGAAAACCACTGCTGTAGGCTATTGGACATCCTTTAAACCCTGCTACCCAAAGTGTAGTCCCTGGGTGATCAGCTGGGGGAACTTGTTAGGAATGCAAAAGCTTAGGCCATCTCTAGACCTGAATCAGAATCTGCATTTTAAGAGTGATGTGAATCACCTGAGTCCTGTTAAAATGCAGATACTGATTAGGTTTGGAATGAGGTCTCAGCATTTCTAACGAATTCTTGGGTGATACAGAAGCTGCTGCTTGTATCAAGGCTCTATTGGGTGTTTTTAAATACTTAAAAACATGAGCTTTAGGGACATCTAGGTGGCTCAGTTGGTTAAGTGACTGGCATAAGCTCAGGTCATGATCTCGGGGTCCCGGGATCAAGGCCCTGCATCAGGCTCCCTGCTCAGTGGGGGGCCTGCTTCTCCCTCCCCCTCTGCTGCTCCCCTTGCTTGTGCTCACTCTCTGACAAATAAAATATTTTTAAAAATGAGCTTTAGGGTGCCTGGGTGGCTCAGTGGTTAGGCCCCTGCCTTCGGCTCAGGTCATGATCTCAGGGTCCTGGGATCGAGTCCCGCATCGGGCTCTCTGCTCGGCGGGGAGCCTGCTTCCTCCTCTCTCTCTCTCTCTGCCTGCCTCTCTGCCTACTTGTGATTTCTCTCTGTCGAATAAATAAATAAAATCTTTAAAAAAAATAAAAAAAATTAAAAATGAGCTTTAAAAAAAAGTGAGCTTTAAAAATACCAGGTCTTTACACATATCTTATAAGTTATACACTAATAACTGCCTTTTATATCTATAAAGTGAGGCCAAAAGAGATAAAACACCTTGCTGAAGACTACACCACTCCTTCCTTCAAAAGCCAGGAAAACAGGCATGTGGCTCTTCACCTGTCTCCTACTATATGGTTTTGAGTATTAAAGAAATCTAAAACACATTCAAAATAAGAATGAAGCAAGCCAAAATCCAATCTCTTAACATACTTAGCATTTGTATTTCTAGCTGATTTTTTGGACTGTATTAATCTTCATATTGACCATATGTTTAAATTATAGCAATAGAAGATTTCATCGATGTCTACAGATAGGCCTGTAACAAATCACACATTTCCTGTACCATTTGTACCAGAGACTAAGATGTTCTAGCTCTATTTTTTGAGCCTTGCTAATGTTTTGTTTTACAATTACCACTTCTTAAATACGTGAATTTAAAACCATTAGCTGTCTTATGAAGTGTAACTTCATCTTGAATGTGGAAATTTCCAGAAGATTACATTTCCAACCTTGCCTGTTGATGACAATTCCTGCTGTTCCCTCCCTTGAGGGGTAACAGACACACCTGAAACTGTTAATGTATCTGGCATCTTTGGATCAGAATCAGCTGCAGAATTTCTGAGTCCTGGAAGGAAAGCTTACTATTTTTTAAAGCGGATGAAGGGAAATTCTAAATTTTCTAAAAGGAAAAGGAATGTGGTTTGAACTCCTTCTTGGTGTCTCATTTTGGAGTTAGCTTAATATGCATGTATTTTAAAGCTTTTCTTTGCTGTGATCCTGGTTTTGTGTGGAGCTAGAGTAATGCATCCCAGACCTTTTGGGAGAGGAGCTCAAGGCACAGGCAGTCTTCAAAGACTCACGCCATTGCTGCTTTCTGTCCAGCTCTCTCAGCGGACACTCATTTTCTAAAAGGAATAGGTTTCATTTTGTACCTGTTACTGATGTGTCAGTCAGCTGCACACAGAGTCTGAAGCTATTACCAAGGGAGGGGGAAAAGAAAAAAAAAAACCCATTGCACTTTTAAATTACATTTCATGTTGAACGATCTCATTACTTCAAAAGTAGGATGAAATACAATATCATTTTAGCATATGTCTTGGCAGCCTCTTCCTTTTCAATAGGGTGTATTGGTGCTTGGGAGATGATGGATAAGGGGAGAGGAAGAGAGACCCAGCTTGCTCCACGCCATCAAGATCTCAGTCAATATTCAGTGATAAACATAAATAGATCACCTCGCCACCCCTGAGGCAGGTTGGTGCATTTATCCAGATTGATAGGTGAGAGGTTTCACAATACAGGCAATTTGAAGATCAAGCTGAGGAGATGCATAAGAGGATTCTGTCTGGCATACTCAGCATCAATAACCCGCTGCTTGTCTGGTAGAAGGACGGGTATATTCCCTCCTTGGAGCTTATGCCCAGCAGAGGCAAATCCATCCTTGATTGGACGTTGCACTCTAACACACCATATGGCTGTGTAAATTTCCATGGTCTGTACTTCAAAAATAGGGTCCATGGACTTAGGGCTACAGATCAGGGGTTGGTCCTATAAAAGGGAATGCATATTTCCTGAGAATTGCTAATGACCTCTCCCCTAGCTTTATACCACCTAATTATCACTCAATTCAACTTAAAGTGTGCTGAGCAAGACAGGAATTTATGACCTGCCTTTGTACTTTAATTTGGGAACTTAGCTGGTTATTCACACTGTTTGTAACCACATACGGAAAACATGCTCTAGAGACCGGTTTCAGAGAGGCTGGAAAACTGCCCAGTTGTTTTACCCTGCCCACCCCCCCAACCCCCAATTCTGTCCTTTAACTCCATCTGGATTAGGAGTCACTAAGGCAGAGATGGTATATAAGTTTTTTTGTTTTTTGCACACCCACCTCATAGACACACCTCCAGTGCCTTGTCCATGGCAAGTGGTCAAGAGTCATTATTTGAATCTTCACGGAGAGTCCTGGTCATGTCACTATTGACTCAACCCTCAATGGCTTCTCATTATAAAGAGAAAAGACATTTGCCATCCTAACTTCAAGGCGTGATCTCAATCCAAATTTTCTCTTCTTCCTTTTTCTTCGATGAATGAGTCAACCCCCAAAAGTCAAAGCTCCGTAGTGTTCTCTCATGATATTTCCCTCTGCAGAGAATGTTCAAGGTCTCCTCTATCAAAATTCTACCTGCTTTTCAAAGCCCTGTTCTGCCTGAAGCCTAACCTTCACCCACAGCCAGGATTCCCATACCCCTTATTTGTTACCTCTGGCAGACCCCACTTGTTTTACAATTGCTAACATATATGCTTACAGCATTACTTGTTCCCTCTAACACAGTCTGCTAGAGCTGTCAGAAAACCACTTTACCCACTCTGAGCATGCCAAAGGCAAATTTGTAAAAAAGAAGGCACGTAAACTGAAGAGGGTCTACTTTCTGCAGTGTCTGTAGAGGGGTGAAGGAATTTGAGTTGTGCGAGTTATATGCAAAGAAGGGAAGGCTGTAGAAGTAATCTGGAACAGCATGGGAAGGTAGACCTTATCTGAAGAGAGAGAACTTCTTCCCCCTAGCTGTGTGAGAGGCTCCTAGAAGTTGCAGGACAAGGTTATGACAATAGTTTTGTTTTTTTTTTTTAGTTTTATGAAGCTCATTATGCAAAATATATGGAACATATTTTAAATTTTGGGACATAATCATGCAATAGATACTCTTAAGTTCACTCCCCAACTTAAACCACACATTACGAAAACCATCCAAACTCTTTTGTTCTCTACTCCTATCATCCTATCTGTCCCCATAATCACCATTCCACACCCTGCCCCACAGAGTAACCATTATTCTGAAATCCTTATGATTCCATTGCTTTCCTTATAATCTTATAATAATAAAGTATCTTTATTTCATTTTTCCTTTTTTGGTACTTTGTAACAAATGGTGTCATACCATTTGTATTCTTGTGATTTCTTTTCACTTAAATTACATTTCAAAAATTCATCTATACTACCGAGTATAGGTATAATTATTTGTATCTCTGCATATTCCTTTCTGTAACTGACTGTACCATACTTACCTGTCCATTCTTTTGTTGAGTGCTTGGATTATTTCTGCATCGTTACCAAGAACAATGTGCTTATTAATCTTGCAGTATCTGAGCATAAGTGCAAGAGTCCTTATTATACCTGACCTGATTTTGGTATATGGTACGAAGTAGGGTTGAATTCTTTCTTTTTCTGAGATTGGTAGTAAACCCTATTATTAAATAATTCATCCTTTCCCCAGAGATGTTAAATTTCTATAAACATTTGGTCCGTTTCTTTGATTTTTATTTATTTTCCCATTTATCACAAACAGATTGCCTTAATTATTATTACTCGTAGTAAGTCTTGGCATCTAGTAGGGAAGTTTACCTATTTGGTGATTTTTCTTCAGGAGTATCTTTGCTTCTTCTGGTCTTTTCTTTTCCAGTCACTTGAAATTTGATATGTTAGAAGAATGATGGAAGAAAAAAAGATCAAATTTGTTCTGTCACCTAATACTAGAAAATGGAACCTACTAAAAAAGTAATGATGGTTTTTCAGATATTAGACAGAAGACAGCATGGTATAGTGATCCCTGAGAACAAGGGGAAAATAAAGACAAAGTTAGCCCTTTAAAAGTGCTATAGTTGATTGTATAAAGTTTTCAGACCACAGTACTAGGAAGGGAAACACAAATAGAGTCTAGCAATTTGGCTGAATCTATAGTTCAGAAAAGTCGAGGAAGCTAGAATTTGTGGAACAAAATCCTAGAGACAAGGCAACTGAAAAGAGAGCCCTAAAGCTCTTCTGATATGTCCCCTTGAGTCAGTGGAATATGGATCTGCAAATCCATACAAAGAAATTACTGAGACTGAAAAAGTCACCAGAAAGGAGTAGAAGGTCAATTTCCATAGCTTATACAGGGCCTCGAATAGTTCTCATTTTCATCACCTAAAGTGGAAAACTTCCTAAGAGACATGACAAATAGTTATTATAAAAAGGATAGTACCTCAGTAGTGAAGTCAAATCAGCCCTAAAGATTGTTCTGAGTCTTCTATAACAGTGGTTAAAAACAAATGGATAAAGTTGATTGCAAATAACTTTATTGCATCTCAAATCCCAATAATATTTAATGGAATACTATGAAATCTGTCCCCAATAAAGTGAAAAAAATCTTAACACCTAGCATCAAATAAAAAATTACTAGGCAGCAAAAACAAACAAACAAAACCTCAGAAGAAGGAGAAAATGTAATCTCAAGCAATATAAACAGACTCAGCAATAACATGAATGATAGCTGTTTCAATATATTTCTCTATTATCCTATTAGAAATATACCTCAAATGCTCAAGATGAAAGAATTCACATATTAAAAGAAATAGAAGATATTTTTAAAAAGACCTGAAATGGATTAACAGCAGTTTAGATGATGGAGAGCAAAAGATTAGTGAATTTAAAAACATAGCTATAGAAACTACCCAAAAGGAAAGAGAAAAAAGACAAAAGAACAATATGATTTCACTCAAAGAGGTAGGGGGAAGAAAAAACATACTGGGCAAATAGAAAACAACTGTGATGGTGGTAGATTTAAATCAATATTGATAATCATATTACATGTAAATGATCTAAACACCCAAATTAAAGGCAGAGATTGTCAAATTGAATGTAAAAATACAACTGAATCGTATGCTGTTTGCAACACACCTATGTAGTTAGGAGAGGGTAAAAGTAAAAGGATTGGGGAAGAAATACCATGCTAACACTAGTCCAAAGAAAGCTAGAGTGGGCTATATTAAGATCAACAGAGTAGATTTCAGATCAAAGAATATTACCAGGGATTACTTTATAATGATGAAAAGATAAGTTGATCAAGAGACCATAATATTATTCAAATTGCACAAAGCAAACCCTGAAGAACCAGAAGGAGAAATAGAGATGTATAATGTTACATGGAATTTTAAATACTTTTCTTTCAATAATTGAACTAGGAGACAGGAAATCCATTCTTAATGGAACAATGTCCTGAGAGATGTAATCAATCAAATTCAAGAAAAAATAAAAATATGACTTCTCTTAAATTTATTAAAGATGTTGATTTCATATTTTAAAATGTCTTATAAGTCTTTAGGTCCATATAGACTTAGTAATAAATTCTACATGACATTTAAAAAATAGTAATATCAAACTTCTCCAGAAAATGGGAAATTTATCTTTTTTCCATTCTGGGAAATGTAAATCATTGTACCTTCAAACACTGCCTTTTCCTCATTCTTTACTTCCTCTGATTTCTAGCTGAATGTTGGATTTTTCTAAGTCTTTCAGGTCTTGTAATCTCTGATTTTCCAGTACTTCACCTAGGTGAATGCTGAAATGTTTAAGGGTAAAATGTCATGATATTTGCATTTTACCTTCAGATGGCTCAGCAAAAATATATGTGTATTAATTTAGATATACACATACTATTTCTTTGTGTTGTTCTTTAATTTAAAAAATCTATATATGCTATTCTTCTTACAACTGTTCATATTTTACGCATTTCCTTTAAAAAGCTTTTTTTTCTTTTTGGGAATGTGGGTGGCTCAGTTGGTTGGGCAACTGCCTTCGGCTCAGGTCATGATACTGGAGTCTGGGGATCGAGTCCCACATCGGACTCCCTGCTCGGCAGGGAGTCTGCTTCTCCTCTGACCCTTCCCCCTCTCATGAATGTGCTTGTTCTCTCTCTCTCTCTTTCAAATAAATAAAATCCTTAAAGAAAATTTATTTTGAAGTAATCTCTACACCCAATATGGGATTTCAACTCAACCCCCAAATCAAGAGTCACATGCTCTTCTGATGAGCCAGCCAGGTACCCCAAACATTTTAACAATAAAAGAAATAAAAAGAATGAGGCTAAAGTAAGGATATTTTCATATTAAAAAGGAGCTTGTTGACTATAATTCTCACCTACAGAATACTTAAGTTATCTTCAAGAAGATATACAAGCAGAAATGATACAAAATAAAATAGTCAACATGCGGGTATTTAAAGGAACATTGACAGGAGTTAAAATGCTAACAGGATGAAGAGAATTTTTTGATTCTCCCCTTTAATTCTTCAACACATTTAATTCTTCAACCTGACTTATATCTGATAATTCTTATATGTGAGATCTTTAAAGTTCAGGCTCAAACACCATGCTGAGCCACCTTTTTTTTTTTTTTTAAAGATTTTATTTATTTATTTGACAGAGAGAAATTACAAGTACACTGAGAGGCAGGCAGAGAGAGAGAGAGAAGGAAGCAGGCTCCCTGCTGAGCAGAGAGCCCGACTCGGGACTCGATCCCAGGACCCTGAGATCATGACCTGAGCTGAAGGCAGCGGCTTAACCCACTGAGTCACCCAGGCGCCCCTATGTGAGATCTTTATAGATACAGCCTGTGATTGTGGCTTTTTCTTTTCTCTTAGGATGGTTTTTTATTATGTGTTATGATTCTTTGTTTGTTTGGGAGCTTATACTTTCCAGAACACTTCCTGAAATTTCCCTGAGACTGGGTTGCATTTTTCTGGAAAGGATTTGTTTTCCCCAGAGATTAGGGATCAGATTAGTGATCACACCCAGGTCCATACTAAGTAGAAATCTCCTTGAGAGGTTTTGGGCCCAAAATGTACTATATGACTTCTGTGTGGAGGCTGGTTTATGATTGTAGAAGATCAGAAGAGGCAACTTTTTAACCTTACTTTATTTTAAAGCATGTACCTAGAACCTAGACTTAGCAAGGTAATTGTCTATAGAGGCCACTATGGTGGTGATTGTGTCTCACTTCCCCCCTAGCCTCTGAATCACTACCTCAGGGGATTTCCTTTTTCTTTAATTCATTGTCCATTCATTTAAAAGTGTGTGTGATGCGGAATTATTATCTAACTTGCAATCAGAGAATTTCAGAATCTCTAGTCTCTCAGTGTTGGAGATAAGTGTTCTATAAGGGTTGTTTTATTCTATGTCCTTGGATGTGTATCATGTTCTTAGAAGGCAGAGAACTAGGATTCATTTTCTTCTAATGTAGTGTCGCTCTGGTTTGAGCATTGGGTAACTTATGTGGATTGTAGCACAGTACATGGTGTCCTGTGTTCTGACCCCTGTTGTACTTTTCTTATCCCCAAACTAAGAAGCAAGGCCCTGAGGACCCAGCATGCTTCTTACTAATGACTACATTTCTAGTGCCATGATAGTGAACTGGCTCCCTGAAGGTAGAATGCCCTGATTTGTAGTGTTTGCCAATTTTTGCACCATAAATACTCTAACTTTGGACAGCTTCAAATTACCAATGGTCTAACATTAGATCAAAAATTTCTGAAAGTTTAAGCTCTTGCCAGCTTATAGAGCTGGATCCAGCATACCATGCCATAGCACCTCGCATGACCTATAACAGAGAGGATGCTCAATAAATACTTGAATTAAAGTATAAAATGACTTTTCAGTATCTTGTGCAGTATTATGGATGAGCAGTTCCTCCCATTTTTCAGATTTTTCAAAGTGATTACTCAAATATATTTGTGTCTTTATACCTCCTGTCCTATTCTCTTTCCAGTTCAGGCAATGAAATGACGAAATGGTTTGTTCTTCAATGTCTTCTTTCAGTTTCCTATCAGATTGCAAAATAAAACAACTACAGTGGGTGATAGCTCCAAAATTATATGAAAACCAAAAGTTTCAACGTTGTTGGTGCCTCTTTGGGTGATAAAAAAAAATAATAAAGAGTTGGCTGCCATGTCAAAACAAAATTTCTGCTTTTCAAAAATGGAGGAAAAGAAACCTTACGTCAGTGTGAGTTCTTCACTCAGTGAGATAATTGGTTTTATGCATATGTACAATATTCCTTGTTGATTTAATTGGCCCAGTTAAATCTATTGGGTAAAGATATCTAATAAAGTCTTAAAAGCAAGTAAATTTGGAGAAACCCGAACTGCTTCCAGGTTTAGTGATAAGAATGGGCTTCATAAAACATGTTGAGTTGGGTCAAAAGATGTACAAAATTAAGCCATGTCAGGTTGGGAGTTTTAGGAATAGAATAAACATCTGAAACCCATACCAATTCTCTGCATTTCCCTGAATTTATGTTCAGGGAAATGAACATAGCGGACCGCTAACGCTAGAACAATGTATAGATTTATGTACATAAAAATGTCTTTCCTGTTGAAAGATATATATCTGTCTTTGAAGAATGTAGGATTTATTAAGCTACTGAAGTCTCTAGTTTTAATCTTTTCCCCAACTAATTTACATTTTACTTTAAAGGGGAGAGGGAAGGGGTGCCTGGATGGCTTAGTCCATAGAGCATGTGACTCTTGATCTTGGTGCTGAGTTCAAGCCCCGCATTGGGTAGAGAGCTTACCTAATTTTTTTTCTTAAAAAATAGAATTATGGAAATTAATTCTACCATGCAATTTTCATAGCACACCTAATTTTTGAGGAAAATAGCTAAAATAGTTTTCCCTTTAAGTTAAAGACTTTTACATTTCAAACTGGGGATGTGATTTGATATAATTAATTCAAAAGTTTGTTTAGTACCTAATAGAATTTATTACATGCTTTTTGGGAGAGGGTATGGTTGAAAGTTGAACATACATCTGAGAGATTGAATTTTTCAAATTGGCTAAGTTTTAGTATCAAACATTTTTTGAAAGTGTGTTGTAAACAGATAATGATTAACACTCCTATTCTCTAAAGCCAGGAACTTGTGCATTCCCCCTCAACACCTGCCGCAAATCATTAAGCTTCATTATACCTCATTTTTCCCTAATCCATCCACTCCCCTCCAATCCCTTTACTACTGAGTAGAGGCCATTCAGTAGCTTCATGCAGAAAACTATCAGTACGTCTCTTCTAGATTTGTTTTCTTTCCTTACCAGTTATCACACTTTCTGCTGTCTGTAATAGAAAACACATATCCTAGCAACTTAAAATAAATCTGTATTTTTCCCTCAAATAAAGGAGGTCTGGAGCTAAACAGACTTCTAGGGCCATTATGGCAGCTCCACAACAACAGAACTGATTCTGTTTCTGCTTTGACATTCTCAGCGTGTGGTTTCCATTCTCAGGACTGCCTCATGATAGCAATATAGACACTATTGCTAGAGCCATTGCATCCACATTCCAGGTAGCAGCAAGAAGGAAGATAGCAAGGGCAAAAGAATTTGCCATCTAATCAGTCCCTTTTAAAAGAGCTTTTCCAGAAGTCCTAACCAAAAACCTTTATTTACAGCTTATGGAGCAACCCTATTTGCAAAGGCCAGGAAGTATCATTTTTAAGTGGAAATACTGCTGTTCCCCATAAATATTAGTAAGAGACAAGCAGAGAACTGATACTAGGGAGGCAACAGCCATGCTTGCTACATGTGTCGATCTTTGCAACCCTTACTTACTTACAACTTGGCAAATTGATCACATCAGTCATCCAGTCAAAATTCTTCTAGTATTCCCTTTTGTTTCCATACAAGGCCCTACCTGATGTGCTATTTCTGCCATTCCCCTCCCCACACTCTGTAGACCTGTGGACCCAAGCTCCTTCCCCTTCCAAAATTTCAGGACTTGGCACAATTTCCTTCTCACTTTCTTCAAGCCCCTTTGCTTGTTGACTTCCTACTTGTCTTTTAGATTCAGTTCAGAGTTTGTCAGAAGTCTACTGTAACCATTTGAGGCTGGCTTGGGTGTTCCATGGACGTGCTCAATAGTACCTTTTCCTTACCCCATTCAGGCATTTGACGTACTATATTCTATATATCTTTGTCTCTCTCCCCAAAGAGATTGTAAATGCCTGGAGGAATGGAAAGTTGTCATCTTTGCATTTACTATGCCTAGCATATAGATAGATAGCAAAACACTTAAGATATTTTTATTGGATGAATAAACAAATTAATCAATTAAAAATGGGCTGGTAATGGGATCTTTGTCTTGACTCCGGTAATGTACCAGCCCAGCGGTAGAAGCTGAAGTGAATACGGTGGGGATGTATGGCAGAAGAATAAGAGGAATCATGGGAACAATGAACTGACCCACCAGAATTGGTTGCGTTAAGCTTCAGATTGCATAGTTTACATACAAAGTGTTTAAAAAAAAAATCTTTGAAGTGAAGATTTCTTTGGTGGTAGTGGTGGTGGTGGGGAAAGCCATCAAAATGCATTATCAAGGATTATTCATGGAGATTTTGAGATAAGTGGAAATACTTGAAGGCTGTGTGGGAGTCCTTGACCTGAGCTAGATGTATGGGCTAGTCTGTTGACCTAAACATCTATGTAATACATGTAGGTTATAATTTTATTAATGATATTAAACAATTGGGATTTCTTCTGGAGTATCTCATAGAAGCAAAATCATTTTTCCTATCAGTTATGACAAATTACACTATCATAGACTATGGCTTTTGCTCAGAATTAAGGAGTTGGTAGAAGTGGGCTTTTTCTGCTACCCTCTGAGATCAGAGGGTATGACTGCACCCAGGATAAGAACAATGAATGTGGGGCATCCCCCTGTGGACTGTAGAAGCATCACACCCTGCAGGACCTCTTGTTAATAAGGGAGGTATCATAGAATCCTTCCCTAGAGCCATTTAATACTTAAGTTTTAGGCGTGTCTCGTAAAGAAGTTAAAGGGAAAGGAAACCTCTCTAACCACTGAAAGAGTGGAAAAGGAGCCACATGGAAAGAAAAATAAAAATTACAAGACCGGGAGGCAGCTGAGCAGCTGGACACCACTTGCTTGAGAGCCAAGCCCTGTGTCTGGCATAAAGTAAAGATGATTCAGAAAATACTCATTGAAGGGAAGGATGAGAGTGGTTTTGTAGTACCGATTAGGTGTTTTAATGAATGAATTACATTATCTTTCTCCTGCTTGAAGAGGTACCCGAACAAGGATGTTTGGGTGTCCTGTCTTGCCTATGAGTCCCGAATGTGCCTGACTTCATCCTTTGTCTTTAGCTCTTTAGAATGATATGGTTGAAATCCTAATCTTATTGTAGATCTCAGGTTTAACTTTAGTTTTTCACTCTCTGTGTCATGTTGGTGTCTGAGAGGTTAAATTAGGCATTTTGTAACATGCCTTAATTGTATTTCTCCATTTCCAGTAGAGAAATAAATCTCTTTATCATGAGTGAGTGGTTCATGGCCAAAGAAGAGTAAAATCTAGAAGATAGACCAGAGTCTAACGAACATACTCACCAATTTGTTCAGGAATGTGTATCTTTAACTCCTAATTGTCTACACTAACAAAAGGAGGGGCTGCACATATAATAACCAATTATAGTATAAGGGAAAAAACCTTGAAATAAAACCCAGTGAAATCCAACATTCAAATTTGGAATTTCTGATCATCCAACTAGAGTGGGTTTAATACTTCACAGTGTCAATGAAAAATTTAAATATGCCATTTCAAAAAGTCTTCAATGTTTATTAAAACCATTATTGTTGGATATCCCCTAGGATAGTGTAGTTATTGGTAGATGTTATTAAACTCAGGAAAGCATAAAGCTACATTTCTTGAAACATGGTTAATAATTTTGAGGAAACTTCTTTATAGTTACTTTGAATCAGTAAGCATTTTTTTTAGTCTTAGAATGCATGATAGGATTTTTTTTTTTTTTTAGAGGCTCGTATTTATCATCCTGCTTTTTTTCTTTTTTCTTTCTTTTTTTTTTTTTTTTTTTTGCTTAAGCTAAATATGAAAACTATTTGGCCTTCTTGGAGTGTCCTAGGTGATCTGGACAAGGGACCCATATCACCTCTTCATTGGTAATTGTGCCATTCATGTTTTTACATTGTTCTTGGCATCTGTGTAAATATGAATAGTGCCAGATGACAATATTACCCACAGGAAAATCCATCATTTTAACTGGCCAGTCTGCCTAATTAAGGAAAGAAGACTCAGGCCTTATTGCAGACTGAGATCATATTAAGAGCCCTTCAAGAGTTCAGAGGACCCTTGTTTGATGTCGCTGAAGTCGTTTGAGTTCAAAGCAGCTTTGTTCTCCTCGGAGTGGTTCAGCTGTAGACCGCCCAGAGCATCAACCTAAATAGCTTCCTATTCCCTAAACCCAACTGCCCACATAACTCACTGCTGGAAAGGGCCTCAGAGGCAGGATGCGGCACTGTTAGCCAGGGTTAAAAAGCTGTTAGTGATGGTACAAAGATGAGGCCAGGACTCCGGAATTCTAGAATGCTTCTTTCCATAAATTTGCTACCAGTTCTTTATTCCGCAGCAGTATTTGGAGTCACACAGGTCTGGCTTTGAACTGGGTAAATTGCTTTATCACTCTAAGCTAAAGGTTCAAACTGGGGTCAGTTTTCCTCCCCAGGGGACATGTGGCAATGTCTGAAGACACGACTGGCGTCTAGTGCTACGGAGGTAGCTAAGCCTCCCACAGTCCTCATAATAAAGAATTATTTACCCTCATGTGTTAACAGTGCAGAGGCTGAGAAACCCTGCTCTAAGCAGTAGGGAAACGATGTTCCCATCATAGGGTTACTGAAATAATTAAGAGATCGTGAAAGACAATGCAGTACCTGGCACAAAATGGATCTCAGTAACAAACAGCTGGTAGGATAATGAAGATGCCATGATACATAAATTTGGTGGTGTATAAACAAGCAATACAGCGTCATTAACACACTTTTGGACCACTGCTTGGCTTTCTGTAACGTGGTGGGTCTTTTCAGGTTCATAGTCATCCCACAAAGCTTTATGCCCATTCTTCTCTGTGATACTTCCCTGTGCTTTAGGATATTAATTTTTTAAGACTTTTATTTCATAGGTAGAAGAATTTATCAAATTACCGCTTTCAGCATGAGCTTTTGCATGAATGGGTTAGATATCTGCTTCTGTAGGGGTGGTTTTCTACTCTCCCGTGCATGTACATCAACCCCAAACCCTGGAAGCAAGGCTTTTAGGTCGCTTCCTTGTGTTTAGAATTAGGAAAGAGAAATGCCAATCTGCTTCTTTTCCTTTGAAAGTAATCTAGATTTTTTTCTACCCAGACTTGCAAGAGGTTTACTTTTTGCTTGAAATAACATGATTATTACTATAATTCACCAGAATAATGCTTACCTGCTTTTTTTTCCTCATTAATGCTTTGGGGAACTTGATGAAACCTTAAAACTCAAGATATTATTTGGACAGATGATTTTTTAAAAAATAATGGTTTTGAGGAGATATAAATCATATCCCATATAATTAACTTGTTAAAATGCTCCATTCAATTTTTTTTTTTTTTTTTTAGTTATTCAGAGGATTGCAGCCATCATCACAATCCATTTTAGAATAATTGCATCTCCACTCCACAAAACCCTAACACTCATTGGCACTCAGTCTTCATTCCTCACCCTCCCCCACCCCAGCCCTAGACAACCACTGATATACTTTCACAATCTAGAAATTTGTCTATTCTTGCTATTTTTGTTTAAATGGAATCCTACAATATGTGATCTTCTGTGACTGGCTCTTTTCACTTAGCATAATGGTCTAACCATGTTGTATCATGTATCATTATTTTCTTTTATGACCAGATATACCACATTTGTTTGTTCATTAAGCATTTGAGGGCCACTGGATTGTTTTCAGCTTTTGGCTATCAGAATAACATTGCTATGATCATTTGTGTTCAGGTTTTTTTGTTTTTTTGTTTTTTGTTTTAATGTCAGGATTTTGTATAGATGAATGTTTTTCACTTCTCTTGAATGTATAGGAATAATTCTGAGGAATGGAACTGCTAGGTCATGACTCTATTTATTTAAATATTTAAGGAGGGGCACCTGGTTCGGCTCAGCTCATGGTCCCAGGGTCCTGGGATCAAGCCCCATGTTAGGCTCTCTGTTCAGCAGTGAGTCACTGCTCCCTCTCTGCCTGCCTCTCTGCCTACTTGTGTTCTGTCTGTCAAATAAGTAATAATAAAAATAATAAACATTTAAGGAACTGTCAGACTGTTTTCCAAGTGGACTGCACCACTTTACATTTCTATCCATAGTCTCTGTGGGTTTGTTTCTCAGTATTTTCATCAAATATTGTTCTGTCATATAAATATACATATATATATATATACTGAGAGAAGGGGGCTGTTTCCATGTCTATTACAAATAATGCTGCAAAAGACATGGACATGCAGATACCACTTCAATATCCTGTTTTCATTTCCTGCATATATATACACCCAGAAATAGGATAGCTGGATCATACAGAGTTCTATTTTTAATTTTTTGAGGAATCTCCATAGTGTTTTTCATAGTGGCTATTCCATTTAATGTTTCCACCAACAGTGCATGAGGGTTCCTGTTTCTACACATCTTCACCAGAAGACCATCTGATCTTTCTGATAAGTCACTCCCACAGGTGTGAGATAGCGCACTGTTGTTTTGATTTGCATTTCCCTGGTGATTAGTAACTTTGAGCACTTTTTCATATATGTGTTGGCCGTTTGTACTTTTTCTTTGGAAAAAATGTCTACTATTCGTATTGTTTGCTCATTCTTATTTTTTTCCTGTTGAATTGTACGACTTTTAAAATATATTTTAGAGATTAGCACTTTACCAGATACATGATTCACACATATTTTCTCCCATTCTGTATGTTGCCTTTTTAATTTGTGGATGGTTTCCTTTGCTGTGCAGGAGATTTTTAGTTGGATGTCATCCTGCTTGTTTATTTTTGCTTTGTTGCTTTTGATATAACATCCCAAAGATCAATGCTAAGATTAATGTGAAGAATCTTTTTCTCTCATGTTTTCTTCTTTATGGTTCAGGGTCTCTCCTGTAAGTCTTTAATCCATTTAGAGTTAATTTTTTAAAAAGATTTTATTTATTTATTTTCCAGAGAGAGGAGATACAGTGAGAGAGGGAGCACAAGCAGGCGGAGTGGCAGAGGGAGAAGCAGGCTCCCCACTGAGCAAGGAGCCCGATGTGGGACTCGATCCCAGGACTCTGGGATAATGAACTGAGCTGAAGGCAGATGCTTAACAACAGAGCCACTCAGGTGTCCCCAGAGTTAATTTTTGTGAGTAGTTAAGACAGTTTCATTCTTTTTGTGTATGAATGTCCACATTTACCATCACCATTTATTGACAAGACTGTCTTTTCCGCATTGAGTATTCTTGGCTTCCTTGACTAGTATCAGCTGACCATTTCTGTGTCAGTTTATTTCTGTGGTCTTGATTTGGTTTCATTGGTCTATATGTCTAGTTTTACGCCAATAGCATACTGTTTTAATTACTGCAGATTTGTAGTGTAGTTTGAAATCACAAAGGATGATGCTTCCAGCCTTGTTCTTTCTGAAGTATGCTTTAGCTATTTGGGGTCTTATGTGGTTCCATACAAATCTTGGGGATTTTTTTCTATATTTGTAAAAAAAAAAAGTCATTAGAATCTTGATAGGGTATTCATCTTTCCTGATGGCTGAATAATATTCCATTGTATATATGTACCACATCTTCTTTATCCATTCATCTGTTGAAGGACATCTCAGCTCCTTCCACAATTTAGCTATTGTGAACATTGTTGCTATGAGCATTGGGGTGCAGGTGCCTCTTCTTTTCTCTACCTCTGCCATCAGAAAGGATGAATACCCACCATTTAAATCGAGGTGGATGGAACTGGAGGGGATTATGCTAAGTGAAATAAGTCAAGCAGAGAAAGACAATTACCATATGGTTTCACTTAAGGAATAACATGGAGGACCATAAGGGAAAGGAAGGAGAACTGAGGGGTAGAAATCAGAGAGGGAAATGAACCATGAAAGACTATTGACTCCAGGAAACAAACTGAGGGTTTCAGAGGGGAGGGGTTGGGGGCATGGGGTAGCTGGGTGATGGGTTTTAAGGAAGGCACATGTTCTGCTGAGTACTGGGTGTTATATGCAACTAAAGAGTCATTGAACGTTACATCAAAAACTAATGATGTACTATGCAGTGGATCACTGAACATAATAGAGAAGAACAAAGACAAAATTTTTAAAAGTGAAAAAATCTTGATGGGGTTGCATTGATTCTAAATGGCTTTGGGTAGTATGGGCATTTTAACAATATTAATGGGCATTTAACAATATTAATTCCTCTGATCCATTAACATGAGTTATCTTTGTTTATTTGTCTTTACTTTTTCTCATCAATGTCATAGTTTTTGAGGTACAGATTTTCACTTCCTTGAATAAATTTATTCCTAAATGTTGTTTTTGATGCTATTGTGAAGGGATTGTTTACTTTTTCAAATAGTTCACTGTTAATATATACAATTGCAAATAATTTTTGTGTTTTTTATATCCCACAACTTTACTGAATTTGATTCTAAATTCTAATAGTTTTTTGGTAGAGTCTATAGCATTTTCTATATAGAAGATTATGTTATCTGCAAACAGAGACAATTTTAATTCTTCCCACCTGATTTGAATGTCTTTTTTTTTCTTGCTTGATTGCCCTGGCTAGAACTTCTATGTTGAATAGAAGTGGTGAGAGTGGGCATCCTTGTCATGTTCCTGATCTTAGAGGAAAAGCTTTCAAACTTTCACCATTGAGTATGATGTTTGCTGTGGGCTTGTCATTTATTATGTTGAAGTACATTCCTTCTATGCCCAATTTATTGAGCGTTTTTAATTATTAAAAGATTTAAATTTTGTCGGGTTTTTTGCACTAAAATGATCACATGATTTTTATCAATGTGGTGTCTTGCATTTATTGATTTGTATATGTTAAACCGTCTTTGTATAGTAGGAATGAATCCTACTTGATCATGGAGTATGATCCTGGAGTATGTGCTATTGAATTTGGTTTAGGATTTTTGCATCTATATTTATCAGGGATATTCGCCTGTAGTTTTCTTGTGGTATCCTTATTTGACTTAGGTGTTAGGATAATGCTGGCCTGGTAAAACTGATTTGACATTGTTCCTGTCTCTTCTCTTTTTTGGAATAGTTTGAGAAGGATTGGTATTAATTCTTCTTTAAATGCTTGGTAGAATTTATCAGCAAAACCATCTGGTCCCAGGATTTTCTTTTTAGGAAGTTTTATATTACTGACTCAGTCTCCTTACTTTCTGTTCTGTGCAGATGTTCTATTTCTTCATGATTCATTCTTGGTAAGTGGTATGTTTTTAGGAATTTATCCATTTCTTCTAGATTGTCTAATTCATTGGTGTATAACTTGTTCATTGTAGTCTTTTATGATCCTTTGTATTTCTGTGATATCAGTTGTAATATCTACTCTTTCATTTATAAAAGTTTTATTTTCTTTTATTTTCTTGGCTAGTCAAGTTAGGGTTCAACTGTTTTGCTTATCTTTTTTTGGAACTAATAATTTTGTTAATCTTTCCTATAATTTCCCTCTTCTCCATTTATTTCATTTCTGATTCTTGTTATTTCATTCCTTCTTCAAAATTTGGTCTTCATTTGTTGTTCTTTTTCTAGTGACTTGATGTATAATATTAGGTTGTCTGTGAAGTACTGTGATTACTTGGTCTTCGTTTCCATTTCTGGGACAAAACTCCTAAAACTTTCTGCGTTTCCTGTGATGATAAAGATGGTTTTTGTTATGTTAGTGAGGCGACTTTTGGAAAGCTCCTAAGAATAGGAGTGGTTGCAAGAAAAACTAGCCATGTGATTAAAAGTTTGGAACTTGCAGTACTATTTTCCAATATCTGGGTAAGGTAGAGTAGCTGGAGGTTGAATTCAATTGTCAATAATTTAATTAATCATGCTTATGAAACAAAACCTCTGGGAAAACCCAAAAGAATGCTTATGAAACAAAACCTCTGGGAAAACCCAGATCGGAAGCTTCTGGGTTGATGAATATTTGGATATTCACGAGTGGTACAATTAGAGAGCATGGAAGCTCTGTGTTCCTTCCTATATACATTGCCATATGCATCTCTTCTATCTGTTCTTAAATTACATCCTTTTACAATAAACTTGTATTCTATTTTTCAAATTTTTAAATTCTAGTTAGTTAACATAGAGTGTAATTTTGGTTTTATAAATAAAATTTAGTGATTCATCACTTACATATAACACCCAGTGTTCATCATAAAAAGTGACGACCTTAGTACCTATCACCCATTTAGCCCATCCCTCACTCCCTGTTCCATCAACCCTCAGTTCTCTATTGTTAAGAGTCTCTTATGGTTTGCTTTCCTCTTTTTTTTTTTTTTCTGTTCCCATACAATCATCTATTTTATTTCTTAAATTCCACATATGAGTGAAATCATATGATATTTGCCTTTCTCTAACTTATTTCACTTAGCATAATATACTCTAGTTCCATCCATGTCATGGCAAATGGCAAGATTTCATTCTTTTTGATGGCTGAGTAATATTTCATTGTATATATGTATACCACATCTTCATGCATTCATCAGCTCTTCAATTTCTTTCCTAAGTGTTCTCTACTTTTCACAGTAGAGGGTTTTTTTGGTTTAATTTGTTTGGTTTTGTTTTGTTTACCTATTTTGTCAGGTTTATTCTTAGGTATCTTATGGGTTTTGGTGCAATTATAAATGGGATTCCTTGATTTCTCTTTCTGCTGCTTCATTATTGGTATATAGAAATGCAACAGATTTCTTTACATTGATTTTATATCCTGCAATTTTGCTGAATTTATTAGTTCTAGCAGTTTTTTGGTGGAGTCTTTTGGCTTTTCTACATAGAGTATCATGTTGTCTACAAATAGTGAAAGTTTGACTTCTTCCTTGCCAACTTGGATGCCTTTTACTTATTTTTTGTTGTCTAATTGCTCAGGTTAAGACTTCTAGTACTATGTTAAGTAGTAATGGTGAGAGTGGACATCCTTGTATTGTTCCTGATAAACTGATATTCTGATAAGTAAAATGTTTTTCTGAGTTCTGTGAGATGCTCTAGAAAATTGAAATCAATGGGGAGGTGACTGGAACCTTTGATCTGTAGCTAGTATGGACTTGCTTTTGGTATCTCAAGTGAGGAAAGAGGACCGTCTTTAGGACTGAGCTCTTAATTTGTGGAATCTGATGGTATCTCTAGGTGATTAATTCCAGAATTGAATTGACTTAAATTGTAGAACATCCAGCTGGTCTTACAGGATTTCTTAGTGTGAAGGGGAAACCCCATATAAGAATTGGTGGTGGAGTCATAATCTGAGGGTTATTTTTCCTTGGTGAATGCATTTACAATGATAAACTTTCCTCATATAATTGCTTTTCCTGCATCCCATGAGTTTTGGTATGTTGTGCTTTCATTTTCTTTTGTCTTAAGTTATGTTTTTATTTCCTCCTTAATTGTTCTTTGATCCTTTGATTTCTCAAGAAGGTGGTTCAATTTCCATTTGTAATTTTTTTTTAATTTAAATAGATTTTATTTTATCACTATTCGTGACACTAATGTAAACATGCAAAGTACAAAATTTCATATATTTTTGTTCAAATTTCTCATACAATTCAGAAAGAATTTGGCTTAAACATACATATATTGAATTGGCATAGTGTAAAGGATTAGGTTTTTTTGTTTTGTTTTGTTTTGTTTTCCAGTTAAACTTGTACTGTGTCTGATTTGGGTATTAGTTTTTGTTTTTTTTTTAATTTTTTCAATTTATTTATTTTCAGAAAAACAGTATTCATTATTTTTTCACCACACCCAGTGCTCCATGAAATCCATGTCCTCTATAATACCCACCACCTGGTACCCCAACCTCCCACCCCCCCACCCCGCCACTTCAAACCCCTCAAATTGTTTTTCAAAGTCCATAGTCTCTCGTGATTCACCTCCCCTTCCAATTTACCCCAACTCCCTTCTCCTCTCTAACACCCCTTGTCCTCCATGATATTTGTTATGCTCCACAAATAAGTGAAACCATATGATAATTGACTCTCTCTGCTTGACTTATTTCACTCAGCATAATCTCTTCCAGTCCCGTCCATGTTGCTACAAAAGTTGGGTATTCGTCCTTTCTGATGGAGGCATAATACTCCATAGTGTATATGGACCACATCTTCCTTATCCATTCGTCCATTGAAGGGCATCTTGGTAAATTTTCCAGTGTTGCTCTTGTTACTGATTTTAATTTTATATAATGGAGGTTGGAAACATACTTGATTTTATTTTAACTTTTTGAACTTGTTGAGACTATTTTGTGGACTAACATATAATGTGTTCTACAAAATGTTTCATGTGTACTTGAGAAGAATGTCTATTCACCACCATTGGAAGAAATGTTCTGTATATGTTTATCCCATTTGGTCCTATGTTCAAATTTATTATTTTTTTAAACTGATTCTCTTCTGGATGACTTATATATTGTTGAATGGGGTATTAAAGAACCTAACCATTACTGTATTGTTGTTTATTTCTCCTTTTAATTTAGTTAAGTTGCTTTATATATTTAAGTTCTCCAATGTTAAATGTATGAACATTGACCCTTTTATAATGTTCTTTATCTCTTGGGACCATTTTTAGCTTAAACTTAAAATTTTTGTCTGATATAAATAAATATAGCTACCATTAGCTTTTGTTCACCATTTGCTTGGGATATCTTTTTCCATTACTTTACTCCTAGCCTATGTGTGTCCTTAAAGGTAAAATGAGTCTCTTGTAGGCAGTTTATCATTGGATCTTGTGGGGCTTTTGTTGTTGTTGTTTGTTTGTTTGTTTTTTAATCCATTCAGTCATTCTATGTCTTTTCTTTGGAGAACTTAAACCATTTGCATTTAAAGTAATTACTGATAAGTAAGAACTTAGTACTGACATTTTCTTAACTATTTTCTGACTATTTTGTAGATCCTTTGTTCCTTGATTCCTTTCTTGGTGTCTTTGTGATTTGATGACTTTTCATGATGGCATGCTTTGACTCTTTTGTTATAATCTTATTTAAAATCTACAGGTTTTTCCTTTGTGGTTGCCATGTGGTTTACATAAAGTATCTTAGTTATAAAATATTTTAAACTGATAGTTTAGTTATCCTATTTTAAACTGATAAAAACTTTGATAGAATACAGGAACTTTATACTTTTGCTTTTCTTCTGCTTGCCCTTTAGGTTACTGACATTACAATTTACCTTTACTGATGAGATTGACACATTCATATGTATTTGTTAATTAGCATTTTTTCATTTCAGCATATAGACTTCCTTTTAGCCTTTCTTATAAGGCAAGTCTAATGGTGATGAACTCCCTCAGTTTTTTGTTTCAGGAAGTCTTTATTTCTCCTTTATTTCTGAAGGACAGTTTTGCTGAGTAAAGAAGTATTTTTTGTTGACAAGATTTCTTTCCAAGTATTTTAAATATATCATCCTACTCTTCTGACCTACAAAGTTTCTATTGAGAAACTACCATATTCTTATATGTACTTTCTTATATGTGATGAATGGCTTTTCTTTGCTGTTTTCTTTCTTTTTTTTTTTTTTTTAAGATTTTATTTATTTATTTGACAGAGAGAAATCACAAGTAGATGGAGAGGCAGGCAGAGAGAGAGAGGGAAGCAGGCTCTCCGCTGAGCAGAGAGCCCGACATGGGACTCGATCCCAGGACTCTGAGATCATGACCTGAGCCAAAGGCAGCGGCCCAACCCACTGAGCCACCCAGGCGCCCCTCTTTGCTGTTTTCAAAATTCGTTGTGTTTGAGTTTTAGAAATGAAATTATAATGAGTCTGAGTAGCCCTTTCTGGTTTGAACCTATTTAGGTTCATTTGAACTTTATGAATCTTCATGTTCATTTCTCTCAAGTTAGGGAAGTTTTCGTTCATTCTTTTTTTAATAGGCCTCCTGTCCCTTTTTCTCCTCTTTCTAGGATCTCCGTTATGCATATATGATTACTTTGATGGTGTGCTATAAGTCCCTTAAGCTTTATTCACTCTTTTAAATTCTTTTTTCTTTTTGCTTTTCTGACTGGATAATTTTAAATGATATGTCTTTAAGTTCATGATTCTTTATTCTCTTTGGTCAAGTCTGCTGTGAAGCTTTCTACTGAATTCATCAGTTATTGTGTTCTTCAGTGCTAGGATTTCTATTGATAGTTTCTACTTGTTGAACTCATTTTGTTAATACATTGTTTTCTCAATTTCATTTAGTTATCTTCATGTTCTTTAAGAGGATTGTCCTGAATTCTTTGTTATCTCATAGATCTCTAGTCTTTAAGAGCTGATTATTAGAACTTTATCTACCATCTTTTGGTGGTGTCATGTCTATTCAGTTTTTCATGGTCCTTAATGTTTTGCTTTGGTATCTGCACATTTGAGTTAGCAGTTTCTTCTTAAAAATTTTATAGGTTTTTTTCAGCAAGGAAACAACTTCATCAGTCAGCTCAGCTTGTACCAGGTCAGTTGGTACATCCATGAGCAAGGAGGGCTTGATACTGGGGTCTTTTGTTAGGCAAGGTCACTACCCATACTCTGAGCTCAGGGGTGCTACTGGCTGGGCTCCATGACTGGGTAGTCCTGTTCATTGTGTTCCACATTCAAGGGGAGCTGTCTGAAGTGGGGACTCCGACTCCTGGTTTGGCAGTACTGATGGATGTGTTCTGTGACCAGGTGAGGTGACTAATTGGGCTCTGCCATCACTCCAGTCAGGTTTGTTCTCAGGTTGTGTTCCTGGAAAGTGCCCACTGATTGATTTCACAGTTTGGCAGGACTGCAGGCCATGGTCTATAATAATCCCTGATCGAGTGGGCATTCAGGCTATACTTCCCAACTAGATGGTGCTACTATGTAATCAGGTAGGTCATTGGCTGTGCTTCACTTTGGGGTGAGGTTGCTGGCTGGGTTTTCTCACCTCACAGGTGTCTATCATTGAGTGGGACAGGGGTAAGGGCTATGCTCTATGATCATATGGAATTGCCGTCCATGCTCTCTAATCAGGTGGGGCCTCAGGCTATACTCTACAGTTGTGTGAGGTCACTGGCTGGGCAAAGCCATGGCTGTGTTCAGTAATTGAGCAGGGATATATGCTGTGCTCTGTGACTGGACAATGTCATAGGCTTTGCTCTGGGTGGCTCAGGGCCTCTGTTGAGGCTCACTGGTAATATGGCTATGTTCAGTAGTTGGGCAAGTCTGTTGGCTTTGCTGTCTGGCCTGACCATAGGATGTGCTTCATGGTATATCTGTGGCTGCCATGCATCTCAGGCCATGGTTCCTCTAGAGGTGGGACTGGAGGCTATTCTGAGAAGTTGGATATGACAAAGAATTGGCTTCCATACCCAGTCAAGGTCATAAAATAGACTCTGTGGTTAGCACATTTCATTGGCTGGCAATCTAAAGCAGGCAGAATTGCCAATCAAATTTCCTGGCCGAGAGGGAGGAGTCAAGATGGCGGAGAAGTAGCAAGCTGAGACTGCTTCAGCTAGCCGGAGATCAGCTAGATAGCTTATCTAAAGATTGCAAACACCTGAAAATCCATCGGCAGATCGAAGAGAAGAAGAACAGCAATTCTGGAAACAGAAAAACAACCACTTTCTGAAAGGTAGGACCGGCAGAGAAGTGAATCCAAAGCGACGGGAAGATAGACCCTGGGGGGAGGGGCCGGCTCCCGGCAAGCGGCGGAGCAACCGCGCACAAAATCAGGACTTTTAAAAGTCTGTTCCGCTGAGGGACATCGCTCCAGAGGCTAAACTGGGGCGAAGCCCACGCGGGGTCAGCGTGGCCTCAGGTCCCGCAGGGTCACAGAAGGATCGGGGGTGTCTGAGTGTCGCAGAGCTTGCGGGTATTGGAACGGGAAAGCCGGCTACAGAGACAGAGCTAACAGTAAGCTCGCAGCTCGGTGTTACCTTGAACCGGTCGCAGGCTCGGTGAGCTCGGAGCGCGGCCGGAGGTCAGGCAGACGGGAGTAACTGGGCGCTGTTCTCTGAGGGCGCACTGAGGAGTGGGGCCCTGGGCTCTCGGCTCCTCCGGGCCGGAGACCAGGAGGCCGCCATTTGTATTCCCGTCCTCTGGAACTCTACGGAAAGCGCTCAGGGAACAAAAGCTCCTGAAAGCAAACCCGAGCGGATTACTCACCCCGGCCCCGGGTAAGGGCGGTGTAATTCCGCCTGGGGCAAAGACACTTGAGAATCACTACAACAGGCCCCTCCCCCAGAAGATCAACAAGAAATCCAGCCGAGAACAAGTTCACCTACCAAGGAGTGCGGTTTCAATACCAAGGAGAGCAGCAGAATTCCAGAGGAGGAGAAAGCCAAGCACGGAACTCATGGCTTTTTTCCTGTGATTTTTTTTTTTAGTCTTGCAGTTAATTTAATTTTTTCTTTTTCATTTTTTTTTTTTTTCTCGCCTTCGGGTAAAAATTTTTTTTTTAACTGTTACCTTTTTCTTTTTTAACGATTTTTTACTAGTTTATCTAATATATATATATATATTTTTTACTTTTTTCTTAGGTGTTTTCTTTTTTTAAAAATTCTTTTCTTTTCTTTTCTTTTTTTTTTCTTTTTCTTTTCTTTTTGTTTTTTTCTTTCTTTCTTCCTTTTCGAACCTCTTTTTATCCCCTTTCTCCCCACTCACGATTTTGGATCTCTTCTAATTTGGTTAAAGCATATTTTCCTGGGGTTGTTGCCACCCTTTTAGTATTTTACTTGCCCCTTCATTTACTCTTATCTGGACAAAATGACAAGACGTAAAAATTCAACACAAAAAAAAGAACAAGAGGCAGTACCGAAGGCTAGGGACCTAATCAATACAGACATCGGTAATATGTCAGATCTAGAGTTCAGAATGACAATTCTCAAGGTTCTAGCCGGGCTCGAAAAAGGCATGGAAGATATTAGAGAAACCCTCTCGAGAGATATAAAAGCCCTTTCTGGAGAAATAAAAGAACTAAAATCTAACCAAGGTGAAATCAAAAAAGCTATTAATGAGGTACAATCAAAAATGGAGGCTCTAACTGCTAGGATAAATGAGGCAGAAGAAAGAATTAGTGATATAGAAGACCAAATGACAGAGAATAAAGAAGCTGAGCAAAAGAGGGACAAACAGCTACTGGACCACGAGGGGAGAATTCGAGAGATAAGTGACACCATAAGACGAAACAACATTAGAATAATTGGGATTCCAGAAGAAGAAGAAAGTGAGAGGGGAGCAGAAGGTATACTGGAGAGAATTATTGGGGAGAATTTCCCCAATATGGCAAAGGGAACGAGCATCAAAATTCAGGAGGTTCAGAGAATGCCCCTCAAAATCAATAAGAATAGGCCCACACCCCGTCACCTAATAGTAAAATTTACAAGTCTCAATGACAAAGAGAAAATCCTGAAAGCAGCCCGGGAAAAGAAGTCTGTAACATACAATGGTAAAAATATTAGATTGGCAGCTGACTTATCCACAGAGACCTGGCAGGCCAGAAAGAGCTGGCATGATATTTTCAGAGCACTAAACGAGAAAAACATGCAGCCAAGAATACTATATCCAGCTAGGCTATCATTGAAATAGAAGGAGAGATTAAAAGCTTCCAGGACAAACAACAACTGAAAGAATTTGCAAATACCAAACCAGCTCTACAGGAAATATTGAAAGGGGTCCTCTAAGCAAAGAGAGAGCCTACAAGTGGTAGATCAGAAAGGAACAGAGACCATATACAGTAAACAGTCACCTTACAGGCAATACAATGGCACTAAATTCATATCTCTCAATAGTTACCCTGAATGTGAATGGGCTAAATGCCCCTGTCAAAAGACACAGGGTATCAGAATGGATAAAAAAACAAAACCCATCTATATGTTGCCTCCAAGAAACACATTTTAAGCCCGAAGACACCTCCAGATTTAAAGTGAGGAGGTGGAAAAGAATTTACCATGCTAATGGACATCAGAAGAAAGCAGGAGTGGCAATCCTTATATCAGATCAATTAGATTTTAAGCCAAAGACTATAATAAGAGATGAGGAAGGACACTATATCATACTCAAAGGGTCTGTCCAACAAGAAGATTTAACAATTTTAAATATCTATGCCCCCAATGTGGGAGCAGCCAACTATATAAACCAATTAATAACAAAATCAAAGAAAACACATCAACAATAATACAATGATAGTAGGGGACTTTAACACTCCCCTCACTGAAATGGACAGGTCATCCAAGCAAAAGATCAGCAAGGAAATAAAGGCCTTAAATGACACACTGGACCAGATGGACATCACAGATATATTCAGAATATTTCATCCCAAAGCAACAGAATACACATTCTTCTCTAGTGCACATGGAACATTCTCCAGAATAGATCACATCCTCGGTCCTAAATCAGGACTCAACCGGTATCAAAAGATTGGGATCATTCCCTGCATATTTTCAGACCACAATGCTCTAAAGCTAGAACTCAACCACAAAAGGAAGTTTGGAAAGAACCCAAATACATGGAGACTAAACAGTATCCTTCTAAAGAATGAATGGGTCAACCGGGAAATTAAAGAAGAATTGAAAAAAATCATGGAAACAAATGATAATGAAAATACAACGGTTCAAAATCTGTGGGACACAACAAAGGCAGTCCTGAGAGGAAAATATATAGCGGTACAAGCCTTTCTCAAGAAACAAGAAAGGTCTCAGGTACACAACCTAACCCTACACCTAAAGGAGCTGGAGAAAGAACAAGAAAGAAACCCTAAGCCCAGCAGGAGAAGAGAAATCATAAAGATCAGAGCAGAAATCAATGAAATAGAAACCAAAAAAAACAATAGAACAAATCAACGAAACTAGGAGCTGGTTCTTTGAAAGAATTAATAAAATTGATAAACCCCTGGCCCGACTTATCAAAAAGAAAAGAGAAAGGACCCAAATAAATAAAATCATGAATGAAAGAGGAGAGATCACAACTAACACCAAAGAAATACAAACTATTATAAGAACATACTATGAGCAACTATACGCCAACAAATTTGACAATCTGGAAGAAATGGATGCATTCCTAGAAACATATAAACTACCACAACTGAACCAGGAAGAAATAGAAAGCCTGAACAGACCCATAACCAGTAAGGAGATTGAAACAGTCATTAAAAATCTCCAAACAAACAAAAGCCCAGGGCCAGACGGCTTCCCGGGGGAATTCTACCAAACATTTAAAGAAGAACTAATTCCTATTCTCCTGAAACTGTTCCAAAAAATAGAAATGGAAGGAAAACTTCCAAACTCATTTTATGAGGCCAGCATCACCTTGATCCCAAAACCAGACAAGGATCCCACCAAAAAAGAGAGCTATAGACCGATATCCTTGATGAACACAGATGCGAAAATACTCAACAAAATACTAGCCAATAGGATTCAACAGTACATTAAAAGGATTATTCACCACGACCAAGTGGGATTTATTCCAGGGCTGCAAGGTTGGTTCAACATCCGCAAATCAGTCAATGTGATACAACACATCAATAAAAGAAAGAACAAGAACCATATGATACTCTCAATAGATGCTGAAAAAGCATTTGACAAAGTACAACATCCCTTCCTGATCAAAACTCTTCAAAGTGTAGGGATAGAGGGCACATACCTCAATATCATCAAAGCCATCTATGAAAAACCCACCGCAAATATCATTCTCAATGGAGAAAAACTGAAAGCTTTTCCGCTAAGGTCAGGAACACGGCAGGGATGTCTATTATCACCACTGCTATTCAACGTCGTACTAGAGGTCCTAGCCTCAGCAATCAGACAACAAAAGGAAATTAAAGGCATCCAAATCGGCAAAGAAGAAGTCAAATTATCACTCTTCGCAGATGATATGATACTATATGTGGAAAACCCAAAAGACTCCACTCCAAAACTGCTAGAACTTATACAGGAATTCAGTAAAGTGTCAGGATATAAAATCAATGCACAGAAATCAGTTGCATTTCTCTACACCAACAGCAAGACAGAAGAAAGAGATATTAAGGAGTCAATCCCATTTACAATTGCATCCAAAACCATAAGATACCTAGGAATAAACCTAACCAAAGAGACACAGAATCTATACTCAGAAAACTATAAAGTACTCATGAAAGAAATTGAGGAAGACACAAAGAAATGGAAAAATGTTCCATGCTCCTGGATTGGAAGAATAAATATTGTGAAAATGTCTATGCTACCTAAAGCAATCTACACATTTAATGCAATTCCTATCAAAGTACCATCCATCTTTTTCAAAGAAATGGAACAAATAATTCTAAAATTTATATGGAACCAGAAAAGACCTCGAATAGCCAAAGGGATATTGAAAAAGAAAGCCAACGTTGGTGGCATCACAATTCCGGACTTCAAGCTCTATTACAAAGCTGTCATCATCAAGACAACATGGTACTGGCACAAAAACAGACACATAGATCAATGGAACAGAATAGAGAGCCCAGAAATAGACCCTCAAATCTATGGTCAACTAATCTTCGACAAAGCAGGAAAGAATGTCCAATGGAAAAAAGACAGCCTTTTCAATAAATGGTGCTGGGAAAATTGGACAGCCACATGCAAAAAAATGAAATTGGACCATTTCCTTACACCACACACAAAAATAGACTCAAAATGGATGAAGGACCTCAATGTACGAAAGGAATCCATCAAAATCCTTGAGGAGAACACAGGCAGCAACCTCTTCGACCTCAGCCGCAGCAATATCTTCCTAGGAACAACGCAAAAGGCAAGGGAAGCAAGGGAAAAAATGAACTATTGGGATGTCGTCAAGATCAAAAGCTTTTGCACAGCAAAGGAAACAGTTAACAAAATCAAAAGACAACTGACAGAATGGGAGAAGATATTTGCAAACGACATATCAGATAAAGGACTAGTGTCCAGAATCTATAAAGAACTTAGCAAACTCAACACCCAAAGAACAAATAATCCAATCAAGAAATGGGCAGAAGACATGAACAGACATTTCTGCAAAGAAGACATCCAGATGGCGAACAGACACATGAAAAAGTGCTCCATATCACTCGGCATCAGGGAAATACAAATCAAAACCACAATGAGATATCACCTCACACCAGTCAGAATGGCTAAAATCAACAAGTCAGGAAATGACAGATGCTGGCGAGGATGCGGAGAAAGGGGAACCCTCCTACACTGTTGGTGGGAATGCAAGCTGGTGCAGCCACTCTGGAAAACAGCATGGAGGTTCCTCAAAATGTTGAAAATAAAACTGCCCTATGACCCAGCAATTGCACTATTGGGTATTTACCCTAAAGATACAAATGTAGTGATCCAAAGGGACACATGCACCCGAATGTTTATAGCAGCAATGTCCACAATAGCCAAACTATGGAAAGAACCTAGATGTCCATCAACAGATGAATGGATCAAGAAGATGTGGTATATATACACAATGGAATACTATGCAGCCATCAAAAGAAATGAAATCTTGCCATTTGCAACAACGTGGATGGAACTAGAGCGTATCATGCTTAGCGAAATAAGTCAAGCAGAGAAAGACAACTATCACATGATCTCCCTGATATGAGGAAGTGGTGATGCAACATGGAGGCTTAAGTGGGTAGAAGAAGAATAAATGAAACAAGATGGGATTGGGAGGGAGACAAACCATAAGTGACTCTTAATCTCACAAAACAAACTGAGGGTTGCCGGGGAGGGGGTTTGGGAGAAGGGGGTGGGATTATGGACATTGGGGAGGGTATGTGCTTTGGTGAGTGCTGTGAAGTGTGTAAACCTGGTGATTCACAGACCTGTACCCCTGGGGATAAAAATATATGTTTATAAAAAATAAAAAATTTAAAAAAAAATAAAAAAAAATTAAAAAAAATAAAAAAAAAAAAATTTCCTGGCCGAACATGGTTACCATATTGGCTCTGTAGATGGCCAGAACTGTTGGCTAGGATTTCTTCTTAGGTTCCACTACAAACAAGACTGTGGTCTGCCAACATCTGAGCACTGGTACTATGAATGCCACTCCCCTTTTCTGTCTGATTGCTAGTGGTCAAGCTTCACAGGTTTCCCCAGTGAGCTTTGTGAGGTGAGACCTGAGTGAGCCTCCCAGGAAGCATCCCCTAATGCCAGGGAAGCTGGATGTTACCTTCGGATCTTTTTTTCACACCAGAGACACTTTAGGCCCAGGGAGGCTCTCTGCACAGCACTGTGCTTGTTTGGGGGCAGCAGTGATGTGGTCAAAATTAAACTGCCCCTTTTACCTTCTAATGTAGTCTTTTTCAGTCTCTGTTGTCCAGAGGGGTGCTTCTCCCTTACTTCTAAGTTCTGAGAGTTCCAGAATGGTGCCTTGTCTATGAATAGTTGTTGTTTGACTTTCTTGCATGGAGGACTGAAATTGGGTTGCTCTGTGTTGCCCTCTTGATGATGTCACTCCTGGGAATTTTAAAAATTATTATAATTTCTCTTCCATTTGCTCTAGAAGATATGAATAAAAAAGAATAAAATAAATAGCCATAAAAAAGAATGAAATCTTACCATTTACAGTGACATGGACAGAGCTAGAGTGTATTTTTCAGTGTACTAGTCTTCTTAACTTCTTAATCCCTTACCTCTAAATCTTTTCACAGTTTCTCAAACTGACCTAAGTCATTTTTTGTAATATCTACTTAATTCTTATTTTTCACTATAACCATTAAACTATTTCTGTCCACACCCTAAGGCCTTTGACTCTTCATTTTGTCATTGGAAAGAAATCTATTAGGTATAACCCTATTAGCTCAAAAGAGATCAAGTATCAGCCATTTTGTACAGTTCAAACTTGTGTCTGGATTTCAGATTTCTATGACTATAATGTCCTCTTGAGCTATTTTGAAAGAGTAACTTGGAGATTTCTACAAATTTTCATGTTTCCTAGAGGAGACTTTTCATATTGTAATGTTTGCCTAAATCTTCGGGAAACCCTTCTGAAATACTGGGTCTATTTGGGGTCTTTTGATTTTTCTTTGCTCAGTCTTTAAAAGGTAGGTCTTTTTAGTGTTACAATTTATAATAACTTTTTCCTCAGACTTTAAGGGCTCCTGTACAAATTTCTAAATCTCTGGAAGAAGAAACAGGGAAAACTTTAATTTCTTCCATTTTGTTTACTTTGTTTTTGCTATACCAGGGGAAGGTATATGAGGGTAAGGGTGAAATGGCCAGGTGTGTTCACAGCTTTGCTGAGCATTTTTCTTCCCTCTCATAATCTTGTGCCTTAGTGGATGTTAGACCCTAGGAGGCCCGTAAGTTCTTCACAGGGCTGAAGGGGGAACTGAGGCAAGAAGCTGCTCTATGTACAAGTTCTCATGTGTATACCCCCAGTTTATCCCTTTCATCCAGTCTTTGCTGGTCATATTTAGGCATATCAGTGTCTAGCCAGAGCTTTGGTAGGAAGATAAATAAAGGATGTGGTAAGAGAATGTTTACTTAGTTAGTGCCCCCATATTTTCTATAACTGTCTATGCCAAACGAATCTTGAGGGCAGATGCTGTGGCCAGAGCCACAAGAAGTCCTTTATGTGAATTCTGCCAACTGTCCGTAGCCTGACCTGCTATTTTCCCTGACACTAAAGCTATAGATTTTTTCCCCCACCAGGAGCTCTGGTGGAACCTCTTTTTTGAAAGCAGAGGCACCCCCTTCCAACTGAGGTTAGCTGTGGAATCATGGTCTGAGCACTATAATCTGCCTTTCCTTTTTTTTTTTTTTTTAAATCTCATTTTCTTTGTCTTTGGATAAATTTAAGTGCCAACTTGACCTGCCATAGGGTGTTTAGATATTTGCTCAAATATTCTGAATATTTCTGGTAGGATGTTCTAGATGAGGTTAATATAAATGGGTAGGCCGAGTAAAGGAAATCGCTTTCCTTGATGTGGGAAATTCAATCTGTTGAAGGCGTGAATAGAACAAAAAAGGATTACCCTCCACAGAAAAAGAGAATTCCTCCTTCTTAATACCTTCAGATTTGAACATCTATTTCCTGCCTTAGGACTTGAGCTGAGACTTCAGCTCTTCCTGGGTCTCAAGACTTGCCAGGCTCCAGATTGGAACTATATCATTGACTCTTCTGAATCTCCAGCTTGCTGACTTACCCTGCTACTCTTGGAACTTGTCCGTCTCCGTAATCAACTAAATTCCTTATAATAAATCTGTCTAGAATGTTATATATGTCCTTTTGGTTTTGTTTCTCTGGAGAACCCTAATGCAAGCTTCATATTGTCTAGAAATCCCTCAAGATTTTATGTTCTGTTTTTCCTTTCTTATTTTTCAGTGCTGCCATAGATGATTTTATTATTTTTATTTCTCCGTCCTTGTTCTAATGTGTTTCTGGGAAGAAGGTGAGGTATATATGTGAGTCAAATCTCCATTTTTGAAACCCAAAGTCTACCAAAGTCTACAAAGCAGAGAAGAAATCATGTTTTCTCTTTCTCCCTGTATGTGTCTTCTCCTTTGTCATGCCACCACACCTCTCCCAACACCCTCATCTTTTCCCCTAATTCATAACACATTTTCTGTTCCTTCTCTCTCCTCACAGTCTGTACTTTGGGTCTCTTAAAAAATACCTCAATTTCTGTGCTTTTTGGTAGTTAAATGCCAACATGTGTCTCCTCAAAGCCTGTCATTTTCCTTTTTATTCCACTCACTGACCCTGTAAATGACATTTGATGCACAAGAGCTGGAACAGTCATTAGCTCAAAATGATTTTTTTTTTTTTTTAGGAGAAAATCGTTCACAGCTCTGAATCATGTCTAAAAAAATTTTTTTTAAAGGCACCCTGCAGCAAACTCTCTTGATGTCCATTCCTGGCCCTGGTGGGGATTGATTGCACAGGAAAAGAGAGGAGCATTAGATAATGTAACCATGTGCGTGGTTAGGTTAATGACCAAAAAGTACCTACATCCTTAAGTGAAGGCTCCTAAGAGTGACTATTTCTTTTTCATTCCTCTAAGAATTGTTTTCTCTCTGAAATTTAAAATCCAAGCTTCTTATCCTTCCTATTTATTCAGTTTGAGTAGAATCCTTTGGGGGAATCCAACACAGGAGAACATCTGTTTAAAGCCACATGTCTCTTGAAGTGAGTTGGATCACATCTTACAATTATTGCTAACTGAATACAGTAGGAAAGATTCCCTCCAGGCTAGAAAAAAGAGGAAATGCCAATGTAACATGATAATGCTATTCTGTCTTAGGGTCTATCTAGGTTACTTCAACTTGCACATTCTTCCAGGACATAATGGCATCTGCAAGTCAAAGTATCCTGAATGGACCCCCTCCCACATAGAACAGGTACATCCATTCCTCTCTGTCCATACTCAGGCTGTACCAAAAAAGCCCCATTCCATTTCCAAGTTAATACTTGAACCTGTCTCTCATGCCGCTAGAGCCTCAGAGGATGCCTTAGAGCCCATGAGGTTGTGGAGTGTTGCTTGGGAGAGGGTTTACATGACAACTGTTGTCATGTTACATATTGACCCACACTCTAGTGAGTGACTCGAGGTGTACATAATGACAAGCTTTACTGATAAGAACGTAAAATCAGGGAAGTCCAGAGCACACAGCATTCCCTCAGTCCCAATATTCTTTCTGAAGATGTGCTGAGGCAGCAGAGCTGGTTGTGTGCTCCAATTGAAGAAATGACTCCCTGCCGCCACGTTATAGATCTACAGGCTAGATTGAAATGAGGTAGCGAATACTTCATTTTCTATGATACTTGAGGGTATTTCTGGCACCTGGCCCTTGCTACAGGTGCTCAGTGAGGAGGTTTGAATACTAAGGTTGCTGTTAGAACTTTCTGTTTGTGTATGATCTGATTCAGACCAGCTGAACCAACTCAACTATTAGGACCACTCAACTCCTATCCATTAGAAAAGGCCATACCAACCCATGACCATCAGAAGCTAAAAGTTTGTCTTCAGTCTATCTCCTGACCTTTGGGACTCATTAAATTCATCCTTCTCCAAGTAAGTGATGAATCACTAAATTCTACTCCTGAAACTAGTATCACACCTGCTATTAACTAACTAGAATTTAAATGAAAACTTGAAAGAAAATGAAACAAAAACAACAACCACAAAAAAAAAAAAAAAAAAAAAAAACAGGGACTCTGGAATCTGCCACCCATTAAGTGATTTCCTCAGCATTCTCCGGAAATAGGATGTCAGTAAAGTCACGAGAACTCAGAATGGGAATGACAAATTCAGCACCCAAATAAGTTTTCACCATGAACTACTTTCTGGAAAGTTAAAACTATTTAGGATCTCTGTTTATATAAGCAATACACCATTTGTTTTTTCCCCTATTTCCTCCATATACATTTTTTAAAATATTTTATTTATTTATTTGACAGAGAGATCACAAGTAGGCAGAGAGGCAGGCAGAGAGAGAGGAAGAAAAGCAGGCCCCCTGCCGAGCAGAGAGCCTGGGATCATTACCTGAGCTGAAGGCAGAGGTTTTAACCCACTGAGCCACCCAGGTGCCCCCTCCATATACATTTTTGACTTTCACATGGTTCTGCCAGTCTCTTCTACATCTTCCATTATTTTCAGGTGAGCACCTGTTCAATTTCTGTGTTTTTTTTTTTAATCTTTTCATGAGTCTTAGTCATTTATCTTTGTGGATGGCCTCTAATACCTTTTGATATTTACACCCTTGTGTAGCCCCCTCCTACACTGATCTTTGCTTCTTTAAAAACAAAATTCAGGGTTGCCTGGGTGGCTCAGTGGATTAAGCCTCTGCCTTCAGCTCAGGTCATGATCTCAGGATCCTGGGATCGAGCCCTGTATCGGGATCTCTGCTCGACAGGGAACTTGCTTCCCCCCCCCCTCTCTGTCAAATAAATAAATAAATAAAATCTTAAAAAAAAAAAAAACCAATTCAATGGAAGCGATAGTATGTAAATCAACGCGAGGTTATAAAGTCATTACGGCTACCACCTCACTCTTAGATTGCTTTCTGTGAGGGACATTAAAAAATTTTTGTAAAGAAGCTCATATAAAGAAGGATTGGGACTCCAATCACTACTCAACACCAGCTTGCTGGCCCATGAGTAAACTACCTGAAAAGTGGATTCTCTAGCCTAGTTAAGCCTTCAGATGACTATGTCCCTGGCCAATATCTGATAGCAGCTTTGTAAGAGCTCTTGAACCTAAGCCATCCAGCTGCCCCTGAATTCCTGACCCTTAAAAATAGTGAGAAATAATTATTTTTTAAAAGACTCAGTTTTGGAATTATTATACAACAATTCTTTTTTTTTTTTTTTGGTTGGGTTTTTTTTTTAATTTATTTTATTTTATTTATTTTTATAAACATATAATTTTATCCCCAGGGGTACAGGTCTGTGAATCACCAGGTTTACACACTTCAAAGCACTCACCAAAACACATACCCTCCCCAATGTCCATAATACCACCCCTTTCTCCCAAACCCCCTCCCCCCAGCAACCCTCAGTTTGTTTTGTGAGATTAAGAGTCACTTATGGTTTGTCTCCCTCCCAATCCCATCTTCTTTCATTTATTCTTCTCATACCCACTTAAGCCCCCATGTTGCATCACCACTTCCTCATATCAGGGAGATCATATGATAGTTGTCTTTCTCCGCTTGACTTATTTCGCTAAGCATGATACGCTCTAGTTCCATCCATGTTGTCCCAAATGGCAAGATTTCATTTCTTTTGATGGCTGCATAGTATTCCATTGTGTATATATACCACATCTTCTTGATCCATTCATCTGTTGATGGACATCTAGGTTCTTTCCATAGTTTGGCTATTGTGGACATTGCTGCTATAAACATTCGGGTGCACGTGCCCCTTTGGATCACTACGTTTGTATCTTTAGGGTAAATACCCAATAGTGCAATTGCTGGGTCATAGGGCAGTTCTATTTTCAACATTTTGAGGAACCTCCATGCTGTTTTCCAGAGAGGTTGCACCAGCTTGCATTCCCACCAACAGTGTAGGAGGGTTCCCCTTTCTCCGCATCCTCGCCAGCATCTGTCATTTCCTGACTTGTTGATTTTAGCCATTCTGACTGGTGTGAGGTGATATCTCATTGTGGTTTTGATTTGTATTTCCCTGATGCCGAGTGATATGGAACACTTTTTCATGTGTCTGTTGGCCATCTGGATGTCTTCTTTGCAGAAATGTCTGTTCATGTCCTCTGCCCATTTCTTGATTGGATTATTTGTTCTTTGGGTGTTGAGTTTGCTAAGTTCTTTATAGATTCTGGACACTAGTCCTTTATCTGATATGTCGTTTGCAAATATCTTCTCCCATTCTGTCAGTTGTCTTTTGATTTTGTTAACTGTTTCCTTTGCTGTGCAAAAGCTTTTGATCTTGATGAAATCCCAATAGTTCATTTTTTCCCTTGCTTCCCTTGCCTTTGGCGTTGTTCCTAGGAAGATGTTGCTGCGGCTGAGGTCGAAGAGGTTGCTGCCTGTGTTCTCCTCAAGGATTTTGATGGATTCCTTTCGCACATTGAGGTCCTTCATCCATTTTGAGTCTATTTTCATGTGTCCTGTAAGGAAATGGTCCAATTTCATTTTTCTGCATGTGGCTGTCCAATTTTCCCAGCACCATTTATTGAAGAGGCTGTCTTTTTTCCATTGGACATTCTTTCCTGCTTTGTCGAAGATTAGTTGACCATAGAGTTGAGAGTCTATTTCTGGGCTCTCTATTCTGTTCCATTGATCTATGGGTCTGTTTTTGTGCCAGTACCATGCTGTCTTGATGATGACAGCTTTGTAATAGAGCTTGAAGTCCGGAATTGTGATGCCGCCAACATTGGCTTTCTTTTTCAATATCCCTTTAGCTATTCGAGGTCTTTTCTGGTTCCATATAAATTTTAGAATTATTTGTTCCATTTCTTTGAAAAAGATGGATGGTACTTTGATAGGAATTGCATTAAATGTGTAGATTGCTTTAGGTAGCATAGACATTTTCACAATATTTATTCTTCCAATCCAGGAGCATGGAACATTTTTCCATTTCTTTGTGTCTTCCTCAATTTCTTTCATGAGTACTTTATAGTTTTCTGAGTATAGATTCTGTGTCTCTTTGGTTAGGTTTATTCCTAGGTATCTTATGGTTTTGGGTGCAATTGTAAATGGGATTGACTCCTTAATTTCCCTTTCTTCTGTCTTGCTGTTGGTGTAGAGAAATGCAACTGATTTCTGTGCATTGATTTTGTATCCTGACACTTGACTGAATTCCTGTATAAGTTCTAGCAGTTTTGGAGTGGAGTCTTTTGGGTTTTCCACATATAGTATCATATCATCTGTGAAGAGTGATAATTTGACTTCTTCTTTGCCGATTTGGATGCCTTTAATTTCCTTTTGTTGTCTGATTGCTGAGGCTAGGACCTCTAGTACTATGTTGAATAGCAGTGGTGATAATGGACATCCCTGCCGTGTTCCTGACCTTAGCAGAAAAGCTTTCAGTTTTTCTCCATTGAGAATGATATTTGCGGTGGGTTTTTCATAGATGGCTTTGATGATATTGAGGTATGTGCCCCTCTATCCCTACACTTTGAAGAGTTTTGATCAGGAAAGGATGCTGTACTTTGTCAAATGCTTTTTCAGCATCTATTGAGAGTATCATATGGTTCTTGTTCTTACTTTTATTGATGTGTTGTATCACATTGACTGATTTGCGGATGTTGAACCAACCTTGCAGCCCTGGAATAAATCCCACTTGGTCGTGGTGAATAATCTTTTTAATGTACTGTTGAATCCTATTGGCTAGTATTTTGTTGAGTACTTTTGCATCTGTGTTCATCAAGGATATTGGTCTATAGCTTTCTTTTTTGGTGGGATCCTTGTCTGGTTTTGGGATCAAGGTGATGCTGGCCTCATAAAATGAGTTTGGAAGTTTTCCTTCCATTTCTATTTTTTGGACAGTTTTAGGAGAATAGGAATTAGCTCTTCTTTAAATGTTTGGTAGAATTCCCCCGGGAAGCCGTCTGGCCCTGGGCTTTTGTTTGTTTGGAGATTTTTAATGACTGTTTCAATCTCCTTACTGGTTATGGGTCTGTTCAGGCTTTCTATTTCTTCCTGGTTCAGTTGTAGTTTATATGTTTCTAGGAATGCATCCATTTCTTCCAGATTGTCAAATTTATTGGCGTAGAGTTGCTCATAGTATGTTCTTATAATAGTTTGTATTTCTTTGGTGTTAGTTGTGATCTCTCCTCTTTCATTCATGATTTTATTTATTTGGGTCCTTTCTCTTTTCTTTTTGATAAGTCTGGCCAGGGGTTTATCAATTTTATTAATTCTTTCAAAGAACCAGCTCCTACTTTCGTTGATTTGTTCTATTGTTTTTTTGGTTTCTATTTCATTGATTTCTGCTCTGATCTTTATGATTTCTCTTCTCCTGCTAGGCTTAGGGTTTCTTTCTTGTTCTTTCTCCAGCTCCTTTAGGTGTAGGGTTAGATTGTGTACCTGAGACCTTTCTTGTTTCTTGAGAAAGGCTTGTACCGCTATATATTTTCCTCTCAGGACTGCCTTTGTTGTGTCCCACAGATTTTGAACCATTGTATTTTCATTATCATTTGTTTCCATGATTTTTTTCAATTCTTCTTTAATTTCCCGGTTGACCCATTCATTCTTTAGAAGGATGCTGTTTAGTCTCCATGTATTTGGGTTCTTTCCAAACTTCCTTTTGTGGTTGAGTTCTAGCTTTAGAGCATTGTGGTCTGAAAATATGCAGGGAATGATCCCAATCTTTTGATACCGGTTGAGTCCTGATTTAGGACCGAGGATGTGATCTATTCTGGAGAGTGTTCCATGTGCACTAGAGAAGAATGTGTATTCTGTTGCTTTGGGATGAAATGTTCTGAATATATCTGTGATGTCCATCTGGTCCAGTGTGTCGTTTAAGGCCTTTATTTCCTTGCTGATCTTTTGCTTGGATGATCTGTCCATTTCAGTGAGGGGAGTGTTAAAGTCCCCTACTATTATTGTATTATTGTTGATGTGTTTCTTTGATTTTGTTATTAATTGGTTTATATAGTTGGCTGCTCCCACGTTTGGGGGCATAGATATTTAAAAATTGTTAAATCTTCTTGTTGGACAGACCCTTTGAGTAGTATGATATAGTGTCCTTCCTCATCTCTTATTATAGTCTTTGGCTTAAAATCTAATTGATCTGATATAAGGATTGCCACTCCTGCTTTCTTCTGATGTCCATTAGCATGGTAAATTCTTTTCCACCCCCTCACTTTAAATCTGGAGGTGCCTTCGGGCTTAAAATGAGTTTCTTGGAGGCAACATATAGATGGGTTTTGTTTTTTTATCCATTCTGATACCCTGTGTCTTTTGACAGGGGCATTTAGCCCATTCACATTCAGGGTAACTATTGAGAGATATGAATTTAGTGCCATTGTATTGCCTGTAAGGTGACTGTTACTGTATATGGTCTCTGTTCCTTTCTGATCTACCACTTGTAGGCTCTCTCTTTGCTTAGAGGACCCCTTTCAAGATTTCCTGTAGAGCTGGTTTGGTGTTTGCTAATTCTTTCAGTTGTTGTTTGTCCTGAAAGCTTTTAATCTCTCCTTCTATTTTCAATGATAGCCTAGCTGGATATAGTATTCTGGGCTGCATGTTTTTCTCATTTAGTGCTCTGAAAATATCATGCCAGCTCTTTCTGGCCTGCCAGGTCTCTGTGGACAAGTCAGCTGCCAATCTAATATTTTTACCATTGCTTGTTACAGACTTCTTTTCCCGGGCTGCTTTCAGGATTTTCTCTTTGTCACTGAGACTTGTAAATTTTACTATTAGGTGACGGGGTGTGGGCCTATTCTTATTGATTTTGAGGGGCGTTCTCAGAACCTCCTGAATTTTGATGCTCGTTCCCTTTGCCATATTGGGGAAATTCTCCCCAATAATTCTCTCCAGTATACCTTCTGCTCCCCTCTCTCTTTCTTCTTCTTCTGGAATCCCAATTATTCTAATGTTGTTTCGTCTTATGGTGTCACTTATCTCTCGAATTCTCCCCTCGTGGTCCAGTAGCTGTTTGTCCCTCTTTTGCTCAGCTTCTTTATTCTCTGTCATTTGGTCTTCTATATCACTAATTCTTTCTTCTGCCTCATTTATCCTAGCAGTGAGAGCTTCCATTTTTTATTGCACCTCATTAATAGCTTTTTTGATTTCAACTTGGTTAGATTTTAGTTCTTTTATTTCTCCAGAAAGAGCTTTTATATCTCTTGAGAGGGTTTCTCTAATATCTTCCATGCCTTTTTCGAGCCCAGCTAGAACCTTAAGAATTGTCATTCTGAACTCTAGATCTGACATATTACCAATGTCTGTATTGATTAGGTCCCTAGCCTTCGGTACTGCCTCTTGTTCTTTTTTTTGTGTTGAATTTTTCCGTCTTGTCATTTTGTCCAGATAAGAGTATATGAAGGGGCAAGTAAAATACTAAAAGGGTGGCAAGAACCCCAGGAAAATATGCTTTATCCAAATTAGTAGAGATCCCAAATCGTGAGGGGGGAGAAAGTGGATAGAAAGAGGTTCAAAAAGGAAGAAAGAAAAAAAAAGAAAAAAGAAAAGAATTAAAAAAAAAAGAAAACACCTAAGAAAAATATAAAAAAGAAAAAATATATGTATTAGATAAACTAGTAAAAAATCGTTAAAAAAGAAAAAGGTAACAATTAAAAAAAAAATTTTACCCGAAGGCGAGAAAAAAAAACAAAAAATGAAAAAGAAAAAAATTAAATTAACCGCAAGACTAAAAAAAAATCACAGGGAAAAAGCCATGAGTTCCGTGCTTTGCTTTCTCCTCCTCTAGAATTCTGCTGCTCTCCTTGGTATTGAAACCGCACTCTTTGGTAGGTGAACTTGGTCTCAGCTGGATTTCTTGTTGATCTTCTGGGGGAGGGGCCTGTTGTAGTGATTCTCAAGTGTCTTTGCCCCAGGCGGAATTGCACCGCCCTTACCCGGGGCCGGGGTGAGTAATCTGCTTGGGTTTGCTTTCAGGAGCTTTTGTTCCCTGAGCGCTTTCCGTAGAGTTCGGGAGGATGGGAATACAAATGGCAGCCTCCTGGTCTCCGGCCCGGAGGAGCCGAGAGCCCAGGGCCGCACTCCTCAGTGCGCACTCAGAGAACAGCGCCCAGTTACTCCCGTCTGCCTGACCTCTGGCCGCGCTCCGAGCTCACCGAGCCTGCGACCGGTTCAAGGTCACCCCGAGCTGCGAGCTTACTGTCGGCTCTGTCTCTGTAGCCGGCTTTCCTGTTCCAATACCTGCAAGCTCTGCGACACTCAGACACCCCCGTTCCTTCTGTGACCCTGCAGGACCTGAGGCCACGCTGACCCCGTGTGGGCTTTGCCCCGGGTAGCCTCTGTTGCGATGTCCCTCAGCGGAACAGACTTTTAAAAGTCCTGATTTTGTGCGCGGTTGCTCCACCGCTTGCCGGGAGCCAGCCCCTCCCCCCAGGGTCTATCTTCCCGTCGCTTTGGATTCACTACTCCGCCGGTCCTACATTTCAGAAAGTGGTTGTTTTTCTGTTTCCAGAATTGCTGTTCTTCTTCTCTTCGATCTGCCGATGGATTTTCAGGTGTTTGCAATCTTTAGATAAGCTATCTAGCTGATCTCCGGCTAGCTGAAGTAGTCTCGGCCTGCTACTTCTCCGCCATCTTGACTCCTCCCCCCTATACAACATTTCTTAATAGGAAAGGTGACAAGAGCACAGAGGGAAGGGCGAAAAGCCAAAGTAAATCACTGCAAGGTAGAACTGAGACTCAATTGAGGAAACAGGAACATGGGCTTGGCAAGATTTTAGAGTCGCTATAGACCAGTGATTCCTATGCACCTCCCATTTTACCCTGTTGGTAGAAAAGTAGTTGTTCCTGTACCCGTACTTTCATCATATGTTTGGTGAATTGAGGTAGAAAAGTTCTCTCTTTGGTTCATAGGTGTTCAACTAAGAAAAACTTCACTTGACCAGCTAGACTCAAGGAGATATACCTGAAGTGTTTTGCTCCTACCTAGAACAAATTAGAATAAATGATAATGGTGAGGGGTACCTGGGTGGCTCAGTCGGTTAAGTGGCTGCCTTCAGCCACGTCATGATCCTAGGGTCCTGAGATTGAGCCCTGAATTAGTCTCCCTGCTCTGTGGGGTATCTGCTTCTCCCTCTACACCTTATCCCACTCTCATGCTTGCTCTCTCTGTCAAATAAAATCTTTAAAAAAAAAAAGTGATAATGCTGAGCCTGGTTCTATAATAAATGAAAGCTGTGGGGGATCTTGGCGGGTCTTGAGTGTATTTTGCATATGGGAATAATGTAAATAATTTGTGCCAGTGGACAGATGGTAGTGGTTTTAAAATATATCCATAAATTCTTTGACTCCTGCCACAAAAAGTGGGACCGACTTCCCCACCCTTTTTTTAAGATTTTATTTATTTATTTGACAGACAGAGATCACAAGTAGGCAGAGAGAGAGGAAGGGAAGCAGGCTCCCCACTGAGCAGAGAGCCCGATGTGGGGTTAGATCCCGGGACACTGGGATCATGACCTGAGCCGAAGGCAGAGGCTTTAACCCACTGAGCCACCAGGCACCCCTTTCCCACCGTTCCCTTTGAATATAAATCAACTTTAGGTACTTTTAATTAATAGAATTCAGGGGGAAATTACATCACATGATTTACAAAGCTAGGTTAGAAAATACGATAGAATTCCTATCTGGCTCTCCACCTGCCTTTTTGCCCTTGGAGCCCTTGAAACCCAGTCGCCGTGTTGTGAGGAAGCCCGGAGCACACGGAAAAACCACATGCAGGTTTTCAAGCTAATGGGTCTAGCTGAGTTTTGAGTATCTTCCAGACATATGAGTGAGAGAGCTTTCAGAACATTCCAGTTCTAGCCTCTAGCTCTTCTAGTACATGCTAGGTGGAACATCGATTGAACTATCCCCAATAAACCCTGCTCAAATTGTAGATTTAAGAACAAAATATATGTTGTCATTTTTTGTACTGAAGTATAGGTAATGTACAACATTCCATTGGTTTCAATTCTGTACCTTATGTTGTGCTCACAAGTGTACGTACCATCTGTCACCATATAATGCCATCACAAGAACACTGACTGTATTTCCTATGTAGTACCTTTCATTTCTGTGACTTATTCCGTAGCTAGAAGCCTGAACCCTCTCCACATCTTCACTCACTTTGTCCATCTCTCACGCACCCTTACCCTGGCAGCCAGCAGTTTGTTCTCTGTATTTATGGGTCTGGTTTTTTGTTGTTGTTGTTGTGGTGGTGGTGGTGGTGGTGGTGGTGGTGGTCATTTATTTGTATTGGTTTTTAAATTCCACATATAAGTGAAATCATATGGTATTTGTCTTTCTCTTATTTCACTTAGCGTAATACCCTCTAGATCCATATATGTTGTCACAAATGGCAAGGTCTCAGGCCAAGTAATATTCAATCTTCTATATATAACGTATCTTCTTTACCCATTCATCCACTGGCACTTAGGTTACTTGCATATCTTGCTTATTGTAAATAATGCTACAGTAGACATAGGGGTACATATGTGTTTTTGAATTAGTGTTTTGTTTTGTTTTTTTAAATTCAAATACCCAGTAGTAAGTAGAATTACCGGATCATACGGTATTTTTAACTTTTATAAGGAACTTCCACACTGTTTTCCACAGTAGTTGCACCAATTTACATTCCTACTAACAGGGAATTAAGACTTTAATTTTTTTTTTTACATTTTCCCAAACACTTGCTATTTCTGGTCTTTTTAATCCCAGCCATTCCAATGGATATGAGGTGATATCTCCTTGTGGCTTTGATTTGCAGTTCAGTGATGATTAGGGATGTTGAATATGTTTTCATGGGTGGATAGGCCATCTGTCTGTCTTTGGAAAAACGTTTATTCAGGTGTTCTGCTCATTTTTAAACTGGATTATTTGTGTGTGTGTGTTGTACTTGTTTCTTATATATTTTGTATATATTAACCTGTTACTGAATTTGTCATTTGCAAATATCTTCTATCCAGTAGGTTGTCTTTTCATTCTGTTTATGATTTGCTTGGCTGTGCAGAAGCTTTTTGTTTTGGTCTAGTTTCAGCAGGGTTTTTGTTTGTTTTGCTTTTGTTTTCCTTCCCTGAAGAGAGACATCTAGAAAAAAAAATGTTAGCGCTGATGTCAAAAAGATTCCTGCCTCTATTTTCTACTAGAAAATTCATGGTTTGAAATTGAAATTTCATGGTTTCACATTTAGGTTTTTAATTCCTTTTGAATTTGCTCTTGTGTATAGTGTAAGAAAGTGGCCCAGTTTCATTACTTTGCATGGAGATGTCTGGATTTCCCAGCACCATTTATTGAAGAGACTGTCTTTACCCCATTGTATATTCTTTCTTTGTTGTAGATTGACCATATAAGCATGGGGCTATTTCTGTGCTATCTATTCTTTTGATCTATGTGTCTATTTTTGTGCAAGTACCATACTGTTTTGATTACTATAGCTTTGTGGCATAGCATGAAATCAGGGAGCATGATATCTCCAGCTTTGTCCTTTTTTCTCAAGATTTCTTTGACTATTTGGAGTCTTTTATGGTTTTATTAAAAACTCAGATTATTTGTTCTAGTTCTTAACAAAAAATGCTATAGGAATTTTCATAGAGATTGCATTGAATTTGTAAATTGCTTTGGGTAGTATGGACATTTTAATAGTATTAATTATTATCCATGAGCACAATATGTCTTTGAATTTGTATCATCTTCAGTTTTTTTCTATCAGTCTTCATCTCCTTGGTTAAATTCATTCCTAGGTATTTTATTATTTTTGGTGCAATTGTAAATAGAATTGCTTTTAAAATTCTCTTACTGATACTTTATTAGAATATAGAAAGCAACAGATTTCTGTATGTTAATTTTGCCTCCTGCAACTTAACTGAATTCGTTTATGCTAATAGTTTTTTTGGTGGCGATTTTTTAGTTGATACTATATATAGTATCAAATCTCCATGAATTGTGAGTTCTTTATTACTAATTTGGTTGCCTTTTATTTCTCGTCTGATTACTCTGGCCAGGATTTACAGTACCATGTTGAATAAAAGTGTCAAGAGTGGATATCCTTGTCTTGTTTTTGATCTTAGAAGAAAAGCTCTCTGAGTTTCACCATTTGAGTGGGATGTTAGCTTTATGTTTCTCATATATGATCTTTATAACGCAGATGTATGTTCCCTCTAAGCCCACTCTGTTTTTTCATGAACCAATGTTGAATATTTTTTTCAAATGCTTTTCTTGCATCTGTTGAGATCATTTCATTTTTATCCTTTATTATGTTAATGGGCTGTATCACATTGATTGATTTACAATCAGCGCTTGCATTTGTTTGGTTTGGGTTTTTGTTTTGTTTTGTTTTTTGAGTTTTTTTGGTGCGAAAAGGTGATTTTATTAAAGCACAGGGACAGGATCCTCGAGCAGAAAGGGCTGCTGCACTGGGGTTGTGAGGGGTTGCTGATTATATACCATGGGCTTGGGGGAGGTAAGGAAACGGGAGGTTTCAAAAGAACTTTCCTATGCTAAAGAGGACCTGCCAGAAACCAGAGGCCTTGTCTTTGTCAGGCTGAGGTGTTTTTCCTTTTAGTAAGGCATTAACAGTAAAATAGTTGGGAGCTTCCTGGAGCAATGTCACACTGTCACATGTCCTTATCAAAGATCAGCACTTGCATTTGAACAACACTTGGCATTCTCCAAATAAATCCCACTAGATCATGGTGAAGGTTGTTCTTTTTTTTTTTTTTTTTTAAGATTTTATTAATCCATTTGACAGAGATCACAAGTAGGCAGAGAGGCAGGCAGAGAGAGAGAGGACGAAGCAGGCTCCCTGTCCAGCAGAGAGCCTGATGCGGGGCTCCATCCCGGGATCCTGGGACCATGACCGGAGCTGAAGGCAGAGGCTTTAACCCACTGAGCCACCCAGGCGCCCCTGTTCTTTTTTTTTTAAACTGTATTATTGAATGTGGTTTGCTAATATTTTGTTGAAAATTTTGCATCTGTCTTCATCAGAGACATTGAATGTAGTCTTTCTTTTTCTTTCCTTCCTTTCTTCCTTTCCTCCTTCTCTCCCCCATCCCTTTCTTTTTCTTTTCCTTCTTTCCTCCCTCCCTCTCTCCCACTCTCCTTCCCTCCCTCCCTCTATTATTGTAGTACTGTCAATTTTTCCCTGTACATCTATTACTATTTGCTGTATGTATTTAGGTGCTCCCTTCCTGGGTGTATAGACATTCCTCCCTCCCTCCCTCCCTCCCTTCTTTTTTCTTTCTTTCTGTCTTTCCTTCCTTCCTTCTGATGATGTTCTAGAACCTAGGTGAGGTTCGGTGGGCTGAGGTCCAGAGCCGATGACCAAGAAAGAATTCTTGAGACATCTTTGGTGCAGAATGGTGGTTTATTAAAGCATGGGGACAGGACCCGTGGGCAGGAAGAGCTGCTGCCCTGGGTTGTGAGGGATGGCAGGCAGGTTATGTACCCTGCGGTTGGGGGAAGGTGAGGGGAAGGGATGGGAGGTTTCAACAGATGTTAGGGAGGGCCTACAAGGTGCCGGGAGAGGCCTTGCCCTTATGGCCTGATCAATGTCGTCTTTAGGTCAGGCACTAACATCAAGATAGTTGGGAGATTCTTGGTGGGGTGTTATGATCCTGCTGTCATTTACATTCCCTTCTACCTCAGTCTCCTCCAGTTTATGGTGAGGAGGGAGACATTAGGGCTTCAGGAACTGAGAGTTATTTGCCTCTGGAAATTTGTGCTATTGATAAGGTAACCTCCCTGTTTAGGTCTCTAGGACATCTGTAGAGCACGGGAGATTCCTGTTCTGCAGGATTGCGATCCCTGCAAGTTGGCTATTTATCGTTTTATGGCGGTCAGGGGTGCCTGAGGAATGCTACACATATGGAGGGGAGCGGGTGAAGAGGGGGTGTGAGGCTCCAGCTCTTGCTCCGTCCTCAGCCAGCCTCCTGCTCCCTCATCACTTCCTCTTCCTCTTCTTTCTCTTCTCTCTTCTCTCTTTTCTTCTCCTTCTTTCCTTCCCATCTTTCCTTCATTTCTTAGTGTTTTGTTATCAGGGTAATGCTGATCTCATAAAATGTTTGGGAGTTTTGTGGGTTTTTTTCCCTATGTTTTGGAATAGTCTGAGGAGAATAGCTTTTAACTCTATTTGGTAGGATTCACCTGTGAATCCATCTGTTCCTGAACTTTTGTTTGTTGAAAGTTTTTTGATGACTCATTCAGTCTTATTACTAGTAATAAGATAAATGACTAGTTATCAGTCTGTACAGATTTTCTGTTTCTTCTTGATTCAGCTTACAAGAGGTATCTTTCTAGGAATTTATTTCTTTTGGGTTATCCAATTTATTGACATAATTTTTCATAGTAATCTCTTACAATCCTTTGTATTTTTGTGGTGTCAGTGGTTACTTCTCTTTCATTTCATTTCATTTCATTTGGGTCTTCTCCTTTTTTCCTTGATGAATCTGGCTAAAGGTTTATCAATTTTATCTTTTAAAAGAACAAGCTGTTTTCTCTTTTTTATTATCTATTATATTTCTACTCTTATTTTCTTCTACTGACTTTGGGCTTCATTCTTCTTTTCTAGTTACTTTACGTATAAAGTTAGATTGCTTGAGATTTTTCTTTCTTGTGTTAGTCCTGTATCACTAAATTTTCCTCTGATAACTGTTTTTGCTGTATCCCAAAGGTTTTAGAACATAATATTTTCATTTGTCTCCATGTATTTTTTATTTCCTCCTTAATTTCCTCACTGACCCATTGGGCATTTAGTAGCATGTTGTTTAGCTTTTATGTGTTTGTTTTTCCAGTTTTTTTTTTCCTTGTAATTGATTTTTAGTTTCATACCATTGTGGTCACAAAAGATTCTTGTTATGATTTAGTCTTATTAAATTTGAGACTTGTGGCCTACATGTGCTCTATCCTGGAGAACATTCATATGCATTTGAAAAGAATGCATATTTTGTTGTTTTTAGATGGAATGTTTTGTATCTATCTGTAAGGTCCATCTGGTCTATGTGTCCTTCAGAGTCACTGTTTCCTTACTGATTTTCTGCCTGGATGGTCTATCTATTGATCTTAGTGGGGTTTTAGAGTCCCCTACTATTATTGTATTACTGTCAATTACTCCCTGTATGTCTATTAATATTTGCTTTATGTATTTAAGTGTTCCTTTGCTGGGTGTATAGACATTCACAATGGCCAGATCCTCCTTGTTGTGTTGATCCCTTTATCATTATGTAATGTCCTTCTTTGTCTCTTGTGACAGGCTTTGATTTGAAGTCTAATCTTGTCTGGCATAAGTATTGCTGCCCCACTTTTTCCCCCCATTTCCACTTGTATGGAATATCTTTTTCCATTTCTTCACTTTCAAACTTTAGGTCTGACGTGATTCATATAGATGGGTCTTAGGTTTATTTCATTCAGTCAGTCATGTTATGTCTTCTGATTAGAGCATTTAGTCCTTTACATTAATTATTGATAGGTACATACTTACTTTTGTTCATTGTTTTCTGGTTGTGTTGTAGTTTTCTTTTCCTGTCTTCTCTTGTTTTCCTTCCTTGTGATGGATGACTTTCTTTAGTGTTATACTTGGCTTTTTTTCCTTTATTTTTACTGTATCTATTACCCTATTATTTCTACTAAGTTGATGGCCACTTAAATTAGTATACATTCTAAAATAATTTCCCCCTTCAGTGTTTTTATATATGTTGTCATATTTTACTTTTTATTTTGTGAGTCCCCTTAATTTTTTTTACATAGAGTTAATTTTACTACTTTTGTCTTTAACCTTTGTACTAGCTTTATAAGTGATTACTACTCTTACTGCATGTTTGTTTTTACTCATAACATTTTTCTTCATAATCTTCTTCTAATTATGGACTTTGTTTTCCACTTAAGGAAGTCCTTTCAACATTTCTTATAAGCCTGGTTTAATAGTGATGAGCTCCCTTAACTTTTGTTGGGGAAACTATCTTTTCTTCAATACTGAATGATAACCTTGCCAGGTAGAGTATACTTGGTTGCAGATTTTTTTCCTTTCAGAACTTGGAATATATCACGCCACTGCCTTTGTGTCTAAGTTTCTACTGAAAAAATCAGCTAACAGCTTTATGGGATTTCACTTGTACACTTGTATACAACTATTTCTCTCTCATAGTTTTTAAGATCTTCTGTCTTTAATCTTTGACTTTTTAACTATTATACGTTGTGAGTCTCCGTGGGTTTGTCTTATTTTGAACTCTCTGTGCTTCCTGAACCTGCGTGTCTGTTTCATTTCCTAAGTCAGGGAAGTTTTCAGCTATTATTTCTTCAAATAAGTTTTATGCCTTTTTTCCTCTTTCTTCTATATCTAGAACCCCTATAATATGAATATTTGTTTATATAATGTTGTCCAAAAGAGCCCATATAACCTATTCTCATTTTTTAAATTCTTTTTTCTTTTTGATCTTGGCTTGAGTGCTTTCTATTACCCTATCTTCCAGATCACTGATCTATTCTGCATTTTCTAACCTGTCGATACTTTCTACTATCTTTTTCATTTCAGTTATTGTATTCTTAAACTCTGATGAGTTCTTTATTATATTTTCTACGTCTTTGTTGAGGTTCTCATTGAGTTTATTCATTCCTCTTTCCAGTCCGGTGAATATCTTTATGACCAATGCTTTGAACTTTTGTCAAGAAGAGTGCATATTTCCAGTTCAATTCACTCTTTTTCTGAGGTTTTGTCTTGTTCTTTCATTTGAGGCATATTCATGTGTCTCAGTTTGCTTGTCTTTCTAAGTTTATTTCTATGAATTAAGAAGAGCTACTTCTCCCAAACTGGAAGGAATGGTCTTGTGTATGTTTATGCCCTGTATAGACTATGTGAGCCTGGTGATTTTGGCTGGCTGACTAGAGCTGTGACTGGCTTGGACTGGGTGTCCTGAAGTACTCTATGGTGGGCTGACCTGGTGAGATGGTTGGAGCTGTACTGAGCACAGGCTAGGGTGATCCTAGTACTTTCTACCCAGAATGCACCCTGGCAGCAGAGTTGAAGTTGAAGTGGCTGTGAGCTGGGGAATCCTGGAGTGCCCCATGTACCAGGGCTTTTTGGGAAATTAGAGTCAAAGTGGTGTGAGCCTGAACGTTTCCAGCACTTCATACCTGCCTCACCTTGACCAGATGTCTGGAGCTGTAGTGAGTGCTGCCAGAATGTGTTCTGATGTGTGCTGTGCTGGGGCCACCATGGCAGGGTGGCTTGAACTGGAGAGGGTTAGAGCCATTTGATGCAGTTCTAGAGGTGGATCCTTTATATTCTAGTTCTTCTTTTAAACTGTGGCTATTTTTTTTTTTTTTTGATTCTTGTACCCAGGCATCCAGGGCTAGCTTGGATAGAATCCCAAGGGCTCACTGAGGTGGCAGGCTGGCTATGATATCCAGACTCTACTTCCATCTGCACTATCAAGGTGAAGGAGAAATGTTAACTGTGGTAATCTCCACCTCCTCCAACTAAAAGAGAGTTCCAGCAGCTCCTCCACCATTTGTGTCAGAGTTCTAGAGCTGGACGCTTTAAATTCAAGGTGCCCTTTTAAGCCATACCCCACCACACCACATCCCAGCATAGACAAATCTGCTCATGGTCCCTCAGTACTTTCCCTTCCTATTTCAGTTCAATGTTGGGGGTGAGGTTTCCCTTTGTTACCATGTCTCTGTCTCTCTATCATTCTCTATGTGGTCTATTTTTTGTTGTGCAGAAGCTGTTCAATCAATCCACAGTTTTTCTTAAGGAGGAATTGCTTTATAAATAGGTATAAAGTTGGTGTGTCCAAGGAGGTGGCGAGTTCAGGGTCTTTTTACATCACCATCTTGGGCCCTCTCCCCTGTTGTCATTGTTTTAAAACACTAAGTTTAGTAGTCATTTGTTACAACCAAATTAACTGGGAAATGTCCTCTCTTTAACTTCTTGTTTCCCACATTTTTTTCCATCCTAGGTAGAAACCTAAGACACATTCTGGGACTCTTTTTATTATTTTCTTATTATTGTTTCATTATTTCTTGAGGTAGGGTAATATAAGTTTCTCCCAGTGAGAAGAGCAAATGCAAGGACAATGACCTTTTGGAAAAGATATGCTCATATTAAATCACCTTACATCTTCTGTATCAAGGTTATATTATAAAGAATTCTCACTTGATCCCTCAGTAACTATGTTAACACAACAACTATCTTAAAGAGGCAATTGCCTCAGTGAAGTAATCCATTTTATATTGATATCAGGAGTATCTCCCAATGGGGGGGGGTCTGTATTCCCAAATCAACCAAAGGCAGTAGCCTTCCTTAGCATTAACGATAAACCCAAACAATTCTGTATTATTCTTCCTGTTGCTTAACGTGCAACTTCATGCAATAAAAGTAATATAACTCCTTCTTCATGCAAATGGACATCCTAAGGCTTTAAGGACCCCTCTTCATGCTGATGATAGCACTTCTGGAGGGAGCTAGCTCTTATATTAATTTGGTGCCCCCTTCAATCTCCTATATAAAATGTTATATGATATTTATGATATTTGATATGATATTTATCAAACTGCCTGCATGGCTACAATAACAACCATTCTATTTTCCCTTAGTGAGTAACTCCCCGTTTCTGAAGTGGTTAAGTAAAGGTCTTGTTGGAAATGGAGGAGGTGGTGGATGGGGTTTTTGCCCATGACCTCTCTAGGGCAAATGATAAGTTCCAGTAGCTTCTCTGGATGCAGTGAGAAAGGTTTTCCCGTCTTCCTTTCTTTAAGGACTCAAAAGTTCTCAAAAATTCCTCCAAAGACAGAGGAAGCAAGACATCAATTTATGCATCACTTCCCTCCATAGCCCTCTTACAACATTTCAACTTTTTGCCATGATTCTTGGAAAACATCCAGTCACCAACCATCTAACTTTATCCAAGTGACCTTGCTACTATTCCAGTGGGGGATATCTCTCCACCCATAAACATTTTTTTTTTTTTGATGAGCAACAACAAAACCTAATACCTGATCAAGTGGCAGTAACAGGGATCCCTAGTGGATGCCGAATATTAGAACACACAGTGGCCCACGCCATAATGCACTCATGGTGTACGCAGTGATAATATTTATTGTGACCAGCTTTATAAACATATGTAAGAAGCAGAATGCACAGGAGTGAGTTATGTTTGAGGCAGTAGTGCTGGACGTGTTGAGAAGACCACCCTGGTAGAGAAAGTTTGCCTGTATTTCTGCATTGCTTTATATATTTATTGGATTGGCGGAGAGCGGTAAGATCCAGTTTACTGGGGTTTACTGTTACCAGCCTGGAGCTAACAGTATAGAGTATCCTTACCAGTGTTAATAACAACAGCTGGAGGCCTTCAGCATCCCCCCGACCCTGAAGGAGGGGAGAAAAGGTGGAGATCTGCATGGATATTTGCGACAAAGTCTTATTTCTACCATGTAGGGGATGGGATGCTTGAAGGTCTGGCACTGTTTTTATTGGGACGGAATGAACAGGGAAAAGAACTACTGGAAGCACATGCGCAGTGAGGATCTTGTTTCCGTGGTCTAGCTTGCTCTATGAGGCCAGTACAGGGCATCTCCCACCATCTCCTTCACAGCTTCTAAGAGTTCTCTTATCCCTGTCCTTAAACCCCCTTTATGTTTTAGTTCAGGTGATTGTTATTGACCTGGCTTCAAGCCTACTGGTCCTTTTCTCTGCTGCGTCATATCTACTAATTAATAAAGAAGGGCATTTTAGATTTTATTTTTTACTTTGTTTTTCATGGCTAGCATTTATTTACATTCAATTCTTAGAGTTTCCATCTTGGCCGAAATTAACCGTCTGATAATGCATGTTGCCCATCTTTTCCACCAGGCCATTAACATTATATTGAAGCTCTCTAGTATTTCCAAAACTTGCATAATATCTGAATCTACTGTTGATTGATTTGTCTCCTGATAATGTGGGTGTTTTTCTTTTTGAAATGCCACATAATTTTTATTGAAAGATAGATATTTTGTATAGGGAAGTAGAGACTGAGGTACATAGTTCTTTTACTGGAAATGAGCACACCTTTCCTTTTGCTAGGCATTTACAGTTGGGCATTAAGCCAATTTAATCAGGAATTAAGCTAACCAACCCCCACCTAGAGGTCTGTCTCGGGCACACATTCCCATCCTTCCCACCAGTAGAGGTTTTGTTGTGTTTTCTGTTAACCCTTACAATAAGAACAACAAGACGCTTGCTTTTTACTATAAAAACTAGTGCCCTAAGGGTCACAGAGTTTGCTGCTCTTCCACAGTGGCTTAAGCCTTTGTTGGGTAGGGAAAATAAAGGGGAAGGATCCAAATGGAGGTTTCATATCCTTTCTCCTGGTAAATAGTGTTCCCATAAGTGATGCCTTATTAAAAATCTTGCCCTGCCTCCCATCTTTTTTTGTGAGTTCCCAGCGAAGTATGTGGTAAGAGGCTGCAGGTAGGTGCAAATTCCCTTTATATGTATGCCCCATTTGGTTTTGTTTAGCCACATTTGGTCTTTAGTAATTGGTTTAAGAAAATGTAAGCTGAATTTTTCTTAGTGGCATCTGGCAAGGTCTATCCCAGTTAAAAAGTATTCATGCCACCTCACCTCCTGAAGATATTTATTTCTTAGCTTTTATTGTCCTGAAACTTTAATCTTTGATGGGTTCAGGTTGAGTTATAAATTTGGCTATCATCTTGCATCTTGTTGTTCTTGTCGTAAGGGTTAAAATGATGCTCTCTTGCTATTTTTTTTTTTTTAACCTCCTAAGCGGAAACCGGAAGTTCTTCCCATTCATTTTAAATGAATCTACAGAACTACAGAAATCCTCCTCAGTAAAATAATAATAATAATGATAAAAACAACAAACCCTCAAGAGTCATTTCATGAAGTAAGCCTTTAATGTCATATCTTGCCTCATATTATTAATTGTATAGAAACACAATATTTTCAGTTAAGGTCAAAAGTATTTAAAATCTGTTTCTTGATCCTGTGTAGACAGATGAATCCATTATCTGTCATTATTTCTTCAAGGTGAATTTGCTTGGTATGTATCTAAATGTAACATTCCTTTTAGCTTATATTTTCCCTGTCTAATTATTTTCCCCACTTAATTGCTTATAAAAACTCTTGTAAATCTTGCATTCTCCTAATCTGTATTATGGCATTCCTATTTAACAATCTGATAGGTAAAATTTAGGTAACTTGAGATGTATAGAAGTTTAATATCTGAAGTACCAGGGAATCTAGAATGACTGAAAACTTTGACTTAAACACCTCATTTTATCAATGAAATGAAAGGACATCTTCTCTGTCCATCCTCTTTTGTTCATTATGGGGTATGAGTTATTACATGGTGATAGAGATATTTAAAAGATTTCAGATATTTTATGATATTGTATATCATGATACGTAATTTGTGAAATTTTCTCAGTCAGGTTTGGGTGGAACACAATGTATTTTTTTATGATGTTGATGGCCATTATGTGATCCGTAAAAATCTAAGATCTTATAACTGAAGTTATTTTTGCCAATAAGAGATCATGGCTATCTAGGGAGTGGAGATCCTTGTATCCTATAACCCTGAGGGAAACGACATCCTTGGCATTTTCCCTTTAGACACAGTTACATCTGACATAGTGCAGGTCTCCAGCTGAAGGAGACATAAAATACAGATCTTATAATACATTTTAAAGGAAAACTTTTTTACTTCAGGTTTTTTTTTTTTGGAGGGGGGGAGCGTTTTGTTTTGCTTAAGATTTGAGAGAGAGCATGTGTGCCAATCCAAGTGGGGGGAGCGGTAGAGCGAGACTCTCAACCAAGCCTGGAGTCCCATATGCGGTTCATCTCGTGCCCTATGAAGATCATGACTTGAACTGAACCTAGAGTCAGGCACTCAACTGACTAAGCCACCCAGGTGCCCCATAAAGGAAAACAATTTAAAATAATGTAATTTTTAAAAAAGTTTTTATTTAAATCTTAGTTAACATACAGTGTAATATTACTTTCAGGTATGCAATTTGGTCATTCAACACTTCATGCAACACCCAGTGCTCACCACAGCAAAACAACGTAAGTTTTTCTGATAATAATTTCAAATGTGAAAAAGCCAGAAGATTTAAGAAAAATTTTAAATATTTTAAAAATGAAACAGCAAAGTCTAGTCTAGTGGTCTTAATGGGGGTGTGTGTGTGCGTGTGTCTGTGTGTGTCTCCACATATAAATAATCCTAACACTTTTAAAATCATACATATATACGTGTTTATGTATATATAATCAGTGTCATACTATAAAAAATTTTCTACCCTGATTTTTTTTTTACTGGATCAGAAATATTCTCCCATGTCATCAAGAACACTTCTTAAATATTTTTAATACTGAATAATATTCTGCTTTATAGTTGTGCCATAATTGAATTTATAAGTCTTTTGTGTATTAAAGTTGTTTCTAGTGTTTCTGTATTGAAGATAATGCCATGCTGAATTTCTTTATATATAAATCTCTGTCTTCATTTTTGATTACTTCCTTAGGATCCATTCATAGAAGTAAAATTACTGATTCAGAGAGGATGAAATTTTTTATAACTCGTGACAGATATTTACAAATCATGTTCCTGGGAGCTTTAACAAATTGCATTGCCACCAGTAGTTTATGAGAATATATGTCTTAGTGAATCCTCACGAATATTGAGTACTGTTATTTTAAAAATCTGTGTCAGTGATGAATCATGAAGACTAGGATCTCCCTGATATTTTACTTTCATTTCTTTCTTTAATGTTGGGTCTGAAAAATTTCCCACTTGTTTATATGCCATTTGCATTTCATTTTTATGAAGTGACTGACAATATATTTTCTTTTCTTCTTTCCACTTTTTCACAATTTTTGTTTTTCTAATATGATTGTATAATTTTGCATTTCTAATAGCAGTAGGAGAGCTCCAAATGTTTTACACTTTCTCATCGTGCTTGCATATTTAGTTAAAAAACAGTATTTTAGACATTCTAGGGGCCTCTGGCTGACTCAGTTGGAATGCAACTCTTGATTTCAGGGTTAAGTTCAAGCCCAACACTGGATATAGAGACTACTTAAAAAAAAAAACTTAAATTTTTTTAAAAAAATTATTCTAGACATTCTAAAAGATATATAGTGGTATCTCATCTTAATTTGCTTTCCCTAATGACTAATGATGTCAAATATTTTTTATTAGGTTTGTTGCTTACTGAATTTTGAGAGATTGATATTTATTTTAGATACAAGTCTTGCTTTGACACACAACTTGCACATATTTTCTCCCAGTTTATGGCTTGTATTTTTGTTCTTTCTACAGTATGTTTTGTGGAGCAGAAGTTTTTAGGGATGGAGAGGTGCATCTGATTGTATTTTTTAAATTAAATTAGCCAACATGTAGACATCTTCCATTTCAGACGTAGAGTTCAGTAGTTCATCAGTTGTATGTAACACCCAGTGCTCATCACATCCCATGCCCTCCTTAATGCCTGTCACTCAGTTAACACCATCCCCCTAGAAAACCTCAGTTAAGAGTCTCTCATGGTTTGTCTCCCTCTCTGATTTCTTCCCATTCTATTCCCCTAGAGTCCTCTGTACTGTTTCTTATATTTCTCATATGAGAGAAGTAATATAATTGTCTTTCTCTGATTAACTTATTTCACTCAGCAAAATACCATCCAGTTCCATCCATGTTGATGTAAATGGTAAGATTTCATCCTTTCTGATGGCTGAGTACTATTCCATCATGTATGTGTGTACACACACACACACACAGAGGCTATTATGGACACTGCTTCTATAAACACTGGGGTGTAGGTGCGCCTTTGGATAACTTACTGTATTTTTATTTAATGTATTATAACTTTGGGGTTGTATCTAAGGACTCTTTGATATGACATCATCTCATTTGTTTGAAAGTTTTTTAGTTGTATGTTGTACATTTAAGTCTAGAATCCATTTTGGGCCCAATTATTATATGGTGTGAAATGTAGTTTGAAATTTTTTTTCCGCACATACGGACATATACTTGTTTAAGAACCCTTGGAAAATACTACCAATTCTTCATTGACCTGTTTTGTGTCTGTCAAAAATCAATTGACCATATTTGTCTGGGTTTATTTCTGGATTTTTAGTTTCTTTGATCTATGCATCTAGCTTTTCACCAATATTGTTTTATTTATTGTAGCTCTAAAATAATCTTAAACCTAGATGAAATGTGCACTCTTTATTATTTCCCAAGTTATTTTGACTATTCTAGTTCTTTTGTTTTTCATATAAATAATAAACTTATTTGGAAATGTCTATTAAATAATCCTGCTTGGATTTTGATAGGTATTGCATTGAAACTATGATCAATTTGACAAAAATAGATATCTTAAACAATATTGTTCCTTTAATCCATAAACATGATATACCTCTGTCTTTGATTTTTTTCATCAGTGTTGCATAGCTTTCTAAATACAGATCTAAATACAGATCCTACATATTTTGTTAGATTTATATCTAAGTACTTCATTTCTGTGTAAGCAATGTTTTTAAAAATTTCCAGTTGTTTATTGTTAAAATATAGAAATATGATTGATTTGTTTGCTGATCTTGTGTTCTGAGACCCTGCTAAACTTGTTAGTTCTATACGCTTGTTTGTAGAGTCTTTAAAATTTTCTATATAGACAATTGTGTTATCTATGAATAGAAACCATTCTAGTTCTCCTTTCCATTGTATAGTCCTTCAATTTCTTTTTATTACCTGACAGTAAATTTCAGTAAAGTGTTTAATAGGAATGCTGAGAATGACACCAATTCTTTATTCCAGATCTTAAGGGGAACACATTAGTAATCCAATAGTAAGTATAAAGTTTGCTACCGGTATTTTATAGATTTTTTAAAAAATATATTTTATTTATTTGAACAACAGCATAAGCAGAGTCGGGGACAGGAGAGCAGAGGGAGAGGGAGAAACAAGTTCCCTGCTCAGTGTGGAGACTGACGTGGGCTCAATCCCGGAACCCTGAGATTGTGACCAGAGATGAAGGAAGATGCTTAACCAATTGAGACACCCAGGCACCTCTGTATTTTTTTAAATATATATATGTATTTTATCGGTTTAAAGAAATTCCTTCTTTTGATCATATTGTTAGAAAACTTTGCCCAGTGCTATGATTTCAAATCAATATAACTGGAGATAACACACCTAAATCACTATAAAAAGATAGATTAGTCTTGAATAACTATTTAAAAATTTACAAGAATTTCTATATAAGATCCTGAAATTTATTTTGTGTAAGAGCTTGAAATGAAGCATAAGATAATTATAAAAGAAATGCTTTATTTTGGTACCTTAAGAATAAATTTTATTTTCATGTCAACATAACAAAGATATCATCTTTTAAAGATTAAAAAAAAGCCTCTAGTACTTGAATCAAGTTAATTCAAAGCTTCTACATATCTTTATGAACTATACATATAGAATACCAAGATGTATTAAAAGAACATCAGCTTTCTACAGAATTGGCTATTATTTAGATTTTCATTAAAATTCAGTCTGTTCATTAAAAACCTTTTGCTTACAAAACAAAAACAAAAAACATTATATTCTCAGTTTCTAGTGAGTTTTTAAAATTTTAATTCCAATGTAATTAATATACAGTTTTATATTAGTTTTGGGTGTATAATATAGCGAGTCAACAGTTCCATATATTACTCAGTGCCCATCAAGATAAGTGTACTCTTAACCCTCTTCACCTAACTTTGTCCATCCCTCCACACACCTCCCCTCTGGGAACCATCAGTTTGTTCTTCACAGTTAAGAGTTTGTCTTTTGTTTTGTCTCTTTTTTTACTTTGTTCATTTGTTTTGTTTCTTAAATTCTACGTATGAGTGAAATCATATACTATTTGTCTTTCTCTCACTAGATTATTTTACTTTATACTCTCTAGAGTATATTGTTGTTGCAATCCATGTTGTTGCACATAGCAAGATTTCATTTTTTTTAATGGCTCAATAACATACACACACACACACTCACACCACATCTTCTTTTCCATTCACCTATCAATGGATACTTGGGCTGTTCCCATTATAAATAATTGCTCCAATAAACCTAAAGGGGCATGTATTCTTTCCAGTTAGTGTTTTAGTATCAATGGGTAAATACCCAGTAGTGCAGTTACTGGATTGTAGCCTAGTTCTATTTTTGACTTTTTGAAGAACCTCTCTACTGTTTTCCACAGTGGCTGCACCAGTTTGCATTTTTCCCAGCAGAGCATGAAGGTTCCTTTTCCTCCACATCCTCACCAACACTTGTTTCTTATTCTGTTCATTTTAGCCACCCTGAAAAGTATGAGGTGCTATCTCCTTTTGATTCAAATTCTCTTGATAATAACAGATGTTGAACACCTTTTCATGTGTCTGTTGGCCATCTGTATGTCTTCTTTGAAGAAGTGTCTGTTCATGTGTTCTGCCCACTTTTAATGGGATTATTTGTTTTGGGGTATTGAGTTGTATTAAGTTCTTTATATATTTTGGATACTAATCTTTTATTGGATGTGTCATTTGCAAATATCTTCTCCTATTCAACAGGTTGTCTTCTGGTTTTGTTAGTTGTTTTCTTTACTGTGCAGAAGCTTTTTACTTTGATGCAGTTCATTTTTGCTTTTGTTTCCCTTGCCTTAGGAGACTTATCTAGAAAGTTGTTGTTATAGGCTTTGTCAGAGAAATCACTGCCTGTACTTTATTCCAGGATTTTTATGGTTTCAGGTCTCATGTTTAAGTCCTTAATCCATTTTGAGTTTGTTGTTGTATATGTTTTAAGAAAGTGGTCTGATTTCATTCTATTTTATGTAGCCATCTGGCTTTCTCAATACCATTTGTGGAAGACACTGTCTTTTTGCCATTGAATATTCTTGCCTTCAATTGAGTTATAAGTGTGGGGTTATTTCTGGGTTTTCTATTCTATTCCATTGATCTGTGCATCTATTTTTGTGCCAGTACCATACTGTTTTGATTAGTATAGCTTTGTAATAGCACTTAAAGTCTGGAATTGTGACACCCCCAGTTTTTGTTTTTGTTTTTTGTTTTTTCTTGTTTAAGATTGTTTTTTGCTATTTATGGTCTTTCATTGTTCCACACAAAATATAGGATAATTTTTTCTAGTTCTGTGAAAAATGCTGTTGTTATTTAAATATTGATTGCTTTAAATCTGTAGATTGCTTTGGAGTGTATGGACATTTTGACAATATGTATTCTTCCAATCCATGAGTATGGAATGTCTTTCCATTTCTTTGTGTCATCTTCAATTTCTTTCATCAATATTTTATAGTTTTCCATGTGCAGGCCTTTCAGTTCTTCAGTTAAGCTTATTCCTAGGTATTTTATTATTTTTGGTGCAATTGTAAATGGGACTTTTAAAAAAATTCTTTTTTCTACTTCATTATTGGTGTGTGAGATAAAACAGATTGTTTATCCATCAACCTCCTTGAATTTGTCAGTTCTAGTAGTTTTCTGGTAGTCTTTTGGGTTTTCTATATATGTTATTCACAATTAGTGGATGTTTTTCTCCTTCCTTACCAATTTGGATGCCCTTTATTCCTTTCTCTTGTCTGCTTGTTGTGGTTAGGACTTTCGGTATTATATAGAATAAAAGTTGTGAGACTGGACATCCTTCTCTTGTTCCTGACCTTAGGGGGAAATCTGTCAGTTATTCACCATTGAATATGATGTTAGTTGCAGGTTTTTCATGTAAAACCTTTATTATGTTGGTTTCACTTATTTATGGAGCATAACAAATAGCATGGAGGACATGGAGAGTTAGAGAGGAGAAGGGAGTTGGGGGAAATTGTAAGGGGAGGTGAATCATGAGAGACTATGGACTCTGAAAAACAATCTGAGGGTTTTGAAGTGGCGGCGGGTGGGGGAGCCAGGTGGTGGGTACTATAGAGGGCATGGATTGCATGGAGCACTGGGTGTGGTGCAAAAATCATGAATACTGTTATGCTGAAAATAAATTTAAAAAATAAAAAAACTTTTATTGTGTTGATATATGTTCCTTGTAAACCTACACTGAGGGTTTTTTTTTTTATCATGAATGAATGTTGTACTTTGTGAGATTCCTTTTCTGCATCTATTGAAATCATAGTGACATCTTTCCTCTTGTTGATGTGATGTATCATAGTAATTGATTTTTCAAATACTGAACCACGCTTGCAACCCAGAAATAAATCGGACTTGATTGTGGCAAATGATTTTTTTATGTATTGTTGTATTCAAAATGCTAATATTTTGTTGAGGATTTTTATATCTGTTTTCATCAGAGATATTGGCTTATGATTCTCATTTTTTTGGTGGTTACTTTATCTAATGTTGATATTAGGGTAATGTTGGCCTCATAGAATGAGTTTGGAAGTTTTTCTTCCTCTTCTATTTTTTTTTTTTTTGAAAAGTTTCAGAAGAATTAGTATTAAAATGTTGGAGAATTCAGCTATGAAGCCATTGGGTCTTGGACTTTTGTTTGGAGTTTGATTTCTTATTCCATTTCATTGTTGGAAATCAGGCTTTCACAGTTTCCTATTTCAGTTTTGGGGTGTTATAGGTTTCTAGGAATTTATCCATTTTTCTTCATTGTCCAATTTGTTGACATATAACTTTTTGTAATAGTCTCTTACAATTCTTTGTATTTCTCTGCTTTTGCTTGTTTACTCTCCTCTTTGAACTATAATTTTGAGTTCTCTTTTTGTATTATTGATGAGTCTGGCTAGATGTTTGTCAGTTTTGTTGATCTTTAACAAAAAAGACAGCTCCTGCTTTCATTGAACTATTCTATTGCTTTCTTAGTTTCTACATCACTTCTTCCTGCTTTAAGCTGTATTATTTCCTTCTGCTAGATTTTAGATTTCTTCTTCCTTTTCTATCTCCTTTGGTTAGAAAGTTAGGTCTCATTTATTTGATATTTTCTTCTTGAGGTAAGCCTGTATTGCTATAAGCTTCCCTCTTAGAACTACTTTTGCTGCATCCCAAAGATCTTGAACAAATGCATTTTCATTTTCATTTTTCTCCATGTAATTTATTTCTTCTTTGCTTTCTTGGTTGACCCATTCATTGTTTAACCTCCATGTATTTGTGCTTCTCTGGATTTTTACTTATGGTTGATTTCTAGTTTCATAGCATTATAGTCAGAAAAGATGCATGGTATGGTTTCCATCTTCTTGAATTTGTTGAGGCTTGTTTTGTGGCATTATATGTGATCTATTCTGGAGAATATTCCATGTGCACTTGAAAATAATGTGTATTCTACTGTTTTAGGGTAAAATGTTCTGAATATACCTCTTAAATCCATCTGGTCCAGTGTGCCATTCAAAATCATTGTTTCCTTTTTTTTTCCTTTGGATGATCTATCCTGTGATGTAAGTGAGCTGTTAAAGTCCCCCACTATAATTGTATTACTATTGGTTAGTTCCTTTATGTTTGTTATTGTTTTATGTACTTGGGTGTTCCCATGTTGGGTGTATAAATATTTACAATTGTTATTTATTCTTACTGGGTTGTCCCCTTTGTTATTGTATAGTGTCCTTCTTTGTCTCTTGCTTCAGCCTTTGTTTTAAAAATCGTTTTGTCCAATTTAATAATTTCTACCCTTTCTTTTGACATACGTTTGCATGATAATATTTCTAGATCCTCTAATTTCAATCTAGAGATGTCTTTATGTCTGAAGTGAGTCTCTTATAAGCAGTGTACCAATGGATTTTTTTAATCCATTCTGCCACCCTATGTCTTTAAGTCGGAGCATTTAGTCCATTTACATTCAAAGTAATTATTGATAAGTATGTACTTATGTCATTTTGCTACTTGCCTTATGATTATTTTTTGTAGCTCCTCTCTGTTCCTTTCTTCTCTTGCTCTCTTCTTTCATTCCTTGTTGGCTTTTTTTACTTGTATACCTGGATTCCTTTCTCTTTATTTTTTTGCATATCAGTTACTGGGTTTTGATTTGTGCTTATCATTGTGCCTGTATATAACATTTTCTGCATATTGTAGTCTATCTTAAGTTGATTGTCACTTAAGTTTGAACCCATTCTTTACTCATCTACTCCTCCCCTTTTTAGGTATATGGTAATATACTTTACATTCTTTTCATTTTGTGATTCCCTTGACTGATTTTTATAAAATGTATTTTTACTGATTTTGTGCTTTCTTCTTTTGTTACTCTCAGTGTCTTTCCTTTCCACTGAAAGAGTACACTTAAACATTTCATATAGGGCTGATTTAGTGGTCATGAACTCCTTTAGCTTTATCTGGGAAACTCTTTATTTCTCCTTTTATTCTGAATGATGACCTTGCTGGATAGCCTATTCTTGGTTGCAGGTTTTTCACTTTAAATATATCATGCCTTTTTCTTCTGGCCTGCAAAGCTTTTGTGGAAAATTCTCATACCCATATGCAGTTTCCCTTGTAAGTAACTGCCTTCTTTTCTCTGCTGCTTTTAAAAATTCTCTTTATCACAAAGAGAATTTTAAAAATTCTCTTTATCACTGCTTTTTGCCATTCTAATTACTATGTGTGTTGGTGTGGACCTACTTGGGTTGATTTTGTTCAGGGATCTCTTTGCCTCCTGGATCCTGATATCTGTTTCTTCCCCAGATAAGGAATTTGTAAGCTATTTCTTCAAATAAATTTTCTGTTCCCTTTTCTCTCTCCTCTAGGAGCCATATAATGTGAAAGCTTTTACATTTGATGGAGTCATTGAGTTTCCTGTCTATTCTTATTTTACATAATATTTTTTTTCTCTCACCTGCTCAGGTTGATTACTTTCCATTCATCCTCCAGGTAACTAATTCATTCTTCTACTTCCTCTAGCTTGTTATTTATTCCCTCTATTGCAATTTTAATTTCACTTATTGTGTTCTTCATCTCTGATTGGCTAATTTTTTTAATCCCTTTGTTATGAGTTTCACTGATTTCCTCCACCCCTTTCTCATGAACATTATTTTAAATTCTCTATCAGGCATATTAATTATATCCATTTAACTTGTGTCTTTTGCTGTCTTTTTATCCTGTTCCTGCATTTGAGATACATTCCCCTGTCTCCTCATTTTGTCTAACTCTGTCTCTGTTTCTTTGTGTTTGGAACATTAGCATATGTTGGTGGAACATGCAACTGCTGATCTGAGGGTTGTGAGTTTGGGCCCCACATTGGGTATAGACATAACTTAAAAATCTTTTAAAAAAAAGGGAGGGTCCTGTAGTGTCCTACAGTGTCCCCTGTTCAACAAAACCTGGTACTTCAGAGGTGTCTCCTATGTGTGTTGCTATGCCCTGCAGTTGTATCTTAGCCATGTTTTCCTTCAGTCCTGTCACCTGCAGTCTCTCTCCTCTGCCTCCTCTGGGCATTGTTTGGTGTCCAGATTCATGGGGCATGTAGTTTTAACAAGGTGAGTGCTGATGTGTTTGGGAAATGAGATCTGTCTCTCTGCTTGGACTGGGCTGGGGTGTATTCACAAATTGCGTGTGGGTGGGGCATGCGATTAAAAAAAAAAAAAAAGTGCACCACCAGTGCCAGGACCAAGGTCCTTCAAGGTGAACAGGTTGAGGGATGCAGTGTTGGCAATGTTTGCACCTGGTCGTCTCAGGGGGGGTGACCCATAGAATTAGTACTGAGGTAAGTGTGGTTGGAAAGAGCAGATCCACCAAAAAGTAAGGGGATAGGTCTCAATGTAAGCAAGTGATATAGTAAGAGTCAGTGTCATGCTAGTTCCTGCAGGTGGCTGTGTGTTTATACTGGCAGGTGGTAGAAGAAAATAGTGACTGCCAGCTCCTTTGTTTCTGGAAAAATCCCTCAGCAAACTCAGATTAGTAAATAACCCCCCACACACACACCCTCTTGTATGCCCCAGGCATTTTTTAAACTGCTGTTTCTATGCTTATACCTCTGGTGAGCTGTTTTTTGTGCTGGCTCTTTATTTTTTATTTTTTAAAGATTTTATTTATTTGAGAGAGAAAGAATGAGAGAGAGAGCACAAGCAGACAGAGTGGCAAGCAGAGGGAGACACAGGCCCCATGACCCTGGGATCATGATCTGACCCAAAGGCAGACGCTTAACTGACTGAGCCACCCAGACATTCCTGTGCTGGCTCTTCAAGGCTGGGGACTCAGCTTCCTATAGCCCTCTAGGCTCTCTCAGAGCTGAACCCTCTAATTTTTAAAGTTCCCGGCTTTAGGTCCTGGTGGTTGTTAAGAAATTCTGCCCCTTCTTCCTGCAAAGTCAAATATTACGGAGATTTTCTTCCGTGTATGGGTTCCTCATTGTGATAAACTGTTTCTCTCCCTCTCTCCATGGCCAGGGCTCACTCCCTCCCACAGACTGCTTCAGTCAGGTTTGCTCCCCACCTGCCTCTCTGTGCCCTTCCTACCCCCTTTGATGTATCCCTTCTCTACTTTCAGTTACAATGTTTGTTCTGCCAGTCTTTGGGTCATTTTCAGGGTTATTTACACTGAAGTGAGCTTAGTGTCCTCTTATAATACCATCTCCTCAGTCTCTCTCAAGATTTTTTATTATTATTATTAAAAATGTGTTTTGAATTTCACCTAATTTGTTTACTTCATCTATTTTTATGACCGTATGATTTTTATTCTTTAATCTAGTAATATTATGTATGTTGGTTGATTTCAAATGTTGAATCAATAATGCATTCTCAGAATAAAAGACACATGATTGCAAAGTATTCTTTTAAAAAAATCCTGGATTTGATTTACTAATAATTCATTGAGGATTGTGTTTATGTTCTTGAGAGATAATGGTATGAAGTTTTATTTTTCCTTGTACTTTCTCAATCTGTTTTTATATCAGAGTAATTTTGCCTTCATGAAATGCCCTGAGAAGTGGTCTCTGTTTTTCTGTCCTCTGCAAAAGACTATGTAGTATTGGTATTTTTTCCCTAAAGTGTTTGATAAAACTTGCCAGTGAAATAATCTGGGATTGACTTGTGCTTTATTAGAAAATTTTAAATTGTAAATTTATTGTTGATAGTACTATTATTTCTTCTGGAATCTTTTGTTTATGCCTTTCAATAGATTGGTCATTTTCATTTAAGTTGTCATATTAATAGGTGCAGAATTATTCACAATATTCCTTAATTATCTTTTTAATGGCTGTAGTAATGTCCTCGTTTTCATTCCTAATATTGGAGATTGGTTTTTTTCTTTTTCTTGTTGTGTCTGGTTAGAGATTAATTTTGTTGATCAAAGAACCAGCTTTTGGTTGTATTGATTTTCTATATTTTTTATTAATAGTTTAATTGATTTCTGTTCTTTTTATCAGAGACCTTTAATATAAGCATTTTTGTAAGCATTGATTTAGCTGCATCCCACAACTTTTTTTTTAAATTAATTAATTAATTTAAAAGAGACCATGAGCATGGAGAGAGGCAGGCAGAGGAAGAAGCAGGCTCCCACCCCAGGCGCCCAGCAGGAAGCCCAATGCAGGAATCAATCCCAGGACCCTAGGATCCTGACCTGAGCCAAAGTCACTTAACTGAGTGAGCCACCCAGGCATGCCTATCCAACAACTTTTGATATGCTGTATTTTCATTTTCATTAAACCTCAAATATTTTCTAGTTTTTCTTGAGACTCCCTCTTTTATTCATGGGCTAGTTAGAAATGTGTATTGTTTTATTTTCAAGTATTTGTCAATTTTCCATATATATATCTCTGCTATCAAATCCCAGTTAATTTTGTTTTGGTCAGAAAAGATAATCTGTATGATTTCAGTTCTTTTAAATGTCCTAAGATTTGTTTAATGGCCCAGGATATGGCCTACCTCAATAAAAGTTCCATGTATACATAGAAAATACGTTTATTTTGCTGTAGTTGTCTGGGATGTTCTATCCATATCTGTTAGGTCAAGACAGTTGATAGTGTTGTTTAGATCTTCTATTATCATTGCTAATTTCCTGTCTACTTGCTCAATTGATTGCTGAGTTGGTGTGTTAAAGTTTCCAAATATATTTATGAATTTTAAAAATTTCTCTTCATTTACATAAACTTTTGCCGTATGAATTTTGAAGCTTTTTTGTTAGGTACATACATATTTAGAGTTGTTCATTCTTCTTGATGAAATTATCCACGTTTTAGTTTGCTAGGATCTCCATAACAGAATAGCACAGACTGGATGGCTGAAACAGAAATTTATTTTCTCACAGTTCTGGAGGCTAGAAGTCTGGGATCATGGTACTATTGAGGTTGATTTCTGCGAAGGCCTTTTTTCCTAGCTTATACTGATTGCTTTTTTGCTGTGTCTTCACATGGCCTTTCTCCTGTGAATGTATTATATATAATACAACTATTACAGTGGTTGCATTTATGTTTATTATTTTTTGTTTTTTATTTTTCTGGGTTTTGTTTCTCTGCATCCCCTTTCCTGCCTTATTTGAATTATTAGAGTTTTTTGTTTGTTTATTTTTGTTTTTGTTTTTAGTATTCCTTGTAATTTATCTGCTGGATTCTCAGCTATATGTCTTCATTTTTGTTGTTCTTGTCCTAGAGATTATGATACATACACCAAACCATTCAAAGTCTACTACTGTAAGTACAATATAGGTGTTTTATAAGAACACACATCTTTTTTTTTTGTTATGTTTTGCTTTCATACATATAGAAAAGAATTAAAGATAGGAATTTATAATTACCAAGATTTATGCATTTAAGTGAACATGAGGAATTTTGATCATTATTTCTTTCAATATTTTTTCTGCACAAGTCTTTCTTTATTCTTTCTGGGATTCCCATTACATGAGTATTAGGTTTTGTCTTCATCCCAGTGGTCCTTTCAGACATTTTTTTTTCCCTGATTAATTCTTATTTATCTTCAAGTCTATGGAATTTTTACTCTTTCATTCCCATTCTGCTTTCACTCATACACTAATTCTACTCAGTTTACAAACTTATATTTTGTCTTTTAAAATAGTTTTTATTTCTCTGCAGAATATCTTTCATTTTCTTGAATTCTTCAAGTTTTTATTTAATGATTCAACAATTCCTTACAACACCTGATGCTCATCACAACTAGTGTACTCCTTAACCCTCATCACCAATTTCATCCATCCTCCCACCCACCTCCCTTCTGGTAGCCATCTGTTTGTGTTCTATAGTTAAGAGTCTGTTTCTTGAATTGCCTCTCTCTTTTCCCCATTGCTCATTTGTTTTATTTTTCAAATTCCATATATGAGTCAAATCATATGGCATTTATCTTTCTCTGATGTATTTTGCTTAGCATAATTCCCTCTAGATACCATTCCAAATGGCAACATTTCATTCCTTTTATGGCTGAGTAATATTCCACCACACGTGTGTGTATACACACACACACACACACACACACAAATATGCAAATATATATATTTAAATTATTTATATGTATATGAATAACTTTAAAAAAATTTTAAATGTGTATATATACGGTGTGTATATATATATACATATATATGGTGTGTGTGTGTATATATATATATATATATACACACACACCACATTTAAAAATTTATTTTTTTTACATTTTAAATTTTTAAAAAAGTTATTTGAGAGAGCAAGAAAGACAGCATGGGTGGAAGGGCAGAAGGAGAAAGAAGCAGACTCCCTGCTGAACAGGGAGCCCAGTGCAGGGCTCAGTCCCATGACCCTGAGATCATGACCTGAGCTGAAGGCAGACACGTAACCAACTGAGACTTATACTTCATTTTCTTTATCCATTTATCAGACAATGGACACTTGTCCTATTTCCATAATTTGGCTATTGTAGATAATGCTTCTATAAACATCAGGATGCATGTATCCCTTTGAATTAGTATTTTTGTATTATTTTGGTAGATACATTAGTAGTGCAATTGCTAGATCATAGAGTGGTCTTTTTTATTTTTAATTTTGAGAAACATGTATACTATCTTCCACAGTGTCTGCAGTTTGCATTCCTACCAAGAGTACAAGAGAGCTCCCCTTTCTTCTACATACTCCCCAATACCTGTTTTTTCTTGTGTTGTTAATTTTAGCCACCTAACAGGTGTGAGATGGTATCTCATTATAGTTTTGATTTGTTGTTTCCCTGATGATGAGTGACATTGAACATCTTCGCATATGTCTTGACTATCTGTATGTCCTCTTTGGAGAAATTTCTATTCATGTCTTCTGCCCATTTTTAAATTGGATTATTCTTTTTTGGGGTGCTGAGTTTGATAAGTCCTTTATATATTTGGGTACTAGCCCTTTTTCAGATATGTCACTTGAAATATCTTCTCCCATTCTGTAGGCTGCCTTTTAGTTTTTGATTGTTTCATTCACTTTTTATTTTGATGTAATCCCAATAGTTTATGTTTTTGTTTCCCTTGCCTCAGGAGACATATCTGGAAGGAAGTTACTTTAGCATATGTCAAAGAGGTTACTCCCTGTGTTCTCTTCTAAGATTTTAATGGTTTCATATCACATATTTAGGTCTTTAATTCATTTTAAATTTATTTTGGCATGTGGTGTAAGAAAGTAGTCCAGTTTCATTGTTTTACATATTGCAGTCCACTTTTCTTGACACCTTTTATTGACTAGATCAATGAAACAGGAACTGGTTCCTCAGAAAAAAAAAATTAATAAAATTGATAAACCTCAAAATAGACTGTCAAAAACAATAGAGAAGGACCCCAAATAAAATCATAAATGAGACAGGAAAAATAACAACCACCACCACAGAAATACAAACGTCATGGCTTTGATTTGTAATTCCATGATATTCAGTGATATTATGTTTTAAAGTAGCTTTTGGTTATTTGTATGTGTTCTTTGGAAAAATAACTATCAGTCTCTGTTCATTTGTAATTGGAGATTTTACTTTTTGTTATTGTTATGTAAGTTATTTATATATTTTAGATATTAGCACCTTATCAGATATATGATTTGAAAATATATTCCCCCATTCAGTAGATTGCCTTTTCATTTTGTTGATGGTTTCCTTTGCTGTGTAGCTTTTTATTTGGATGTAGTCTCACTTGTTTTTGCTTTCCTTTTCTTTGCTCCAAAAACAGCGTCAAGAAGCTTATTGTCTGTTTTCTCCTAGAATTTTATGTTTTTAAGTCTTACATTAAAGACATTAAAGTCTTGGGATGCCTGGGTGGCTCAGTCAGTTAAGCATCTGCCTTCAGCTCAGATCATGATCCCAGGGTCCTGGGATCAAGTCCCACATCGGGCTCCTTGCTCAGCAGGGAGCCTGCTTCTCCCTCTCCCTCTGCCTGCCACTCTGCCTGTGTGTGTGCGTGCTCACACACTCTCTCTCTCTGACAAATAAATAAATTAAATAAATAAAGACATTAAAGTCTGTAATACATTTTGAGTTCATTTTTGTGTATGGTGTAAAATAGCAATCCAATTTCATTCTTTTGCATGTGGCACGAGATTTTTAAAATTCTTTTCAACTGTGTTTACCTCTACCTCATGGAACATAGATATCACTGCTGTTTTAAATCTTTACCTAATAACTCCAACCTCTGACTCATCTCAAAGTTGACATTTTTAAATTTTCTTTCTTGAATATTGGTCGCATTTTCCTCCTTCTCTATAAGTAGAGTAATTCTATTCTGAACAACTTAAAAATTTTGAGACTCTGGGACTGTTAAAATCTTCTGGAGGATTTTGATTTTTGTTTGTTTTAGCAGGAAACTTGGTTGAGCTCAGACTGAAAGTTCTATCTTCATTTGGATGGTAATTCCAATGTCAATTCAGATTTTAAGGCAATTTTCTGCTGCATTGGCTCTGTCCCATCATTTGCAGCTCAGGAGTGAGTCCAAGATTTATACTGCACAAACACAGAATTAGAAGATCCACTTCTCCATATTTCCTTGATTTCCTCATTATTCTCTGGCTCACAGGAAAATCTTTTCCTTGTTCTCTAGCCAGAAAGATGGGATTTCTCTTAGAATTTTACCTAACCACTCTGCTGCTATAGGTACAGCTCCATGATTGAGGCAACCCTCAGGGAAAAGTAGGGAGGATAAAATATCATAATCACTATATAAAATATTATTAATATAATTTATTGTTATTATTTCCACACACACACTTTTTGGAATACTGAGCTGTTTTCCTGGTTTTTCTGCCTAAAAAGATGTGTTTTTGATTCGGTGTTTGAGTTACCTATGCTCTCATTGCTGCAGTTTAACAACTATGACCTACCTTTGGGACAGGGCCAGGAGAGAAAAAACAAGGAAAATATTGGAATCTTCCCTGTATCTATGTTCCTCTGGTTAGAAAGAAAATGTTTCTCTGAATTTTGTGACTATACTGCCATGTAGCCTTGTGACTAGGGCAAATTTTGGGTCAAAGTTGTGAGAGAAAAGATGACAATCAGATGGGAGACTAATTTCTCCATAGGTTGTTCTTCAGTTTTTCACTCTCCCACCCAATTCACCTGCTTTTATTCACTTGTTGAGTCCTTGGGTAGTTGCTTTTTCTATTTTGTCCAGAGTTCTTAGTTGTCATCAGTTAGAGAAATGGATTTAATACAACTCCTCCATCTCACCGAGGACTGAAAGTCTTCCTTTTCTGTGGAAATTGATTAATTTCAGAAGAATATGAAATTACTAGGTTCTCTTCCATTTTTCCTGATACATATTGGGGTATTTTAATCCACAGGTCCATTTGTTTCTGTAGTTCAAATATTTTCTTCTATTTTATTTTTGAAAATGTTTTCCCTATTTTCTTTTTCAAAAATGTCCATTATTCATTTATTAAATCTTCATGTCTCCCTTCTATATATCTAGCCTATTTATTGTCCTGCCACTTTTCTCTTTGTATTTTTTTCTTTGTAGTTTTCTCTTCCACATTACGGAGTCTATTTTCCACTCTATAGTTTTAGCTCTTTATAGCCTCAAATACTTTAAGGACACACCAACAAAACATTGGTGAATTTAAATAGTTTTTACAATATTCCAGGACTCTTCTTACATCAGTTAAGTGTCTCATTACTTGGTCTCTAAAAAGATTTCTTGAGGACATAGGGGCACCAACAAAAATATCTCAAGTAAATCTTAAAGCGTACTCTTCAGGTATCTTTTCAATGCTATGTGCAGTTCCTATTTTTAGGGTACAGAAGAGTTGTATATATTCTGTATTGATATTCTGTTTATTCCATGACTTAACACAGGATAATTCATCCAAATCTTTAATTTATCTCCAAATAGCATAGAAAGATTATCTTCGGATCACCCTGTGTTTTTCAGTGCACTTTTGAGTATACTTTTAGTAACACTTCAGACCAGAGGCTTATTGATGTTGAATAATATTTTTAATTTGGTCATTTTTAGCAGGTTTGGTGAAAGGGTTGAGGCTGTCATCTGAGGCGTATAAAAATTTTTGATTTCTTAACATTTTTTCCTCTATTCATTGGTCTATATCTCAAGATTCAGATTTTTCTCTCATGTCATTAAAGTCTTGCATTTTCAGGATAAACTTCAAGTATTAATAACTAATTGGACTTTCAAGGTACTGTCCAACTTAGTCTGAAATATATTTAGTCTATACTGCTACCTGAGGAAAGTTGAACTATGCTTTTTGTGTGCTATTGTCCATTTTGATTGAATGTTTGAGGATCATTTTATTAATCCTGACACTTGTCATGCTAATAAATTATTACACAAATGATAATATATACCATTTTTTTTTTTTTTGCTTAATATGCCAATCCCTCTCTAGGCATTTGATGTGCATTATATCTTACCCTCACAAAAAACTTTGAGACTATTATTTTAAATATTTTACGTTTTTACTGAGATTCAAAGCAGTCTCAAAAACTTTGAGTCTCAAAGTCTTAAGTACTTTTTTTCAAGGTCACACAGCTATTAAATGACACAGATTTTTTATATAAATTTTCAAAAGGTATCTCAAACATCCCTCTTTTATGAAAGAGTGAAAAAGAGTTCAAGTCTTTTCTTGGGAATGAAATGTTTATATTGCAATGTTAAATATAATTGGAAAATAGAGAAACTTTTAAAATTATATTTTATATTTGGAAATACAGAAAACAGTGGCAACAGATAAGTATAAAAGAACTTACATTTTCTAAAAGGAAAAGAGAGAGCATTTAACCATTACACCCCCCCCAAAAAGACTAAATTTCTATAAATATTCTGAGGAGAAAGCATCACAATGTAAGTGAATTTCAAGTAAACCACGAAAGAAAGTGAGATGGTTGTTTACAATATAATATTTCCAGGAAAATTTTTTTCCTCAAATTTTTATTTAAATTCTAGTAAATTAACATACAGCATAAAATTGGTTTCAGGGATAGAATTTAGTGCTCAACGCAAAAAGTTTATATTTGTGTCCATCAATATGTTTTTGCTTTCCTCTGTAAGAGAAGTGTAGGTGGGCCATGATTAGAAAACACTTCCCTGCAAGTTCTTCCCAACATAATTACTTTTAAGAAGTAGTTGAGGTCGCTCCATATTTCTTCTCTGCTTTTAATAGGTGTGTGCCAATATTTATGAGGCCCTAGTTGGGGGTAGAGCTTCAGGTAAAATATGCTGGAGTCCCTGAATCATTGCAAGTAGATCACTGCTAACTAGGGATACTTGCCTTGGATTTCTGTGTGCATGAAAAATAGACTTCCATTGTGTTTATAATCTTTACACATTTTAGTGTCTGTATTTGCAATGATTAAGCATACCCTAACTAATGCAGATGTGTTTTGCATAATATGATGGTTGAAAGCAGGAAATTTCAGAAGGCTCAGAACTCAACTCACACAGAAACGTTTAAATCAATTCTGCTCTTATATCTGTTCACCCTGATTAGCAAATTAAACAAAATATTAAGTGACATAGAAATCCCAGAAATTATATTCTGAACTTAGAAAAAAATGATATGTATGTATGTAAATGGGAGTTAAAAAAAAAAAAGAATTGTAAGTGGTTCTGAAAGATACCACCATGGTCATAGAGAATATGCCATTTATATTAGCTAAGAACAAAGAAGAGCACCAGGAATGTCCCTCAGCTAAGCTCATGCCCATTATTCAATGAAGAGTGTCTTGGAATGGTTTTTCTTAGTAAATCTGAGGTTTTCCTTCTGTTAATGGTGACTAAAATATAGATAATCAGAAGTAGAATACACTATAAAGATAGGCTCAATTATAGCAGAAAAGTAACATAAGAGAGTCTGATAAGAAAACTGAGGTTTAAAAAGAGTGAGTAAGTTGCCCCAAATCACACAGCAGTAAGTGGTTGAATAAGGTTTTAAATCCACTTAGACCTGAATCTCTAAAGAATAAGCAAATGCTTGTGAGAGTAGAAAAACAATCCCCGTGGCATAGTGGTCTTGGACCTTTCATGTTGGGGTAAACAGGCTGATTAAATTGTTCATTAGATCTTTGGGTAGTAAAATAGACATAATGGATAGTTCCTATAATGAATCATAGTCTTCCAATATAGGGAAACACCTCTGTTTTAAGGAAGTAGTGACTTCTGCTTTCAGAAAGATGGAGTAAACCTACTTTTCTGTATTTTCTTCCTCTGAGTACAAACAACTCTGGACAGTATATAGTAAACCTAATTAAACTCTGGAAATTGGAGAGAAAAAGACCTGTGAGGAATCTTCATACTCTAAGAAAAACATGGCAAGAAGTACATTTGATTTTCATTTTGCCTGATATATTTCAGACTTGGCATAAGAAAAGCCAGCAACTTGGAAATGCCAACTGGTAAAGAAAAACAATAAAGCCCAAATAAAATCCTGGCCTCTCTAGTCAAAAGACCAAAGAAAAGATTTTGAATATTAACAACTATTACAGCCAAGTGCCACAGTTCTATTCCCATCTATGCCAGGCAGTGCTGAGTGGGGAACCTAGAATTTTACCCTCATAGGATATGACAAGGCAGCACAAAATCCCTACTGGAATGGTGTCAGAGGAAGCCAAGCAGGGAGTCAGGGGTTTCATCCTTGTCAGTGTTAAGAAGGCTCCCATGCATGGTGTCAGTGGTGCCTATCTCCACTCAGTATCTGGCAGTAATGAATTGCCCCTTACCCTCTATGTTGAGATACTATCAAAGAAGACCTAGGAGACAGTAAGAACTTTTACCACCATCCAGTGATAATGAGGCCACCCAAACATGCATGGTGATGTGGAGGCCATGTAGAGAGCAATAATGAGACACTCCTACTCTTTCCAGCAAGGAAGATATCAGTGGAGGTCTAGTGAGGAAATAAAATTCCCGCCTACACTCAGAAATAATGAGAAGCTCACCCTTGGTGTCAATGCAAACCAGCTGGGGAACTGCTGAACTTCTACCTTTGCCTGACAGTAACAAAGCAGCACTCCTCCTTTTCCCTGTGAGAATGATGTCAGATGAATTCAACTAAAATAAAATATTTAAATAAGATTAAGAGGCTTATAAGGTAGCACACAAAAAGCACCAGTTTAAATTGGAAATCACTTTTTTTGCCAAGAACCAGCAAGTCCTCAAGCTGAATTTAAAAAGTCAATCAATAGATGCCTACAACTAGATGACAGCAATATTAGAATTATCTGATAAAAATGTTAAGCAGCCATCATAAATATGCTTTGAACAGTTAAACACACTTGAAATAAAGTTTCAGCAAAAAAAAAAAAAAAAAAAAAAAAAAAATCAAAGGAAAACTTTCAGAACTGAAAAATAAAATAACCAAAATTTTAAAATGCAGTGGATTGACTGAATAGTGTAATGGAGGTAACAGAAGAATTTGTGAACTGAAAGAACAATAAAATTTACTCAGTCTGACGAACACAGAGCAAATAGATGGAATGAAAAGAACAGTTTAAGGGACCTGTGGGACTATAACAAAAATCCAATGTTTTGTTATCAGAATCTTGGAAGGAGAGGAGAAGGAGGGTGTGGCTTAAAAAAGTAGCCAAGGAAATATGGCTGAAAATTTCTCCAATTTGGTAAAAGACATAACCTACACACTTAAGCTGAGAGAACCCCAAACAGGAAACACTTAAAGAAATACCCACCGAACTCATCACAGTCAATGTTCTGAAACCTAAAGACAAAGTCTTAATCAGTTTGAGAGAAAAACACCTTACAAATGAGGGAAACCATTATGGCAACACCTTTCTCATCAGAAAAAAATGGAAGTTAAAACAAAGTGGCATAAAACTTTTCAACTACTGAAAGAAAAAACTGCCAATCCAGAATTTTACATATAATGAAAATATCTTTTAAGAATGAAGGGGAAATCATGGTATTCTTGGGCGAAGATAAACTAAGAGTATGTCACCAGCACATATACCCTAAAAGTGTAGGTAAAGTTCTCAAAAAAAAAAAAAAAAAAAAAGAATAAAGAACTCAAAACATCAGGAAGTAAGAAAGAATATGGTCAACAAAATTAAAGCTCATTACAATAGTCTTTATCTCTCCTCTTGAATTTTCCAAATTATAGTGATGGTTGAAGAAGAAATTATAACATTGACAGATGTGTTTCTAAATGCAGAGAAAATAGTTAAGATAATTATAAATGCAGGAGAGTTAAGAGATGTAAAGGGAGGTAAGATTTTTATACTTTGTTAGTGTTATGGTAAAGTGATGACACCAGTAAACTGATAATTTATGTGTATATAATGTGCCTGGTACAAATGATAAGAATATTTAAAAAGAGATGTACTATTCTTCTGCTCATTTCTTGATTGGATTATTTGTTCTTTGGGTGTTAAGTTTGAGAAGTTCTTTATAGATTTTGGATACTGGCCTATAATCTGATATGTCATTTGCAAATATCTTCTCCCATTCTGTCAGTTGTCTTTTAGTTTTGTTGGTTGTTTCCTCTGCTGTGCAAAAGCTTTTTATCTTGAAGTTCCAGTAGTTCATTTTTACCCTTGCTTCCCTTGCCTTAGGCAATGTTTCTAGCCGGAAGGTGCTACGGCTGGGGTTGAAGAGGTTGCTGCCTGTGTTCTCCTCAAGGATTTTCCTGTCTCACATTGAGGTCTTTCATCCATTTTGATTCTATTTTTGTCTGTGGTGTGAGGAAATGGTCCAGTTTCATTCTTCTGCATGTGGCTGTGTAATAGTTTTGGTGGTTATTTCCTATTTTTTTGTGTGCAGAAGCTCTATTTTGATGTAGTCTCAATAGTTTATTTTTGCTTTTATTTCTCTTGTCTCAGGAGACATATCTAGAAAAATATTTCTCTGACATTGGCCATACCACTACTGCCTGGACTCTCTTCTGATGCTTATGGTTTCAAGTCTCACATTTAGGTCTTTAAGACATTTTGAATTTGTGTGTGTTTCAATATTTTACATGGGATTGTCCAGTTTTCCCAGCACCATTTATTTAGAAGACTGTCTTTTCCACCTTTAATATTCCTGCCTCCTTTGTCATAAATTAATTGACCACGTAAGTGTGGGTTTATTTCTAGGCTCTCTATTCTGTTCCATTCATCTATGTGTCTGTTTTTGTGCCAGTACCATACTGTTTTGATTACTACAGCTTTGTAGTCTATCTTAAAATCTAGGAATGGGGTACTTCCAGCATTGTTCTGTAAGATTCCTTTGGTATTCAAGGTCTTTTGTGGTTCTGTACAAATTTTAGTATTATTAGTTCTAGTTCTGTGAAAATGCTGTCAGTATTTTATAGCTATTACATTGAATTAGTAGATTACTTTTGTAGTATAAACATTTTTTAAAATATGTGTTCTTTCAATCCATGAGCATGGACTGTCTTTCGATTCATTTGTGTCATCTTCAGTTGCTTTCATCAGTATTTTATAGTTCTTAGAGTATAGGTCTTTCACTGCTTTAGTTAAATTTATTTCTAGATATCTTTTGGTACAATGGTAAATGGAATTGTTTTCTTAATTTCCTTCTGCTGTTCATTATTAGTGTATAGAAATGCAACAAATTTCTAAACATTGACTTTGTATCCTGCAACTTTATTGAAATCATTTGTCAATTCATTTATCAGTTAATAGATTTGGGGTGGAGTCTTTAGAGTTTCCTCTAAATGTTAGAGGAAATGTTAGATAATATGTTATCTGCAAAAAGTGAATGTTTTACTCCTTCCTCACCAATTTGGATGCCTTTGATTTTTGTTTATTTTCTGCTTGCTATGGCTATGACTTCCAATACTATGCTTAATAAAAGTGGTGAGAGTGGACATCTTTTCTTGTCTTGACCTTAGGGGAAAATCTCTCCATTGTTCACCTTTGAATATGATGTTAGCTGCAGGTTTTTCATATATAGCTTTTACTATATTGGGACAGATTTCCTTTCAATCCATTTTGTTGAAAGCTTTCATCATGAATGGATGTTGTGTATTGTCAGATGCTTTTTCTGCATTTATTAAGATGATCATATATTTATCCTCTTATTCATGTTGATGTCACACATTGATCAATTCACAAATATTGAACTACCCTTGCATACATGGCATAAATCTTTTTTTTTAAGATTTTTTTAAAAAGATTTTATTTATTTATTTGACAGAGAGAGAGAGATCACAAGTAGGCAGGGAGGAAGGCAGAGAGAGGAGGAAGCAGGCTTTCCGTGGAGCAGAGAGCCCGAGGTGGGGCTCAATCCCAGGACCCTGGAATCATGACCTGAGCCAAAGGCAGAGGCTTTAACTCACTGAGCCACCCAGGTGCCCCACAGGGCATAAATCTTACTTGATCTTGGTGGGTGAGTTTTCAAATGTGTTGAATTCAGTTTGCTAGAAATTTGTTGAGGATTTTTATATCTATGTTCATTAGAGATATTTGCCTATAGCTCTTTCTTTCTTTCTTTTTTTTAGAATGTCTTAGAGTGGTTTTGGTATCAGGGTAATACTGGCCTCATAGAATACATCTGGAAGTTTTCCTTTCTTCTTTATTTTTTGATATAGTTTGAGAAGGACAGGTATTAATTCCCCTTCAAATGTTTGAATTCAGTTGTGAAGCCATCTGGTCCTCAACTTTTGTTTGTTGGGAGTTTTTGATTACTGATTTAATTTGACAGCTACTAATTAGTCTGTTCAACATATATTTTTGATTCAGTTTAGATTATGTCTTTCTAGGAATTTATCCATTTCTTTTAGGTTTTCCAACTTATTAGCATATATATTTGCTTTGCCTGTGAATTTTTTTCCTTTTATAGTTTTCTTATGGTTGCAGCCATTATTGCTTTAAATATCCTTTCTCCTTTTCTATTTCTCTTCTCTTGGACTTCCTATAATGCTGATATTTTTTTGACTGTGTCTCATAAAACCTGAGGGCTTTCTTTGCTCTTTGTCATTTTGTTGTTGTTGTTTTTGCTACTCTGACTTGATAATTTCAAATGTCATATATTCTAGGTCACTGTTTCTTCTGCCTGGTCAAGTCTGCTTTTGAAACTCTCCATTGAACTCTTTTTTTTTAATGTTAATGTAAGTCACCATACTACATCATTAGTTTTTGATGTAGTGTCTACATTGAATTCTTCAGTTAAGTTTTATTTGTCAGCTCTATGATCTCTCTCTCCCTCTTTCTTTTCTATTTCTTTGTTAAACTTTTCATTTTGTTTAGTTTTCTAATTTTGTTTAGTTGTCTGTGTGTTCCTATAGCTCCCTTAACTTCTTTAAGAGGATTATTCTGAATTCTTTGTCAGACAGTTCATATATCTCCATTTCCTTAGGGTCAGTTATTGGAGCTTTATTAGTTTCCTTCAGTGTTGTCATGTTTACCTGATTTTTTTGTGATTTTTAAAAAAGTTTCTTATCTTGGTATCTAAGCACATGAATGCAGTCACTTCTTCCAGACTTTATTGGTTCACTGGCAGAGAGAGTTTTTCACCATTCAGCTCAGTTTGGGTTTTTGGATGTGTCTGATTGTAATATCAATGGACAAGTGGGACTTGCTATCATTTTGGGGGTGAGGTCACTGCCTAAGCTTTGAGGTTAGGGATTGGTGCTCCTGGCTGAGAAGAGTGGGATAGGACTCTTAAGTCCTACATAAGTGAAGGGCCATAAGATAGGCTCCATGGTTACTTTGGTTCTCTAGTTAGGCTTCCTATATTGGGTAATATACTCAGCTGGGACTATGAATTATTTTTCCTATCCTGGAATAGTCCTCAGTTACCTGCATGGCCATTGTTTGGGAACCAGAACCAGGCAAAATTATGCACTAAATCCTTTCATTAGACAAGGCCACTGATTTTGCTCTGCAGTTAAAGATGGCCATAGACTGTATACCTTAAGTGGCAATGAAAGCAGAATTGGATGGGCTGCATAGTTTCCTGTGTATTCTGGTTAGGTTCCATGATCCAGCCTGGCTGACAGCTGTCTTAAGCTATGGTCAGGGGTACACATTAGTTTTCTTGCCCATGGAGAATGGGAGAACTAGTTTTAAGGTTGGCAAACCTTTGTATTTGTGGTCTTGAGCCAAGCCAACCTACACCTCAAGTTTCCTGGCTGAATGGATCTACTGACTTTGTTCTGTGAACACTCAACTATTCCTACTATACTCTTCTTGAGCATTGCTGGGCTATGCAGCTTTTCAGGTGGTCCAGCCAGTCTTTCTGATCAGACAAGGCTGGTAGCTACACTCAGCCTTGGGTAAGCCTATGAATTAATCCCTCTGCCTGGTAATGGGGAGACCAGTCTCCAGAGACCACACAGCTCTTCATTTGAGGACTCAAATCAAGGAGATATACCCACCCCCCCGAGTTCCCTGATCAGGTTGCACCACTGACTTATTCTGCAGATCTATTTGTTTCTATAGACTACTACTTGGGTGCTGTAGGTAGGAACTCAATCTGTCAAGATCTGAGTACTGGTTGTTGTAAGTTCCTCTCTCCTTCTCCACCACAATTAGGTTTCCAGGGGACCAAGACCCACAGATTATCCTATAGTCCCCATGGAGTGAGATTGAAGTTGGGGCTGCCAGGAAGTGACCCTCACTCTAGGGGAGCTAGATTTTCATCCTGGGCTTTCTTTTCCTACAGGTGGACCTATATAGGCTTAGGGGAAACCTCTCATAGTGATGCTACACTTGTCTGGGAGAGAAGGAGCTTAGTCAACAAATAGCTGATCCCTGTTACTGCTCTAATGTGGTGGCCTTCTTCTGCTTCTTTTTCTTTCTTTTTTTTTTAAGATTTTATTAATTTATTTGACACACAGAGCAGCAGAGGGAGAGGAAGAACTAGACTCCCTTCTAGCCAGGGAGCTTGATATGGGACTCCATTCCAGGACCCTGGGATCATGACCTGAGCTGAAGGCAGAAGCTTAACTGACTGAGCCACCAGGTGCCCCTAATGTGGTCTGTCTTGATCTCTGTGGTACAGAGGGGTGCTTCACACCATGTTTTAGAATTTCAGTGGCATCTTGTACATGAATAGTTGTTAAGCTGTTTTTCTTGTGAAGTGGATCTAAATCAGTAATGATCTATGGTGCCATGTTGGCGATGTCATTTCTACCATATTGTTTAATCCATTCATTTATCAACTGAACTTGGGTTGCTTCTACCTTTTGGCTATTTAGAATAATGTTGCTATGAACACAGGCATATAGATTACAGTCTGAGTCCTGCTTTCAATTCTTTTGATTATATACCTAGAAGTGGAATTGCTGGGTTATATGGTAATTCTATCTTTTATATTTTTGAGGATCCATCATGCTGTTTTTCATAGCATTGGTCTATTTCACATTTCCATTAGCAGTACAGAGGGTTCCAGTTTTTCTATGTCTTTGCCAGCACTTGTTATTTTCTTTTTTATGATCACCATCTTAATGGGTGTGAACTTGTATCTTGTAGTTTTGATTTGCATTTTCCTAATGATTAGTGATTTTGTGCTTATTAGCCATTTGTATATCTTGTTTGGAGAAATGTCTGTTCAAGGCTTCTCCCCATTTTTAAATTGAGTTGTTTTTCTGTTGTTGAGTTGAAATATTCCTTTTATATACCATTTTTCAGATATGATTTGCAAGCATTTTCTTCCATAGATTATCTCTTCACCTTGTTCATTATGTCCTTTGATGCATATAGATTTATATTTTGATATAATCTAATTTCTATAATTTTTTGGTCATTTCCTGTGCTTTTGAGGTCTTGTCCAAGAATTCATTGCAAACTCCAATGTCGGGAAATTTTCCCCATTTTCATCTAAGAATTTCATTGTTATATCTCTAATACTTAGGCCTTTGACCCATTTTGAGTTAATCTTTTATATGGTATAAGATAAAAGTCCAACTCCATTTTCATGCATATGGATATTCAGTTTTCCCAACACTATTTTTCGAAAAGACTCTTCTTTCCCCATTGCATTTGACCATATATGCAAGGATTTATTTCTGTGCTGTCTGTTCTGTTTGTTCAGTCTCTGCTTATTTTTATGCTGGTTTTGATTACTATCGTTTTACAGTTACTTTTGAAGTCAGGAAGTATGAGATATCTAAGTTTGTTCTTTTTCAAGGTTGTTTTAACTACTCACAGTTCCTTGAGAGTATATATAAATTTTAGGATGGATTTTTTTTCCCAAAAAACTTTGTTGGGATTTTGATAGGAATTATATTGACTCTACAGATCACAATGGGTAGTATTGACATCTTAATATTAAGTCTTAAAATCCATGAATAAAGGATATCTTCCATCTGTTTGTGTTCTAAATTTCTTTAAGCAATGTATATGTTTTTATAGTAGCTTTATTCATAATAGCAAAAAACTGGAAATCACCCAAACATGTTTCAAAAGGTTAATGGCTGAAAAAACTGTGGCACATCCACATAATGAAATATTATTCAGCAATAAAAAGGAATAAACTGTTGATATACTCAACAGCCCAGATGAATCTCCAGAGAACTATGGTGGGGAAAGTCAGTCCCAAAATATTACATAGTGTATGATTCTATTTACATAACCTTCTTGAAATGATAAAATTATATAAATTAATATCAGATTAGTAATTTCCAGGAATTAATGAATGGATGAGAGTGAGAGGGAAGTGATGTGTTAACCAGAATTCAACTTGAGAGATCCTTGTGGTGCTGGAAATGCTCTATATCTTGACCATATCCATCTCAGTATCTCAGTATACTGACTGTGATATTGTACCAAAGTTTTGTATGGTATCTGCTTCATTTTTTACAACTGCATGTAAACCTCTAGTTATTTTAAAATAAAAAGTACAACTTAAAAGAGAGAAAAATCAATATCTTTTAGGAAGATTTCCATGAAATATTGTTAACAATAAAAGGAAATTTACTGCTATTTGGGAAATGGCTGGCTGTAATGATTCACTTCTCAAGGTCTCTGGAGAATGAAGGTTGTTTTTTTTTTTCTGCTTTGTTTTAATGATGCTTAGAATAAAAGTATCTTGCAGCACTCACAGCTCTGAATGGCTTAGGAACACTGTTGCTATTAGAAACTAATTGTCACCAAAGATACTATGCAGAATATGCCTAGTAACGACTATGAAATCCTTATCTGAGTCAGATGACAGTCAGTTCTAGCCTTGCAGCATTATCCAGATGGCCCTGAGCGGATGAGCAGATTGGCACCTTGCTTGTACTCACAGGAAAGTCTGCACTTGCACGACCCTGTGAGTGAGTTCTTCCTTAATTGTTGAGCCCTAGGCACCTCACCCACCCTATCCTAGTCCTGGGCTGCTCCCAGACTTTAAAAAAAAAGAAAAAGAAAAAAGCTAGATGATGGGTGCCTGGGTGGCTCAGTTGGTTAAGCATCTGCGTTCAGTTCAGGTCATGATCTCGAGGTCCTGGGATCAAACCCTGCATTGGGTTCCCTGCTCAGCGAAGAGCCTGCGTCTCCCTCTGCCCCTTGCCCTACTCATGCTCTCTCTCTCTCTCTCTCTCTCTCAAATAAATAAAAAAATCTTAAAAAAGAACAAAACTAGATGATCCAAACAAACCAGTTTCTCAGCTGTAAATTGGATAAGTGATTCAAGATGATCTCTAAGGCTTTAATTTCAAGATTAATAATAACAGTTACTAGGCATTGGCTTCTGCTTCAGGATTAGGCATTTTATTTTCTAAATTATTTCATCTTCTTCACAACCTTTGAGGAGCATCTTATTATAATTTTCATGTTACAAATAAAAAACTGTGTCAGAAAGGTGAAGGAAATTTCTGGAGAGTGCACAGTGAGAGGGATAAGGAAGCTGGGGGAAGGGGGATCAATTGTTGCAGTTTTCCCAAGACTGAAGGGTTCCCCCTAGAGGTGGGACTTCCAGTGCTAAAACTGGGGATATCCTGAGTAAAATCAAATGAGTTGACTAACATCACTGGGAGGCCAGCCCTGAGTGAACTCCTGTGATTAAGGACTGCATATTCTCTCGGCTGTTTCTTAGAGACTGCCTGAGAATTGTCACTATTAAAACAAGCAAGACAAATCGTGTTTTTTCAAGGAGAAGTGGGAATAAAGATGCTACCTAGAAGAATGGGAGAAAGTAGTGGGCAAGGAAACCTATATTTATATTTTATGTTGTTCATTTTAAAAAATAATTGGTATAGAAAGACTGGCAGACAAGCAATTAAACTTGAAATATATTAAAATGAGAAAATAAGGGAGATGAGCATGGAATTTATATATTTTTAAATGTCTTACAGAAAGTTTTAATAAATAATGTATGCTCCTTAGAAACAAATGCTAATAAAATAAATCTAGGAGGAATGGCTTGCAGTAGGATTCGAGATCAGCAGATGCAGCACATTAATCCAAAGATTGGCAGAGTTAATGGCCCCGCACGCAAGAGTGCTTTGCTTTCTCAGAACTGTGGTTTGCACAGATTTAACCTCCCTTCTCTCCATAACCCTGCCTTTTGAATAAGTGTTCCTTTGCTGAAAAAGTGTGATGCAATCCTTGGGGAGCAGAGTAGCAAATCAGGCAAAACACAGAACTGGCAACAGCTTGGAGGATGCCAAACCCAGTGACCGCTGGAGCAGAGTTGGGTAGCAGATGTTGTGTTGCTATGGCAACCAGTGGGCGGCTCCAAATGAAGAAGGGACTCAATTTCCAAGGACTGAGACCTGAGGGAGTCTTTGACCCTGCCTTTTTCTAGAGCTCTGCAGCTTTGGAAATGTTGGGGGCAAGCAAAGGAAGACATAAAGGAGGGGCTATTCCAGGTTTCTTTCCTCACTGTTACTGTAGTGTTGGTGAAGGAAAAAGACTTTTTTTTTTTTTTTTTTTTAATATCAACCTTCAACAGGAAACATCCTGCCAGCTGTATATTAATGAGTTGCCTTGCCTCCAGGAGACTTGATAATCCCCCTCCCAGTTGAACCGGTGGTTCCTCCTACAGTCTTTCTTCCACTTCTCTTTGCTTCCTAATTACTGTTGTTGTTGAAGGGTACCCAGTCCTGCAGAAGACAGCTCATAGGCACAAAAGAGGTTCCGCAGGCCACTGCTGTCCCTGCTTTCTGGCTCTCCTGTCTGCGCTGAAACAGGCACCCACTGGGCCATCCCTGCAGGAGCCCAGGGTCCGTTTAGTGTGGTTCACACACACATCAGAGCCTCAGTCACCTTTGCCAAGGGAGACTGTGCACACAGTCGCCCAGAGATGGCAGTGAACGGAGACGTGAACACACAACCTCCCACTTGTTCTCCATTATTGTTCCACTGCCTCTGTGTGCTCAGAATTAATTTTTTTCTAAAAAGATCTAATTATCTTGTGAATAGCACGGTTATATTACATTCTGGTTATTTTTTTATGTCAGAAGACTTTGTTTTTTTTCAAATGTAAACAATTAAAATATTTCTTGATATTTTAACTGCATTTTGGCATTTCTTTGTTTTTGTTTTTGAATACATTGTGAGCCTCAAAAAAAAAAAAATAGCAGTGCTCCCTGATTTCCCTCATCCCCTGGGAAACCCTGGAATCTGCCTGCTGTGCTAGGAAGAACAAAGGCTCTGCAAACTTTCTGAGCCTCAGTTTTTTCATCTAGAGCAGGGGTCTCTAAAAGCACTCCATGGGTTGCAGACAGAAAATATTAATTTCTATTTATTTATATATTGTTTAAATTCCAGTATAGTTTCATGTGCATAACATAGTGATTCAACACTTTCTTATATCACCTGGTGCTCATCAGAGCACGTGCCCTCCTTAATGCCCATCCCCCACCCACTTCCTCTCTGGTCACCGTCAGTTTGTTCTCTATAGTTAAGAATCTGTTTCCTGGGGTTTTTTTTCTCTTTCTCTCTCTCTCTTTTTTTTTCCTTTGCTGGTTTTGTTTCTTAAATTCCACCCTTTAAAAACACAAATTCAAAGGGATACATGTACCCCCACGTGTATAACACCATTCTTTATAATAGCCAAACTTATGGAAGCAGCCCAAGTGTCCATTGATAGGTGAATGGATAAAGAAGATGTGGTATATGTGAAATCTCTATTTTTCATCTCAGCTTGTAAAAGTCCAGTTTCTGTATTTGTGTTAGAGTATACATGTTAATGCAATGATATATGTGTATATATGTATAATTTTCAATCTAGTAAAGATTTATGGATGTTTTATCCTATAGTTTTTGTTTGTCTGTTTGTTTGTTTTGAAAGATTTTATTTATTTGACAGAGATCACAAGTAGGCAGAGAGGCAGGCAGAGAGAGAGGGGAAAGTGGGCTCCCCACCGAGCAGAGAGCCCAATGCAGGACTCAATCCCAGGACCCTGAGATCATGACCTGAGCTAAAGGCAGAGGCTTAACCCACTGAGCCACCCTGGTGCCCCTATCCTATAGTTTTTAAAACAGATTTCATTCATATATCATCCAATTCATCCATTTAGAATATATAATTCAATGACTTTTAGTATAGTCACAGAGTTTACATTGATTATGAAGATCAGCTTTAGAAACCAAAAAGAAACCCCATTCCTCCCAGCCCCTGGTGGCCTCCTACTTTTTTGTCTGTATAGATTTTACTATTCTTGATTTTTTATGTAAATGGAATTACACTAATGTAGCTTTTGTGTCTGGCTTTTTTTTTCACTTGGCGTAATATTTTCAAGGTTCTTCTGTGTTGTCGCAAGCATCAGCACTTCGTTCCTGCTTATGGCTGAATAGTCTTCCATTCTGGATATACTGTATTTTATTTATCCACTTATCACTGAACTCAGGGGTTAGCAGCCAAACATTTGATTTATATAATCTATGCACTATATGCACTGTGCATCCATGACAATATTCAAAATATTCAACAGTAGCAAGACACTAGCAACAACAGATGCTATACTCTAGAGTTGTTTTCTGGAAGCCCTGCTTAATGCCAAGGTACAGATTTGCTGGGACCTGAGAACCTGGGGGCCAGGTGCTCAGAGGGCTGAGAGGAGAGGGTGTTTACAACTGTCATGAATGTCTTTCAGTATTTCAGCAACTGGTGTGGCCACGTATGTGTGTGTGTGTGTGTGTGTGTGTGTGTGTGTAAGTAAGCTGACCTCTCTCTCTGGCAGAACTGTCTTAAGGGTTAAATGAACCCAGGCACACGGAGAACCTGGCGGATCTTATTTGGAACTATGTGGTGGCTTGTGACACGTAGCAAGCACTACTGTCAGCCGAAAGTCACTGCTTCTCATTCCCTTCAATGTAGGACTGCTCCCGCAGCTGAGTGAGTCCCTCTCCTAGAAGCCTATTTTATTATGCATCTAAAGGGAGTCCTAAGGCCTATTACATGTGCAAGTACGTCCCGCTGTGATAGCAGGGGGAGAATCTCTTGCATGGTCCCCAGGTTCCTTCCCTAGAAAAGGAGGAGGTCAGACCTGGCTGGAGTCTGTGGAACAGCCTGAATGTGAGGCCACTGAGATAATGAAGGAAAAAAACTTCAAATGAAATTCTCCTCTTTCAGTTCCCTGCTTGCCTTGCCTTGGTCTGTATCCCCAGAATGTTCCTGATCCATTTCTCATATTCCCAATCATTTCTCATATTTGCCATGAAATCACAAAGTTGAAGAGGAAACTGAGGCCCATATGGGGAACGTTACTTGTTCAAGATCACTCCTAGCTAGCTAGCTGGTGGGAGAGAGCAGTTGTGAGCGGAGAGTTCCTGAAACAGGCTAGACCAGTGCTGCGAGAATGGCCAAAGTGACGGCACATGGTGCGCGTCACTGAGTTGCTTCCCGGTCCGGTGATGCTGCCTCCACCTGTCGTTCCCGAGTGTCTGCTCATCAGCGGGGGAGGGGGGACACACACCCAGCCTCTCCCAGGCCTCTCTGTAACCATGCGCAGTGGAGAGTTTCAACCACAGACAATCTTGGCTGCTCGAGACCTGGACTGGAACCAAAGAATAGTTAAAAAGTTAGAAAACAATTGTTATGGGAATGGACAGAGGAAGAAAGAAGGAGAGGGGAAGATTGAAGACAATTCTTGATGTTTTAGACAACAAAGATGAAATACAAAGGGAAAGGGAAGTGGCTCATGCCCCAAGGTGATGGAGGCATAGAGCACGGTGGGGTCCGGGCAGAAATAAAAGGCAAGTGTGAGTCTTGCTGATGAGGTTTCATGAAGGCCCGGGGTACTGGTAGATGAGGACTCATCTTTCCAGGGAGGTCTGTCCCCATCCCTTTGGGTTATTTGAATGCTCCAACCTGTTTGGCAGTGTTCTTCCAAAAGGAGAGTCAAGGATTGGAAGCAGAACAGCAGAAATTGCTGCTGAATGATGTGAAGGAAGTCACAGATCACCTGAGCCAGGGGCACTGTGCCACCTGCTCGTCTCCTCCCATCTCTGGATCATTAACTGGCATCATGTAGGGTACCCGGCTCTTCTGGGACTCCTCAAAGTGTTTGGAATCAGTAGGGACTTTGATCTGCAGGCGAGAGGAACCTCAGCTCCAGCTGGCTTCCTCCATAAGAAAAGGCATTTTCTCCCATAAAAACTCGTGGAGAACTGGGTCAGGATCCCAGGCATGGAATGACAGAATGTTCATTGACACTATCAAGGCCCTGAGCTCTTCAACTCTCCGTGCTGGTGTCCTCAGCTTGGCTTTCCTCCTAAAACTTTCTTTCATGGTTGTAAGGTGGCAACCAGGAGAATGGGGGCGATGTGTGCTCTTACTCCTGGGAGAGCGAGAAATCCTTTGTTTTCATTTGGGCTAAATTCAATCACAGATACCCACTCTTAGGTCAAAATCAGTCACCACTGAAAGCCACAAGCCAGCTGGCTCTCTGCTCTAAACCAAAACTCTGTGCATAGAAGTTTGGGCATTAACTGTGATGCCCACGACACTTCATTCCATGAGGACAAACCCACCACACACAAGGTCTGCCTTGATAGGGCAAAAAACCTAGGTTCGCTGGCTCTTGACGTTACCAACTGGGATGTGGGCACTTTTGGATCCAAATTCTGTCGTCTTTCTAGTACTGTGAATGTCACATCCTCAAACTCCCATCACTCAAGTAACAGCTTCACATTCTCTTTTGCAAGACCAGCACTCACTCCATCTGTAGCATTGCTTACTATTTTTTCTTTAAACAAGCTCCTGTCTAAAATAGGTTTTTTAAAAAGTGAAATCTTATCATTGGAAACAGGAAACTGGTATCTCTTGTCAAAATTAAAGTTTGCTATAAAAATAAATATGTGATAAACAGTGTTAATTTTATCTAGACACTGTTGCCTGAAAAGGCACTGATTCTAAGACAGCAGCTTTAAATGGGAGATTGGCAAGTGTTTGAAAGTGTTAGAGACACACCGACACCGAACCCAGACTTTGTCTCTAACCTAAGCAGATGAATTGAAAGAAATTTGAAAGAAGAATAGCTTTCCCACGGTATGATTCAGTGTTCTTTAATGACATGTCTGTGTGCTGTATGTTCAATAACCAAAGTGATTAACCAATAACCATAGTAAATAACGAATTTTATCTCCTTCTATCTGGGTAATGCTAGACCTAACTGTATCTCAGGTACCATTAGTGAACTCTGTCCTAATTTGGGGGAGACTGTATGTTGCATTAGGCTGGCTGCCTTCAATTTTCACAGCCCTTCTATAGTATTAACGTAGTGAGAACAATTAGGAGAATATTGGCATTGTTTGCTAGACATGGGGCTCAAACTATATACATATTTATTGAGCCCTTACTGTGATTCTAGAGGGTAGAAGGCAGAGCCCCTCCCCTCAATGTTCTTACAGTCTCGGTGAAGAAAGATGACCTGATGATTATAATGCAGAAGGGAAATGTGAGTGGGGATGCCTTCCCCTACTGTAGCTCAGAGGCAACCTAACTAAGGTGCCCAGAACACTTCAGTCTCTGGCTGGTGTCAAAGGGTTGAGGAGCAGGGACCTGGGTCACTCCTTGGTTCCTCCCAGTCTGGAGTGGAGTTTATGTCCCCACGAAGGCAAAGCTGAGAGCCCCACACTCTTCCTCTTCCCAGCCTCACTTGGATGCCAGCCGGGCTCTGAGGAGACGGATATTGCCTTGCCTTCTAAAAATAACCTTAATGATAGCATAGCTGGGTCTCTTTAATGTAGAAGACCTGCATGCTCAAGTCTCCCTCCAAAGGTCAGGTTTTCATGGAAACTTAGCCAGACCCTGGAAGCAGGAGGGAAAAGGCCAGGGTATGACCACCTCCCTAGATGAGCCAACGCCCAGGATGCTTCCTTGTGCTTAAGGGGTGCATCTGCTAAGAAGAAGCTTTCTTGGAAGGGCAGTTCCATTTACTTAGTTGTAGAAGATTCCATGGCCTCTTCCCTGAACTCTGGTTGACTCCCTTGTCCCAGCATTGGTTAGAGCACTGTGCAGGGCTAGGCATGTGCTTTGAAGGAGGCAGGATAGGGTAGACAAGTGATGCACACTTTGCCTTGAAAGATGACTTACTGTTTCAGACCCTATCAGTGGATTCATCTTCCTTTGGGCCATCAAGTAGGGATATGGTTACTAGTTCCTACTAACTTCATTCATCCATCGTCCTCAAAGGCTTATTGAGAGCTGACCCCAGTTACACCCAGGCTCCACACACGGGACCCTGGAGCCTGCTGCTTGGATCCCACTGAAAGTGTCCCTTCCTTCCCCATAGGGCCACAGCTATTTTACCCCATCTTGGTCACTGACTTCTTGTCTTCTCATTTCCTCTGTCATCAACTGGATTAGTATTCTCTCCTTCCCACCCCTTCACCAAACCCAGCTCCTGAATTATTTAGCAAAACCCTGACTAGCTCAAAGGAAGACTTTCATCTCATGTGCTTTTCATGTCCTTTTATTCTTCCACTAGACAAGCGTGGGAGCTTATTCTTGATTTCAGCTGGGACTTGGGAAAAATTTTTACTTTTTTGTGGCTTGCGCCTGCCTTAGGCCTTGCTCCCCAAATCAGCTCCAGATGGCACTTCCCTTACCCCCAGTTCTGCTGGCCCTCACTTTGGTTCCCTGTGTGTAGTGAAAGTAGCAAAGATAAACACTGTGAAATTCTGGGCTGAGGCAACCCCATCAACCCTCATATTTCTTGTCAGTCAAATAGATATAGCAGGAGCAAGATTCACAAATGCAGGTGCGTGATATATGTACCTGTATCTTTCTATAAGAATTTATATTTTGATGCAGAAGTTGGGTATGTGCAATGAATCATTGAACACTACATCAAAAACTAATGATGTACTTACTGTATGGTGACTAACATAACACACAAAAATACGTGCTATAAGACGTGTCCTGTCAAAGAATTTGGGATTTCTTGTGTTTCTCCCCTCAGGTTTGCATTTGCGTATTAGTTGATTTATTTGGAAAACAGTATCACTCTAAGTCCCAACTGTCCTTGGTATCTTGTGGGCATCTACTGAGCTGTCCTTTCCCTCTGCAGGTCTCTGGTCTATCCATGCCGTTGGTCAGAAACTGTTTTCTACCTGGAGACTCCTTTTGGAGCTCTCTCCTCTCCTCCTTAGCAGTTTTTGGGAGGACAGGACAGGTAGACGTTCTCTGACACTAAGTCTTCTTCTACCTCCAGTGGTGTATCGGTAAGGCTTTAACAACTAGTTCTGAGGGAGGGAGGGTGGAAAGAAGTAACTCTTGATTTGTAGCATTTGTAAACTTCTAGGTTATAAATACTCCCATCATGCTGATTTCAAGCTACAGATGATGTAGTGGTTGCTCGCAAAATTACTGAAAATTTACCAGCCAGCTCCCATTAGCAGGCTCTAGCATGCCACGGCATGACCCATCTTGTAACCAATTCTCTGGATCTGAGCAGTCTCCCTGCCGCAATACCCAGCAAATCAGAGGTCCTTTTGCTCTCGCATCCCAGAAATGAATCTGGATTCCAAACGAATCTTCGATTTTTCTACCAACTCATGGTCAGCCCAGGGAGAAGGGCATAAGACCATTTTCACAGGGGGCCCCAACATTTATGCTGCCTCTTTCTATTTCTTTTCTGATTCCTTCTTCCAGCCCAGGTAACATCTTTCTAGTTGTTGGGATGGCTTTGAGTTGGAGGTGGTGGTGGCTTCTGTTACTCAGTTCAACTATCAGGCTTGAGTGATTCCCATGGCCAAAGGGTCTTGGCTTTTGAAATGGCTGTGTTCTCTGCTCCCTGTTATCATATTCCTACCTTAAAGCAACTAACACAGAATGGCTTAATTCCCTGTAGGGAGGAGAAGACCAAGAGAGAAATGCAAATACAAAAAGGAAAAACTCATATTTCAAGGCATTATTCTATCATAAATATAGTAATACTTCCCAGGATGTTGGGAGAAATAAGTGAGAAGTTATGGGAATAGTTTCAAGCAGAGTATGACATAGAGAAGGCACTCCATAACATGGATTATCCTTCTTTCTCTCCTCCAGCTGAAAGAACCCCAATTTCCACTGGTTTGTATTGCTTGGAGTCAACCATGGTCCCCCTAGGCATTGACTGCCTTGTCTCCTTCCCCTCCTCCCACCCTGAGAATATGGCACTGCCTGGGATCAGGATGAACATTCCTTGGACCTTTCCATTTAAGGAGTCAAAAAATAAGCACCCAACTATACAAAAAGTTTATAAATGTCGTACACAGTAAATTTTAGCTGAAGAAGTTAAGGACCAAATAACAATGCTATGGAGGGGCTAAACATATTTAAATTGTTTGAGACTGTATTTTAGCTCCCACTGAATTTTCTGGGTGAGATATTGATGATTATACCATCCTATCTGCTCAGTTTAAAGAGCTTGTCATCATTTTGTTTTGTGTTCTAGTTAACTGTGTTTTTTTTTTATCTCAGCCTCCCTGGTGGATACACATCCCTGAGGACAGGCCTAGCACAGAACTTCTTGGTGGTCAGAAAATTTCTGTTGAACTATTTTCTTGGTTTCTTTAGAGTTTTCTCTCTAAAAGAAACTAGACAGAAAATGTGTACTTAGTCAACTTTCCAGGGCTTCACTCTTGGCATGTAGTCTTTCCTGGTCCTATTATTTCTACTGGTAGAAATGACCTTCTGTCTGGGAAATGCTCATTGTTCCTTCTATGGAGGGATTAGAAGGTGATACTCCATTCTGGCTTTGCATAGAGGGTGCCTTTCAGCTTCCACTGGACATGGCTACCTCTAGAAACAGACACGGTCCTTGGCAACCAGAAGGGGCTTATTTTACCTTGGCATGGGAAAGGGGGGTTTTCAGTTTGTCTCATCCCCAGAAGCACAGACACTCAGCTCCTTAGGATCATGGAGGAATAGAAGTGAGAGGGAAAAGTAGGCAAAGGGAATTGGAGATCATTTGTTGGCGATGAACTCCCTCGTAACAACATTCAGACTAGACTGAGAGAGTCCCAGCCGACTGCAACCCTGTGTGGGTCCTTAACAAAAATCATATGGCCAGGCTCCAGTTTGTAAATCAAAATCAAATGTGAAGCCAGATTCTTGGCATCTAACATAGTTTTCCCTTCAACAAAAGGAGCTATGTGGAGGTTGAAATGGGAGACAAAAGAGCTCTAGATGTTGCTGCAGATTCCCTGTAAGCTTTGGGCCTCAATCTCTATACCTGTGATGCTATGAAAATATGTTGTAGGATTAACAATACAACATATTTCTAGTTATACACACACATACACACCAACACACACCCCGTTTCCTAAGCCTTCTAGTTCTTTCCAATTTAAACTAGCCTACAAAGCATCACCTGCCTCAATGAAGTTTTGGTAGATCAGAAAAGCAGAGAACAGTTTAAAAGTGTGGACCTTTGAGTATCAAACTCCAAGGCCTTGGAAGGATGGTGACTGGTCAGAAGTAATTTCTCCCCTTCCACAGCCCACTAAATAAAAAATGTTCTGATGCAGGAGAGGAGAGAATCGGAGGGCAGGTGAGCCACAGAGGTAGGTAAACTCTGATATGTGTTCAAAAGAGGTAGCTTGAGTTCTGCCAACTGTTCCAGTTTGGGGCTAATTAATGATGGAACCCCTACGTAGGTCACAGGATGACTCAGGAGTAGTTGTGTCTCACTGCTAGATTGAAGCCTAGGAAATTGGCAAGATTTGCAGAACTCCCTTGAAACCAGCATGGCATGGGGGAAGAAATAAATTAAACATGGCCACTTGGCATTTCTTTTGGCATAAAAACCTTGAAATAGTCTCTCAAGTTCCTTAGAGACTCCAGTAATGGTAGACAGCAGCTGGAATTCCTCAGCAGAACAGCATGGAAGTGGATGAGATTAGAGCCACCTCTGGAGAGATCAGTGATGAGGACAGGAGTGATATAAGCATGACCATACTTCAACCTCTATACTTTGCATCAGATTTGTTATTGTGGTAGAAATAAAAGGGGTGATGGCTTCAGTTTCTTAAGGAATCACTAATCATTGCCAAGAGACACCTTCCAGTGCTAGAAACTCTGCAGAAGGAGAAGACCATACCTTCTAGTCTCTTCATTTTCAAGTGAGGTATAGTGGTGATCTGGATCTGCAGTTCTAGTGGCACCAGTTGCAAATAACCATTTAAACTTAATTAAAATCAAATGAAATAAAAAGCTCCTAAGTTGTACTAGCTGTATTTTGAGTACTCAAAATCCACATGTGGCTAGGGGTTCCCATATTGAACAGTGCAATATAGAGCATTTGTGTCCCTGCTGGAAGCTCTGTTGATCAGAGCTATGGCTTTTGCCATTACTCCTGCTAAGGCAATGACTACTGACCACTTGTTCCTCCTCCCCTAATAGACACACATACACATACAGAGGCAGACTGAGTCCAAAGAATCTTGTCACTAATCTCTGAGCTGGCATTTTTCTGGATGTGGCCCCATTCCATCAGTGGTGGGTTTTGTTTTTTTGTTTGCTGACACTTCTGACCTGCCATGGTGCTCTCACCACCATCAGCATTTCTGACACTTTGATACTCAGCATAAGAAAGCCAGTGTCATGAAGCCTCAGGTTGGGCAGTCACCTAAGGGATTTGCTGGATTTGCTTGTCATAATCTCTGTGGAATCTGATTCAATTCATGGCATGGACACCCAAGACTAACAAGAAATTCTATGCCTGACAGAGCCCATAGAGAGTGAGCACCATGGTGGCTTGTATGGAGGATGTTAAAATCCTCCAGGGGCTGGTCGTTCCAGTTAAACTGGAATAGAGGGCTTTCCATTCAGAAACCCAAGTGTATTGGTCCCCCAAATCCCCCATTCCCATCAAAACCGTCCACTGATGTCATTCCTCCCAGACTAAAATGGAGAGGCCAATGCCTTCTAATGGAGACAGAAGTCACTGAAGTTGGGACTCGGACTCTGGCTCCACCCATTCTTAACAGGGACTTTGAGCACCTCTTACCTTTTCTGAAAAATGAGAGAATTGTACCTACCTTATAAAATTGATTGTGTGGATAAATTTAAAACACCCAGGGCAGTGGCTGCCACATAATTGGGCCTCAATAAATAATAGCTGCTATTTTTATTTCTCATGCTCTCTGGAATAATACGCATTTTTAGGGTAGAACGGTAGGAGGAAAAACAACAGTGGCTTCCTGCACTGCGGGTCACTTGATCTTGCCATCTGGCATAATGAGAAATGTCCTGTTTAATTTGTGAAAACTGCCTCATATCTCAGGCTACACCTGGGTTACCCTGGTGGGTGTTGGGATTTTTCAGGTAGGGCTGTGGTTTCACATGCCTGGAGTACATTCAGGTGAAATCCTTCAGTTCTCCCTTGAAGTTCTTTTGGAGAAGGAATCCCCAACCTTTTCCCATGAGAGCTGAACATATATTGGGCTTAGGGTACAGTGGGGTACAGTATCCTAGGTCTGCCTAGCCTAAGGTGACATGATTGCAGCACTACCATGGTGGCCAACATCCAGTGGGACCTCTGAAGGAGAGGGGACTACAATTTCTCAGGATCTGAGCATTCAAGGTGAGTTGACCTTAACCAGAGAGAAAAGGGGGAAAGACTGTTGACTTCACTCTTCTAGAAATACTGACCCATTCTGCCAGTTGGCACTGGATCGATTCAGAGGGAATTCATAAATAATCCAGGCTATACTCAGTGTCTTGGGAGAAAAGGTATGCATTTCCTCTCTAGAGCGCAGAGGACACTGATAACCCCAAATGTACCCCAGGCCCTTCCACTGCTCTCCCTGACATAAATGCTCCAATCTAGCTGGATGGACAAATCACAATTGTCTCCTGGAAGGATGGACTGAGAAGTGATTCATTGTCTACCATTATCCCAGAGGATACAAAATCTTATATGACTTCCGGGATCCATGCAATCCAACGTACCTGAAAATAAAATCTTGGTATCCTCAAGCTGAGGTTTGGTATGGTCCTGTCCCATAGTCATAGATACCTCAGATCAGGAATTGATGCCTAATTTCCCTGCAAAGACAGACACTCAAATCTTTGAGGAAGACATTTTAATTAGGTTCTTGATTCTAGCTCTGTCACTTAGTAGCCAAGTAGCCTTTGCTAAGCCACTTAACCCCTGGAGCCCCAGTTATTTCTTTGGGTTGCTGGAGAATCAAGAAAGATCACATTGATTATAGGAAAACTGCAGAAACTCTTAATGTCCTATCTGGGCATAAAGGATTATCAGTCCTGAGTGATTGATTTGAATTAGGCTAAAGGGAGATGGGAACAGACCAGATATTTTCAGTTCTGATATTCTTCATGTAATCTTAAAAGACATTTGGTCAATCATGGAAGATGTATATGGTTAGAATGGCTCTGGGCATCAGAGATCTTCCCCCAGCAATGTTTTCTACCTTTTTTAGGCTACTGGACAAGAAATTCACTTAATGCATTAAAAATATTTATGTGTAGGGCGCCTGGGTGGCTCAGTGGGTTAAGCCGCTGCCTTCGGCTCAGGTCATGATCTCGGGGTCCTGGGATCGAGTCCCGCATCGGGCTCTCTGCTCAGCGGGGAGCCTGCTTCCTCCTCTCTCTCTCTCTGCCTGCCTCTCTGCCTACTTGTGATCTCTCTCTGTCAAATATATAAATAAAATCTTTTAAAAAAATATTTATGTGTATACAAAAGTATAGGCTTTTGTGTGTGTAGGTGTTATTTTAAGCACTGTTAGAGCTAAAGAATTAAAGACACAGCTATTGCCTGTACAGAGTATACCGTGATTGAAGAAATATAACATGGACCTAAACGTGATTAATACCGTGGGTGTAAGTGCTGTGAGAGCAAAGGATTCTGGGATCTAGTGGGAAATGAGCGCTCTTGGTGAAGGAGTAGTGTGGTGGGATATGGATCAGTGGTATCTCCAATGACTCACCATTGAGGTTGCTGGTGAATTAAGACTTCCCCAGCCCAACTTCTGGCTGGGAGACCGCAGTGGAGGCACCAGCCTGGGTCTGAAAAGTGCTTTAACGTGATCATTCAGGGGATACCTGGGGTGGGTAAGACATCACATGGGAACTATTATGTGAACAGGGTATCGAGTCATTGGCCAAAAGCCAAGTTTAATGAGCTAATCCTACAGAGAATTCTGGCTCTGCACAATATTTGTGCTTGATGTTGAAGGGTGGGTGGGATTTACATGGGGATGTCAGGAAAAGGTGATGAAGCTGTGTGCCCAAACATGCTCTATATTCTGGTCTTGATGGGGAAAAGATAATGGAGTGGCCAGGAACTCAGTTCCTAATCACTCAAGGATCCTGAAGACCCAAATCCTGGGTGTCCTTCCTCTGACACCCCTTTATTTAGGGTATATGTGGAGAATTGTAATTTCTGGATCATACTGTATGAATATTTAATTTTTTAAATGGGCATTGCTAAATTGTCTCGTGGAATACCATTTCATACTTGATAAGCATATGAGAATGCTAGTTGCCTTGTGCCCTGACATGAGATACTATCAAAAGAAATATTTACTTGGGGGCGCCTGGGTGGCTCAGTGGGTTAAGCCTCTGCCTTCAGCTCAGGTCATGATCCCAGGGTCCTGGCATCGAGCCCCAAATCAGGCTCTCTGTTCAGCAGGGAGCCTGTTTCCCTCTCTCTCTGTCTGCCTCCTGCCTACTTGTGATTTCTCTCTCTCTGTCAAATAAATAAATAAAATGTTTAAAAAAAGAAGTATTTACCCACTTGCTAAATGAAAAATGATACTGAATTTTTAAAAAGATTGCTATTTCCTTGATTACTAGTGAGTTTGAATACTTATAGTACATTTGTATTTCCTTTTTATGAACTGCTTGTTTGTTATTTACTCAGTTTTAAAGATCAGATTTGCAGAGAAGATGGGAATAACTCTGGGAGTTGTGTGATGCAGTAGATCTGGTTGTTTCTCTTCTGGTCAGTATGTAGGGAGTTCTTACATATTCTGATGGTAATTCTTTGTCTCTTAGATATTTCAATATTCTCTAGAGTTTTGTGTATGCTGGGTTCTTTTCTTTTTAAGTACAGTTGACAATGTTACATTTGTTTCAGGTATATAACACAGTGGTTTGACAACTGTATATGTTATGTTCACCGCAACTGTAGCTACCATCTGTCACCATAAGACACTATGGTGATGCCATTGACCATATGCCTTATGCTGTCTTTCATCCTGGTGACTTACTTATTCCATAACTAGAACCCACCCCCCTTCACCTATTTTTGCCCAACCCCTACCACCTCCTCTCTGGCAATCACCATTTTTCTGTATTTATGGATCTGTTTCTGAGTTCTTTGTGTATTCCTTCGTTTTAATTTCTTAGATTCTGCATATAAGGGAAATCATATGGTAATTGTCTTTTTCTGACTTAATTCACTTGGCATAATACCCTCTATGTTCATCCATGTCACAAATGGCAAAATCTCATTCCTTTTCATGGCTAAGTAACATTCCATTGTTTAGCACATCTTTATTCATCTGTCAATGAATGCTTAGTTTGTTTCCATTTCTTGGCTTTTGTAAATAATTCTGCAATACACATAGGGGTGCATATATCTTTTCAAATTAGTGGGTTTTTTTATTTGTGTAAATACCCAGTAGTAGAATTACTGTATTGTATGATATTTCTATTTCTGACTTTTTGAGGAAACTCCATACTGCTTTTCACAGTTGCCGCTCCATTTTTCTACATGTCTCCAACACTTACTATTTCTTTTTGATACTAGCTGTTCCAACAGGTGTAAGGTGATATCTCATTGTGGTTTTGCTTTTCATTTCCCTGGTGATGAGTGATGTTGAGCATCTTTTCATGTGTCTGTCTTCTTGGGGAAATGTTTATTCAGGTCCTCTGCCCATCTTTATTTGGGTTATTTGGGTTTTTTGGTGTTGGGTTGTAAAATTTCTTTATATATTTTGGCTATTAATCCATTATTAGGTATATCATTTACAATCATCCTCTCTCATTCAGTAGGTTGCTTTTTTGTTTGTTGATGGTTTCCTTCACTGTGCAAAAGTTTTTTATTTTGGCATGGTCTCAACAGTTTATTTTTGCTTTTATTTCCCTTGCCTGAGGAGACAGATCTAGAAAAATGTTCCTAAGGCCAATGTCAAAGATAACACTGCCTATGTTCTCTTCTGGGCGTTTTAGGGTTTCAGGTCTCACATTTAGGTCTCTAACCCATTTTGAATTTTTTGTGTGTGTGTGTGGTATAAGAAAGTGGTCCAGTTTCATTCTTTTGTATGGAGCTGTCCAGTTTCCCAGCATCATTTACTGAAATGACTGTGTTTTCCCCATTGTATATTCTTACTTTGTTATAGATTAATTGACCATGCAAATGTGGGTTTATTTCTGGGTTTTCTATTCTGTTCTATTGATCTATATGTTTATTTTTATGCCAGGACAATACTGTTTTGGTTACTACAGTGTGTAGTACACCTTGAAGTCTGGGATTGTGATTCCTCCAGCTTTGTTCGTGTTCCATAAGTTGCTTTGGTATTTGGGGTCTTTGTGGTTCTGTACAAATACTAAGATTATTTGCTCTATCTCTGTGAAAAATGTTGTCGGTACTTTGATATAGATTGCATTGAATCTGTAAATTACTTTGGGCATTTTAACAATATTGATTTTTCCAAGATATTTTAATTTTGAAATAATCAGATATATTCTTTTATTTTTTTTTAAAGATTTTATTTATTTATTTGTCAGAGAGAGAGCTAGAGCAAGTACAGGCAGACAGAGTGGAAGGCAGAGTCAGAGGGAGAAGCAGGCTCCCCGCCGAGCAAGGAGACCGACTCGGAACTCGATCCCAGGACGCCGGGATCATGACCTGAGCCGAAGGCAGCTGCTTAACCAACTGAGCCACCCAGGAGTCCCCAGATATGTTCTTTTATTGATGGATTTTTGTATTTTGGATATTTTTAGAAAATCCCCAAACCATGAATATGTTCTGTTTTCCCTAAATCCTTTATAGTTTCGAAGCATTTTAAGCTATGTAAACCGTATAGGATTTCTACTTCTCACTGGTCAGAGGCAATGAGTAAAATTTGTTTCCAAATTTTCTCCCCAAACCATTTGTTGAATGGTCCCATGGTTTCCCAGTGATTTGAAATGCTTTCCTTTAATATATACTAAGTCTCCATATGTATAAGTGTCTGTTTTTGGAAGCTACTCTGAGACTTTGATCTATTTATCTGGTCTGTGCAAATGTCACACCTCTTTAAGTACTAGAACTTTTTTGACACATTAATTTTTGAAAAGCCTACTCTTCCTGTATTGTTCTTTTTTATTTTTATTTTCAGAATTACCATGGCTGTTCTTGAGCATTCCATTTGAGTTTTGCAATCAGTTTATGAATTTCCATAGAAATTCCTGTTGATATTTTCTTGAGGATTACATTGAAATTATTTAGGGAGAAAATTCATTTTTCAAATATTTAGCTATCTAATTTTGGAATATGCCAATGCCCTTTATTTTTGAGTTATTACCTTTGTCTATGAAAATGGTTTCACAGTTTTTTTTTTAAATAAATAGTGCACCTTTCTGTTAGGCATTTCTATAGGTTATGAATGCTGATTTCATAAAGGAGACTGCATCATTATTGTGATTATGAAGTATGAAGTAATAAACCTGCGTACACGAACTGGGTTGAGTACAGTCTTTTCTGTAGCTATGATTTTGTGTTTTGCTTGTTTAGAAATTTGAAAGTGAACAGGAAATTTATATTCACCAGTGCTTAAGCAACAGCACTGAATCTACACCCAGTATACTCCAGACAGAATGTATGTGCAGATTTTTATCAGTAAAGGATGATCATGAACCTGAGCCTACACAAGCAGAGAAGTGATGAGTGACATCAACTCACCCCATTACTAACATACACAATATGTAACTACCAATGATTTAATCACCAAGAGGAGCCATCTGCTCACATTAGGCTAGAAAAAATGACCTTGTATTTTCTTTCCCCACCCCTCTCCCCGCTCCCCCACTCCTCCCGCCAATATAAGAATCTTTATAATACCCAAAGCTTCAGTTTCTGGTAAATACTTAGAAAGATCATTCGATGGTCTTCAAAAGAGTTGAGGATAATACCGACTTGGCTGTACTTCACCTTTAGTCTTACAGGTTAGCTGATTAATGAATTCGGTTTGGTTTGACGGTACATTTCACTGCAGCTTGAACTTCTCAAAGCTAACTTGGTGTAGACTTGGAGGACATTTTCAGCTGTGCAGTAAAATATTAGGTATGTCCATTTTTCCTTCTGCAAGAGTTCTGTATAAAAATCTCTTTCCGTGTATGAAAATGTAAAAGTGATTGATTGAACCGCTCTTCCACACCAGTAGAAGCTTGTTACCCTCTCTGACAACCATCTCAGAACTCAATAACCAGATGGTTTTATTTTCCTCTGTGATTATTGGGAAAGACACTTTTCCTCTTCTGGATTTTTTTTCCCAGTGGTAATATCAAGTTTTATGCCTTTCTTATCTCTACTTCACAGACATGTATGGAGTGCCTAAGAACTACACCACTGTAGATTACCACCCAAAGTCAAAAATGATGAGCTGTACATAAATTAATTTACCTAACAGATACTAATAACAGATAAATTGAGACTTCAGAGTGATAAATACTAGGCAAAGATTTAGAAGTGAAAACGTATACCTGTGGGTCCTAACTGTAGGAACAATTAGGGTATTGAACATTGGGACAAGAGAATTCCTTTTATCATTCAGGGTCTGCACATTTGGGCCCCACTATCGTTACTAAGCTGTGGAATTTATATGAATTAAACAGTTTTTGCTTATTTTTTACATATTTTATTTTATTTTTAAGATTTTATTTACCTGACAGAGATCACAAGCAGGCAGAGATGCAGGCAGAGAGAGAAAGAGGAGGAAGCAGGCTCCCTGCCGAGCAGAGAGCCTGATACGGGGCTGGATCCCAGGACCCTGAGATCATGACCTGAGCCAAAGGCAGAGGCTTTAACCCATTGAGCCACCCAGGTGCCCTGATTTAAACAGTTTTTAAACTCAATTTTAAAAAAATTATTTTGATTCGGATCAGCATATGATCATTAGATACTTGGAGAGTTTAAGGAACAAAGAACTATTTAAATTTCTGAAGTGACCACATTATATTATATTCTTTGCCCATTATTGATTGATTGATTGATTGATTGATTTTTTAATTTTTTATAAACATATATTTTTATCCCCAGGGGTACAGGTCTGTGAATCACCAGGTTTACACACTTCACAGCACTCACCAAAGCACATACCCTCCCCAATGTCCATAATCCCACCCTCTTCTCCCAAACCCCCTCCCCCCAGCAACCCTCAGTTTGTTTTGTGAGATTAAGAGTCACTTATGGTTTGTCTCCCTCCCAATCCCATCTTCTTTCATTTATTCTTCTCCTACCCACTTAAGCCCCCATGTTGCATCACCACTTCCTCATATCAGGGAGATCATATGATAGTTGTCTTTCTCTGCTTGACTTATTTCACTAAGCATGATACGCTCTAGTTCCATCCATGTTGTCGCAAATGGCAAGATTTCATTTCTTTTGATGGCTGCATAGTATTCCATTGTGTATATATACCACATCTTCTTGATCCATTCATCTGTTGATGGACATCTAGGTTCTTTCCATAGTTTGACGACTGTGGACATTGCTGCTATAAACATTCGGGTGCACGTGCCCCTTTGGATCACTACGTTTGTATCTTTAGGGTAAATACCCAATAGTGCAATTGCTGGGTCATAGGGCAGTTCTATTTTCAACATTTTGAGGAACCTCCATGCTGTTTTCCAGAGTGGCTGCACCAGCTTGCATTCCCACCAACAGTGTAGGAGGGTTCCCCTTTCTCCGCATCCTCGCCAGCATCTGTCATTTCCTGACTTGTTGATTTTAGCCATTCTGACTGGTGTGAGGTGATATCTCATTGTGGTTTTGATTTGTATTTCCCTGATGCTGAGTGATATGGAGCACTTTTTCATGTGTCTGTTGGCCATCTGGATGTCTTCTTTGCAGAAATGTCTGTTCATGTCCTCTGCCCATTTCTTGATTGGATTATTTGTTCTTTGGGTGTTGAGTTTGCTAAGTTCTTTATAGATTCTGGACACTAGTCCTTTATCTGATATGTCATTTGCAAATATCTTCTCCCATTCTGTCAGTTGTCTTTTGATTTTGTTAACTGTTTCCTTTGCTGTGCAAAAGCTTTTGATCTTGATGAAATCCCAATAGTTCATTTTTGCCCTTGCTTCCCTTGCCTTTGGCGTTGTTCCTAGGAAGATGTTGCTGCGGCAGAGGTCAAAGAGGTTGCTGCCTGTGTTCTCCTCAAGGATTTTGATGGATTCCTTTCGCACATTGAGGTCCTTCATCCATTTTGAGTCTATTTTCGTGTGTGGTGTAAGGAAATGGTCCAATTTCATTTTTCTGCATGTGGCTGTCCAATTTTCCCAGCACCATTTATTGAAGAGGCTGTCTTTTTTCCATTGGACATTCTTTCCTGCTTTGTCGAAGATTAGTTGACTGTAGAGTTGAGGGTCTATTTCTGGGCTCTCTATTCTGTTCCATTGATCTATGTGTCTGTTTTTGTGCCAGTACCATGCTGTCTTGATGATGACAGCTTTGTAATAGAGCTTGAAGTCCGGAATTGTGATGCCACCAACGTTGGTTTTCTTTTTCAATATCGCTTTGGCTATTCGAGGTCTTTTCTGGTTCCATATAAATTTTAGCATTATTTGTTCCATTTCTTTGAAAAAGATGGATGGTACTTTGATAGGAATTTAAAAATAGAAATGGAAGGAAAACTTCCAAACTCATTTTATGAGGCCAGCATCACCTCGATCCCAAAACCAGACAAGGATCCCACCAAAAAAGAGAGCTATAGACCAATATCCTTGATGAACACAGATGCAAAAATACTCAACAAAATACTAGCCAATAGGATTCAACAGTACATTAAAAGGATTATTCACCACGACCAAGTGGGATTTATTCCAGAGCTGCAAGGTTGGTTCAACATCCGCAAATCAGTCACTGTGATACAACACATCAATAAAAGAACAAGAACCATATGATACTCTCAATAGATGCTGAAAAAGCATTTGACAAAGTACAGCATCCCTTCCTGATCAAAACTCTTCAAAGTGTAGGGATAGAGGGCACATACCTCAATATCATCAAAGCCATCTATGAAAAACCCACCGCAAATATCATTCTCAATGGAGAAAAACTGAAAGCTTTTCCGCTAAGGTCAGGAACACGGCAGGGATGTCCATTATCACCACTGCTATTCAACATAGTACTAGAGGTCCTAGCCTCAGCAATCAGACAACAAAAGGAAATTAAAGGCATCCAAATCGGCAAAGAAGAAGTCAAATTATCACTCTTCGCAGATGATATGATACTATATGTGGAAAACCCAAAAGACTCCACTCCAAAACTGCTAGAACTTATACAGGAATTCAGTCAAGTGTCAGGATATAAAATCAATGCACAGAAATCAGTTGCATTTCTCTACACCAACAGCAAGACAGAAGAAAGGGAAATTAAGGAGTCAATCCCATTTACAATTGCACCCAAAACCATAAGATACCTAGGAATAAACCTAACCAAAGAGACACAGAATCTATACTCAGAAAACTATAAAGTACTCATGAAAGAAATTGAGGAAGACACAAAGAAATGGAAAAATGTTCCATGCTCCTGGATTGGAAGAATAAATATTGTGAAAATGTCTATGCTACCTAAAGCAATCTACACATTTAATGCAATTCCTATCTTTGCCCATTATTTAAAATAAAATTCTCAACCCAGGGTACATAACATCCAGTTGAAATGTTTGTTGAATTGACTTCATCAAGAAAATACTACATCTTTTATAGATCTATTTTACACAAAGATTGAGAGGATTGGTGTCTATATGTGTGGTTTATAAAAACTTCAAGAGTCCTAGCTTCTCAGAAGTACGTGGTGTTTATAAGGGTTGAATGCACGCTGATTTGGGGAAAGGAATTAATACATAATTTGAATTCAGAGTACAAGCCTTTAAAAAATATGATCCAGCTTGGAGAAGCATTTCTGAAATACCTCTGGGGGAATAAATTTCTTTTATTAATCCAATCAGCCATTGATGTCATTCTTCCAATTTAATTACATTTGTCTGCCAATGGGTGACTCTGCTTCTTATGTATGTAATTTCAGTGGGTACAAATGGTGATGGCAAATAATTGTCCTCGGAAATAATTGCTGTTAAAATTATTTATCCATGCAAGTTAGTTCTGTTAGAAAGTTCATCCTCTGTCAGATACCTGGCAATATGAGGGAACATATTTCCTATGTACTAAAATGGAGGAAGAGCCCTTATATTTCTTAGGCATTTTCTGGGTACCAAGCACTGCCAAGGGCCTTGTGTATATTATTCCACTGAATCCTCATGATATTCCTACAAAATGGGTGTGATCACCTTCACCCTATTAATGAGAAAATTACAACTGTATAGATGGAAAGTAGAGAAATCCAGATTCAAACGGAGGCCAACAGGCCAGAAATAAAATGATTCCTATATCACAGGGTGTATGCAAGGCGTAAGTAAAGAGGCAGTGTTTGTAAGAACTTAGCCTGGTACTTGCTGTGTTGGTTATCCTCATGTCTGCTCATAGAGATTTTATCTCTGCAACCACTTCCTGCTTCCTTCCACAAACCCATTCCAGTGGATAGAGTAAATCATTCGACCTGGAGCCTACATGAGAATGTTTTCCTTTGAGATCTTTGCATGCCGTACCTCCTTGAGAATGCTTCATCTGGCTACTCTGGTCCTTAGGGATTCTCTCCTCTCTGAATTCCCATCACTCTGGCATCTCTTTCTCAATAACAGTGCCTCGATGGATAGTGTGTCATAGAAGTCATCCTATCATACGGGGGCTTGTTTTTCCTTGATTTAAATTGTGAACTTATTGAGTACCAGGATTCCTTGGATCTCTCCACAGGGCTCATAGGGCACAGGGCTCCAAACCAGGCCCTGGATCAATACTCTTTCATTAAGTATAAAATCTACAAATAATTAACTACCTGAAGGCAAGAAAGTGCTGGGAGCTCAGAGCGAGACAGATATTCATTATGAAGAGTTGGAGGCTCCTCTTGAGGCAGTGTCATTTATCATCAGAGTCACCATTCGCTGGCCTTCCTCTTTTGGTAATAGTAGTGCAAGGTCGTAGGGTGGCATGCCAGGGAAATGTTTGGGGGGTTTCCCTTTTGAGAAAATGGTCCCTGCCAATCCACCCCCCCCCCTCCAAATCTCATCTTGGCCCCTGACATCACACACAAAGGGCTGAAGAGGGAGTGAGAGGTCACCATTTGGGAGGAGAAGTGATGTTTGTGAAGAAAAACATTGACTGGTTTTCTTCCTTAAAACTGAGGAAAGGGGGAGCCTAAAGTCTGGAGTTGTATTGAGGAAGGGAGGCTGATGTATACACTGGGTGCATGGTCTTGCTGACTCATCCTGTCACCGTCAGACAGGCTGGGGAGAAGGGAGGCAAAGAGGTGGGGATAATGGCCTGGTTCCTACTTCAGGCCCACAGTCCAGACTGGGAGGGAGGGTGAGGTTGGAGGCAACCAGGTTTCCCAGGGACCAACCCAGTAGAGGGCATACAGGTGCTTTCTGGCAAGGGAAATGCAAGCCCATGGCTGCTGACTGCAAGTCTGCCTGATGTTAGACCTGTTCCTCCAAAGGAAGCCACAGAGCCTAAGGGAGCTTCTTGGAATGGAGTCCTTCTTTAGCTTTGCTTACTGGGTCAGGCTGCTTCCACACCAGTTCTTCATAGAAGGGAGTCAGTCAGCCGTGGTGGCAGCACATTTAGTTGTGGGCAATCCACGATGCAAACTGGGCTTCTCTCTTTACTTCCACACCTGGCTCTGGAGGTGAGTTTGTGCAGGGAGGAGGAAGGTGGAACTGTCCTTCCCCCCATGCTCGTGGAACTACAGGTCCATAGGCCTGTCCTTGTAGGGGGAGGGCTTAAACAGAGTATGCGGTTAGAGTTCTTATATGCACAGGATTAGGCCTTCATAAGTATAGCCAAGTCGCTTTTGTTAAAACAAAAGTTGACAAAGTTATGTTAATTTCAGGTACACAACATAGTGATTCCACAACTCTTGTGTTATGCTGTGCTCACCGCAAGTGTAGTTACCATCTGGCACCATATAACACTACTCTGTACCTTTTGTCTCAGGGACCTATTGTTTCCACAACCAGAAGCTTGGCCTTCTCACTACCTTTCACCCCCTTTTGCCCACCCCCCGACCCCAACCCATCTGGCAGCCTTCAGTTGTCCGTATTTATGAGTCTGTTTCTGCTTTGTGTTAGTTGATTTTTTTTTAAGATTCTGCATGTAAGTGAAATCATATGGTTTTTGTCCTTCTCTGATTTCACGTAGAAAAATACATGCTAGTTTCAACCATGTTGTTGCAAGTGGCAAGCTCTCATACTTTTTTATGGTTGAGTAATAATCCATTACACACACACACACACACACACACACACACATTTATCCATTTGTTTATTGTTGGGACACTTAGGTTACTTTCACATCTTGGCTATTATAACTAATGCTGCAATACATAGGGGTGCATATATTTTTTTGAATTCATGTTTTTGTGTTTGGGGTAAGTACCCAGTAGTAGAATTACTAGACTGTATGGTATTTCTATTTTCCATTTTTTGAGAAACCCCCATACTCTTTTTCACAGCAGCTGCACCAATTTACATTCCCACCAACAATGCATGAGTTCCTTTTTCTCTACATCCTTACTTGTTGCCAACACTTGCAATTTTCTGTCTCTTTAATACTAACCATTGTGACAGGCATGAGGTGATATTTTGGTTTTGATTTGCATTTCCCTGATGATGTTCAGCATTTTTTCACGTGTCCTGTTGGCCTTCTGTATGCCTTCTTGAGAAAACGTCTATTCAGGTCCTCTGCCCATCTTTAACCGGATTATTTGGGGGGGCTTGTGCAAAATTGTACAAGATCTTCATAATTTGGGACATTAAGCTCTTATTGGACTACCATTTGCAAACATCTTCTCCCATTCCGTGGGTTGCCTTTTCATTTTGTTGATGGCCTTCTTTGCTGTGCAGAAGCTTTTTAGTTTGGTGTAGTCCCAATAGCTTATTTTTACTTTTGTTTCCCTTACCTGAGGAGACCGATCTAGAAGTGAAGCTGTTTTGATAAATGACTCAAAAATTAAGGAATTGGCCGGGGGTCATTAAGGGAGCAGTTATCCAGTAGGACAGAAGATTTCTAAAAAGCAAAATGGTAGCAGATATTGGTAGATAAAAGGGGGTTTGTATTTAGATGGTCAAGGATAAGACCTCTCAATGAAACTCATTACTTCTTGAGTCTCACTGGGACTGACTCTGGGCTGCACATACATGGATTCTGCTGACATCTCTGCCAAGCAGACTGAAACTTTCTCACCTCCGAGCCAGGTAAAGACAGGTTCAGAGTGGTGACTTGACTTGTGACCTGGCAAGGCTAGTAAGTAGTCGAGCTGAGAGGCAAACTTGGTATCTGCTCTTTCCATCCTGTTGTCCTACTGCTCCAGCTGTGGAAGGTCTACTGGGCACAGGAGACCTCACAGTCTTGTCCATACTAATTAAAAATCATGGCCTTGCTTTAACCTCACATACCTCAGTTAGAAATATGGAATGCATCAAGGAACGACTTACTCTTTTCCCCAGCACTAGATTCCCAGGGAGCATCAGATGCCACGAAGGAGAGGGTGGGACCTACTGAGAGTAAGAGCCTGTGTGTGTTGGTCCTGTCCTCCCCTCAGTGTGGGTCTGAGTTCTGTGGCTCTCCTCCCCAGTAGCTGCCTCCAGTTTGGGGGGCATTGATCTGCTGATACCATCTGAAGAAAGGATTGACGGTGTTAGAGAATTCAAGTGCTCTATGATTACATAGAGCACTTGTATGGCTATGTGATTACAGGGACAGTTGACGTCTGATTCCAACGTCCTGCCCAAGACATATATGTCTCCTTTTCTCACATTGTGTTGTAATGTCTATTCGATTGCATACAACTGACCTAAGCCAAAAACTGAAATAATAATTATCATTGTTTTTGGGTGGTTCTTCTTCTTCTTTTTTTTTTTTTTTTGTAACAGTATATCAAGAACTGAATTACTATGAGAATATAGATGCCTCAGTACAGAACACTCCAAAGAAATGGAAGACTAGGCATGAGGGTTAGTTAAGAATCTGGATGAAGAAAGGGGCCCACTGCTATGCTGGACATAAAGCTTTCCCACTTCCTTTGTGTCAGGAAGGTCATTTCAATTGCTCCTGTGGGTTGTGGCGAAGTTCTAAGTGACAAGTGATGGAGAGGAACATCATAGACAATGTGTCCTTTACAAAGGAGACCAGTGGCTTGTCCTGCAGGGTTGAGCCACTGAGCCTATTTCTTATATTGCTGGTCAAACGAATTCATGCATTTGTCATTCTGCCTTTGAGCTCTGAGTTAATCACCTTTTATATTTCACCGCTTAATTCCTTCATGAGGAATAGCAGACAAGTGGGATCGTCCATTCAAACACTCTTGACATTATGAAAATCCCTCCTTTGGGGGATCCAATAAATGCACATTTGTGCATTTCATACTTGGGAACACTGGAACTCAGGAAACTTATGATACTTTCAAAAGTGCATTCTGGAAAGCAAAAGTTAGTTTCTGCCCCATGCGTTAACTATAGACATTTCTCTGCAGAGGTACAGAAATAGTTCTGTAGCAGTAGTTCCTGAAGTAGCAAAGCCTTAAAAGAAAAAAGACAGGTTCATTGTAAAGTGGGTATACTGATAGTTTTGAATCCATATTTGAGGGTACAGAAACAGCCTGCTTTTATCTTGGTTGAGCCATGCTTGGGCGCATGACTAACCCTTTCCCAAAGACTGAGAAAAGGGTCAAGTTGGATTTTCAGATATGGATCAAGATGAACCACATGCTTACGGAGTTTAAAGCCCTGTTGGCCATGGTGGCTGAGAGGACATTGCCGAGAGCTGGATAGGAGTTTAACCTGTCAATTTTCCCTGAGTTGGCTGAGCAATTTCTGTGACCAGATCTCTTATGGATATGCTTATATATGGAAGGATGAATCTCTTGATTCCAAAAAAGCAACAATAGGTCTTTGTGAAGTTAAGATAAAATAGATGAAGAGTAAGCTTTCCAAAAATTGACCACCTTTATGGGAGGAAAGGTAGCAAGAGAAAAGAAATTGGACTATAGATGCAAAACAAATGTGAAATTCTGGACTGAAAGCATGAACGCCATAAGCAATAGCCTTCCCTTGCTTCCTTCTGCCTCCCGCTGAATTTCCAGTGCAAATGAAGCCCTGCTCCCGGGAGGAGCCAGTAACCAATTTTTCAGCTGCTTCAGCATCTTTCTGCATCGGGAAGGAGAATGTTAAAATTGCATTTTCTTGGGATCTTTACGCCAGAGAGAATAAATCATGTTGCCTTGCAAACAATAAACAATCCCATAAATAGAGGGACCAGGCTAAAAGAGTCCTTGAGGTGCCAGTGTGCTGGGTAATCAGGCCTCAGAGAAGGTAACTCGCCCAAGCATACTCTTTTGTGAGTCCATTGACTCCTTCGTGAAAAGACAACATAAGGCCGAGGTGAGTAAAGTCTCCCAGTAATACTAGCTCGACAAGATTTGATTTCGGGTGAGCTCACCTACAAAGGATGAAGCTGTCTAGGGCAAGACCCAGGCTGGAAGGGCATATGAAAAAAGTGGGTCAGTGACCAGGCTAGCCCCATATGGGGAATGGGGCCATCCTGTCTCTTGCCCAGAAGACAATGCAAGCACCGGTTTCTCGAGCTCCATTCTGGCGAGTAATGTCATGAATCTCTGATGCAAGTCAGTGGCTGACATCAACCTGACCAACCTACCCGTATGTGGTAGGAGTCCAGCCAGCAGACACAGGATGGTGGAGGAGAAAGTAGCCAATCACAAAGAGGCCTGGCAAGGACTAGGAAGACAACTGGAGCCCCATCCATGGGTGAGGCGGTGGGAGGGAAGGTCTGTGGACTCAGAGGAAGGAAGACAAATACTGTGGTTGCCTCTGCAGAGTGGGACAGAAGTCAAAGCCCCTCAGGTTGGTGTGTCTGAGACCATTTGTTATTCATTCACTCGCTCATCTACTGAGCATCTACCAAATACTAGTAGGTTGGTCCTGAAAGGAAGCCATTCCCTGCTCTCCCAGTAGGAGAACCAGAAAGGAAAACCAGACAATAACCGCACAGGACCAGAAAATGTAGCAACAGAGCTGCGTCAGGACTGTGGAGCACCTCACTCCAGCCAGAGCTGGGGTGGCAATGACTCATTCCCATTTACCACTCGACCATTCTGTGCTGGAGCGTGGTGCCTCCACACATGACCTCATTTATGTCTTATCTCAACTGTATAAAGCAGATGTCAATATTGAGGCTTGGTGGAGTCTGCTTGCTTGCTCAGTGCCACATCAGCATCAAACGCTGGGTTGAGGATTTGAAGCCAGGAACTATTTTGGCTCCAAAGCCTATGCTCTTTTGAATGACTCAAAGCCCACAAATATAGAACATCTACAGCGAGGAACACTCCCCCGAAGACTCTTTGAAGATCATTCTACCCCAAAACAACAAGAGAGAAAGATAATAGAGATTACAGCATGAGACAGAGAAAGAATTAAAATAGTGCTTTTAATATAATTTTCAGCAAATGTACAGTGTGTACTTTACATCACATATTTCTAAACTGCTCATCTGGAAAATATAAGCTGCAAAAATACAGAATACCACACTCAAAATCTATTGAGTATGTGCTTTTTTCCCCCCATCCCTTCTGTGAAACAGGGTCATTTTTACCACCCCCGTACCCTCACCCCGTTGTAATCCAGCCTCGGCTGCTATGGGAAGAGCTGTTGGAGCCTTCCATCAGAGAAGCATTCTGGAGAGGGGGTTTCTAAAGCGTGTCAGCAGGACCTCCCCACAGGAACCAAGGGAGGGATAGGCCAAAGGGAATTTGCACACCTGGTCAACATTACTCTTTAGCAACCCAGGAAAATTGCCTTGCAAGGGTTCGGAGGACTCCTGACCACAGACACCTCCTCGGTCCTCATCACAGGCCTGTGCTGGGAGCCTCAAAGGACCACTCGCTGGCCGGATAATCCACACAGGGACCCTTGGGTTCTTGGGCAGGGCAGAGCACGCTAAGTCAGGCCTGCGAGGTCTGTGGATAGTGGCGGGCTGTTCTCTGGAGGAGGAGGATGAGGGCCAGGCCCTCAGCTTCTCACAAAGGAGTCTTCTGAAGGTGAATGTGACTCGGGGCAGGTTTTCTCAGTCTCAATGTCTTGGTACTCTGTGCCTAAAAAGGGAGGAGGGAAGAAGAGCCAAGAGGAAAAAGAGATCGGTCTTTTCTGGTTTTCCTACTATTTTTTTTTTTTAAGGCTTATATAATACCATCAGGGCTTTCCAGTAGAATGGACAAGAGCAGAAGTCATGCAAGGAAATACTGGGTTTTGCTCCATGTAACCCCAAGGGGCCAGATTTTAAGCCCAGAGACCTCTGTGAAGGCCACGTCTTTCTGAGAAGCACATTTTTCTAGGTATCTATACCAACACTCTGCTAGAGGTTTCTTCTCTGGGAATGAGTAAGACGTATCCCAGTCATTAACTTGTCCTCATCTTCTGTAAGTCATCAGGGACAGGCCCTGTGTTCTGGGACACCAAGTGTCACTGCAAACCTGCTGGTGGGGTGGCTGAGTGCCGGAGAGCACCCACCTGTATCTTATGTCATGCTTTTTCCTCCAGCATCCTGGACACTTTTCTTTCCAGCCACAGGATGCACCACACACTGCGTCAAACAGTCTCCTCACTGGGGCAAGGTTTTTGAGCCTATGCCACCCTTCCAAAAGAGATGTTGTGGCTTCATCTAAAAGACATTAAAAACTCAGCTAGTCCCTGGGATGATTTACAAGCTGGGTAGGTCTCGCTGAGCATGACGTGCGGCTCTGCTGTTCAGTGATAGGCACAGTGGAGACCTACAAGTCCCCACTCATTTACTTGTCCTCTTTAGACTCTGACCCGGTGACAGAAAAGGTGACAGTGGGGAAATGTCACTCTTTTCCTCAGGATTTTGCAGCTGAGATCTGGCTGATAGGAGGCAGCCCCTGTGTTCAGAGCAATTCAGAGGATCCTTCCTCAACTTCTGTGAGGATCAAGTTCTTGTGGTCTTGGTGGGGGTCGGGTTCTGCTGGAAGCCTGGGGAGCGGGGAGCTGGGAGCTGGGCAGGGTAGGACAGAAGCAAGAGTTGGAGCTGGTTCTTGTGTCCAGAATGAGCAAGATAGGGGACGAGGAGTGGCCAGGACACTTCTACCGATGTGGCTAAGGTGGAAGAAGGAAGGAGGGGTGTGTTTAAAGGTCTTTGATGTTTCATTACTAAGGTAAAAGTTTTTTTTTTTTTTCATTTTTGATTCCTGTGCCCTACGTAAAATTTTGCAGAGGTCTCACCTCTGGCTCTTGGCTCATTTCTCTATGAAATACAGATTTCTGTGGGGGTTTTCCCAAGAGGAGATGCCCTGCTGGCATCGGAGCTTCCTAAGAGGCAGATCTGTGCTTTTGAGTTGGTGATGACGTGGTGCAGTAGAGCACTGGTTCGGGAGTCAGACAGACCTGGCATTGGTTCCTGGTGGCCTGTGTGAACTTGGGAGCCTTCAGTAAACTAGTTAACTGATCTGTAAAAGTGGAAAAATTAGACTTACCTTTACCTGCTGTAAAGCTGCTTGGGTGCATTGCCTGGGACCATGCCTAGGACGCCTGGCATGTAGGTAGCAGGCTCTTACATGTGAGCCCCCCAACCCCTTCCTCTTTTGAGGTGCCGGACTAACCTATGTCTTGCTTGTGTTCCTTCTGTAATGCAACTTCCTACACTGCATACTTCCCATTCATCTTCTGACCTTGGATGATAAAATTGAACAGTTTTGATGAACCTATCACTGTGACAGCTCTCTTCTATTAAGTTAGCATGAATTTAAGAAAAACATTATTTTGGGGGATTTAATGGCAAGATGTCAACCTACAGAATGTTTAAACCTCCAGAAAATTTACCATTCTATTTGATTCTAGAAGAAGAACACAATCACCTTGCCTTATGGAAAAATATTCAGAATTTTATGCTAAACATCAAATACTAATTGTTGGCCTGAGTTTAATGCAAAAATAGAAACATCTAGAAAGTCTGTTCCTAAAAGTCTAGTATCTGATCATAGAGTAAGACCTATCCAAGCAATGGCCAGCATTGGTATGTCTGAAGGCCCTGGGCCAGAGCCAGAATCCTGGGGTTGATGCTGAGGAACATGGCGGTGCCTGTGGGAAGTGTCTAGGGTGTCCCCACTGAAGCTGATGACCAGCCCTGAGCAATGTCTCTCTGATGTGTCAGAAAATGTATCAGAGGAGTCTCCTGTTTCCTGTTACTGTTGGCTTCTGGTAGGATACCTCATAGAAATTGATCACTGGGCACTGTGGTTAAGACCCAGAACAACACAGGAAGAAGTCCCCAGAAGGCAGCTGTCATGGTGTCCTGCTGGTTATATTAAGAGGCATGTGAGAGAGGGTAGGACCCACAGTCCATTTAAGCCCGAGTCCTCTGGAGGAGGCAGTCCCTATGGGTGGAGAGGGCTGTCTCACTTCTTGCTCAGTAGGCGGGGGTACCTGTAAACCCAAGATCACGGGCTTTGGATCCACACAGACGTGGGTTGGAATCCCAGCTCTGCTTCATGGCCTTGAGCCAATTCTGGAAGCCTTCCCTGCCTCCTCTCCTGTACGCTGATGCTAATAACAGTTCCTGCCTCACAGGGCTATTGTTGAGATTAAACGAGCTCCTATGTGTAAGAAGCTGGTTCACAGTAAGTGCTCGGTAAGTGTTAGCTACTATTATTATTAGTTTTTATTAGTGTTTACCGATTACTCCACCTGGTGTATTAGCGTCACGGTGCCAATGTTTCGTGTTGGTGGGAAGGGGTGTGAAATACTATTTGGATTTAAACTCATTCCTTTATTTCCTCCCCCATACCCATTTCACCACCTAAGAAAACAGGACAATTACTGTGGCAGAGCTATGCAGTATCGGAGCTGAAAGGAGCTGCAGCTCAAAGTCCCCTATGAGAGAGAGATGATGTTGCCTCCGTTGTAAACCCTGCCAGTCAGGGCTACTTACCTCATTCTTGGAAAATGGGATACCTGCCTTAGACTCCTGTGGGCAGTATACGTCAGGGCTGGTGGACAGCTGGCTGTAGGCCCCCTCTAGCACGTGACCTGGTCCATGCTAGAGCAGTCTCAGCTGCTGGAAACCCACCCTCCCCCCCAACATGCAGTGCTGCTTCAGAACTCAGCACACTCCTGCCCTTGGCCACTGTCTTTGTAAATAAAGCTTTATTGGGATACAGCTCATGCGTTTGTTTATACATGAGCTGCTCTCCCGCTACAACAGAGTTGAGTGGCTGTGACAGACACCGTATGCTTCTCAAAGCCTCAAAATGCTTACCACCTAGCCTTTTACAGAAAGTCTATCCACTTGTTCCTGAGGTCATCTCAGGAGAGCAGACCTCCTGCCCCATCTTTCTGGCAGATCCCCACTGCTCATTGGTTCTTGGTTCTAGACCATGCCCCATGCCCCCTCCCCGCCCCCAAACTTCCTCATTCCTGAATCCAGGAGGCTGCTTCCCATCACCATGAATCCGCCCTCCTTGGGCCCAGTCAGAGCTGGTCTCTTAATATTGTTATTCTATTGCTTTTGTGTGTGTTCAGGTCTGTGTGGCTCATGGAACTGTGAGCTCTTAGAGGAGGGGATTGTGTCTTTTTCATCTTTGTAGCTGGTCCAGAATCTTCATCAAGGAATGAATGAATAAATACATGTTTAGAAATGGTCAAGCTCATACAGTACATCCCCAGATGAAACTAACCCTACAAAGGGAAATCACGCTACCACGTGCCTGATCTCTGAGAAGGAGGAGTTCGATCCCTGCGTCCAGGGCAGTCCCAGACCTCTGAGGTATAGATCTTTGCTTTTTGGAATTTTCCATCTTAGGCCTTTTAGCTGTCCTTTCTGCCATGATGACCAAGCACTCTGATATCCCCTACAAATTTGAGAACAGGAAGGCGAGGGTGGGTGGCTGTGGCCAGGCAAGGTAGTTTCCATGTGTTACCATGGGCAACAGGCCCCCATAAGAGGCATCTGAACAAAAAATATCTTCTTGCATATTCTACCAGTTGGGGATCCTTCAGTTTTACAGGTTTATTCATGAGCAGCCATAATCCCCCAGGGGACTGGGTCTGAAGGCTATCATTTAGGGCAAGTTGCTCCAAGAGGTTAGGTCCTCGCACTGTTCAGAACTCAACAACGCGGACTGAGCTGGAAGCAATGGTATAACGAACAAGGAGGAAGGGCAGAGGGAGGAAGCGGAGGACGGTGGTTTATGTTCCACACTGATTTTCCAGGCTGGACTTAATTTTCACTAGCACCTTCTCTTGGAAAGCGTGGCACTTCTTAAGTATTTGGCCTGGATTCTGACGTAAAGGAAAACACAGCTCATGGCCGAGAGGAGGCTGAGGGAGAGAGCAGCAGCATGAACTCAGCAATCAAGCCCCTACTGTGTGTCTGGAACTTTCTCCCGAAACCATCAAAATGGGCAGAGAAGAACAGCACAAGACAACGAATCCTGGTTTTCTCCCTTCCTCTAAATCAAACCACACCAACCACACACACAACGCTTGAGGGGTACTCCACCAAGACTGTAAGAGAAGTTTCCCCTGGCCTCCTCCTCCCTCTGCTCTTGACTGTATGATTTCTCGACACCGACCTTTATTGCTTTAATGCTGCCCAGTCTAGTACGGCTCTGGCAGGCCTGACTGGGTGGAGAAGAGATCACCCTTGTGAGGGCCTGAACAGCAGGCAGCAAGAAAACCAGCCTCGCAGGCTCCTGGAAGCCAACAGCGACTTTTCCACAGTGGGTTTCTCTGTGAGTGTTGTGTGTGTATACGTGCACACACGCGCGCCATTTATTTTCTCCATTTCACGTGTTCCTCAAGGAACCACCTGCTCTCGAAGTGTGGAACATAATCCATTAGCGACCAGGTTGATCCTGATTCCTGAGAAAATGCCTCCGGGGTGGTGGTGGGGTCATTCCCAGGGACTGGCCGGGAGCCCCGTATGGAACAATTCGGCAGGTCCCCTCAGAAGACCTCTCTTGCCCCTTCATTAGCCGTGAGGAAAGCCTGCGTGCGGCAGCCTTCTGGGAGTGGCAGCTTTCCATGGGGGAAGGGATGGGAAATCTCACCATGCCTGAGTGAGGGGAAACTCTAGGTCATCCCTGAAGACAGGGAAGGGGATTAAATCAGGGATTTAAATGTAGAGACACCACTTTAAAATGTATAGGCCTAATTAAAAAAAAAAAAAATCATCTCTAGAGGAAGCTATTGTACTGTAAGGTGGTTGAGAAAGAAGTGATTTTTATGGAGAGGCACACTCCTTCCTGTTTGGAAGACATTAACAAGCCTGTCAAAGGATTCCTTGGAAGCTCTTGGCTTCCCCTTATTATTTTGGCTGCTAAGTACTACCAGCAAACTCCTTACAGGGGGACTGGGAGAGGAGGCCTCTCTTGCTCCTTCATTAGCTGTGAGGTAAAGCCCACATGCTGTGGCCTTCTGGAGTGGCGATGGCCCCAGTGTGCCTTGACGCTTCCCAGCCTTCCTCCGTGGAAGTGTGAAGGAGCAGGCCAGGCTGCTGGTCGTCCCTGACAGTGGCCTCCGAACACCCAGATGTCCCAGAGAAACATCTACTTTTACGAAATGTGTTGACTTCATGTGCAGGAATAATATAGGTCAAAAAAGCTTCGTGGTCTACATGTAAGAGTTAAAGACCTCTGTCATAAGTTGCAGCTAAGGGAGGCTTTTTCATCCATCTCTGGGCATGTTTGACTATGATGGCAGAGGAGTTTGGAGCAGGAAAGAGAGAGAAGCTTGGTGTTCACCTTCTAGGTTTATTCTATCCTTACGTTTTTGTTTTCTCTAAGTCCAATGGAGCTCTTGCCAGGAAATCTTTTCATTCAAAATACCTCTGAAAACCAAACATATGACCGAGAGGCTAGAACTAACACTGTACGTACAATGGTTCTTTGTAGCACAAAAGGAAAAACCTAACACCAGGCTAGGCTTCCTGTTCTGCAGGAGGAGAAACGTTAAAACTCTAAAAGGTGACACGTCGTGCTTTACGGCCATCTTGCAATGGGGGGACTTTAAGTTCAGATCTCGTTGCTGACAAAACTGAGCCCTGGAGGTGTTTTCCTTTTTCAGCTCAACATCTCCTTCATCCTAAAATCTCAAGGGGGAAAAAAAAATCCAAAATGCAAACCGTTTTCAAAAAAAACTTTCTTTTTAAAGCCAACGGCCCCATGAAAACACAAGGTCAGCGGGGCTCAGCGTGTGTGAACGGAGTTTGGAGAGCTACGCAGAAGGCAGTGACCTATGAGCAACACATTTCAAAACAAAACTCACCCCAGACCTGTACAGAACAGTTTCAAAGCCTTAGGAATGACAGAGCATACATATTTTATGCATTGGTTGGAGAACAATCCCTCCTCTTACTAGTTAACATACTGATGAGTGTCCCCATGTTCACGGACAGGGACGGACTAGAAGTAAACACACAGAAGGGTGGTTTTGGAGGCATCCTGCCCCAGGCAGCTGATCACGGTGCGGCAGCCCCGCACCACGACACAAGCTTCTCTTTGAGTCGTCCTTGCTCGGTGGGGCTTTCTCTAGTTTCCGACTGTCGCACGAACGGCCCCTTTGACAGCGTGTGTGAGAAATTGGGCCCAACGGCCGTTCTTCTTTCCTTCCTGATTCTTTGGCTGCCCTCCGGGGGAACTGCACATCTGGGTCTCGGGCAAAAAAGCCAACCAACCAACAACCTTTGAGATCTTTCTCAGGGCCACGAGTGGCCTGGACCAAGGTCACCGAGGAAACACAAAAGGAACATTTACTGGGCCACGTGTGTGCGCGTGCGGGCTCTCCCATAAGCTCTGTCCTCTTACGGGAATGGCCTTAGGAGGCTGATACCGCGGACTCCCAAGAGCTTTTCCCACGATTCCCCTCCCGAACGATGAGGTTTGCCTGCTAGCTGCTGGAGAGTTAGCCACGCCCAGAACACAGACCGAGGTCTCTCCGTTCAAGACCGACCCTAAAAACAGTGACCTTTTATTGCATCGGTCATGCGGTGCCTTCCATGACCCCGTGGGTCTATTTACCAACACAGACCCCACAAATGGCTTGACAGCTCGTGCTAGGGGACCATCCCTTCTCTTGCCTATCCCCAGAAGCACCGCACCCATCCACACAGCCCACATCTAAGCGTGTCTCCTCCACGAGCTGAGAAGAACGCCTCTCGGAATGTGAAACATGAATATAAAAGGGCTTCCCGTGACAGTGATCACTGAATCACGGGGAATAAAGCCAGAAGGCGAATTTGCAATTCATCACATTATCCCCTGTTGTCTCAAATGTGATTCTTTTAAAGGCAGGCTGCATAGACACTCTTTCTCAAGCATTTTTTTTTTCCTTCTCGTAGCACATGGTATATTCGTTTTTGCAGAATATCCAAATGAGGATAAAACGATAAAAAAAAATTACAATAGATTAATTGCATCCCTTGAATCACATTATATTTTTGGTGCATAAAAAAAGGAGGAAAGGAAAAACCAACCAGCGTCATAAACTCAGCCTAGAGAACTGTGTTAGTGATTGAAGGGTTAACACGGATTTTAGAAGTGGTTAAAAATAGTATTAGAGGATTATACATACAACAGTTTGAAATTCATATGCATTGCATTTTTTTTTTCTTTAAAAATGGCAAAATGTTTGGCAAATGTAAGCAAATGACTTGGACTGTATGGGTTTCACCGGCTCTGAGCAAAGTCAGTCATAGCCAGGCGAGGCCCACTGCTTCCTGAGGTCACTCTGCGGGGCTGGGGGGTGCTGCGGTGGGGGGAGATGAGGTGCTGGCCCCCCACGCCTGGCTCCCCCCCTTGGGCCCTCAGTCTTGAACATGAACATGGAGCTGGTGAGAGGTGCCAATTAGAGACTCCAGCACGGATCACCCATTAGCATCGCTGAGAGAACTCTGGGGCCTTGAACCACAGGCAGACTGGGTGAGTCGTCTACACCGTGACCCATATTGCGAGAGTTAGAGGAGGGGGCGCCCGCTCCCCACCCTCACGAGGAGGGGGCAGGTGGCACGGGGGTGTGTGTCCCTAGTGCTTATCCTGGCCATGTTGTCAACTTGTGATGCTTAGTAGACTTTAAAAAAAAATTTGTTTTGTACGTGTATTATGTATCTCCAGAAACGTCCATTCTCCAAGCTGGCCACCACTGTTCCCTGAAATTGGCAGTGCTTGTTGCTTGCAGCTGTCGGCATCCCGAAAAAGCATGAGGTGCCTTCAAAGAGTAGACTCTGGGCCCCAGCAGGTTGGACGTCAGACACACGATCCCACGCTCTCCTTATTCTGAATTCTGTCTGGCTCTGATTTTAAGAGGACAAAGGTCGTGTTGTGTGTATGTGTGTGTGTGTGTATATGTGTGTGTGTGTCTCTGTATGGAGTTGGTTTTTTTTTTAACTTTTTTTTTTTTTCCTAGGAAAAATGACCCTTGGATTACTAATACAGAGTTCAACCTCCTTCCACCACTATAAAACGGACTCCATGTTTTCACACCACTCATGATCTTCAAGGTTATAGATAAATTTTGTCCTATGGGTCTGGCTTGCGGGCACAGGGTCCCTCCCCAGATTGTCTAGGGTCAGAGTAGAGGCAAAGAACTCACTGGTGCTCAGCCCGCCCTCGTGGTTTTTGATGTAGCGTTTATAGTTTTTCCGCAGGCACTGCCACGTGGTCGTGTAGAGGACGAAGGCGGACGACTTCAGCACGATGGCGATGCTGACGTACAGGTATCTGTAGGCCACGTTGTCGTACAGGACACAGGCGCCTTGCTCCCCGCAGAACGTGCTCCAGAACAGGCAGGTGGAGTCGATGCCGGCCCCGAAGATGAGGGGAGGGGGGATGAAGCCTGCGAGAGGGGAAGGACACGTCAGGCTCCGGCTGTGCGGGCTGGCCTCCCCGCTGTCCGCATGCAGGCACCGTGCTACCCCCTACAGGAACCCCCCGCCCCCCAGGGGGCTCCAGGGAACGGGGCTGGGAAGACGAGTCTGAACCCCAGTTCGGCCTTCACCTGTGCACGGTCTTAAATGGCGATCCTATCACTCCTGCTGAGATTGTTTGAAAGACTGACCAAAGGAACCCCCGGAAAGCCTTTAGAAGGGTGCCTGGAACACACCAGACAAAAGGAATGGTGGCTGCTACTATTTTGAGAAGCAAAAGCCGGTCTTCCCGGAAGGGACCGTTCCCGGTGTGGAAGCAGTGCATCCTCCTAGACGGAAACGCAAGCAGGGACTGTACTCGGCGTATCGTGTTCTGGGGTGGCCCTTCTAAGGTTGTGTGAGTACAGGGAGCCAGGACCAGAAGGGACCCAAAGTGGAACATGAGTATGCTTTACCTTGTGTCCACACACACACACACACACACACACACGTGCCCTTGTATGTTATGCGTGCACATGTGTGTACACAAACATATACGCATGCATACGTGTGTACACATGTATCATTTAAGATGAAAAATGCCTGCATGCTAACAATTTCCCATCTCCTTGACGTTCCCACTGCATTGAATCCTTCCGTTCTGAGCTGGAAACTGGCTTTAAAACCTTCACTAGAGAACATTTCCAAGTGCTTTCAACCAGTGATCGAAAGCGGCAGAGGGGTAAAAACTAGTCTCCTTCATTCACGTCTGTGCCTTGCCCTTGTCCAAGCTCAAAGGTGATCTGTCCTGGCTGCCCATTTAAAAGCATCCAAGGTGTTCCATCCTAGAAGAATTAAATTGGAATGTTTGGTGTGTGGCCGGGTCATGAGGATTGGGAAAGCATCCCCTGGTCGGGGGAGGGGGAGCGTTTCATCTGCATTATGGGAAATCAATGGAGGGTTCTTTAATACAAATTAACTGCCTCACAGAAAAAGGATCCCTAAGGCCAGAACGTGGTGCCAATCAGATCCAGGGAGAGACCTCAAAAGCCGAACGGGATCACTGGAAGCAGGTGGCAACAGATCTGAGATCCCAGCGCTGGGGTGGTCTGCAATCCGGAGTGTTCTTTCCGGGGCCAGCCCTGGAGGGTCAGAGTTCCCACGTTTTATCAAGGAAGGTCCCCTCTGAGAATCTGATGCGATGAGATGCCTTTTGCTGGACTAAGGATCTAGATCAACCCGCAAAACGACACTCATGTTTCAGGCGGTTTGTGGACCCCTGAAGTCCATCCACAGTCACCAGAATTAGAACAGCCGTGTTATATAGGCTGTGTCCCTCCATTCTGAGGGGCCCTCCAAGGGCAGCCAGGAAGGGAAACAGCACTTTCTTGGTTTTACCGACACGCCTGGAGTGGGTGTGTGTGGGGGAACTGCACTGCCTCATCAGTGTTGATGAGTAGGGGCAGAGCTCCCGGGTCCCCGGGCGCCTCAGCCCTTAGCCCAGCATTACCCCTGCCTGGCTCTGCCCCTTGTGAGCCTGGAGAGAAACCCCAGAAAAGGAATTTTAGCTGTTCCCTCTTTTCAGCTTGTAGGTCAGCTTGGGTCCACCGGAGGTAAAGTCCTCATCCCAGGGTTCTCTGCCCCAACGTGTCTGAGGCCTCCTCGCCACCTGGGCCTTCTCCCCGACCCTCCAACAAGTGTCCTTCTTCATTTAACTGAACATGAGCCCACTGGACTGTCCTAACGACCAAATAAGAGAAACTCAGTCACACTCCACATTATGTAGGTGAAGAAACGGAGATCTGGAGCCAATGGAAACTGATAGATCGGGGAAACCGGGACAGATCTGGCTGTTCCTATGGCCTGGGGATCATTTGAACCCATTCACCGATTTCTCTGGGTTTTAGGAGTTGGTGATAGCCCCCAAGTGCTCCTCCTTTCTCTTTCTTCCGTCTCTCTTGAGGCCACTTGCTCCTAGATTGCCCATTACTAGGCGATGAGGTGCTAAGACAGACAGCAGATGACAATAGTTCTGTCATGGGAAGGGACTGACAGCACAGGGGCGCCTTGCGCATCCATCCCCCGCCCTGACTCCCGCCACCGCCCCCAATGCAAAGGGACTGGAAGGGTTGCAGGCAAATCCACACTGGGCAAATCAGGTCCTATTTTCAGCACATGGGAGGAAATTTGCAATATAAAGAAGTCCTTCTTTAATACTTGCTCGAACCAAAATAGCCCTCTAAACTGCTACTATGTAACTCCTTCACGTATCCGTATCTGTGCGAGGGTTTTAAAAATATTGTGTTATCGTTAAAGTAGGGCATCCTTCTTTGTGCTAGCCGTGTCAATTTTATCCTGCCTACTGTCAAGCCCCATTACCAGATGACACAGCCCTGGAAGGAGTCAGAAAAAGCCTTCAAACAGAAATTAGAAAGCTAAGTGCCTAAAAAGTTTTTCATATTTTGGAGAGCCTTTGTGAGAGACAAGAAGGAACTTTAACTTGAGTCGAAAGCCTAGAGGCGAGTCGCTTTATCTCTTGGTGGTTCAGTTTCTTGATCTTTAAAATGGAGCTCATATCGCCTGCTAGGACAGGGTCAAGGTGAGCACTCCTACAAATTCGTGTTGTGCACAGGTCCGGTCCTCCCACATGGCCAGAGCTCCTATTATCTGATTCAAGCTATACGATTCGGGGTAACGATTTAAACTCTGGGTTTCATACTTTAAGTATAACCTTTATGAGGTTCCTTTTAGATCTCTGAAAAAAAAAAATACTGGCTTTTCCACCCAATTCACCTTTTCCTTTATAGTGACTTAAAATTCTTCCCCAGGGGCGCCTGGGTGGCTCAGTGGGTTAAGCCTCTGCCTTCGGCTCAGGTCATGATCTCAGGGTCCTGGGATCGAGCCCCGCATCGGGCTCCCGCATCGGGAGCCTGCTTCCTCCTCTCTCTCTCTCTCTCTCTGCCTACTTGTGATCTCTGTCTGTCAAGTAAATGAAATCTAAAAAAAAAATATAAAATTCTTCCCCAAAAGGGAGCTCTGGCTATCAGGTGTGCTGAGGGTACCAGCGAGGAAGAACTGACTGCATCTTTCCTGAGTGGTCACCCCAGCACTCACTGGATTAGTCACAGGAGGGAGGCCCACTTACGGCTAATTCTCACATGCGGCCACTCATCGTTCTGTTTATCGCTCAGGTGGGCCAAATAAGTGCTTGGGCTGTCCCTGCCAGCTACCACCTCCCCAGACGCCAACGGGAGACTCCTTTACAACAGCAGAAGTTACTGAAAAGAAACCTCATTAAAATGGAATACGGAGGACAGAAGGGGGAAGCCATACAACAGAACTGTCCATTACAGACCCCAGCAGGGAAAGACGTACGTTGCATCTCCTACAAGAAATGGACTACCCAGGAACTCAGCCAGTGAGAACCTATCCTCCATCACCCTGAACTCTTGCTGTTTTTCTCCTCAACTTTCACTCAGGACCCTCCCGAGGTCCTCTTCCTCCTCCAGAAAGTTAACCTCCTCTCCTTGGTCTACGGCAGGACTCGCCTATGGTTTTGCTGTAGCTTACATGCCCCGAATTGCAAATCTGTTATTCTCAAATAAACACACCCCCCCTTCTTTTCTGGTAAAATAATGGGCTTTTACTTTTAACATCCACATTATTTAGTGATCAGAGCAGGATCCAGATAAGACCTACGACATCTCCATGAGCGAACCAGTGCTGGTGTCTGGAGCCAAGCGAGCTGCTTTCCTGGGGAGCTTAGCCTTTGCAGGTAGGTAAGTTTTCTCCTGGATTTCAAGCTCTGCTCTGTGTTTGGAGCTCTCCAGTCTTTATTCGGGATCTGTTTTAAGGCTTTCTTCTTTCTGAGAGTACTCATTTTGGCCTTTGGTAGGATTCCTTTTGGAATCAGGTCATTCCTGTTGAAAAACCATGTTTAGGACATTTTTGTTTCTCTAGTGAATACATCTCTAAGAAACGGGGTCCCAGCCCTCAAAATGCTTTGGGGGGGTACTCTCCCCCTGACACCCCAGCTGGTTTTTATGTTTAAGAACGGCCGACCCCTTTCATGCATAGTTCTAACGAAACGGGCCAACTTAACCAAAAGTCACTGGAACTTGATGGAAACTTCCATCTTCCTAAGTCAACTCTTCTCAAAATGGATTGGGCAGGCCTGGCTGTAAAATTACTAACTGAATGGGAAGCCCATCTTGATTGGTATTTTGAAGCTTCCAAACATTATCGGGAACCTGAAATTGATATTAGCTAAGACAAACAAAGAAAAAAGGGCGGGCTGAGGCACTCCTCCCCTTCCCTGTTCGGTCTCAAGATGGAGGGCAGCCCCCTGGCTCAGGTCCAACCTCTGACGCCATTTTCCTCTAACTGCTCTGCATCTCCCCTCCCCTCCCCCACGTTAATCCTTTCTCTCAACCTCCCTTTCCCTTTGAAGGAACTTCTCCCTCCTCTCCCAGACATCTTAAAACCTGCCCCTTTAAAGTTAGGTCTCCGAGCATCCAAATAAGCCCTACATTTCTGATGTTCCCTGGAATAAAGCCAAATAGCGAGCCATCGTTAAAGGCTTTCCCAAAGTGACTGAGGAGCCCCATAAGGTTTGCTCAAGAACTTAACAGAGTTATTCCCATTTACTAACCTGGTTTCTCGGATTTATATTAGTCCACATGCTTGTCGGTGAGGGCCTGGCCAAGCAATGGATGAAACTAGCCCGATGGGAGCAGCCTGAAGGGGATTTAGAGAAAGCAGACCCCTAACTTTTGGCAGGATGCTAGAACACTCTCTGGAAAGCTTTGCCGAGCAATTACAGTAGCTTTTACTAAGCCTGTTGATTGGAACAGAATTCAGGTTTGCACACAAAAGCCTGTTGAACCTGTTCATGACTATTACAATCAACTCCAAATTGTCTTTAAAGAACATTCTGGTCTTCCTTTAAATGTAGAATCCAGCTGGGGAGCACTGAACTCAATTCATTGTTTGTTACTGTTATGTACACGGTATTTTCTTTCTTTTCTTCTTCTTATTATTTTTTTGAGAGCGAGCGAGAATCTCAAGATTCTCCCTACTCAGCACGGAGCCCGACACAGGGCTCGATCTCATGGCCCTGAGATGATGACCCGAGCCAAAGCCAAGAGTTGGACATTCAACCGACTGAGCCACCCAGGTGCCCCGGTATTTCTTCTTTAAAGGACCAGGATGGAACAGGAAACTGCCCACCCCAGATTCAATTTGGCAAATCAGCTCACTTGTACTGTAGATGAGTTACCTAAAATTAAGTACTAAAATTCTTAATTTTCAAGGCTGGCAAATCAACACCGCTAAACAAAACCAACCCTTCCCTGATTTCTCCTATTACTACTAAGGGCCAGGACCACGGGGCAACTAACAAGGACTGTAGGCACCTGTAGCCTTCCATCCAGCCTTCGTGATGTCCTCTGAATTCCCCAGTGGTGGGGTTCTTCCCAATCCTCTCTCTGGAGGAGCTCAGAGAAACCAGTCTCCAGACTGGGAATGAATTTCTTTGTCTTTATTGCCCCCAGAGCTAAATTTGTATCGCTCAAGCCCCTGCCTCAGGTAAGAAACCAGTTCAAATAGTGGGGAATCTTTAATAAACCTCAACAGCTTCCCATCTCTGGACCTATTCCCCCCTGCTCAGGCCCACTGATACTCACCCTTTTCTCCTTATTTGCTTATCAGGCTCAAATTTCTTAGAAAAATATCATGCCAGAATGTCTTTTTCCTAAAGAACCTGACTGTAGTAATCAAAATAGCCAACCAAGTGAATTAAACGACCCTTTGGCATCTAGTATTTGTTCCGACTCTGCCTGCATCATGGCTGAGTCTGGGGACACCCATCATTTGTCTCTACTGGATCAGCTACCACCCCCCCCCCTTTTTTTAAGATTTTATTTGTCAGAGAGAGTAAGCACAGGCAGACAGAGTGGCAGGCAGAGGCAGAGGGAGACACAAGCTCCCTGCCAAGCAGAGAGCCCGATTGGCAGGGAGCCCGATGTGGGACCCGATCCCAGGACGCTGGGATCATGACCTGAGCCGAAGGCAGCCGCTTAACCAACTGAGCCACCCAGGCATCCCAACTACCCCCCTTTTTATGGGCAAGTTGTTCCATTGATACTGGCAGGATTCACAGTATACCTCCCATCAAGATTCAAACAGACCCCGCAAAACCTCTCTCCAGAAGTAATTAATACCCTATAAATAAGGAAACCCTTCAAGGTATCAAGCCCATAATAGTAAATTACAGGGCTCAAGGCTTTATTAGCCCCTGAATTAGTCTCTGTAATATCCCTATTTTACTCACAAGAAAACCCAGTGGCTGTGGATGGAAGTTTGTCCATGACCTCGAAGCAATAACATTACTATCCTTCGGTACCGGGTAATTCCCAACCCCCATACACCACTGGTAGCTATTCCCACTCAAAGGAAATTTTCACTGTAGTTGGTCTGTGCAGTGCGTTTTTTTCAGTATTTCAGTGGATAAGATAGCGAATTATGTTTCTGATTACACCTAGCCGGGAATGCCCCAGGGGTTACAACAGAGAACTTTTCACAAGCCTCACAAGTTGATTTGGATGATGTTTGTTACGAGAGGGAGGATTTCCTTTTCTGCTCCCTTTCTTAACCTTTTTTTTTTCTTTTGAGAGAGCACAACCACACCCACACACGTGTGCATGTGCAGGAGCAGGGGGCGAGAAGCAGAGGAAGAGCGAGAATCGTCAGCAGCCTCCATACCCAGGATCTCACGACCCTGAGATCACGACCTGAGCTGAAATCAAGAGGTGGATGCTTAACCGACCTAGCCAGCCAGGTGCCCCCCTTTCTCAAACTTCTTTACAGAACACAGCATCTACTTACTTAAAACTTTTGGCCTTTAAGGGTCAGAGAGAAACTGCAGTTGCCTCGAACTGCAGGGTCAGTTGAGGGTTGACACCAAGGACTATGTTTGGATCCAGGTAGTTTTCACAGCACCCAGAACTTCCCAAAACCTAAAACTAAGCACCATTTAACGAGGTTTTTTTTTGGGGGGGGGTGGTGGTGGGGTGGTGGCTAGATACAGTCAAAATGAGATTCCAGACTTTTCTCTAACCTCTCTATGCTTCCTAAAAATCGAGGAACCTGATCCTATCATTTGGAAAGATCAGGAAGACACAGGTTTTGAGACTTCAAAGAAAAGCCGAATGAAGCCCCGTGTCCTCGGATATTCTGATTATCAACTTCCCCTTTCCCTGCTTTTATGAGAGGGGAAGGAATGTCCTTTGAGGACCCAACCAAAACATGGGGCCACCATCAACGCCCAGGCTACTGGGGCCTCTGAGACTTAGCGATATCCCCCCAAACCCTCCCACCTCAGGGCCATTCCTGCCCCTGCCCATTGATTAAGGCGAGAAGACCCCCCCCAAACATTCTTGCGCCCCTCAAACAGAGGCCTGAATCCTCCTCACTCCTGCCCAGAGGAGAGGCAACTGGCCACCAACTTCTCACATGACTTTCTTAAGGCAGTAACCTTCACCGGCTGTTCTCTCCACTTTTTATTTTATTTTATAGGAAAATCCTCTAACTAAGGCAGATTTTTCAAGGTTTATTGGTGGTGCTCTTAAAGGATAAAAAAGGTAAAAAGGACAGGTAGGTCATTGCAACTCTTTTTGAAGTCATGAGGCAGTCCCTTGATCTGAGTTACACATCCACTCATGCTCGTGGCTCAGCCCAGGGTAAAACCACGAACATTCAAACTGACAGTCCAGTTTGCCTTTGGTGTAGCTCACAGCTTTGGAGTATTATTAAGGTTCCTGGGCATTCCAGACTGGACTCCCTAGAGGTCAAAGGAAAGCACCTTGCTAATATTTCTACAAAAGGGCTGCTCGTAAGGAAACCAATAGCCAAATCTCTGTCATGGGCCAAAGGGATGTTCTCACAAATGATCATTTGTTAAAACTGACCAGAGATGCCCGGCCATAGGCCCCAGACAAGGAAAAACAGTATTAGAGATCTAATAATTGCAAAATAATTATAACATAATAAATAATAATAATTGCAAAATAACAAAATAACAAAAAAGAGAGCTCTGCTTCGGACCAACTAACTTGGCCCTACCAGAAATTCTAAAATTCCCACTACTTACAATTGCACATGTATTAAACCATTGGTCTGACAAAACGATAGCGTGTATGAACCAATATTGGTGAGGAAATATTAAGAAGGCAGACAATGTGTGTGCCTCACTTGACCCCCCCACCCCTCCGTCCAAAATAACGATGCAGGGAAACCTGTTTCCATTGCTGTAGGGCACTTTAAATGACCTATCGGGCCATTCGAGGTTTGCACGTGAGTTTCATCAAGTTCTAGTCATGGTTTGTACGTTTCCTCACTGGACTAAAGCTTTCCCTCACAGGCCACTGCCTCCTCGGTGGCTAAAATTCTGTAAGGAGAAATGACTCCCACCTGGGGAACTCCTCTGGACCTTCGTAGTGATCGGGGACCCCATTTTACCAGTCAGGTGCTTTGAACATCTGCACCGTTTGGCGAGTTATAGGACACTCTCATTGTGCGTTCCACCCTTGATCCTCAGGGTTTCGCGAATGGACTAACGGTGCTAGGAACATTCCACTGGCAAAATCCGTAGCTCTCCCAATGCTTGAAAGCATTGCTTTTTGCTTTCTAAATCTCAGCTCCACCCCTACTGGGATAGTCACAGGATGTCCAGCGTGCTTGGTTCCTGCCTTTTTTGGTAAGAGAACTCTAGCTGGTCTTAAGGAGTGTGTTAATCTGAGAGGTAAGTGTGCTCCTCCTCCTGGCTGACCTAAGTCCCTTGATCTGTAGCAGAACTAACTGACTCGGAGATCTGCAGACCACTGGCCTTGAGAAGGACCAGAACTTTGCCACGCTCTACGGTTGCTGGAGCCCTTGCCCTTGACCCCACAGATCACAGTACTCCTGCACATCACAAAACAGGACCCAGCTCCCTGAGCATGGACAGAATGTCTGTATCTGTAGCCAGCAGCATCGCATCTGCCCGTGACTGAAAAGTATCACAGGCCACTGCATTCCCTTTGCTGATGACCCTGAACTTTGGAAACCTCAGCGCCAGGTAGAAACCTCAGAGTTTGCCTTTTGGACAAGAGCCTGCCTTCTTCCCACGTGGTCAGCCTCCTGAATAAAGCTCATGTTCCTTTCCAATCACAAACTTGTCTCTTGGACTATCGGCCTCTTGAACGACCAGAAGCCCAGCCTGAGTCTGTTAACACGCTGGCCTACTGTTGGTAAGATACACTTCTGTGCTGTAAAGGCCTAACTGCTTCTACAGAAACAGGCATGCTTCAGTGGAACAATCTTTTCAGTGTGTCCTCCTGGGAGATGAAGACCTTGAACATCACGCCTTTGCAAACCCAACCTTTGGTCTATTGGAAAAGACACCTCCAGAAAGATTCTCTTCAACCCCGCACTGATTAACCAACACTGTGAGGCCAAATACCAGCGAAAAGATTCCTGGATTCACATGACTCATCCAGAGAGCACCAAACCCTGACTGGGCCTGTACCCCATCTGGTGACCTAAAACAAAAGATTTCCTGGCACCGAAGCAGACAACATCTGAAGGGATCCGTGGGCCAGGACTGTGAGAAGTTTCCAGGCTCAACAAAGTCTGTCTTTTTCATTTGGAAATTAAAGGACTCTAGAGTCTTACTCAAAACTTACAGTTTCTGGATTTTCAACTTCACTGTATTATTAGTAACATCTCTGAGTTCCGGCACTTGTTTTGAGATAATGATGCTGCTAAACGTCTTGGAAATTTCGCTGTTTTGCAAAAAGTTCACAAGTGATTGCTTGTGTTTATACATGAAGTGTAGCTTCTAAAACACACGTGGTGAATTTCAGGAGGGACCCGGAGGTGTCCACTGTTCTGTTCTCACGAGTGCTTTGAGGGACTCCCAGGAGAGATATGTGACTCTGGGGTTTGTCTCTGAAGTGGGACTTCCCTTCCCTGAGCTGGAGTGAGGGCCAATAAGTAGTTTCAGATGGCTCCTTTCCGATCTAGGATCTTGTTTTAAAACCTCATCACGCAATCTGGAATGGTCATGTTCCTTTTGATTTCTGTACTTACTGCCTCTCAAACCTTTGTAAAAACACTGTACCCAGTAAGGACACGATTCTCCACTCACTGCCTGAGACGTCTCCTGCTTGCTACCTGTCCTTGTTATTTGAATGGGATGACCTCAGTAGGTTTCCCATCTGTACCATATCCCCACCTCCATGGGCCACGAGGAAACAAAGGCCACGGAATTATGAAAACCTGACTCTTGCTCAGAGAAGCTTCTGGAGAAAGATCCTGATCAAAAGGCAAAAATGTAGAAACCAAGGGACACCTTACTGAAATGGAGTGGGGAAGATAGACTAAGAAGGCATACCACGCAGGGTCAATCACAGGCCCCAGCAGAAGAATCATCAATTACGGTCATTAAGGGGGAACCAAGGTCACTGCATCTCCTTTAAGAAATCCACCATCGCAGCAACCCAGCCACTGAAGACCCCATTATCACGCTGGACTTGTGCTTTTCTTGAAAACAACCCCTCCCAGCCTCCTCCTCTTTCTCCGTACAGTTCCCCTCCTTTGTTTACAATGGGACTTGCCTGCGGTTTCCTAAGTAGTTTGTATGCCCCGAATGGCAATTCTGTTATTCCTGAATGAACCCGTTTATGCTGGTAAATAACTTTCACTGTTAAGGTTAAGACAGTAATGACTCTATTAACTACCCCCTCTCCCCAGCACTGTGTGGGGTGGTACTCTCTCTCTATCATAAACCCCCTCCGTAACCCTGTAACACCCCCTATTTTATATGCAGAGAAACTGAAGCTGGGGGAGACTACTTATTTGTCCCAGGCTTAACATTTCCAACTCCAAACCCAATAATCTCCTTCTTACTAATTCAAAGTTTGTTGATTTGAAGAGAAGATTTTAGGCCTCTTATCAGGGATTTCCAGGGCTATAGAAAACATCTTATTTACCTTCCCGCTAAGCTCCTAGGAATCGGTGACTGGCCGAGGGCTGGCTCTGAAGCTTTCCGAGGCAAAAACACACAAGGATTCTGATCTTCGCAAGGCATGGAGGGGGAAACACATGCACAAGGAGGTTCTGACCTTTGCAAAGTGCAGAATCCTCCCTTCTCCCAAGTTGTTAATGCATTGAGAAGGTTGCAAGACTGTTTTGTAAGCAAACTCAGCATTTTGGAGAATATCTCAGGCAGCTCTACTGGCAGACGCTCATCAGGTCAGAGCTGAAAGTTGCCTTTCTTCAAGCACGGAGCTCACGCCTCCAGGTTTCTTGGTGGTGCAGAAGCCATGAGAGCTTAGGGACTGCAGACAGACTCTGGATTCCGACTCTGCCACATGGGAGCCTGTGACCCTGGGAAGTCACTCAACTGCACTGAATCTCAGTTGCATTGTTTATTAAAACAGGCACAAAATCCTTCTGGTAGGGGGCTTTTCATACAGATTACATGAGATGGCATTTCTGAGAGGCCCTCCTGGAGCAGGCTCTTAACAGACCTGGTTGCTTTTCTGCTTTTTGGCTACCTGGAAACGTGGCCCCTTGACAGCATCCTCTCTAGCAGAAGAGCCGCAGAACATTCTTCAAGCCAAGACTCCGAGAATGGCCCCGACTGGCAAGACTCCTTCATGCCGTAAGAATAAGTCCGTTGTGGAGGACAATCAGCTGCTTCCAGAAGGGAAGCCCAGTGGATAAGGTGTAAATTAGCGATCCTTCTGCTCTGAACACCTTCATACCATTACGCCCTCCAGTTCCTGAAGAACACGGAGGGAAGGTGGTAACGGTGCGGTATTTTAGAAACTGCGTGTCTTAGAACACAGTCCTTCCTGGAGCTGCGGCGGCATCCTCTCCCTCTTGCCTTCCCCTCTCCCTGTGTCTCCTGGGGAGGAGCTCGCGGATGGAGTGGGCAGGGACCAGTGTCCTGTCACTGGGAGGCCGGGAACCCGCTGCATGTCGAGGAGGTATCTGGACACTCCGTGCTACTACAGAGACTATGAAAGGGATTAAGTCTTACTTCCTATTATACTCTGGCCCAAACAGCAGCCATATATTGTGTGTGTGTGTGTGTGTGTGTGTGTGTATGTTTCAATGCAAAAAAATTGCAATACTGTTCAAGGAAATGGTCTCTGTTTTCCTGAAATCTATTAATGGAGATTAAACCCCACAGTCTTTTATTTTGGCTACTTAATTCAGTCCCCTGGTTGAAAAAGTTGGGCCTATTTATAGCCTTTGGTCTAAACTTTAAAGGTGAGCTTAAAGGTTTTTGTAAGAAAAATAAGTTCACATACCTTTTGGGGACAAAATAGAAGCTGAAAATGACTCTGCCATTTACATTTCAGAAATTCTATCCATTCTTCTGCAGCTTACCGGCCAAGACTTGAAGGCGCCGCAGAATCCCTCTTTAGCCTAACAGAATTACGGTCATGTCCAGCACATGTCCTACTGGGAGGGCTGGCGGAAAACAGATTCTCTTTGCTTCAGCAATGCCAAGGATGCGACTGGACTATTAGCACTGGCCAGCATGGCCCCTGGGTACTTGACATTCCCTTTTCTTAAATCTGGGACATTGGGTGGTGCCACTTTGTTCTCACTTCATTCCTGGGCTCCTTGTTATAGTCACTAAGGCTAAAAGAGCTTAAATAACCTCCCCAAGGCCACCCAGTCCGGAATGGCAGAGGGGGCGGGGACCCAAAGCCATCTGGGTCTGCCTGCAGAGGGGTCCACGGTGAAAATGCGGCACCACTTTAGCACAGGTAAGGAGTGGATCTTGGGTGATGGGGGTACGTCAGGATGTCGGACATATCATTGCTTCATAGATGTTTGCTGAATTAGCAAACAGATGCACAGGTGAGTGGGAGAGGCCATCACACCCCATCCCCGATCAGCCCACAGCTGGGGGAGTGGTTTCTCCACTACGGCTTCCAGCACGCTGTGCTGACTTCTGCCAAAGCGCTCATTTCTTCCACCTGCCTGGAGTTTCCCAGATGTGCTGCTCCTGGAGTAGCTCCTGAATCACTCAAGACACACGGATGGTTTGCTTAGGAAAAGACACATGGGTCAAAGGTGCACCCGGAGGCCGATGTTCTCCGTGCTTTTTGCTTGGCGGGTGCTCTGAAAACCGAGAGCGGGCATCTGTGCGAGGAGAGTCTGGCCACCAGCCCAGCCCCGCCAATACCCTTAAGACAACTGATGGAGGGTAAGGCTTCTTCCTACGCTCAGTCCCCCTGCCATTGCTACTACCAACCACGTTCCCACTTCTGCTCCAGGACTGCGGGGGAGGCTCCCGGAGCCACACCGACCTTCGCCACTACCATCCCTGTTCTATCAAGTCCCTTGGGGGACTTCTCCCAGGGACGGAAACCCTCTGCTTCCCCTTGCGTTTCTGTTGGTTCTCTCATGCTTTCCTCTAGTCGATTGTGGGGGGTTTCAACAGATGTTACCTCCACCAGGCGCTTGCACCTGTCCTTGCCTTTTTACTGTTCCGTTGCTATGCCTTGGTTTCCTGCTTCTCCCTTCGCTTCCTAATACTGCACCCTGCAGAACCACCTTGCTTCCAGGCAGATCTCCCTCAATCAGAACGTCAAATGCATTTCCACTTTCCCATCTTTATCTGTCATTTGCTCCCCACTGCCAACTACTTAACCAAGTAAAATATTTTTCCCCCTTGAAATTCAAGGTCCAGACCTATCTATCCAGCCCTATATATCCCTGATATTTGCTTTGTTCTCCTACTTGGAGCCCCATGGAGGCAGGATACTGGCTCCTTCATATTTTTATCTTCTTTGCAGCATCCTGAACAGGTTCCTGGACGTAGCAGGATCTCAGTGCATATCTGTTCCCATTAATTTCACTTGGTGTAATAATATCCACAGCATGCACTAGACCCCAGGGGCAAGATTGTGGACCAGACCTTCAAGCAGTTGGTTTGCCAACACTCAGAGAGAAAAGCAGTGATCAGGACATTTGCAGAAGGACGAAGGAGGGCAGATTTGAACGCATCAGCAGTTCTGCTGAGTAGGACATTCCGTTTACTCTGGATTTACCGACTCAGGTCAGTGTCCTTCTCTCCCCACTCAACTATTGCCACGGTCTTGGGGGACTTCTCCATGGACGTGCAGTTCCTCATCCTGGCCGTTCATCAACTCTTTCTCAAGGTCAAAGTCCTTTACTTCCTCTCCCCTCTGGCTGTGCCACACCCTGGGCTTTGTCCTGTCTCCCTGATCCTGCCTACAACCTTGATCCACCATTTAATGCCACTTTGGCCATCATCCTTTGTTTCTCTGCCCCCCCTTCTTTCTAGCACACCTGCCATTGCTACTACCAACCACGTTCCCACTTCTGCTCCAGGACTGCGGGGGAGGCTCCCGGAGCCACACCGACCTTCGCCACTACCATCCCTGTTCTATCAATTCCTTTCCACGGGCGTTTAAAGCAACGAGAAAAAAAATCTCACATTCACTTCTGAGTCCTACCCTCTTTCTTTATGCTCTGCACAGCCAAGAATCTGGAAAGAGTAGGCTCCCCTGCTGCCCCACTGCCTCAGGTTCTGCCTCACTGAGAGCGGTGCCTCACAGTGTCCGACACCACAGCCACTGAACCCATGTGGCTACTAAAATAAAACTCAGTAAAAACTAAAATTTATAGAAACCCCATTTCAAGGGCTCAATAGCCACAGGTGATGCAAAGACAGAGCATTTCCATTATTCTAGAAAGTTCTACTGCACAATACTGGTCTATGCCACTCCCAAATCTCTCTTCCTCCAGGTCTTCCTGTTTCAATAAGCAACGTCCCCATTCATCATGTGATCCAAGCCTCTTTAAGGAGCTGTCACTGTGGATTCTTCCCTCTTACATACTCCAGTGTGTACACTTCCGTTCAGAGACTTAGCCTGGAAGGTTCTTCTTCTACCTGCCCCTCCCCCACCCAGGCCATCAGATACTCCACCAGCTACTCCGTGGTACTGGCGGCGGTTCAGTCCCCACATGCTCATTCTCCCTAGGGCACACACGGTGGGCTTTCCTCAAAGGCACAACCACCTGGTGACTTCTGGGTAAAGTCCATCCATGACTTCCTCTGCCTTAGAGATAAAGGTCAAACCTGTGGACAGGGCAGCCACCCCTTCAGATCACGTTCCTAATGGCCGCCCACCCTTGCCCCATCTTTTGCCAGACTCCGTTTGCCCTGCACACTGCAGCCACCCAGGGCTTCCTGCAGCCCCAAACACGGTGCTCCCTCCCAGGCTTTTACTTCTGCAAGACCTTCCATATAAAGCAGTCTCCCGGCTCACCTATATACCTTTTGCTCAGTCTTCATGTCTGAGGCAGACACCACATGGTTTCAGATCCACACCCCCGCCCCCACGCCAAGGCCAGGTTCAGTGGCCACCCGTGTTGCACCTGTGTTGATGCCGTCATGTATCTTGCCACCCATCTACAGGGCCAATCACAAAGGCCAACAGGGTTGTGGAATCTGATTTCTTGGTTGACCCCTCGTTAACAGTAATGGCGGTTAAGCTTCTTGGGTGCTGCAGGAAACGGAATCAGGCAATTGCAAAGACCTCTCTGAGAAGCTGCTTTTAAGGAAAAGATGAAGTTACCATATCCTGCTAGAGTGGAGTTCTCTAGACTCTGACAGTGACCCATAAAGGGGAAACAAAATCAATATCGTGGGTCATGACCAACTTCTTAAGCATGGAAGAGAAGAGAATACATACACATTAAGGGTACTATTTTTGTGAAATTTTTGTCTCAGCTATATTAATGCATATGTATGTGGGTACTGGACCATGATGTAAAACTTATCTCTCACTGGGGATCAGTCACAGAAGTTGGAAAATACGATTCTGGAGAATGCCTGGCTGATTATTCCTACAAACATGGAACTGCTTTAGGGCAACATACAAGGATCTTAACAATGTCACATTATACAAGCGCTATAATTTTCCATTCTGATTTCAAGTGTCCTATAATTTTCATTATCATTTCAGAAATATTTTACAAATCTTTTTTTTTTTTCATTTTGTGCTATCAAGTTATTCTAAAGGGTAACTATTTTTTTTGCTGTTTTTGTTCTTACCAGCTATTTTTGGAGTCTTCAGCATCTGTTTAGAGGTACAGAGATTCACTTAGAGCAACTCCACAGATGGGGGAGTCCCACCTTCCCCGGCCAGCTTGCAAGGAGACTCCCAGGAAGAGAGCTGTGCCCATTTACCTGGGCCCGGTCCACGGAAGGTGTGAACCCATTAGGCGCTCAATAAATATTAGTTTGTTGAATGAATGTGTATGTGAAACTACTTTAACATTTACAGAAATAAGGGTTCCCAACTTGCTATCTGATGTTACACACGCCTTTATCCACTCAAGGCAGCAGGGGTGAGACATTACGATGTGTGCATCCTTGGCCCTCCCAAGTAGAAGGGGAAAAAAAAAATCAACATGATGATTACCCTGTGGTTATAGAATTCTACAAGCCACTACAACAGGGAGTCCTAAATGTTTTAGTTTGAATTCCTACTGAACTGGTCTTAACTGGGTATCTTCATACCTAGGGCATTTTTGTTTCCTACAAGATCAAAGTAAGATAAAAAAACGCCACTTAAGTTTCCCTATGTGCACCCATATCCATGGATTGGTAATGGTGGATGGGACGCTGAGACCTTGTCCTGGGCACAGGAAGAAGGACCACAGCAGCCCACTGGAAATATTCTGCCACAGGCCGAGAAAGGAAGTGAGGGGCTGCATTAGCCCAGGACTTGTCATTCCCCAGGGAGGACCTTATGAACGACCAGAGGCTGATGGTTCTTCTGGATATCAGGAATTCATCTCATCATAAAAGTAACAGGCACCTACATATTCATTCAAAATTTTAAAACATTTAGAAAATAGGATTTATATATTCTTACCCAGACAACAACATACATGTTTGTTTAGCTTTCTAATGTTGTTCCATGTTTATATTTAAAAACACTTGAATATATAGTATATTATAGACTTTTCTTCCCCTTCCATAGGTCATGTGCCCTTTCAAAGTCTATACATACTTACCAGAATTTTAGAGGGGGCCATAAATCCTACCGGAATTCTGAATCATAATAGATGTAATTAATTCCCTGGCTGCTGGACGTTGGGTAGTTGCCAATTTTTCATGTTTTACAAACATTTTCATAAATATTTCTAGGGCTGAGTCTTCGTGCACGTCTACAGTGATACACTTAGAATAAGGAGTTTAATTTTTACTCTAAAAATACACACCATGGTTATCTCCCTTTGCACATTTATTTACCATACAATGACCATGAAAGAAGACCACTAGTCTTCAAGGGGAAAAGTTACCCTGTTTTTATTTTGGTCTTGACAAAGGGATGTTTATAAAGCAACAGAGGTCTAGAGGGACATGGGTGGGGGGCATGCCTGGCAGATGAGTTACCCAGTGAGCCGCTCCAGCTTCGCCTCAGCCTGTCCTAGGACCCAGGGACACCCATGGAATATTCCTCTGCTCTATTTTCTCATTTTAAAATTGAGAGGGTTAGACTTCATTCCTTTTATCCATACCAAACCTTGGAATGTACGTTCTATAGCACGAAGGTCACCTTTGCCCCATCCTGGAAACCCAAGTGAAATAAACTCTATCAGTTTGGAAAAATTTAAAGGGCGCAAAGTTTCCATTTGTGAAGCGTTGTAAGATTGCCTCTCTGTCCCAGCTGGCGGCCCCATAAACGAGGCATTTCACGAGCTGCCCAGGGTTTGCTTAATGAGGGAGCCACGTTACGCCATCAAATGTTTTTCCCTTTGGTGCCATCATTCTCCCCTTCTTATGCCTCTGAGAATTCAGTGTGGCACAGAGACAGAGTTTATATAAAGGAAAACTGGGTGGTATCCAGAGAGAGCTAGGTCTCAACCCAGAGCAAAAGGTACAGATTTAAGTTTCTCTTGTTTACTAATAGTTATTAAACTGCATAGAAAAAAAAAGAAAAGCTCAAGAAATGGGACAAAGTCGCAGACTTTTACTCACCTCGGTATAAGCATCCAATTCATTACTGAAGGAATAAAGAGAGCATACATACCCAACAAACGGAGGAGGAGGAACAGGACTCCCAGGGCGTAAGACTTGAGTTCAGGGCTGACTGTCCTACATGCAAAGAGATGAAGAGGAGAAAGGAAAAGATTCTTATCACTCCGCTTTAATTAACAGACCCCAGAGTCCTCCGCGGCAGTCCATAAGAGCCATTTTTCAGAAATTAATAGTTTTGGGGGTCCTTTTTTTTTGGCTTTCTGTTTAAAGTCTGAAAAGCAACTAACTGTAATGACAAGATAAGTGTAGGAACTTGAAAGTGTGAATAATGGGGCTAATCTTGTCCTTGGAAGGAAGACATGCAAATGCGGTCCCTTAAGTCTTCATTGAAAGGCATTTTTGCTTTTGCCAGGATAGGAAAACATCTTAACTTGGTAGGATACATGTATTGGGGAAATAGGAACTGGGAAGACCATGTCTCTTATGCTTCACAAACAGCACCATGAACACCCTCGTCCTTCCAAGGTTATTCTGTGAAATCAACCAGACGAGCATTGGTTTGACACCTCAGACAGACCACTTGCAAAATAACCCATTCATCTATATCCAATGTCACTACCTTTTAAATCGGAAAAGTATCTTCATAGGGTCTTGGTTCTTTTTTTGAAATGACTCAATCACTCTGGCTTTGGTTTATCTACAACAGTCCGTTAGAATGAGTCTCTTGCACATTTTCTAGAATATTCTCAGGGTAGAACATTTTCTGGGATGAGTGTGACAATAGAGGTGGTTTGGAAGGGATGACCATTCCAGATAGAGGGGCCCTCCCAGCTGATAACACATCTTTTTTGAAATGCCTCTTCTTCTTAAAACCAGTATTAATTCAAGGCTTGTCCTCTCTCCTTGAGTCCAGAGATGACCTGCTCTTGTTCATCATGAGCACATCATGGTGACGATGTACTGAGTAATAAATATATAAATTCTAGTGGGGTGGAGAGGGGATGTGAAAGGAGATGTATTTGACACCACTGGCAGAGAAACTTCCCCTCATGCCATTCCCATTCTAAGTCCCTAGGGTCAATCCAGTGGTAAGTACACAACTATGACCCCTGGAAGGACTTGGCTAGACCTAAAACCAGCCCAGTGTAGCTCACTGGACTCACTTTGAAAACACAAGGAGGCTCAAAGACCAGAAAGACCCATGCAGCACAGGGAGGACCTAGGCAATCAATTCTGTAGAAAAAAAATGTTAGAAACAAAGTCACCACTGGTTATCTTAAGTCTCCTAGGATATCTAGGAGACTTAAGATTTGTATCAGGATACATAACCTGACTGTAGATTTACTAGCTAAAAGTATATTCTAACATGACCCCAGAGGTCATTCATCTCACCATCCAACATTATCCATCCAATGACCTACCACCTGGTTCAAGCTTTAGGTGGGCCTGTCTTTGGCTTCTAGGCAGAGCGACCAAAGGATGTCATCAAACCCAAAGGAACATGGATGTAGTTTTTAGAGTCTCGGCCCTATTTCTAAGATTTCCAGTGAAAACTAAAGATGTGTTATTCTTGGGGAAATACCCATTTCTTCTTAATTATAAAGAGTGTGATACAGGCTAGCAGGTCAAGACTTTCTCTGAGTGATGGAAAAACCATTCTCCAGCTGATGAAGCCAGAGACCCAAACAACATCAATGATGAGTTCAGCGTTTCTGGACAGAAGCACAGCCAGTTCTCTTCAGAACATACTTGTTTCCAAATCTAAGTTCTTCAGAGCTATTATCTGCTCCCTGGATCTGCTTTCTGCACATTCCTTTGAAGGTACTGAATTGAAAGACACCCAAATAAAGGCAAATTCTTCTTCTCAAGCAAACGTGCTGGCATAATGAGCTAGAATACTTATCACTTGAAATTTGCTTTCCTTTCAGCTCTCCTGTCACTAGGAATAAAATGAGCAAGGTGCTAAGATCTCCCGTTATATCCCGTTGGGGAACCGGTTCCCACGGGGGGAGTCCTCCTTCTCAGAACGAGCTATGCAGAAATGCAAGGCTTGGGTCTGAATGTTACTGAAAGGTCTGCGAAAGGCCAGGGGTGGGGGCTTAGGTCTACAACTTAGGGGCCGATGACCTTGAGAATACTGCTTAAACACTCTTGGAGCCTCCACGTCTCCATCTGTAGAAGGGGAATGCTAATCATGATGTAAACACATAATTAAAACAGGAGCACAGCGCTGGCTCCGAAAGAGGGGCTCAGTGAGGGTCAGTTTATCTTCTCACCTAGGGGTGCTCTGTGCACTACAATGGGGCCATCACTCTGGCACAGGGTAAGGCTGGCACATGCCTGGGCTGTGCCCTCGTGTCTGCCTAGATCATCTAGGATGGCAAAGTGGACTGGGATGGTGACGGAGTAAGGGGCTACCCCGTTCACCTCGATGGACCCGATGTGCTCTCGCAGACCCCAGCAGAGCACGGGGCTGAGACCCAGTCTAGGTCATGCAGGCCACCTGCTGCTGATCTAGCCAAAGGAATCAAAACAGGTTCCTGAAAATCTCCAAGAGCTATTTACCAAGCTGTTACTTGGAAGTGATTAAGATTTCACCTTTCTGTGTTTGCTCTGCCAGTCGCGAACAGTGAGCTGGCTTTTGTGTACGGAAGTCATGGAGAGCAAAGAAAGGGGACTAGTCACTGCTAATCGTCACGAAGGTCATTTTTTTCCTGCACGTTAGTGCCTTTTGTACGTGGCCAACACAATATAACTTCACGGGAATTTCTAAAAATGAAAAATAACTTACCCAGAACACAGTCACCCCAGACCCATACCTAGGACCTGACGGGCTTTGTCCACATGCATATTCTACATAATCAACCTCTGTATATAATTTAAATGCAATAGTTCACTCCACAAATACTTTTCACATTCTTAAGGATTTTCATTATCCCATTGAGCTATGGTACAGTACTATAATTTATTATTCCAATTCAGGTTTTTCTGCTATTATAGTTAACATTGTAATAAAAATCTGTCTGCACAGAGCTGTTTTTCTGGTAGAGTAGTATTTTCCTAAGTGGTGAGAGGCAGGGTTACCTCATAAAAAATCTGAACACTTTTATGACTCTTAATTCACAATGCTAGAGTGCTTCTTTGAAATCGGAGCGATGGGCTTTTCAATGCCCCCAGCCGTGTGGGATTTGACCAGCGTGGCTACAGCCTTGCAAGCACTGGGCGTGAATATTTAACACTGATTTCTCAAGTTTACTAAGTACAGAATGGCACGTTGTTATTGTTGCCTTAATGTTTCTGCACATTAACAAGGCTTTGCTAATGACCTCCTTGAGAACATAAGCACTTTGCAGAAATACTCTTCCTTAGGAATTCATAACCGAGACCGGGAAACGTGGTGGGCATGGCGAGAAAAACGGAGTTGGATCAAGCAGCTGGGGATGTGGGTCGGCACAGGTCACACTCAAGTGTTGCAGTCCTGCTTGTATTTCTAACTGCTAGGAGTGAACGAGCCACATCCCAGTAAGGGGGGTCTGTGTTTGGTGTCACTTCCTGTGGTTCAACAGAGACCCTGGGTGATGGAGCATCTCACTTCTAGGTTCCTCAAACAACTCTAGATAACTTGGCAGATGTACATGTTACTCAGAAGATGACTCCATAGGTCCCCTTGGAAGCAAGCAGCGCCTCTGCCCCCAGGACAGGTCCCGAGACACAGGGAGCCACAGACTCTGGATGCCCTCTCCAGCCATCTGTTTGTACAAGAGAGGTCACGGTTGGCAGACCCATGGCCTCCCTGGGACCCACATCACCGCAGGAGGCCAGCGGGACCAATGACATCACTCCCCGGCCCCAATTCAGAAACACCTCTGAGGGAAAATGTGCCCAAGTTCATGTGGCGGATCAGCAGTGGGATGATGCTGGACTTGAGGACTTGGCTAGTCCAGTGCCATTTCCGTCTTATTGCAATAATGCTGCTCTCTGTAAAAATCGAAGCAGGACCACGGTTCCTTTCCAAATCACCTGCAGGGTCTACTCTGGGGAGGATATGAAGGTATATCCTCGCCCTTAGGCTACGCTTTCTGGTCTCTTGTGAGGTCCCGTCAGATGTAACGGACCCCTATCAGCCCGGGGAAGCTGGCTTCCGAGATGCACAAGTACCTGACGTTCTGGCCGCCTGAGGACTGCAGGCACCCATGAGGTAGGCAGGGGCAGGGCATGAGGGGAGCCTGGCTCGCGAGTCCCCGGCCCTGAGCTTACCTGATAAGGATGATGACCGAGGGTGTCTGTGCCATTGCCCCGATCATGCTGCAGACACACATCACACACAGGAAGGTGAGGAAGGCCTCTTGGCACCCGGGACTGGGGCACTTTCCAGGAACCACAGTCGTGTTCTCGGGCGGGACGGTCGTGAGGCACGCACAGCCGGTGAGATTCTGAAACGCAAGGGGTTCAGCCCTTATAACTGGGGGCAATCTCCCGTTTCCGAGCCCAAAGCCATCCATCAGCTGGCGCTGTCACAGCCTAATTATGCATTCTGTGGCATTCCATTAATTAGGCCTGAATAAACGAGTTAGCTTTTTAAGAAGGCTGCAAAACACACGCAAATAAAGGAATATTTACGGGGAGGAGAGCCCGTGCCCCATCTCCTGTGTGTTTCACTTCCACGTTCCAGAATCCCTCCATAAGCTGTACCCTAGACAAACGGTCCCCCCCAATACAATTAGAGAGGAAACTGCGCCTTCCCAATATGATAAAACATTGCCAAATTAACGTTATAATGCCTTGCCAATTTGTCTTCTCTTTTATGCAGTGATAATTACAATGAAGTGTATTAAAAGAAGTAAATCAGGTAACCTGCATATTGTTGTTGGTTCAATGCCCAGGGTGGCACTCGGAACAAAGGACGTGCATTGTCACGCACCAAGTTGCTGCTCTTGTGGGGCCATTGGAGGGGGCAGCTTAATGGGAACGTTCTCGCGCGGCAGGGTTAGCAAAGAGGGCTAAGAGATGCCAGGAGCTTGCAGCAGACCACGCGTGGGCAGCGAGTGAAAGCCCAAACCAGACACATTTATTAATACTTGATCCAAGCAGGGGGGGGAAAAAAAAGGACTGCATTCCATTTGATCTTGCGGTGGATTCTTGCCCAGCTGCCCCTGCTCCCAGGCGTGGTCTAGTCCCTCCTTCATCATCAGAGGAATTTCTGATGGCAACGGGAGGGGCAGGGGCGGGGAGAGGCAGTGCCAAGTGAGCGCCAAGCCAATTAAGGTTCGATAATAATAGTGCAGAGGCCTTTAATGAATACAATCATAAATGATTCATTGCTTTTCTTCTCGAGACTGCTTGGCTTTCAGAGCACACGCCCAGGAAAATCCTCCTGAGGGTCAAACAAATCCCTTTTGGCTTACACATGCCACCTCCTGTCTTCGTTCCTCTCCATCCTCCCTGTCCCTTTTCTCTTCCCACAGAACACAGCATAGGTGGGGGTTTTGCTCATCCCATCAAGCCACAGAGGATGTTTCAGGGGTGTCCAAAGGCTCTTAGGTGCCCCCCCCATCCCATCAGGGTCACCCCATCTGGCTGTGCTTTGCACAGGGGCTTCTACCCATGGGGCAGAGGTGTGCGCAGACAGGGTGTGGGGCTGGACCCTTCTTCCTAAGCGTTGTGCCCAGGGCAGGTGCCTCTGTGCAAATGACCCGGTCCTAGCACCCTACGGCGTTTACTGTAATTCCCCCGAGGTGCTGGAGCCTTGCCTCTGTGTCCCTTCCCACACACCTCTGCCTGGGGGCTTCCTGGCGCTTCTGTAAAATTCACCTCCTTCTGGGAGGCCTCCCCCTGCTGAGCCATGAGCCAGGGCCTTTGTGGGCCCCCGAGGAGGACCGAGTCTGAGGGACACTCTCCTGAGCACTTCACGAAGCTGACACACAACCGGTGAAGCTTAGCAGATGGTTTTAGAGGTCCTCTGCGAATGATCTTCGCCTGCGTTGACCAGAAGGCAGGACTTCTCCCTACCCACAACTTAAAATGCCCCTTCTCTCCCTACTCCGGGAAGGAAACCGTCCCCCCCACCCCCTCCCCAATCCCAACCTCACAGCCACACTCCGCTAGCTGTCTACACTCACCACCTCATCCCCCAAGCCTCCCCTCACTCTGGCTGGGCTGGCTTCTGTCCCCCACAGGCAGGAACCCGATCCTGCTAAGCTCCCTGGGGGCCCCCACATCCTGACCCCACCATCCACTTTTCTCTTCCTGGAGCCCCCTAGGGGCGCATACCCATGAACCACTTTCCTCCCTGGCTTCCACAGCCGCACAGCCCATAATCCTCCCAGACGCACCTGACCCGTCCTGCCCCAGGGGCTCTGAGCACGTTACCATCTCCAGGCGGAATCTGGGATCAAACGCCCGGAGCTGGATTCGCCTGTCAGCTCAGCACTACTCCTCCGCTACGCTGGGGGCTATTTCCCTAGAATCCCCTTCCCTGCAGGGATGGGAGCTGGACGGGGCTCAGGGGTGGGGTGGGGGGGACATGGATGAGATTTAGAAGGCAGAAGTTAAGCAGAGGCCACGACCCTTCACAAGGTCAGACATAGGGATGATACCACATACCTCCACTCGGTGGAGGTGCCCCGCAGGGGCCGGGTGGCCGTAGCATCCGTGTTCACACCTGCCCTCATTTCTGCCTGTCCTGCTGACAACAGAGGCCCCGTGCCCACCTCTACTGATGTGGTTGTCTGCCCACGGACCTGGCCGGTACCCCTTTCGTCTCTCTCAGCAGCCACGTGAACAAAGCTTCTTGGGATTTTCCCACAAGCCCCCACGTTCCCACCTGAGCAGGAGCTTCTGGGGATGGAGTGACTGTCCTCCGATCCTTCATCTCACTCCTCCCAGATTTTAATACCCCAACTTGCCCATGTTCACAGTAGCTCCGATTCCCACACTAAATTCTTTATCTCCAACATACTTGTGGGCACAGTTTTCTGGACCGAACCCTGAGAGATGCATGTCCCCCCCCCACCCCAACCTCCCCTATCTCTGCATCTCTTGCCTGAGAAGTGATACCCTATTAATTCTCTGGAACCCCTTACTCCCATGTCCGATCTTTTTCCCCTCACTATGGGGCTATGGAGCCCAGATACCACTGTGGTTTTTCTCCCTAATTTATCCTCAGCTCTCGAGGACAGGGCTTTCCCCATGACAGGGAGTCAAGAGCTATTTATCAAACAAATGAACAGATCTCAAGTCCTATTCATTTCACCGAATCCTAATTCCTTCTCAAACCCTCAAATCCTTCTGTCTCTGATTCCTGCCATGAAAAAAGAGAGGTCTGAGTCTGGGGGAGCTGAGAACCACATGGATCCGAAGAATTCACAGGTATAAGAGAGGAACAGGACCCTTGGGAATGGCCGTGGTCCTGCTTCAAGAAGCATCCTAAGAAGTGAGCACTGACTCGGCCTCTTACAAATATGATGTGAGTACCGGAATTGAGGGGTCGGGGCCAGGACCCGGTGAATGAACCATGTGATTGGTGAGCTTTGTTGAGTTTAAAAACTAATCCGTAACTGGGACCTACGCTCAGTCCTAGAGTTTTGCCCCATACCGACGCGGGCTCCACTGCGTCAGATTTACCATGAAAGGAAAATGCCGGGGTCCTCTCTGCTCTAAGAAATGGACCCAGCCCGGATTCGGTCCGTGCTCCTGCCCCTAACGGAGTGGGATCAAAATGAGACATCTTTCCCCCACTGTCTGACGCAGCGATTGCCTGGCCCTGCCTGGTCCGGGGGTGACGGCGACCCTGAAGCCAGTGTCCTGGGAATGGAGTGAGTGGACGGCAAAGCTGAGGCCCCGTGGGACCTGCAGCCGAGACCAGGGGAGGGAGGTGACGACGGGGCATGAAGCCAGGGAGAGGAGGGACGAGACAAAAACAGGCCAAGGGCAGCTTTGGGCTGACTGGACAAAAACGAGGCACTCGTAGGGTCATTCATGCCGGAAGTGGAAATACAACCAGGGAAGACGTCAGCTTGCTGGTGCTCAGGAGAGAAGCTGTAAAGATTCTGGGCAAACCTGTTATTTACTTATTTTGACTCCATTTGAGAAGAGCTGTGAAGAGGCTAGGGAGGAGGTAAGCCAGAGGGTCTGAGCAGGGACACGTGAATGGGTCTCCTTTTTGGGCAGGTGACTCAGTCTGACACAATGACTGGGAACCCTGGGTGGTCCTATGGTCTGTGGGGGGAGGGGCAGCTGGGACTTCCCTGTGACCCTTCCAAGATGGAATCTAAGGGAACAGGCAGAGCCTGTGGCCAGATGGCAAGAGATGGGGAACATCGTTCATTCGGGCTTGGGTGACCCAAGAGCTGGGCCTGGATGTCACACGCTAAAGGACATGCAGGGACGCTGGCTCCAGAGGAGCTCTTTGGGAACACGTCCGCGCGTGGTGGGAAGAACCACAGACGAGGACCACACAGTGTCATCTTCCCCACAATTACAACAGGCGACTTCCCACTGATGGGGTTTCAGACTACTGTCCCATATCAAAAGGAAGCGGGGGTTGGGGACAGCCTTTCCGCTGATATTAACCGGACATCTATATAGGAACCCTTCAACTTGCAAAAGCTCCGAGCAGCAGGAGGCTGGAAAAGACAAAGCGGACCTGGGTATGACAGGATAACGACCCCCTCTGCTGAAGGGAGGCCGGGTGCTGGGCTGAGGATTCTCACCCCGTCTGGACTTAACAGGCCCGTCCGGCCGGTGGCAGACGGGTCTCGGCCTGAGGGAAGGGGCAAACCCAAAGTTCTCCTGGTGTCCAGTATGTTCAACTGGTAAAAGAAAGTCCACCAGGCTCCAGGAGACTGGTTTACCGTCCCTGATCTGGGAAACGCCCTGTTTCAAAGGAACGTCTTCCCAATTTGAAAGCGGTCTCCTCTGTCTGGTGGCACATACAGATGTGTGTGTGTGTGTGTGTGTGTGTGTGTGTGTGCGCGCGGGCGTGCACGCCTATGTCTACGGTCTGGTTTTCCCAGAAATAAGTGTGTCTTGATAGATCACATTGACAATCAGATGGCCTCTGTGCTCACAGAGGACCTGGCCTGGCCTTTGGAACCAGTGCTGCTGACCCAGAGAGCAGAGCGGGACAGACTCAGAAATTCTACAAGAACTTATCCTACAGACAGACATGCTCCGGGTACAACACGACCTATGCACAACAGCAACCGCAACTCTGTTTTCGAGACCTAATGTCGTGCAGCAATCTGAGTGCCCATCACAGGGACCGGTGACCTAGGCTCCAATAGATCCCCATGCCGGAAGACCACACAGCTCTCAAAAAGGCAGGAGCGACAACAGAAACCCCACACACGAGGTACAGAATAAGAAAGACCTTAGAGATGCATTAAAGTCCAGTCGGATATACAAGAAACTAGAAACAGTCAATACTCTACTGGGCAGAGTGATGGGTCGGAGGGTAGGTGAACCGAAGACCGCAGTGGAAAGGACAGTTTCCACTTTTTTACACTTTTTGATTTCTGAACAATACAAATCTATCATCTACTAAAAAAAAAATGAAGAACTCAAGAACGTTACAAAATAAAGACGAAATCAATGAAGAAGATAGCACAGCCACTGGCAACTGTACTCCGAGGCCACACTCAGTCATTAATTTAGACTGAGAAATGTTTCTGCTCACATAATGATGGGGATGAACAACTACAATAAAACTGGAGACCATGAAAATAGAAAAATTACTCTTTAGAATCTTGGGCTAATTTTCTATGGATGCAGGAAATCATAAGCGTGCTATTTTGACAGCTTGTATTACAAGAGAGGAAAAAAAAACACTTCTCAGCAGTGTTTTTCAAAAATACTGGCAAATGAACCTGTTTGCACTTGGGTCTTACCGCCCCCCCCCCCGTCACGTGTAATACCGGATGCAGCAATCGCTATTAATGGTACAAATCAAGCTGATTTCTAGGTTGAAAGAGGACATTTCCAAGAGGACAGGTATGGGGGCGATGAAGTTAGAGGCACGGAGAGTCTGCTGTATTGAATGGTAGGGAGTTGCTCCCAATATTCGAGAACACTCTTTCTGGTTTTCTTTCTATAATGTATTCAGTTCCTAGGCAGAAATGACAATTTTGATTAAAAGCGGGGCCCTTGTTCTGTAGCTTGGTGGGGTAGGGGAGGGAGTTTGCCACCAAGAGTGCTGAGACACGCACTGCCCTGTGCGGCCACCTGCCAGACCTCTGATCCCTTGCGTATGACAGCCTAATAAGGGAGGGACAGACAGGGACATTTTCCTTCCAGCAGTGACATGTTCCTATGTGTCCCAGACACCTATGATTCCCTCGTGATCCGGCCAAGTCCCTCAGACCCTCTCCTATCATTCATTACTGTCCGTTTGGAGCTTAGACTCTCTTCGCCACACCGGCCCAACCCAAGCCAGTATTTTTAGGTCAAGACCTCCGAGCTCATCACGAAGGGCACCAGCAACCCACGTACCTCAAGGCAAAGGGGATATTGAAAAACTGCAAGAAGAAATATACTCTCATGTCCCCTTTCAGGGTCACTGGATGAAGGATAATAGCCAGGGAGAAACATCCTGGGATGAAAGCAAGACCTCTGTTCACCTTCCGCTCCCGTAACCTGTAACGCAGGTGGTGGAACCCATCTGGGCAGAGCCTTAATTATCTCCCGCAGAAGGGGAGGCAAGGGCTGGTCTTCGGGAAGTGGGAAGACCCACGCTTGGCTCCAGCCACCTCAGGGAGGAAGTGTGGGCAGAACACAGAAGAGAAAGGATGTGGCTCATGGTCGGGCACCAGGAATGTGCACCAGGCCACTACGCTTCTCCCTCTTTCTCTCTCCCCTGCAAACGGAACCAGTCCCCAGAGCACAGGGTCCAGGCGGACACACACGGCACATGCTGTAATGTCCTTCTGTGCCTCTCCACTGCCAAATACCCACTCATCCTTCACAACAAGGACCCCGCCGCCGCTCTTCCTCTGAAGATATTCCGAAAATATCCACATACCTCCCTTCCTGCCTCACCTGCTCCGAACTAATTCCTGGTTCCCTCCAGGTTCACTGATCTCTCCACGTGTCTGCTTCTTTCTCTTAGAATGTAACCACCTATCCTTAAATGTCGGGTTATTATTTTTTTTAATAAAAAAGTTTTCACCTTACTGAAAGAGGGATGCATGCTCATTTTAGACCATTTAGTAATTTGCAGGAAATTTGAAAGAAACATATAAAAATTATTTTTTTTGGTCCCTAGCCAGAGGTAATGTTCTGTGAACAGCCAGCTACGTATCTTTTATAAAGATCGTTCTGTGTAGAGATGTACAAATATTTAGATTTTTATTTTTCTTTACTAAATGGGATCACAATCTGTAGATTGTTTTAGAATATGCTCTTTTCACTTAATAGCTCAGCTGTTGCCCACGGGTGTTCCTTTGTACACAAATTCTATCACTACACTACGTCTCATCTCCTCGTAAACACGAGCTCCTACCTTTCCAGCTCTCTGCCTCTAGTGCCTAGTCCAGGGCCTGAGATATATAGTGGATGTTCAGAATGACAACGCCCTAGTTGGGACTGATTTCAGAAATGGTCACGTCTTCTGACAAGCCACGGCTTGAATGAATATAGACTTTTGAATCAGTTCTGGGAAACAGGGTCAAGCTCTACGAGAGAGCTTGCAAACTCCAAACCTCTGAGGGCAAGACAGGAGGAAGAGAAGAAAACTGGTCCAGGTGTAAGGGGTGGCCAGAGGCAGAGACTTTGGCTAAGGGGGACCGGATGTTAGCTAAGGGGGGGATCGGATGTCTTGTCGTAGGCTTGACCATTTCTGAGTTCCAGCTAATTGCTGCCCTGTGAGGGTGCCGGGTCGGGTCCTGTCTCATCCAACTTGTACAGAGAGGCCAGGAAGCCCAATTTGTGTATGAAACGCACAGACAGCTTAAACTGTGGTTCAGACCCCAATAAGCCCACGTCCGGGGCAGAGAGGGGCTGTGAGCAATCAGTTTGCTTCTTCTGTAATAGGCTCATATGGCCCTTCGAGTCACCAACGTGGTTTCTCCGGGGCTTGGCCACATAAAGGTGGGAAGGAACAAGACATCGAAGGCTAGATGCTCAGGGTCAGCTCAGACACTGCTTCTAGAAGGAATCCATCCCTTCTCCTGGAGCAGCGGTTCTCAATGGTGGGGGATTTGGCTCCCAAGAAGAACCTATGGAAATATCTGGAGATACAGGTCGTTTCACAAAAGAGCAGGGGTTGCCGCTGGCATTGGATGGGAAGAGCCCTGGGATATTACCGAGTGTCCCGCAGTCCCCCACAACGATGCAGCCACAAATGTCAGCAGTGCCAAGGAGGAGACACTCCGGAGAGGACCAGAGGTTCTCAACTCTGTTATGTACAAAAACGCATGGCAGGGGAGAGCTTTAAAAATTCCTGGTGCCTGGGGCGCCTGAGTGGCTCTATGGGTTGAGCCTCTGCCTTCGGCTCAGGTCATGGTTTCAGGGTCCTGGGATCAAGCCCCGAATCGGGGGTCTCTGCTCAGTGGGGAGCCTGCTTCCCCCCCCCTCTCTCAGCCTGCTTGTGAGCTCTCTCTGTCAAATAAATAAATAAAATCTTAAAAAAAAAAAAAAAATTCCTGGTGCCTGGATCCTACCCCATAGTAAAGAAATCAGTTTCTAAGGATGAGGCTCAGGACTCAGATTTCAAAAGTTCTCAAGCAATCCTAACAGGCAAGCAGGACTCTGAGATCCATAAGGAAACAATGAACTTATGCAAGCGTCCATCACGGGCCCCCCAGCCCTCCCCAGAACCAGCTCAGGGCTCCGCTCAGACAGGGGCTAGACACATATCCGTTGCCTGCATGGGGAGACAGACATTGGTCTATCATTAGTCCCAGGCACATGCAGCGCCGGGCTTGGACTAACTTTCAACGTTCTATTGGTGGCTGATTATAAGTCTGTCTTTCTTTCTTCTTTATCTTCTTTTGTTTCACTCCATTATTCAGTACATCAAAAGGCTACAACTTCCAGCAGTCAGTCAGCGGCATACCAACACGCTTTCCACCGGAATAATTACATCTGAGAGTGAAAGGTACAGAAACAATCTGGACAATAAATTCATGCCAAAGGAAGCTTACAAAATTAACTCGCAATCTTTTTTGTCACCCCTCCTGGTCATATGCAATAAGAAGAATTAGAAATTGCATATTAAACGCAGTCCTGGAAACTGCCATTGCTCTCACTCAAGGAGAGAGGAAACGAGGAAATGAGAAAACAAAACCCAAACCAGGGCAGCAAGGCAAGTCTACCAGGAAACTACTAGCCCTAACCAGATTCCCCTGCAAACAGAATTATTCGATTGGTGACTCACTCACATTTAATCGAGTTATGGGCAATCTTCACGGGTTTGGACGGAAGCTGTGAGTGGGAGAGGGAAGAACAGGGAGCTTTAGTACTGAAAACTGCACCAGCCAACCTACCAGCCTGCCAACTGCTGTTCAAGGGAGGGGTCAGCGGGGGGATGGGAGGAGGGGGCCTCCAGCCAGGGGTTCAGGAAGCCTGGGGCCTTTATCCAGAGCCAAGGCTGGCACTGGAAAAGCAAGGGTCCACAAGAGAACCCCATCCCTGGATGCGGGAGTAAACAACCTGTTTGACTGGGGGTCGGAGGGTCAGTCCTTGCCAGACGGAGCAGGTGCGGGAGAACTCTGCAAGATAGGGTGCCAATGTCACCCTGGAGGAGGGGAGGGGCGGGGAGGAGGCTTCTGAGCTGCAAGGAAAGAACGAATCGTGCAGTCTGTGCATCGGAGGGGCTTAACAGAGGACTCTCCTTGCTAAAAGGAGCAGCATGTGCCAAGGCCCGGAGGCAAGGGAGAGCTGGGTGTGTGCAGCGGGGGGACCCCCCGGAAGTCCAGCACAGCGCGTCATCCTTCAACCAGTGGGAGCAGTGGGGAGGTTGAGGCTGGAGAGACAGTAGGGCCCGTCTGTGAAAGCCAGCTGGGGGTCCTGACTTTGGAGCATGCACAAAGAGGTTTTTTTCGAGGAGGAGAAAGGTGAGAATCCCGACAGGTAAGTCACCGAGTCAGAGGAAGGCACTGAGGCTGGTTTGGGACAGACGGGACAGACCTGCGTGTCAAGGCCAGCGCCATCACTTCCTGCATGACCTGCGGGGAGGGACTAGTCTGTACTCAGAGTAAAAATCACACCTCCACCCTCGGGCTGCTGTGAGGATGGGTGAGATACGACACACGGGGCTGGGGCAGAGGGGAGGGCAGATGACCGAGTGGCTGCCGTCACACCTGGAGAGCCAGAGGATGCCAGCAGGTGGTGAAGGGAATGAGGGAAGAGGACGGAGAAAGCCCTCAGCCCGTGGAAAAGCTTTTGTGGAAGCTCAAAGAAGGGAGGTAGGAACGAAGGCGGGAGTAGATGCACCAGCAACAGAACCCACCATTTGGCATTTCCTCAAAATACTGTAGCAGAGATCGAGAAGACTGAAATTGCTTTTTGCTCATTTTTGGACGGCGGCCTGAGATTTCTTTGACTCTAGGCCAAGCTGTCATGGGCCGTGAGTGACAGGTGGAGGAAGGCCTGCCGCCTGGCCCACGCGGGCTCTGGGAAAAAGTTCGCTGCTGCGGTGAGCTCTACAGTTACGGGTGTTTTGAAGGCTAGATTGTCACTAGGGCCCCTTTCTAGGATACACACGGCTCTGCGTCCCCAAATCCCTCATTCATCCCAAGATCTGCGTATGTGGGGGAGAAATGTGAGTCTCCCCTAGCCTGGGGCCCGGAGCTGTCCCAATCTCTGACTTGTAATCACAGGGAAAGAACCTCTCTGCTTTGCGGACAACGCGAGGCCTCCAGTAATGAGAAGGAAAGGCAGGTGTCTGGTGAAGAAAGGCTATGTCCAGAGGGAAGCAGAGAATCTCACTCTCCAATAATTGCATTCCACAGCTTGCTGTTTCAGCAGCTGGAAGCAGTCAAGGGCTTGGTTAGGCTCTCATTCAATAAGACTCTTCTTGCACATACAGAATCAAGGGGAATGCAATTTTTAAGACAATTTTTTTTTTTTTTGAATGCTCTGGAATAGAGACTTGTTTGGTCTCAGAACACTAGCCTATTTAATTCTTGAAACCGGACAATAACCAAAACTGATTTATATGACTTTCTGGATATTAAAATGTTAATAAAATTGTTTTCATGAAAACGAATCACTTGTATTTTATTTTAACCATTCGTGAGGCCTCATCCCCTTCTCTAAAATTCATTTCCACTCACATAAAGAAATTGCTTTATCATCTGATTTAAAAAAAAAAAAAATCAGTTTCTCTCCCCACTGTGCTCCCCCCTCCATGGTGATTTATTTTCTCTATTAAAAAATGTTAATAACTGGCCAGGAATCTAAATGTTAAAAGCAAAGAAAAAGGAAATCTTTGGAGATGAAAATAAGTGATCGATTTTTCTTCTTTCAGAGAAATTGCTGGCCCCAAAAGATGCAGAACATGGAGAGAAGAAACAAGTCATCACAACTCTAAACGCCTTTAAAGCAGACACTCATCCCTCTTCTTCTCATCTTTCTTTCTCTTCAGCTAGACATTCCTGGACATTTCTAGAGCACGTCTGGATGCCAGCCCTCGCTGGGGAAGCTCACAGATCAGAGCAGTTGGCAAATACTTTTAGCAGATCACAGCAATGAAATGAGAGAGCAGCCTCCGGTGGAGACAGGTGCCGAGAACCACAGAGGCAAGAACACCAAAGATAAAGAAGGGAAGGGATGGCTTCACAGAGAAGGCAGAATTCAAGGACGGTTTGACAGGTGACAGGAGCTGTCTGAATGGAGAGGGGTGAAGAGACACTGGTTGTGTTGGGGAAACTGAATACCACAAACCAAACGGAAGTAGAGCTGCGGAGAGTGACTGAGGACGGACGTGTGCTGAAGACACAAAGCCAGAGCAGCGCCTAGATCTTACCCTGTAGGTGACACGCACGAGAAGGGGTCCTCTGCGGTGTTAAGTCATTTTGGCTGCAGTACAGAATATGGACCAGAAGGGGGCCACCCTGAGCTGGGAGGCCAGTTAGGTAACTCTATAGGCTCTGGTCCAAGCAGGCGACCAGCAGGGCGTGCGCCTGGGCAGTGGGGATGTGGATGCAGAAGACAGGTCGGTATGAGACACCCCCGGAAGGTGGCAACAGCGGGACTGGAGGACCAGTCCCTTAAGTGTCAGGTTTGCACGCAGAGCACGTGAAAAACTGCTGGCTGATAGCCAACTGGACAATTCGTGCTGAGAAGAAAAACCAACAAACAAAATGCAAAACCCCCAAAACCCAAAAAGCAAAGCAAAACAAACTTTGGTGGGGGATGGAAAAAGGCGAGAGGTATCCAGCTGACAATAAAAAGGCGAAGGAAAGGGAGTAAGGAAGAGGTTAAATTACTGTCAGTCTCAGGCTTGGAAGAAGTCTTCTCTGATAAACGGTTTTCTAGCCTTTCTTTACATACTTCTGTTGATGGGGAGCTCATTACCTGTTGGGTCAGGCTGTTTCACTGATACCCTCGGTGAGCACCTTGAACCATAATCTTTTTTTCTCTGGCTCTCTATGCACAGCTGCCTTTGAAATTTTTACTTTCGGTGGCTCCACGACACTTTCTGGAAACCTATTTGATTTAGCAGGAAGGTCTGAAGGACCTGTGTGTCCTTCCATCCTGCCGACGGAGGGTCCTCCACCAGAGTGCGGAGGGGTCTGGGAAAAAGTCATAGCGCAGGCACGCAACGGAATGTGCCCACTGCTGCCGCTGACCCTGGGTTTTAAGTTACTCTGGCCGCCTGCGTCCCCGGCCCCATCCATCCCGTCAGAAAATCACCAATACCGTGCTGTTGCAGCCAGCAAAGCAGGCAGACAGGTAGGTGACGCCATCGGCCCCACACACTGGCGTGAAGGAATCGGTTTGGCATTCACAGTTTTTATTGCAGGGTGAGTAGGGGTCCAGGGCCGAGCCAGGGGCTGAGCTGGAAAAGAGAGGAAACATGGCACGCATCAGAGGAAGGGCAAGTCCTGTTGGCTCTCCCCACTGACAGCCTTCCAAGCCCGACACCCCTTTCTTCGCCCCCTCCAACCTCACCCCTCCCTGTCCTGCGAGCACGAGCCCAGCACCACCGCTGAGAGCTGTGCACAAGGGTGCTGGAAATGGAAGAAGCCTCTTCTTTATCATTTGCACAGTGTGCCCTCCGGGCTGGAGCCAGCCCACACTCGGCTGGGGACCACCTCCTCTGTGTCGCCACTCATGACTTCTGCAGCCTCAGCCCGTTGCCCCTTCCCTGACCCAACACCACCACGGGGCACAGCCAGACACTGCCTTCTCCCCATCCCAGGCCCGTCCTCATCTCTGTCCGATCCCTCCTCCCAGCAGGCAGCAAGCCTCGTGATGCTTAACACACCACTACCACGAGCTGGGTTCAATAACTCTCGTCTGTTTGATTGATTCAACTCCCTGAGACAAATAACACAAGTTATTTTAAATTTCCTTTTGTGCCATTAAAGGCACAATTACCTAAAGCAAGCGAGCTGCAAAGGGAGGATGGAGTGGGTGTCTTGAGCTCCGTAAGAGAGAAGCGTCTCTTTCCAGCACCAGTATTTTCAGCTGCGCCTCCTAGGGCTCGGAGCGCTTCAGAGTAAGGACGACGAAGGCGATATGTGCCAACTGATGTGCCAGGCACTGTCCCTGGTACTGTGTAGATCATTGTACTAGTTCTCAATGTGACCTCGTGGGGCTGACAGAGAAGGAAACTGAGGCAGAGCCAAGCTGAGTCGCCTGCTCCAGTATATCCAGCTTGTACATGGGGAAGCGGGGGTGGGGAGGGAAGGTTGGAGCTCTACCAATTGGGGCAGAGTTGGCAGTTGGATTGGAGGCTTTTTTTTTCTTTTTTAATGAAGAAGAACTTCATTATCGTAAGACCCCGTGCTTTGAACCACTACAAGTTTACTACTTGAGAGCTGGCACAGAAGGCTGGCGGTCTTTCTCTCCAAATGCTGTTATTTATGGCAGGCACACACCAGAAGGTGCCGCATTGGGGAGAGGGAGGAACGGGGGCTGGGCTGGGGGGCCTGAGAGGCCATGGCGGTGGTAAAGGGGACAGAGGGGCAGTGTCTGTGCGTGACTCTCCAGACAACGCCCCCACCTGTGTTCTCCCACTCAGCCTGCTTGACCTTGTTGGAGGGGCAGAGAAGCCCGGCTCTCCTCTATCTTCTGGATACAGGACTATAGAAGAAAGCCTGACAGCCTGCCTGGAGGAGGAGACTGGTATCCTGCAGGTTGACTCTGCTGCAGCCTTGATGCTCCAGACTGATCTCCACGCAGCTTCAGAGTCTCACACAGAAAGGGGGGGAGCTGTGGATGTTGGGCACGAAAGCACTCTCCATGGTTCCTTCTGGGGCCGTTCTGACTGGGGCAATTTTGACTCTAGGCCAAAGTCTTGGGCTAGTGACTACGAAAAACTGTCCCATAAGAACCAACTTCCTTCCCTTCTTCCTCTTTTCTCCTTTTATTCCCTACTCCCTTCTCCCTCCCATACTTAACAATACCTACTCTGGGGAGACCTTATAATTACTATGGGAGCCCGATGGCCGCTTCTGATCATTTCTGGAATGGCTGAAATCTATTCTGTCTTTCACTTCAGGCTGAATTTTAAGGGGCACCCGGGTGGCTCAGCTCGGTGAATGTCCCACTCTTGATTTCACCTCAGGGCTGTGAGACCGAGCCCCGTAACGGGCCCAGTGCTGGGTATGGAGCCTGCTTAAGATTTTCTCTCCCTCTGCTCCTTCCCCCACTTCTTTCTCTCTCCCCTCATCTCAAAAAAAAAAAAAAAAAGCTGAATTTTAAAATAAAATTCATCTGTATTATCTATCTTCAATCGTTCTTAAAATTAAAATGCCAAAAATGGCAACAGGAGTACTGTTGGGAGTGTCTCCCCCGTGCACTCCCGCTGAGCGGAATGGTCTGAGCTCTCCACCCAAAAGGTCCATTCCGGACCCCTCAACCCTGGGAGGAAGATACAGAAGCATCTCTGAACCCTCCACTCGTGGCCACCCCTCGGGACACAGCTGGCTCCGCTCCCCTACCACGGAGAAAGAGCCCAGGCATCCCTGGGCAGGCAGGGGAAGAAGGGGGCATTCCCAGGACTTACGTGTTTCCATAGGGAACAGTAACCCCAGCCACGGGGCCCGTGTCGCAGCCCAGGAAGAGGAAGGAGACGTAGCAAGCTGTGGACACCAGGTTGACGAGCATGGCCATCCGAATGGCCCCGAGGGCAGAAAGACTGAGCTTCTTCACCAGGAGACCACCCAAGAAGATCCCCAGGCAGGCACAGGGGATCGCAGTCATCCCTGGGAGAGAAACAGAGGGGTGGGAACCGTTAGCAGAGGACGCAGGGCGCGTCCCAACAAACCATTGGGTGCCAGGTGCGGGACGGGGCGGGGGCGCTGAGCCCTGCACAGGCCAAATTCCCAGTGACCCCCACTGCCATGTTGCCTCCTCCAGGCTGCCTCTAAGATTCCATGAGGGGCCTTATTTCTGCCCTCCGGGAACCCTCAGAAAACTGGGGGAGACGGACGTGAAAAGAGTCAGTGATGGGGAGTCCAAGGACATCCACCGATCTTCCGAAGGAAGGCATCCTCAACAGGAAAGACCACGAGACAAAGACAGATGGACCAGGGACACGCACATGCTTCCCAGGGGCGTAACGATGACGGCGCACTCATGTGCTTTCTGCATTTTTGAGGGGAGGTAGGGATGGGGACTCAAGATCATTTGTGGACTTTCTCCCCTTTCCTCATTAGCTGAGGAGGGCTTCTGGGAAGGGTCTGGCGGCTGTTTGAACAAAAATCCCAGGACTCAGCAGCCTGTGGAAACGGCATTTTAACCCACTCCCAGACCTCTCGGGAAGGAGCATCCTTCCAATCAATATGTTTTGTAGCTCTTGGTGAGTCATTGGCATAAAATTTTTCCCCTCTTATAAACAGAGCTATCTGCAAGGCAGCAGGGACCGTAGACTTGTTATTTCTGATTCTCAGAGACTGAAGGGATTTTAGAAGGACCAAATGATCCTGGGGTTCCAACCTCCCGTTTGGCTTTGCTCTGCCCTGATTTGCTTCATCTAAAACTCAGCTTTAAATTACGGTGTGTCATTTATCCACTGTGTGGACGGTGCACGGCCAGTTTCCCAGTCTAGGCTGTGTCCCCTCCTTGCCAATCAGCAGACCTCGAGGTCAATCAGCTACATCAACCAGCTGGCATGTGCTAAGGGCATGCAAATTAATTTTAATATTAGGGGAAGAAAGACATAATCAAGAAGCCTGAGCTCTGCAAGAAAACAGCACAAGTCAAATTTAAATGAAACACAGGATATCTCTGTATTATCTGATGCTCTTGGAATACCTATGCTTGGTTTTCTCTGGTTTTGATACAGAAATGACCTTCATGGGGTGCCTGGGTGGCTCAGTTGTTAAGCATCTGCCTTCGGCTCAGGTGGTGATCCCAGAGTCCCTGCTCGGTGGGGAGCCTGCTTCTCCCTCTCCCATTCCCCCTGCTTGTGTTCCCTCTCTGTCAAATAAATAAAACCTTTAAGAAAAAAAAGAAAGAAAAAAGGAAAAAAGAAAAAGAAATGAGCTTCATGATCTAGCCCCCACATGGTTCCTTCTGCTCACCCCTGGCCCAGTGTGCCCCCTCTCTCTCCCTGGGACAGGCCAAACCCATACAGACCCCGAGGCTTTGCACCTGCTGGTCCTTCTCCTGAGACATTCTTAAAGAATTTTTTTTGGAAGATTTTTATTTATTTATTTGACAGAGAGAGAGATCACAAGTAGGCAGAGAGGCAGGCAGAGGTGGGGGGGGGAAGCAGGCTCCCCACTGAGCAGAGAGCCCGATGCGGGACTCGATCCCAGGACCCTGAGATCACGACCTGAGCCAAAGGCAGAGGCTTAACCCACTGAGCCACCCAGGCACCCTCTCCTGGGACATTCTTGTTCTGAGTCTCTCCTTGGCTGGCCCCATACCCCCTTCAGAGAAGCCTTCCCAGACCACACCAACTAGAGTGAACCTATACTCCACTCAGGGGCTCCCTATCAGTCCTCACCCCGTTTTATTATCTTCAAGGCTCTCCCCCTCTATCTGAAGCTGCCTTATTCATTTTTGGTCTTGGTTCTTGTTCACTATCTCCCTCCTGAAATGCAGCTTCCCCCAGCGCAATCTTTAAAAGAATCTTTACCATCCTTTAGGCCGGCACGGTTCCCCGTGCCTAGCACAGAGTGGGTTCTCAAGGCTTCTTTTTGGGATGGGTAAGTGGTAAGCAGGCTGCATGCACACCGGTGAGGACGTGCCCACGCCCAGAGAACAGACCTGTGCTTTGTTTCATTTCCTAGCGGAGACCTTGGGGAGCGTCACCTGGTGAGGATGGTAACTATGGCAATAACAGTCTTTCAGCACCTTTTTTCCCAACCCGTCATCCGGCTGCTCTCTTCCTCCCTGATGCGTGTGCAGCCTTGGCATTCAGTTATCAAAACTTCCGTGAAACTCCACATTCCTCATTACGCTAAACCTATGCAGATTGGGCCCTTTTTATCTTTGCGCATAAATCCATGCCATCAGCGCCTTAATCATCTGTGCTGCTCTTCTCCAGACTCTGCCCCATTTGCCGATGGCTTCCAGGGTGGCCCAGAGCCCCACGCTGATGCCCCCGAGAGACTGCGTGGGCCCCAGGCTCTGGGTCCAGGAGCTGAGGACTTTCCGAGTCAAGCCTTGCCTGGTGCTCCCAGTGTCCGTCCGTCTCTGTCCCCTGAATGCCCAGCGCCAGCCCCGGCTGCAGCCGGCTGTGCAGGGTCCATGCTGATTAGAGTGAGGACTCGAGCAGGGCACCGGGAGAGGCTGTGCATGCATGCGCGTATGCTACCTGCGTGGCCTGTCGGACAGACAGACTGACAGATGGCTCAGCAGGTGGCCTCTGCACTGCTGGAGAAGGTCCTCCCCTGCCACACACTCTGATGGAGAGAGTCACGGAGAAAGAAACAGGTGCAGGACGGCGAGATTGTTTTTTTGACCTTCTGCCCTGAAGGCTATTGATTGGTTTGTCGATAGAAACTGTTCTGAGATAGAACCCAAGCCCGACGCCGAAGTAACCGTGCAATTGTAGCAAGAATGTGAGAATGGCAGCTCAGAAATGAGAGGAAACGGAGCAGCTTGGGCTGCTGGAGGGCAAAACCAGAGACACCCCAGGTACAACCAAGAAGTTATGACTTTAATTATAAAGAGACCCGCTTTACCCTCTCTCTTCCAGACAGGTACGAGATGGCTGCCTGCATTTTGCTAATACTTCTTGGAAGTGACACTTGACCAGAAAAAAAAAAAAAAAAAAAAAAGAGGATGGTAAATCTTTATTAGCAAAAAAAAGAGAAAAATTAGGCTTGCACAAGCCTCGCAGTTCTCAAAGAGACACTATGACCCAGCTGCATCATCGTGGTAGGCTTTTAGGTTTCTTTTAGTTTAGTTTTTTTTTTTTAGTTGAGATACATTATGTCCTGGGAAGTGCACACAGCTTAAGCGAACAGCCAATGAATCCTTGCATCTGTATACACCCCTCGAACCATCACTCAGATCAAGCTCAGAATATTTCCAGCAGCTCAGGAAGGCTCCCTGGCTGCTGCACCTCCCCTTACCCCTCCCGGAAAGATAGTTCCCATTATCATGGCCTCTATCACTTTAATGAACTTTTCCCTCTTTAAACTCATATAAATATGTCCTCTTTCGTGCCTGACGTCTTTTAACTCAGTCAGGTTCATCCACACGGAGGCAGGTACGAAAATGCCTACTTTCTCAGGCTGTGTGGCAGCACCGTGCAAACATTCTATCATTTATCTACCCATTCTCCTGTTGACAGACATCTGGGTGGCATCCAATTGGGGTTTTAGTGCCCTGGGCTGCTCTGAAAACAGTTAACGTGCAGATCTAAAGCAGTGGACTTGAGCATTCATTTCTGTTGGGTATACGCCCACAAGTGGGACACATAGATCCCAGCAGAAAAACAGGCTTGTTCAGAGGCACTGCCCGAGAGCCATCCAGAGTGATCACACCACCTGCTACGCATGAGAGTTCCAGTTGCTCCACAGCCTCACCAACACTTGGTACTATCAGTAGGGTGGACGCATAGCAGTAGCTCAGTGTGGTCTTCATGTGTGTTTTCCTGATGACTCCTGATGGGTTAGCACCTTTAAATTTGCTAATGGGCTGTGAGGTGAAGAAACAAGCAGTGTTGAAGGAGACCTTTGCTCTCAGCAGACAATCTGACCCCGTACTTTCCAGAGAAGGTCATTCATGGGGCCAGAGCTCTCTCTCCATGCAGGGCCGTACCGGCGGTAGTCTCAATGGCCAGACTCATGCCTCTCTCCTTCTCTGCACTGGTAGAACCCATGAGCTCTTCTGCCGAGGGCTATCCATCCACATGCCTCTCTTTCCTGCAAATCCCCTTTTGCTGGCTCCTTTCCTTCCGCTTAGCAAACTGCTCATGTTCCCTAGCAACGCACCATCTTCTCCACTCCCCCTCCACATACACACAGACACACACCTGGTGTGATCCTGCTCCGCTGTTCCACGGCTGAGCTGTGGGACAACGTCCTGAAGCTGCAGGCCACTCCTTCCTTCTTGGGGGCTGCTCTCCACATGAAGCATGGGCTCCTCACGGCCACTTCCTGGACACAGCTCTGGCACAGGCCTGAGGATGTCCTGGTGGTTGTCGCTAATGGTGATGCCACAGCCCTCATTGTGCATGCACACCCATGCAGCTGCCCGCTTCCTCCTTGGAATAAGCTCTCCCTTGACTCCCATGACCTGTGGGCTTCTTTCCGATGCCCCCTCGGACTCCTATGTTTTCTCACGGTTGGGACTTTACTTTTCTTTTCCAATTCACTTTCTTGTTGCATAACTTCCACTCCCATGTCCTCCACTGCCACCCAGACGTACACCAGTGCAACCAAACCTCCATTCCTCCATGGGGCCTCCTTCCCAAACCCCTCCCAAGTACAGGATGCCACAGAGACACACCACGGGTGTCTCACGCTCAGCAACTTCAAATGTAACCTAATAATCTCCCTCACAGATCGGATACTTCTCTACCATTTCCAGGTTCTCAGGTTTCCAAAATGGCGCCACCAGCTGTCCAAGCCAGAAACATGGGCGTCCTTGACTTCTGTCTCCCTTGTCAGGTAAGTCCATGTAAATAATGCTGCTTCCCACAAGAGCAAACTGGTTTTCCTTACCATGACCACTCCAAACAGTGGAAGGAGATGCCTACAGTCTCCTTCTGAGAAGGACGGTAAGGCCATGCTTGCACTTGGGGAGATGGAGTGCCATGATCCATTAATTATATCTGCCGTGGGCCTGGGTCAGGAAGGGAGCGTATGGCTTCCAAGTTTGTTTCTTTGTTTGTTTGTTTTTGGCTTCCAAGTTTTATATTTGTGGACTATGCATTTCATGCTGTCAAGAACATTCTTACTTTTTTTTTTTTTTTTTTTTAATGTGCCAGATCACAGCCTGCTAACCTTTCTGGATAGGTCTTGATGTCCCTCTTCCTTCATCTTATCTTCCCCCGAATTCTGCAGTGCACACCAATCTACTGATCTCCTGGCCTACTGCAATGCTTCCTACGTATATTTTATATCTTAGCTCTTTCTTATCACATCTTCTCGGCAAATCGTAACGCAAGAATAGACTCTAAAATTCCTTCCGCGCACATATCCCAAGAATACTGCTGCTGTGGAGGCAGCAGCCCTCTGCCCTCCTGGGGAGTGGTGGGGATGAAAAAGCAGACTCACCGAGCAGCTGGTTGGCAGAAGAGGTGGTAAGGTTAAACTGCTGCTCCAGGTACTTCCCCAAGAAGGCAGCAAAGCCAGCCACCACCGCGATCTCCATGCAAGCGGCCAGGATGATGCAGGTGAACACAGGGTTTGAGAGCAGGTGCTTGGTGACCTTCGGGATCACTGTGGGGAGAGAGAAGAAGAGGGTCACACGCAATGCTGCCAGGCCTCCTGCCCCCAGAGTTCCTCCTCGACACACTTTTGTCCATCTCAGTAAGCAGCGTCGGGAGTCACCCAGTGACTCAGGCTGGAACCTAGAACTGGTAAGCCACCCACAAAGCGTGAAAACTCTGGCTTCAAGGCATCTATAGATATTCGGACAATTAAACAGAGAACTACTATAACAGGGGAGACTCTAGCGTGCCTTTTCTTGGGTTTACTGGAGACACTGAAATATTTTATAAGCAAATTATTTCCTTCCTCCCCAAGAGAGTCTGGGTTTGTTTCTCAAAGGAAAAAAGTCTAATTATATACCATAAATTATGTTGCACCAGTGTATCTAAGCATATATAGCCATCGACCTGAGATAAATACATTTTTTAAAGATTTTATTTATTTATTTGACAAAGATCACAAGTAGGCAGAAAGGCAGGCAGAAAGAGAGGAGGAAGCAGGCTCTCTGCTGAGCAGAAAGCCCAACGTGGGGCTCAATCCCAGGACCCTGAGATCATGACCTGAGCTGAAGGCAGAGGCTTCACCCACTGAGCCACCCAGGTGCCCCCTGAGATAGATATTTATAACTCTCTAGGTGTGTTAAGAAAATATATTTAATCTTAACAGGCTTTGAGAAAAAAGCTGGAATTCGAGTGTATGCATACATATACATACACACAAATATGCTGAATCAGACCCCCACCTCTTCTCACTGGTCTAGGGTCACCTCCCTGGCAAAAGCCTCCATAAGCTCTCCCATGAGGGACTCCTAGAGAGACCCAACTGGGGTTTTGGTTTTCACTCTCAATCTGCCATAATCGTTTCCTAGGGGGATCAACTCAAATCACTTTCCTGCTCAGAACTCCCTCGGTTCCTTAGGGTCTCTGCCCCTAAGCAATTGATGACACGTCCCGCCCGGCCCCCCGCTCCCTGCAGTCCAGCCTGCCCACTCCTGCTCTTTCTTGCCTTGCATGGGTTCTCCCTACCGAACCCTTAGCACTAGGGGCTCCTCCTCCCTCTCCTGGGACACTCTGCCCCCAGATCTTTCCTGCATCTCTTCCCTCATCCTCAGATGGGCTTTTTCATCTCCCAGTCCCACCTGGAAGAAGCTGCCCACACAGCCTAGTGCCCTGGGCTCAGGTGAGAACTCAGGATGGACAGAAGCACCTCATGGCTTGTGCCACATGAAGTACCACAAGAACCGGAAAACAGCTCTTGTTGAGGTCATCCGTTTCGATCGTATCTTATTATGCTCTATTCTTCTCGAAGTATGTGATTTCATAAACCACTTAGGATTCCCCACTTATGTCGATGCTTTAAAAAAATGTGAGTTTTTTAATCTTTTGAATGCAATCAATAACATATCTTGGCAGGAGGCCAAGGGGCTCTGCAGGTACCGGAACCAGGACGACCCTAATGCTTCAATGTTTATGCCATTATTTTAAGGTGTACTTGCAAAAAAAGTCAACGGAAATGAAACTGATACAGCAAATGTGTGGTTTCACGGCTCTCGCAGCTTAAAACGATGCCAGGTTAAAACAAGTAGATTTGAAGTAATTTAAAGAGAAGTCTTATGTAAATAACAGCACAGGTGGTAAGCAGATAAGGCAAAAAGTGATGGGCTGGGGACTACAGTTAGGGAAGTCGTTCTGCTGTAATCATAATGATATGGGATATTTGGCATGGGGTCTGCTTTCCACCTGTGTAAACAGAAAAGATAAAACTGAGTCCCAGATGGAGCCAGTATTATTCTAAGTCTAGGAAAAAACCCATAGGTGCTCGTGGTCATAGCACATAAACAGGTGAGCAGGGAATCTAACACCGCATTCCAAAGTGATGAATTAGCCAGCTGTCCGAAAGAAGAGAGCTAATTACACAGTCAATCTCATCTCCTAGGAGATGAAACCTCTAAGTGGCCCAGCTAATTAGAATAAAATAATAATAGGGGATACATAAGTTTTTAATAATGGTAACAGACAAGCTCAATAAATCAAAATGGCAGAACAATGGGTCAGTAAAGGGCAGATACGCACTGCTCAAAATTTATCATTTCCACGAAAGATACCAAGTTTCAAAAATGAAAATCTAAGGGGAGGGACTTCAAGATCCTCCAATGTGATAAAAAGAACTCAGTTATGACGTGATAAAAAGAACTCAGTTATGGGAATGAACTGAGTCAGATGACTAGAAGTTCAGAATCACGGTGGGCTGAGCAAGCAGATCCCACGTCCCAACTAAGAAACAATCAGAGGTGATGGCCTTTTCTGTCCTAGTTTCTCACAAAATTTACTAAAACCTTAGGAAGGCAACTCTCGGATGATATAACCGTGCACAAGCACGCACACACACGTGACACAAAAACCCAGAAACTTGAAGTCTACAGTATTCATTCAATTCTACCTGCTTCGCATCCCCCACCCCCCAAAATGCACTGGACTTTACCTGTGTTTTGTTTATTTATTTTTGCAGGGTTTAAGCATACAAGACTTTTTTTTTTTTTTTAAATATCAGTTCAGGGGCACCTGGGTGGCTCAGTTAAGTGTCTGCCTTCAGCACAGGTCATGATCTCAGGGTCCTGGATCGAGCCCCACATCGGGCTCCCTGTTTCAGGGATCCTGCTTGTGTCTCTCCTCCCCACTTGTGCTCTCTTTCTCACTATTTCTCTCTCAAGTAAATAAACAAAAATCTTAAAAAAATAAAAATGTCAGTTCAAATAAATGCCAAAAAGTGGTTACACTTAAAAATCCTTTTAAATGCTGTGAAATCTTCCCGTTAACTCCACATTATTTTTTAAGAATCGTACAAATATTTAAAGGCCTGTTGACTCTGTAATGTTTAAAAATGTGGACTGCTCGAGAAATGCAGAAGACGAATACATTGGGTGTAAACAGAGGGTAATGCGGTTTCTGTCTTTGAACACAAAAGCCCGGTGGATATTAAGACGCCATCATCTGAAATCGCTGCTAATGAGTGGGAGCTGATTTGCTACAGCATGTGGCACACTGTGACGGTGTACTGTCCTTGTGATAAGGGACTGGTTGACTGTGTCCTTCCACACTGCAAAGAGATGGGTATGGACCTCATCAGGTGACCACGGTGCCTCCTGGTAAATGAATGTCAAAACGATGCCAAGTTAATGCCTGTTTAGGTCTTGGCAGATCAAAACACTGTGGCTCCACCATTGTGCTCTTTTGGAATGAAGATATCTGAACTGTGGAAACACTGCCAACAACCAGTAGGCAGGCTGGGGTCCTTCCAGAAAAACGATCATCTGCCGTAGTTTTCATTGTAGGCTTCATTTCCTTTGTTAGGGTGTCATCCATTTGGATGGGGACTTAGAAAGAAGCAGGACAGCCACACTTGCTCCCAAATGAAACTGTGCCTCCAACTAGGAACTCTGCTCTCAGCTCAGAAACGGCGCCAAAAAGGATTTAAGTGTGATCCCATTACTTGGGTCTTGGTATCTCCTTGCCCTTGATCATGGCCATCGCGACGGCCTTGGGGGGGGGGCACGTCTCAACAAGGCAACTCCAGCTAATGGAGTGTTTTCATACTTCAGCAACCATTTTAATTATTCCAGAGTTAATTCCACTTCAGTGGGAGGATGCTTTGTTGAGATCGGAGAGCTGCCTGCTTTTGTCTTAATATCTAATGACTAATTTCGTGTTGAATTAGATGCGAAAATCATTAGGTTTGAGGATCCTCTGACGGAAGGCCCAGGGAAAGCTCAGTGGACCTTATTTGCATGAAGAACATTCTCTTTTTTCCTCTATCAACCTGATTCGCTGCCAGAAATGACGGATTCCTCTTGTGTCTAGCGATTTTGCTGCGAGGTTCCTCCCTTCCATCCTAGGTTTTATTGCGATGACTTGTTAGCACTCTCCAAAGATTCCTATCAAAGGTTCAGCCTACCCTCCAAAGCCCCAATTTGAAAAGGGGTATTAATTAGCTCGAACCTAGGGCTATCCCTGTATTTCAAGCTTTTTCATTCAAATGGGTTGTTAAACCCATAAAATTCTAACCTTCAAGGAGGCAGCAGGTAACGAGGTGGCCCAGACACACAGAAACTGATGAACCAAGGCCACGTGAGGCCGCTGAACACCATGGTCCCCCTTAGCCAATCACTTCCACCTAGTGATTCCGCCTCAGAAGCTGGGAGCTGGGGTAGGAGGCGGGCTGGCACAAAGCAGCAAACGGCAGCGGGGGAGTTTTCCAGGGAAAACAGGTTTTCCACTGCTGCCTTTCGAAGACCTTCCTGTAGAATTGAGATTCCTTGAAAATGTGTATGTATGTCCTCCAGGAGGGAGAAAGGCAGGTTTGGAGAAGGTGTGAGGGCTGCCAGGGACAGAGCATTAGCTGGGGGCCAAGTACTGTTCTGACCATCGAAACATCCAATCGCATAATTCTCCCAAGAGACCTGTGTTCTTGGGGGCTATGGACAGCCTCCGTTTACAGGTAAGGAAACCAAGGCAGAGAGTGGTGCCACGGTTAGGAAAGCATGGTGAAAACTCAAACCGTGAGACCTGCTGCCCCAGAGCGTGCTCAGAGCCTGGGTGTAATTCTGGTTTGGGTTTTCAGAAGCTCTGCTCTTGGTTTTGGACGTGCAGAGACCAGAGCAGCTTAACGCTGAGAAAGCACACAAAAATTCCTGCTGGGGCTGGGGCTGGGGCTGGGGCAAAGGACTCAAGGGTTTAGTCTTCATTTTTTGGAGAAGGAGAGGTAGGACAGGAAGGGAGGGAAACAGGAGAAAGAAAAGGCTTGCCGAGCCCGAAGGGGAAGAGTTCTGTGCTGCAGGAAAGTTTGACTGAGCAAGGTTGTATAAAATAAGATTTGAGGAGTCAGGTCACTGGGACCTGAATTCTATCTTCAAGACTGAGTAGGTCTGTGCTAGAGCACACCATTTTCTGTCCCATGGATTGCTGCAAAGATTAAATGCGACCCATGAATGCAGAACAGGTGACCCAGTGCTTCTGTCGCCCAGGTAAGGTGAGCACAATGATGATTAATACAACAGAAGCTCTTGTTGCCTACTAGGGGGAGCGAGCCCTCGAGTTGGGAGGCCAGGACGTCAGACCCGCTGTAAGAATGCATGTGTGTGAAGGATGTGATGAGTTAGCAGAGCTGGGGGGAGGCTGGGTAGGTGAGGAGAGCTCCTGGGAACTGCTGTGAGAGCCACTGGCTTCCCAAGGACAGGGACAACCTCCTGCAAAGGGCTGGATGGGTCAGGGGGTCGGGGGCACAAGTCCTTGTCCGCCACCTCCTTCCTGGGCACTGCAGGTGCCCTGGGAAGTGCTCACTATGGGGCTCGACTGTATTGCACTTGACTCCGAGATATTTCAGCCCTCGGGCTCTCTACTGAAACTGGCCTTGACCTTTTTTTCTTTAATAACATTGCTGTCAATACTCACGGTTAATGCTTCCAAGAAGGGGAGATGGAACCAGTGTGTGTGACCACTCTGTAATTAGGACAGTGACAGCCGACGTCTGTTGGGCAACCGGCGTAGGATGGGCCCCGCACTAAGGGTCCCCTGTGTCACCTCCACAGCTATCACAACAGGGACTGTCTTACTCTCTCCTTTCAGACACGAGGAAACCAAAGCTTCCCCGAACAGCTGCAAAAACCATGCTACCAGAATGCAAAACTCAAGGTCTGCCTGCACTCCAGATCCCTAAATCTTCAGGTTTCTGGATGGGGACGTGCATCAACGGAAAAGTGTCTTTCTGTAAGTCATCATAAACGCTTTCCAGAGCAGAGGACCCAAGAGCAGAAGGAGCAGGATGGCGGGGGGTGGGGGTGGGGGGGGTAAGAAATACACGAGAGCCTTCGGGTCACGACCCAAACCAAAGGAAAGAGGAAGGGAGTAGTAACAAAGATGTGGAAAAACATCACCATGGCAGCACGAGATCAAAGCCCAAGTAGGGTGAATCCTAGGAAACATGACATCTCCTGGCACGGCACGAATGTTTGGCAGCTGGTCCCCCTGTACTGGGTACAGCCTGTCATCACCGCACCCGTGTGTCCCCGGACACCCTCGCCGGGGTGTCTTCCTGTCTCTCCCGTGTAAAGAGCCACCTGCATGCAGAGATGTGGGCACGGTGCCCGGTGAGAGCAGACGCTTCATCAATGCAAGAGGGATTAAAGAATTCAATAAATAAATAAACAAACAAAATGCTGTCTCTAAAGGTAACTGTCACAATCTCTTAAGAAATGTTAACTGGGAGGGGCGTCTGGGTGGCTCAGTGGGTTGAGCCTCTGCCTTTGGCTCAGGTCATGATCTCAGGGTCCTGGGATCGAGCCCCGCATCAGGCTCTCTGCTCAGCGGGGAGCCTGCTCCCCCCCCCCACCGCCTGCCTCTCTGCCTACTTGTGATCTCTCTCCATCAAATAAATAAATAAAATCTTTAAACCAAAAAAAAAGGGGGAAAAAAAGAAAGAAAGACAAAAGAAACGTTAACTATGGAGACCGGGACCAGGTCACACCATGGGCCACGTTCCACAGGCTCATGGGTCAGGATGGAAGTGGGAATGCTTAGCAAATATGGCCATTTCCACTGCAGATTCTAGAAACATCAATGCCTTGGACTGCAGTGGGGAAAAGCCTGGGTGGAAGAGGAAGTCTGTGGTGCTGGGAAGCTTCCGGAAGAGAGTGCCTACCGAGCACTGGCCCCAGACCGGCTGCCTCGGGCCCCCTGTGACCTTGTTGCTGCAGATAAGACTGTCCCCCAAACTCCGTGCTGGGCTGTCGAGGAACTCGGGGAGCTTCCTGGCACCCTCTCATTGACAGCTGTGAGACAAGTCTTTGGGAACAGGCTGATGGTGACATGTCCCTTGTATGGAGAAACTCGTGGTCTGAGTGAACAGACCAGAAGCCATCAGCACAGAAAACGAGCATTTATACTGCAAGCCGTGTGCCCAGGGGGTGTCGATCGGCCAAGGAAACCCGGAGCCAGTCAGTTCTATGGGTTCTTTTTTAAAATCCCCTACTCCTTACAACATCGCAAGAAGGCCTGAAAAAGAGTGGTACGGGGTCCCATTAGCTGCTTTGATCCCAGACACCCCCAGATGCAAGGCTAGCTCCTACAGTTCTGGACTGGCGACCCCCAGGAGAGTGAAGTCGGAAACACAAGATGGCCGAGACAGAGAAAGGAACCTGGGAAGCAGCCAGCTTTCTTCCAGATCCAACTGTCGTATCCATGCCGAGGTAGCAGGCAGAAAAGGACTAAAGCAAGCAAGCAAGGTTCTTGTAAGCAGAGTGCTACTTTTGTAACTTCACGCCAGCCCCCAGGAACCCTGTCTGGGAACACAACGTGCCACCCCAGTGGCGGCAGGGCTGACTGCATTCAGCATTCATGAAAATTCTACCCGTAGGAGAAGGCACTGCTGGAAAGACCGAGAGCAGTGCTCAGAAAAGAAATGGTGGATTTCCGCACCTAGGCGGATACAAATGCCCATGTCAAACCTGGACTCCTTGGTGCTATCTCCTGAACGGCTGGGTCTGCAGATCTTCTCAGAGCCTTGAATGTGCTAATGTCACTTATGGCCCTCCAAATGGGCCACATCACAGAGTGTCCCAAGCTTATTACGTGAGTGGGTCTCCTCCCCACGTTTTATCTTCTAGACAACTGTTGCAGAAACAGCTTGGATGGAAAACCCCCAAGGACTCACACCAGCTCTCATATTTGTTTTCAAGATGAGGTTCACTTAGAATTGCCTCATAACTTTAAAGACATCCAGGTGCCTGGACCATCTCCCTCTTCCCCACTAGACTCATGGAATCAGAATTTCTAGGAGTGGGGCCAGAGTACGGGCCCCACTCGGGGGGGATGCTGACTCAAACCCCTAGTTGGGAAACAATGACTCATAGAGTCCACACACTTTGGAGGAGCAATGCAAAAGTCCTCCATCGTTCATTCATAATTTTACTGAAGTCTTACCGGGTGGCCTCAAGTGCCAGGAACGCTGCTGGGCCCCAGAACAGACACCAGGCAGCTTCCACCATGAAATTTTCTAAATCCTATTTCCCCAAACCAGATTCTTCTATGCACACCTTGGGCATTTCTGTCCCCTGCCTCCGCTCGCACCTGCCCCCCAGCCCGGAAGCCCTTTTCTCTCCATCCACAGGATCCTGCTCATCCTTCCAGATGGGGCTACAATGTTACAGGCTTCGTGCACCTGTCTTCAAGGCCTCCCGGGGGACTCAGTACATCCTTTGAACCCCCTGTGGTCCTCACCACCTTCCCTGCATTCTAGAAACACTTCCTAAATGCCCAAAGAGTTCCCGTGAACAAGAGAGTTCTGGGAATCACATGGGGCAAAACAGTGGCCAGCTTTCCTTAAAGCTGGTCTTCCAAGGGCTTTTAATACTCGAATATACCATATGGGTCTCCAAGAGAATCAACAGTACAGAGACATTTTCTTGAGCTTATTTGGCTCTGTGACCCTTCCCCCCTCCTCTATTGATTTGTTTTCCCCTAAGCATCTCCAAGGACTCCTGTTCCAAGGAACTCCCATAGGGAAACGTCGTCCTCTAGTTGTTGAACCTCCTTCCTTCATTCAAAATACACTCCTGGGGTACCCACGGTGTGCCAGACTTTGGGCAAGGTGCCCTCCCCCGGTAGTCTCAGGTACTGTGTTGAAATCACCTGTGACCTGTTCCTAGACATGACGCCCCAGCACATCGTCCTCCAGTGCTGGTAAGAACATGCCTGTGGCCAAACAGGTCCTGGGGACCTACAAACACAACAGCATGTGAACTGTAGCCTGGCACAGGGTTTCAAGCATTTGGGAAGGCAGATGCTTTCCTTGGCCATGGAATCAAGAAAGAAGATCTTAACGGGGAATCCACATGAGGCGATCACTCAGCCATCAAACCTGCAGAACAAGGGCTCTCAGATCACCAGGCTCCTCACAAGAACGTGATGTGGAAAGGCACAGACCCACCATTCAGGAAAATGTGGCAGACACGGACTGCTAGCTGGCAGAGGTTGGAGAAGGTCTGGCAGAGTTGCAGAAGTTAGAGGCACGAGGCAGGTTCTGAAAGGAATAATGGTGGGGACGAATGTGCACCCTGTCCTAGACCCAAATACCTGCCAGGGGACTCACACCGCCCAGAGGCACCAGTGCAAGTCAACCTCAGCAACTGGGGCGGTAGCCCCTCCCCACACAGGCAGGTCACCTGGGGGCTAGCCTTGGCCCCCAGCACAGCTGGAGCTCCTGCTAAACCCATGTGCATGGATGGGTCAGACCCAGGCCGAAAATCTGGGGGCGGCTGGCAGGGGTGTCGGGGGGGAGGGGAGGACAGCTTGAAGGAAAGCAGCAAACTGTGCTCGGCTTGTCAGCGCACCTCCAGTGACCCGTGTATCTCTCCGTTTATCAAACACATACTGAGCACCTACGGACGAGAGCAGGAGTGCAAACAGAGGGAGCCCCTGCCCACACGGAGCTCACGGACGGGCTCAGTGAATCACCACGCACATCATGGTAACATCATGTCTGTGATACAGAGAGCAACATGCCTGGGGTGTGGGGAGGCGGGCACAGAGAAATGTCCCTGGGGACATGATTGTGAGCTAAAGCCTGAAGATGGGATCAGAATTCCAGCTGAGGGAACAGCAAGTGCAAAGTCCTGGGAGGGAAGAAGGGAGCCTGCGGAACTCAGGGGGCTAGAAGGAAGCCGGGGAGGGGAGGCTGGTGTGGAGGGGCAGGGTGGCAAGGTGTGAGAAGAGGCTGGAGGGGCAGAGTAGCACCACTGGGAGGCCCTGTGAAGGGCTCTGCCTCTGTCCCTTTACGCACGAGGTGGACCCAGGATCAGGTGCATTCTGACGCCATCATGATGTGCGAACTGCCCGGCGGGGTGAGGGCGGGCTGGAGTGCAGGAGACACCGGAGTGGGCTGGAGACGGATTCAGGTGGTAAAATCCGCAGAACCTGGAGACGGAGGGCATCAGGAGGGCAGAGAGCGTAAAGCCCCGGGCAGATTTCACCTGCCCTGCAAGTGAACGTCCTCGGCAACTGGACTGGCTCGTCCCCTGGAGAGGGAGCAAGCAGAGCAGGGAGAGGGCTCGTTCTCCGACACAGGAAGGGTCTGGGTTCAGTCGGCCCCAGGCAGATTCCCCTTCTCCTCCTCAGTCAGTTCATCAACCGTCCAGTGGATCCCGGAGGGGCACCCGGTGGGGGCGTGTGCGGGACCCGGACCCCAGTGCCCCCGGCATCCTCTGCAACCGTGACAACCTGGCCATGAGGTCGCACCCCGAGCTCTGTTGGATGGCTAGCACGGAGAGGAGGACCACTCGCTCATCAGTTGGGCTGCAGTGGCCCAGTGGGACGTCCCCACAAGTGCTTGGGAACTCGTAAACCGTTCTGCACGTGTTGGGGTGGTTCTGAAACCCCTAAGCCTGAAGCAACACCCCCCCCCCCCACCGACCCCTGCTGGCTCAGCTGTTCCCTGCTGTCACCCGGTGCGGCAGGAAGAGGCCACTTGGCAGCCAGCGGGAAGTGCACGGAGACAAGAGCGCTCAGCGTTGACTGCTCTTCTCTTCCAGCCATCAAAGGCAGGGCGCTGCCTGCAGATTTTAAACCTCTGGAACCGTCACACTCATCCCAGCTAGAGGGCCCATCAGAGGGCCAGGGCGGGCTGACGCTTACCGGGAGCGGGTTCCTCCCTCCCTTTTAGTCCATAGCCTCGTCCGAAAGACCCACCGCTTTAGGGCACGCTGGTGCCGTTGCAACCAGCAGCTCAACTTGAAGCACACTCCGCTGAAGTCGGCCAGCACCTGCCCACTCCACTGCTCCTTTCCAAGAGTTCACTTATGGCCCCGAGATGCAGTTTAATGTGGTGGTGAAGAAGACAGGCTCTGGGGCCCTTGCCAGGGCTCAAACACCTCACCTTTCAGTCTCTAAGCCTCAATTTACTTCTCTGTAAAATGGTACCAAAGCCTCGTAGGGGTGTGTGTGGGGGGCGTTAACTATGACAGTGTGTGGAAAACTGACGTTTGCTGCCAGTGGGTGTTTGTATACACATGTGTGCGTGCAAGCCGGCAAGAAAATATTCATTCATTCGTTTATTCATTCAGCCAATACCACCTATGTGCCAGGTACCGTGCCAGGCAGTGGAACAAAAAGATGCACGAAAGCTTTGTCCCTGGAGAACCCACTAGGTTTGGGCAGAGGCCGACAAGCTGAGAAGCCACCAGGTGGTGGGGTGACAGGTGCTTTGCAGGGACCGTGGAGATGACAGAGGAATGAAGCTAATCCAACACTGGGCACGGGAGGGTGGGGGGCACGAGCACAGTGGGACTCTAGGGAGGGATTTCTTGGAAGGGGAGACCGGGTTTAGTCGAGAAGTGGACCGAGAGAGGAAGGGTGTTCCAGGCCCACAAGGGAACAGAAAGGAGAGTGCCTGATGCGTTGAAGGAAGCAGACAGAGCACAGTGAGGAGGGTGCACAGGGTACAGCCACTGGAGGAGCCTGGATCCCCACCATCACCGCCCCTAGGACAGGCGACAGCAGAGACTGTCTCTGTATAAACTACAAAATACAGATGTGTGATTTAACACACTAGCTGGTGGTAATTCTGCCCATTTGTCTGTAACAGTCCCTCCAATTCTTTCCTCCCTCTGGGTCTAGACTTTTACAAACTATTCTGCAAACCCTGAGCATCTAGATTCCGGAAGCCACATGGGTGCTGTCCTCCCCAGCACAGTGACGACAGAGAGAGGAGGAGACACGGTGCTAGACGCAAAGGAAGGATGAGAAGGGGCAGGGAGGGGGATGGTGTCCTGAAAGACGAACCAGCAAAATGCTCTGAAGAACAGGGCTGGGGAAGAGGGCTGCAGAGCCAGGGCACAAAGGAAAAGCTATCTGGTTGCACAGCTAAGATACAAAAATGTGTCTTAGGTTTGCAGACTCCCACCCGGAAAGATACAGGAGCTTAATAAATCCAAGCACTTGTTTGCCTGCTGCCTGCTTTGTTAAACAGTCATGTGACAGTCACTACAAGAAGGGGACTTGTGGGCTGTGCAGGAAGTAACAGCTTCTCTACATGTTACAGAACAACACTCTGGGCTTTCTCTCTCTTCCTATAGGAGTTGCAAACTCCACGATGGCCAACTTTGTTGGAAAGAGACCTTCAAAGCCCACATGTTTGGGGAGAGCACCCTGAAAAGCAAGCCACGGGCCTTAAGTCCTACGTCACCAGAGCTTGGTTTCCTCGTCTATAAACAAGAATAAGTAATAATATCAATCAGACGCCATATGTTAAAGCCAAGGGGAATGACGCGCCAGGGCCAAGGTGGCAAGATTAGGAAGCGGCTGAGCTAGATTGGAACAGCCCCAGCGCTCTCCCAGGAGTGGGGGAGACGGCCTCAGTCCCAGCAGGGAGGAGTCCCAGCTGCTCTGGGCACAGGACTCCGGCTCTGCTCAGGGACCTTCCCTATCTGCACAGCACGGCAGGGCCCACGGACGGACGGACAGCCAAAGAAGAAACCCATTTGCAAACTCAATGGAACAGATTCAAATTGCAACATAGATATTTTTAGAGCAACGTTAATCCTTCCATATACAACCCTGCTCAGCTCGTCGGTACCCATAAATACACACGGGGAGACCACGGGGGCTTCCAAGGCTGCAAACTGGAGAAAGAGTTTGGGAGCACTCAGTGACACCACACGGTGCTTTGGTGGAAACATCCACATGGCAAAGACATGGTCTCATGTGGAAAAATGACGGACGTAAACCACCACGTTCTCCCCCCCGCCCCGATCCATGTGCTGGCGCATGTAAAACGTGTTTATTAGCATAATAGTTCACGTCGCTGGATCCTGTCTCCTGGGGATTCTTCTAGACACACTGCCTTCCTTTCCTGCTGGGACATTCTTTAGGTCCATTAATAGACCTACTGCCTCCGGGAATGGCTAATTCTAATTAAAAATCATTAATTAGTAGAAGTAGAGCCCATGTACCTCCACAGGCCACAGCGTACGGTCGTTATGGCTACAGTGAGTCTCAGACCTGTCTACCCATCTGTGCGTTGTCAGCTCAGCACAAACCCTGCTGTTGCTTCAATTCTGCCTACTGTATGCACCCCCCACCCCCCACAGTTACAACACAACTCCACAATTCAGCTGTCCGGGTGACCACTGGGTCCCTGGAACCCAGAGGACTTCAGAACATGCTGAACAAATGGGTTAATGAGAACTGAATTCTGAAGCCATGATGTCCCTCTGCCTCTGCTCCAAGATGTGGGCTCCCCACCCTGCCTGTCTGCTGTATGCCCATCACCTCCTCTGCTGCCCGGCCCTGCTGTCCCTTCCACACTGGGCTGCCCTTGCTGGCTTGCTGGTCTGTCCCCAGACTGGATGGGTGAGTGCTTTGATGGCACCATTGTATCTTTTCATCTTTGCACCCCCAGAGATTAAAGTTAAGCGATGACTGGTGCAGCTCTTGCAATCGGAGCTCTTGTAATCACCCTGGGACAAAGAAAGACCCAGAAAGGCTGCCACCACTCCAGTCCAGGGTGTCCCCTGCAAGGCCCACTTGGGCCAGCCCCATTTTCTCCTGCAGATCTGGTCACTGGGACACTCTGTGTGGCCACCTGTGCTATTAGATGAACAGTAGGCATCGCCCCCTGCCTGGCTGTTTGGGTGCATGTGTGTGTGTGTTTGAGGGGGGGGTCTTCTATTAAGCACAAACTCCTGGGGGTCCTAGCCAAGGCAACCCCCGAAGACACAAAGTGGGTGGCCTTCTCCTACCCGTGCATTCTGGAACTTAGAGAACTTTGCAGACCTTCCGTGGACAGTTCCAAATCATGGAACATGGGTTCCGACATAACATTAGATTATCAATTAGTCCCTTCTGGGAACTCACCCAAGTTCTTCCGATCCCTCCCTGACAACCAGGTGCTATTAGCAGATCGTCTTCTGCAGGTGGTGCTTTAATTCTCTCGGCCCCACCATCACGCAGGAACACTATGAAACCTGTTCACTTGTGGAAACAAAGCATGGAGAAGTTCATGACCCCAGCTCGAGAGAAGAGTAGAGCAGGGACCGGAGCACAGGGACGGTGCTGAGCTCCTCTCCATGGCTCTCCAGCCGCTCCGGTGGAGGAGGGGTGCTCCTCATCCCACAAAAGCTCGGTAAAGAGACTTGCACCCAGTTTCTCAACGGGTCACTGGCAGCCTGGCACCATTTACAGGTGCGTCCAGATCCTGCCACAAGGGGACCGTCCCCATCCTCCCGCACCAGCCTCACAGGGGAGGGGTGCCCCAAGCCTTGCTCCTGTCCACTTCAAAAAGCCAGCAGGTTCTCCAGGGGATCCAAGAGGGGTCCTGGGACTTCAGGAGAACGGCACAGATGTCTCGGTGGGGAGAGGGCCAGGACAGACGCCTTGCGGCTCAAGGCTGCAGCGGCACTGTTTGCCTCGAAGACCTTTTGCCAAACATGGAACCAACCTAGGGCTGGGGTTTGCGGGAGGATGCTTCTCGTTCTGGATCATTCCATTTTCATCAGGAAAGATGCGTTTGGTTTCCTTTAAAAACGACTGGGAGAGCTTGGCCACCTTCTCGGGGGTACTCTGTTATTAAGACGGAGTTCATACGTCTTTCCAGAGGTGCACATCTTGCACGGAGGGGACAGGAGGACACAGCAACTCTAAGGAAATGCGTTTTCGGATACGGCTTCTGAAGAATGACCCCACCAGGCAAGGAAGCCCTGCTTCCCAAGTCCTTTCCTGCTACACTGCGCTGGCACACGGGGGCCGGAAAGAGCCCAAGGACTCCACAAGACATCTAGAACCTTCCTTCCGCAGACCTATCTGCTTATTATGCCTCAGGTGCTTTGTTAAGCACCAGGGTCTCTGCTGGGGAGACTGGTCTGCTGCCCCTTCACTGAGCGGTGGCTACCCCGCTTTTATTTTACGCATCAGGTCATTTCCTTCTCAGGGCTGACGCTGAGCATTGGACCAGAGAAGGCAAACCATGCAAAATAAGCGTGATTTTACCTCGAGCTCCCAGCACCCTGCCCTAGGTACCCTCTCCCCACCCGGCGGCCTCGATGACCCCCCTCCATTGCTCTGGCCACCCTCATCTGAGGCGCTTCTACCTTTCAGCTGCTGGAAGCAGGAGGCGCTGCTGTCCGGCTCCAGGGGGTGCCTCAGGACCCCGTTGCTGGGCTTGGGTCTCTCGTACTCTCTTTCGGGGAGCATGGCCTGCTCGCTCTCCATGGCAGGGTCTGAGTGCGGGGGCAGAGACTGTGGAAACCCGAACATCAAGAGGGAAGAGAAGAAGAGTAAGGCACCGCAGAGCAGAAAGCCACCCCACCAGGCTCCGATCCAGCGGGGGTCGTCTGGAGTGATGTCCAGGTTACCTGCAATGGGAAAAAAAACACAGTTAGGAAGAGAGGACGCAGCCGGGCCGGGATGTGACTGAGGGTCAGAGTCAGGTGCACGGACGGGAGGGGGCTCTGGAAACGGCCTCGAGGATGTGGGGGCAGGCGGGGCGGGGGGACTGGACGCTCCACAAGCCAGCCTTTCGTTCCACATCAGTGCTTCTGTTTCTCCCAAAGCTGAAGGCTGATTGCTTTCTCTCCTTAATTTTCTTGTCTACCCTATATTTCTATCAGTCTAAACAAAAACAGCGAGAAGCCAGACACCCTCGGAATTAAGGCTGGAGCTGATGGGCTCCGGAGAGCTGCCTGGGTGTGCGGACAAAGTACCAGGGTCTATTGCTTTTACCATGGGTTCTCACGTGCACCCCTCCAAAAGCAGTGACCCGGAGATCCCATGCAACGCCCCACTCCCAGCCTCAAATCAGGTTTGGGGAGCGGAGGGATGGCACAGAATGAAGTTGAGAGCCAGGGTACCTGGAGGGAAATCCAGCCAATCCTGCCACTTCTCCCTGCGGGACCCTAGCGATCTGAACTCTGTGCCTTGCTGACTGATCTACGGGACCAAGATGATGGTCAGTACCTTCTGGAATCTGAGGGGAGGGGGAGGCCAAATGAGCCACACCAGACCCGAGGGGCTCAGAATAATGGCATGTGCTTGGGCATTTAAACACTCTTAGCTCCGTATTTACAGCTAGGGTCCTGTTTCCAAACGGCTAGTGGGGTAGGTTACTTCAAATCTTGGTTGTGGCCTGTGGTTTGGGGCAGTCCTTTATTAGAAAGCTTTGCAGCCAACTTAATGCTTAAAGGCGGTGTGCATGTGGTTTGGTCATCTTGTGCTATGATTTCTCTGACGTGCCAGCTGAAGTCATGAAGACATAAACTATAGCTTACCCCTGGGTGGTTTTTTTTTTTTTTTTCTTTCTCTATAACTCTCTTTCATAGAGCAGTCTCAGATGGGCTGCTTAGAAATGTCTCTTTGATGATAATCCCGTACCTCTGGAGGACAGAAGGACATTCGTGGACATGGGGGCAGGGCATACGAGCCAAGATCTAAGAGGACTACAGGCCTAGACCAGATGGATGGACAGGCTTGGGATGAGACATGACACCAGACCAGCCCTTCACCATTTGCAAATGTTCTCCCTGAAGACTCTTCAGCTAACACTCAGGAAGAGCCCAGCCATCATTCCTTACTCTGCGCTGGGCCTTATGTATCATGCATATTCTTAACTGTTCTCGTCAAACCTCCCCACAACCCTACGAGGTAGAGTCTTTTATTATCCCTATCTTATATAGATAGAAAAATCGAGGCTTAGAAAGTGCAGGTCCTGAGATCCCTGGGTGGCTCAGTAATTAAGCAACTGCCTTCGGCTCAGATCATGATGCCAGGTCCTGGGATCGAGTCCCACATTGGGCTCCTTAGGTCAGCAGGGAGCCTGCTTCTTCTCCCTCTGCCTCTGCTGCTCCCCCTGCTTGCGCTTTCTAATAAATAAATAAAATCTTGGAAAAAAAAAAAAAGAAAGAAAGAAAGAAAAGAAGAAAAGTGTAGGCACCTTGCCAAAGTTCATGGAGTTTAACACTGGAAGACGGGCATTCAGATGCCAAGGGCCAGCCTCCTTCTTACTCTGCTACACTGCCCTTCTGGACCATCTAGACTTTGGTTTGGGCTCCCTGCATGGATCATTAATTCCTATCCTTTGTGCAATGGGCCTAGGAGCACCAACTTTGCCATTGGTCCCCGGAGCATCAGTGGTCTCTCTCCTGGAGGGGTCGGCATCCCCCCAGCGATATCTAGGGCACTACGATGAACCAGATGCTTCCGCTTAGCTGCATGTCAGAGAAGAAGGAGCATAAGCTTTGGCAGGCAGAAGGTTGAATCCCGGCTCTGTTCCTCACTAGCAAGTGATGCTGGGCAAGCTAGTTACTCTCTCTGAGCCTTACTTTGATCACTTGCAAAATAAAAGTGACATCCACAGAGTCTGCGTGCAAGGATGAGAGGTAGCAAGCAAGAATCACTTGACACGTAGGTTTTCTGTATATGGTAGCTCTTGTAGCTACTCGTAGTCTGTATTTACATGAATGGGGAATTTCAAGATATAGGGTTTTTTGTTTTCTTTGTTTTGTGTATGGGAAGGCTTGAAAAAAGCATGGGAAAACCTATGCTTTCAAGGTGACCTTGAAAGCATCTTTATGCAAACAGGAGAAGAGAAAGGGAAGTCAGATGGCCTCAGGTAGCAGAGCAGGAATGTTGTCTCCAGTCACTGCTGGTGTTTCTTCACCTGCTGCCAAGCAATGAATGAAAACAAAAGACATAAACGGGGAGCTGTGGTATCTCCCTCCATTGTCGATGGGCTCCATAAAGGGGGAATTGAGAGCTCGCAGATGTGAGCCAGTAGAGAGAGAGAAAACCTGGCACTCGTTTGGGGGGGACAAAATTAGTAGCACGGAGAGAGTCGTATTTTAGTTACGAAGTTAGTGACTCTCTTCTGTGTGTGAGGAAACATCCCAGGGAGAGGGGCTGCAGTGGAGGGGGTGTGTGTGTTTATGTGAACATGTCAACTCGCTCCCATAGGTACGTGCCGACGGGTGGAAAGCCAACGTTTGCTCGTAATTTGTAAGACAGGGAAGAGCACATGACCTGTGTCAGACCAAAGCCTGCCTGTGGTGCAGACAAGGAGGGAGAGAGGGGTCTGCGGCAAGGTGTGGTAGGGACAGGCGGGGGTGAGGGCTAGGATTTTGTAGATCTAGGAAAATCACAGTTAACCATTTTAGGAAGTATTGATTTTTATTTTTTTTTCTCCCGCTCTCCAGTGCAACCATCCAGAGCACCGTGGCAGGGAGAGAAATAATGTCCTGAGGAGAAACCACTCAGCTTTGGAGCATGCTGCCCCTCGGGTCAGGGCTGGCTTAAGGGGTGGAGTCTTGGTCCTGATTTCGATACTTCACAGGAAGATGGCTAATGCTTAAACCCAGGCCAAGAGTCTTTTCTGAGACACCTCCACAGAAGCGATGGTGAAAATCTCTTCGCGCCTGCCTGGCAATTGTCCCTGGTCAGCCAGAATGTTCTAGCACTGCTGACTAAGGGAGAGTTCCCTATGTCGGGCCACAAAGAATGGTGCAGTAGACATTACTGATGTCTCCATTCGGGTCTCCTCTATGGAGAACAAGGATTACCTTCCCTCGCCGTGAACTTGGGTGTAGCCACACACCACAGTTTTGCCGCTGAACTGTTGGGGGGCTCTTCTGTGCAGAGCCCTGTATGAGCTAGTGCCTGATTTGCCATGCTCTTTTGCCCTGCCTGATCAAAGAAGCATGTGATATCTTCCCGGGATGGTCCCTGAGAGGTTATGACGAACAAAAGGTCACTGCTGACCCGAGCTGTGTACAAAACAAACCTCCAGTATTGTTTTCAGCAACTAAGATTTTGGCGGTGTTTGTTACCGCAGCAGAACCCAGACTACCCTGACTACCGCCAAAGGCTTGGGAAATAAGAACAGCGGCAATTTAAGAACAGTGACCCTGGGCAGGCTTGGAATCATGAAAGTGCTGACATATAGGTGGGGAACAGGGTGAAAACCTCTTTACTTTTCTTCCAATGTGGCTTTAGGTAGTATCTTGATCTTAAAAAATTAGTGCAGTTACCGCTTTTTCGTGAAGACTGTGGTCAGTAAGACGCCCAGAACAAAACTGAGAAGCACCTGGGTGTCTCATTTACAAAATGTACCTGTCAATCAAATTGCCCCCACGAAGGACAGAAACACACTGAGAAGCACCTGGAGGAGAACAGGATCCCAGGCTGAGGGAGCCACACGCGCAGAGGCATGGGACTCTGATGGGCCGGCTAAGCTCCACCCAGGCTCTCATCGGCCTCTCGGCCATTCCAGGCGCGGAGGCAGTGAGGCAAAGGAACACCGTGATGGAGATGTCTGGCCGCCGTGAGACCGGCACAGTCCGGGCCTGCCTTTGCCGCGCTGTCTACAGGCTTGAAGGATTTCTGTTTTACAAGATCCATTTTCTAACCCTGCCATGTCTCAGAATCCAACCTGAGGAGGGTTTTTGTGGTTTTGTTGGGGAAGCTTTTGGCAGTGTTTGCTTCCTCTGTTTAAAGTCACCTAAACACAAGAGGTTGAGATTGATCGCCCATGCCTGAGGACTGCTGTCGTCACAGGTAGGGAAGAAAAATCGCTGGGAACAAAGTCAAACCACTTTAAAACTAACCAAACAACCTACTCACCCATGAAGATACCTAGGACGGTGAGAAGGAACCAATCAAAGCACATGGGGGACACTTCCTTGTCCCTCCCGGCCACACTGATACGTACGCGGTGCCCTGGGCTCTCTGGGCAGGCTTTTGTTTTGTTTTATTCTTTTTGGTCCATTTACCTATTTATCTAACCTATTTCGTGAAACTTTTGCTGAGGGACTCAAGCATTCCAAGAGTATCCTTAAGTTATAGACCAAATTAAAAACTGGGGACAGGGAGGGGCTGAGGGTAGAGGACAGCGTGGAACGTGCCGGATCCGGGCCGTTGAGCTGATGGAGTCTAACATGTATGAATCTGACGAAGCCCGCAGCCAGCCCTAGAACGGCAGAGCAGGAAGCTCTCGGGGGGTCGACCATTTGCAGGAGGCAAACATACGGACACATCTGATTCCGGGGACAAACACCATGAAGCCGTAGTGGGGCCAGCTGGTGCCCGCCTGAGGAGGAGTCTGTAACGGATGGGCAGGCGAGGTTAGGTCATCTCAGCCAGGCCTTTGCCCACGGAAGGGGGCAGCCTTCTGGCAAAAGTCCTGGAGAAACTCCAGGCATACAAGCTGTCGGGTTTGGAGTCGGGCAGAGGCCTGGGCTTTGAATCCTACTGGCTGCGGAAATGAATTAACCTGTCGCTGACCGTGCACTTACGACACACCAGGTGCCAGGCTATGCACTTGGCGTGATTAACTCACGTCCCTGGGGGGGTCACACCGCTTGGAAGCAGGAGAGCTAAGATTCCAAGAGAGGTCTGCATCCAGCACCGGAACTCGGGACTCAAAATCGCTGCAGGAGAACGGCTCAGCTGGCAGGTAGGCGACGAGCAGGACCCACGCCCCGAGGGGAACGTCCTTAAGTTCAGTGAGACGTTCTACATACAGCCTTAGTAAGCGGTCAGTTCGCGGCTGCCGGGATCAACTTCCTTCTGATAAGCCCACTGTTGGGGTCTGCCGACTCAGGGCTTTGGGGTAACCCCTGCTACCACCTCTTCCTTTCTTCTAGGTTCTGTTCTCCACAGGCTGTTCTCCACAGCCTTCTTACAAAGGCTTCCTCCAAAAGCACTTCTGGCTGTACCATCACTCCTTCCCCAGGCTGTTACAAAAGGCACCTTTCCTTAAGAAGAGGGACCACGGGAGCCACACAGGGATCAAACACAGAATTAGAGCAGCAGCGGCAGAATGCCAGTGTCTAATCACGGCCAGTAGAGTCCTCCTGGGGGGCTGCCTGCGGGGTCTGCCTGCCCCACAGCTGGCCTGTTCCTACAAGCGCCCGCCTGCCCCCCACAAGACAGCAACCAGTCTCCCCCACTGGTCTCCCCCCTTCAACCCTGTGTCCTCACATTCCCCCCTCCACCTGCCCCATGACAAGAGCTCTGTCTGCCTCGCCCACCTCCCCTCAGGCTCCAGATCACACTCTCCCCAGTCCCCTATCCGGCTGTGCGCTGAGCGCCTGGCCCTTTCCGTTCACGCTCCAGGACACACTCTGATGGGTCTGAGCAGCCCTAAAGGGGGGGGCTCTGTCTTCACCGGTGGAAAAAACACACAGGAGGGCCACCCCTCAGTAACTGAGAACTCCCTTTCCAGAATATGGCCCGAATCCATTCCAGAGAGCAAGTTTGAGTCACAAGATGAGAAACCATCAAAATTGCTGGCAGCTATAGATCCTGTGTCTTGCTCTGTGATCGAATAAATTATATTCTTCTGCCCTCTACTGGTCAAGAGCAGCGCCAGCCCTCCCCGGCCTTCAGCAAGGCAGCAAACAAAAGCCCGAGACTCCCAGGGCATCCTTTCCTAGAGACACAGTGGAAGGGACTGTGGCTGTGTGCTGAGGGGCTGGGGGGCGAGGCGGGAGGCACCAGCAAGATACCCAGCTGGACCAGGAATGCACACATCTGCCTTCTGCTTCAAACTGCCGGTGAGCCTGGAACCCCGATGGCGTTGCTTCACTTGGGGCCCCCACTGGTCAGCAAAGATGCAGACCAGATGGGACCACGGGCAGGACTCCAGCTGAGGGGACAGCCCAGTGCAAAGGAACCGCCCACCGAAGGGGACCACGACTGAACCGGCTGAGCCCCTGCAGCCCCCTGTCCACCCCTTGGTCACCGCAGGCACAGAGAAAGGATGCTATTTCATTCCCAGGAGGGAGCACGGTGGAGGGAACTGCAAAGTAGAAATGCCTGTACCCTTGCTCAGGAGACCTGGGTTTTATACAGATATGCCCCTCAGACTGGGTACATCCCAGTGTCCCTGTCTAGGCCCGTTTCCTTGTCTGTACAATAAGAGGCTTAGAAGAGAATGATCTGAGGTTCCTGGCTCAGAGATGCTGGTAGCCCACAGGCTTGATCCAGGGGGGCCACTGCTGATATGCTTAGGGGACTGCCTGACCACCTGGCCTCTTCTTCCAAGCAGCCCTCCCCTCTGCAAGGGGGTACACCTGTCCCTCACCTGCTTTTACAATTCCTGTCTTGTGCTGCCTTTGGCACAGTGGCAGAAGCTGCCCTTTTTGCGGGGGGAGGGGGGTGCACACAAGCAAGATGGCAGCAGACTCCCACCGCGTGGTATTTCTCTGAGCGGGCCACCCCTCGTCCCCCTTGCTAGGAGTAGGGTTTGAAGGATCAACCAATTGCTGCATAACGGCAGCCTCCAATCCCCTCTTGATCAGAGCCAGCACTTTAAAAGAATAAGAAAACAAAGCTGCATTTGATTCTTTTCTTACCCCCCCGCCCCCCCTGCAAATTTGTAACATCATTAGCTACAAGTAAATATATCAGTGGGATTAATGGAGTGAAGCACGGAGTGACTTGATTGGATTTAAAACCACATTACTTCTTTGGGGTGAATTAGTAAATTTAGCACCGTCAGGAGATGACGGATTGAGAAGCCAGGGCTTGAGCTCTTATTGATCCTAAAAAAAGATCGGTATGAGGCTTTGAGAAGCTGGAACGGCTTCCCATGCTCCGTTCCCAGAGAGAGAGAAAACACGGCCTCTCTGCTCGCAGAACTGCGCAGAACCAGAGTGCTGGGGGGCTCACAGGTGACTTGGGACCACATATGGGAGGCAGCGTCTCAGATGGCCTCCGGGGAGCCCATGCCCTGAGTGGAGACCGGAACATGTGGCTTGCTTGTGACCCCCGGATGCGGCAGAAGCAGGGACATGTCACCTCTGAGCCCAGGTTATAAACAGATCACGGCCCTCTCTCATCCTCTCCTGGTTGTTCACTCCGGGGGAGCCCTGGTGAGGGAGCCCCGTCAGGAGGCCCAGGAATGGGAGATGGAAAGTAGATCCTTCAAACCCGCTGACAGCCTGGGGAGTGAACTTAGAAGTTGAATGTCCTGCAGCTGAGCTTTGAAATGAGAGAAGACACATGTCCACACCTTGGCTACAACCTCATGAGAGACCCCCGAGTCAGAACCACCCAGCCAATCAGCTCCTGGACTCTACGCCCACACAAATAACCTGTGATATCATAAGCGACACCCCAGTGTTGTTTTCAGTCCTAAGTCTGGGGTAACTTGTTACAAAGCAAGAGGAGACTAAGAGACCAAGTGACCTGTGCTTTGGCCGCTGAAGCGTCAGGAGAAGCTTCGAGACAGCGTGTAACTTGCCATGGCCTGGTTTCCTGTCTGGGCAACCGTGCAGGCTGGGGTCAGACAACGCTTCCATGAGCCGCGTCCTGCACTGACCTCAAGGACCCAAGCCTCACTGTCCCCACCACTGCCAGCCCACGCTGCTTACGTAGCATGCCCAAGAAGTAAGTTTTGCTTGTGTAAAATCACTTCAGATTGGGGAGCCATGTGTGACCACAGCATAACTTAGCCTGTGTTAACTAGCCCACTGCCACATCAAAGTGTGCCTGCCTAGGGTTTGGGGGCGCCCAGAGCCGTCTGAGAAGTACACTTGCTCTCCTGCTAGGAACCAAGAAATGTCGCTTGAAGTGGTTTTGAGGTATGGTACGTTTCTTCATAGAGGACACCCCCAACACTGACTTGTAGGAGCGGGTTTCAAATACTCTGTCTCATCGGCCCCATCTGTACACCTGCATTTCCAGAACACACTTAGAAAGTGGGGTTCTCCCCTAGGTTATTGGGCTAATATTCAATGGGAAAATGCCAGGCATTCCACATCTGTCCTCTCATGTAGTTCTTAGAGTGGCCCTATGAAGCAGACAGAATTATTGCTATGATTTACAGAGGAGGAAGATCTAATTGGAGGAGTAAAATCAACTACAGGCATTACTCCGCCTCTGGGTGGACGCTGGAAGAACACCACTGGACCCCGAGCCATCAGAGCCAACGCTCATGCGCTCTCCTTTGATCTCTGGTGAGCCAGCAGCTCGAGGTCCACACACTGAGGCTGTCTCTACATAAGAGGGTTTCATTTACTTACTTACTTATTTTTAAGATTTTATTTATCTATGTGATGGACAGAGATCACAAGTAAGCAGAGAGAGAGGAGGAAGCAGGCTCCCTGATCAACAGAGAGCCCAATGCAGGGCTCGATCCCAGGACCTTGAGATCATGACCTGAGCCGAAGGCAGAGGCTTAACCCACTGAGCCACCCAGATGCCCCCATAGGAGGGTTTTAAAACGTAAAAGCTAAAGGGCTCCCTTCCAATGGGGGACATGCCCAGGGGTGGTGATAAGAAGTTGGAATACGCTCCTTACTTGTGTCAATGAAGACGGCATCCACGTACATTTTGGTACAGAAAGAGCCCAGGATAAATCCACAGGCTGGTCCAAATACCAGCATCGTGAAAAGGATTCCTGAAAGAAGAAGATGAAACAGAAATTAGATTTTAAAAAAGGAAAAAAAAAAAAAAAAAGCAGAAGCCATTCAATGAGCAAAAACAGTCTGCAGATCAAGGATATTGTTTCACATTGATCAGATGAGACCCTGGATTTACAAGTGACACTATAGGACTTAGTAAAAAAATCCTAAGGGGGGAAGCGCATACGGAAGCATCGTTATGCAGAAATTCTACAGTTTTTGGTAGGTTGCTCTGAAATATCTGTGGGCCCTGAGTGAGCTTACTTTTACAGTACTCCATCCCACACCGTATTAATCATATTATCATATTAAAATACACCCACTCTGTCATTAAATGGTTTCTGTCATAAACTTTTTTAAAAAATTTTATTTATTTATTTTGACAGAAATCACAAGTAGGCAGAGATGCAGGTAGAGAGAGAGAGAGAGGAGAAAGCAGGCTCCCCGCCGAGCAGAGAGCCCAATGCCGGGCTCAATCCCAGGACCCTGAGATCACAACCTGAGCCGAAGGCAGAGGCTTAGTCCACTGAGCCACCCAGGTGCCCCTATAACCATTTTTTAAAAGACTTTATTTACTTATTTGACAGATAGAGATCACCAGTAGGCAGAGAGGCAGGCAGAGAGAGAGGGGGAAGCAGCCTCCCAGCTGAGCAGAGAGCCCGATGCTGGGCTCCATCCCAGGACCCTGAGATCATGATCCGAGCCAAAGGCAGAGGCTTAATCCAATGAGCCACCCTGGCGTACCCGGTCATAAACATTTTTGAAACGATTTTTATAATTTTGCTTTCACCATTTATTTGGCTTTATGTAATTCATTTAATTTACAGTTGGCTAAGTTTTTTCAGCACTCATTGTACAAATTCAGGAATTGTTGTGAAGGGAGAAAAGTTAAAGGCACAAATTATTTTCAAATGTAATGAAATGTTTACGGGCATTTAATTTAGCAAAAAAACGGAGCTGACATAATGGTATGCTTTGAGAACATTTAATTAGATGTTTTATTAATTTGAATTTTGCAGATCTGCCCCGCCCCCCATATTTTGGAGTTGCTATCTATTGTTTTAATAGTTTCAAGACTCAACCTTTTCCACGGGACTTGAGAAGATGGTCCTAGGCACAAACTTAAGGGCCTGATGGATTTAACACCGAGATGTTGCGCAAACCCTTTTATTCATTCTGGGAAAAGTACTGAGCCCAAACTAAAACCCACAGGCTGTATCTATTTAACTAAATTTCAGTTTTGTAGAACATTCCTTGAGCAATGACAGTTCTCAAGGCCCTGGGAATAAAAACAGGAGTGAAGTGTGGCCCTTCCTACAAGAGGCTGGCTGCTGCGGGGACAAACAAACTGGACATGGGTTGATCCAACCAAAGCAGATGGCCAAAAAGAGGGGTGCTAACAGGTCCCTGAGGGCACGTGAGGAGCAAGGCTGGAGCTGAATTCAAACAAAGGGAGTCTGAGATCGGCGGAGGGTACTTCTGGTCTGCTCACAGGTGTAGACTAACTCATTCTGATTTCCCTCCGTGACGTCATCATGGAACCACTCAAATACTCAGTCAATCAATACTTACTGAGCTCCTTCTAGGTGCCAAGCATGTGTCTTGGGAATGGAGATTCAGCAGTGAACCAAACGATTAAGAATCCTGGACTTCCAGGGGCACCTGGGTGGCTCAGTGGGTTAAGCCACTGCCTTCGGCTCAGGTCACCATCTCAGGGTCCCACGTCCGGCTCTCTGCTCAGCAGTGAGCCTGCTTCCCCCCTGCACCCCCTGCCGCCTGCCTCTCTGACTACTTGTGTTCTCTCTCTTTGTCAGATAAATAAATAAAATCTTAAAAAAAAAAAAAAAAAAAGAATCCTGGCCTTCCAGAGCTCACTGACTTGGAGGTAGGGAGAAAACACAAACTATAAACAGGAACTCAACTTGTTTAGAAACCCTTGGCAAAAGAAGCCAGGTCTTCCGGATTTATAGACAGAAACCCAGACCCCAGAGCCATCGCTTGAAGATAGCTTATAAGGAATTGTTTGATAAAGGAAGGAATGACAAGAGGATGGTTTATATCATGCAAATGGGGCCGAACCCACTCTCAGGGAAATCCTACTCTGTGATCTGGAGCAATCTAGAAGCTCTCCAGTCTCAAAGTACGTGTCCCCAGAGCTGGCCAGAGACCCCCAACTACTGTTATTCTTAGTTATTCTTGTTTCTAAGAATCTTGAGAGAAGTCATTTCCATTTTATCAGTACATGGACTCTGGTTTGTCACAGCTTAGATTCAGAAAACCTAACAGAGGAAGTTGGGAGTATTGCTGGAAAATTCTAGAATATGGGGATCTTGCAGATATGGGCTAGAATTAGGGGGGGCTATCCTTAGCAGGGGAGGGTTAGAGACTAGAGCTACTCTTGGCCCATTCCTTGGGACAAAAGTGAAGCATAAAAAATGCTGAGGAAGTCCCGGGGGCAGGGGTGGGAGCATGGACAGGAGGGGTCCCAGGCAAGACCAGCACCACCCAACGTAGCCTATAGGGATTTCTGCTTCAGGACAAAACTCTGAAGGTAGCCATGTCCTCCTGTCCAGGTTGCAGACTGAGGTGAGACCCTGGTCAACCACGGGTTCTCTAAAGATGGTTCAGCAATTTACCTATCTGCTCTGGCAGTCCCAGAGGAAGGGACACAGGGGACAGGAACGCAATTCCCTCTCATGGGTGCTGCAGCTACCCTGCTGACTCCCTGTGGATATTCCAGCGGAGGCTCTGACTGTCCCCCACCCCCAGCAACCCCCACCAGGCATAATAATATGCCTTTTTTCATGCCAATTAGAGAAAGCCCCCAGCCAACCTAATCATCACTGGTGCATTGCCCACAGACTGAGTAATGCAAATTACAGCTAATCCTTTAGCAGGTCAAGGGAGGAAGCTTTTAGTGTCTTCAGAAGAAACAGCTGATGTGAAGAGGATGTGGAGATTGTCCTGTTTCTCCCTCCCTGACCTGGGGACGGTAGAGAGTGTGGACTGGCCAGATACCTGGGAACAGCTGGGGACCCCGAGTCCTGGGCCTCCTGTCCTTGTACAAGTTGGGACATGGAAAAAGTCACGTCCCTTGAGCTCAGGTGCCCGCAGGAGCCCCATGGGGCCCACACAGGCCAAATGTCCATTCTGGCTGCTCGGGCAGAGAGCACGGCACGCCACGCAACAATGCAACCTCGCCTTCCGCCGAGAACACCTCCCACCGTGGTTCCTCTAGGAGAAGACAAGGGTTTCCAAGCCGTTGGATTGTGGCTTTCCATTTTAACAAGACGGAGTTCTCCTCCAACACCAGAGAAATCTGATAGGGCCCAATTCCAAAAACCAACGAAGGATACAGAACACACATATCTTTGTATGAAGGGCATTTTTCCCCTCAGCTAAAATCTCTGGCGGCATTTTATTTTTTATTTGAAAAAGAGAGAGAGTGGGAGTGTGCAAGCAGGGTTGGGGCAAGGGGCAGAGGTAGGGAATCTCCTGCAGACTCCCCACTGAGCACAGAGCCTGCCACGGGGCTCGATCTCATGGCTCATGAGATCACCACCTGAGCTGAGCCACCCAGGCTCTCTCCGGAGGCATTTTCTAAGCAGCTCCTCCTCAGAGAGCTGTTAAAGCAGCCTCCAGTAAGAACAAGTTCCCGAATCTTTTCCAGGGAACCATCCAGTAGAGATGTGGGAGGGGGTCTTCACCACTCTTCACACCAGGAACACCCTTTTTCTTTTCTTTTCTTTCTTTTTTTTTTTTAAGATTTATTTTATTTTATTTATTTGACAGACAGAGATCACAGGTAGGCAGAGAGACAGGCAGAGAGAAAGGAAGGGAAGCAGGCTCCCCACCGAACGGAAAGCCCGATGCGGGGCTTGATCCCAGAACCCCAGGATCACGACCTTAACCCACTGAGCCACCCAGGCGTCCCATTTTCTTTCTTTTTTTTTTTTTTCTAAATAGAAATTAGGTCCTACAAAGTAGGTTGTTTTTTTAAGCATTATGTCCTTTTTAAAAAAAAAAAATTTTAAGTTTTTTTAAAAAATTTATTTGACAGACAGAGATCACAAGTAGGCAGAGAGGCAGGCAGAGAGAGAGGAGGAAGCAGGCTTCCTGCTGAGCAGAGAGCCAGACACAGGGCTCTGGGATCATGACCTGACCGAAGGCACAGGCTTTAACCCACTGAACCACCCAGGTGCCCCAGGAAACACACTTTTTCTATGGCAGAAATATCTCAGGATAACAACCCAAATAAAGCAGCATGCAGAGCCCAGCCCTGGGTTTTTAGGGGAAGCTGTTCCTCTGCAAGGCTATGAGGCAGGCCATGATCTTACAGAATGTACTTCTGAACGCGCTTCCTTGCTCTCGTCTCCATTCAGTCTCCTAGGCTGTGAATTTATTTTGTTGAATGAAACCACCTCACAGGGTCCGCCCAAACAGACAGGAGAAAGACTGGCCAGCACTTAGATCCACAGTCCCAGTGCTGAGAGGCCCCGAGCGTCTAGGACGGGAGGGGATGGGCTCTGTGGCTCAGTGCTGCCCCCTGCTGCCTGCCAGATTCACGAACACAAGAGGGGAGGGGCGAGGGGCGGAGGAGAAATCCAGACACAGGAAATCTTTAATATTAAAAATAAAAATACTTTTTTCTTTTAATTCATGTGCATTTTTTTCCAGACATTTCTTATGTAATTTGAATCTAACTGCTTGATTAACAAAGTTGCTATATATTCCTTTTAGACTCAGGGGTCCGTGAAAAATATAATTAAGATACTAAGGGAATGGGGAGCGTTCATGGCTCAGTGGATTGAGTGTCTCACTCTTGACTTTGGCTCAGATCACGATCTCAGGGTCCTGGGATGGAGCCCCGCACTTCAGGCTCCCTGCACACTGGAGAGTCTGCTTCTCCCTCTGCCTCTGCCTCTCCTCCAGCTTGTTCTCTGTCTTTTGCAAAAGAAGAAGGAGAAGGAGAAGAAGAAGAAGAAGAAAGAAGAAGAAGAAGAAGAAAGAAAGAAAAGAAAAGAAAAGAAAAGAAAAAGCAGCAGCAGCTTGCTGCCTTATTGGAGAGACTTTCAACCATTCTCATTCACTCAAAATACATAATGGCACCTTCTAGGGGCCAGGCACTGTGCTAGCTGCTGGGACACAGCAGTGAATAAAACAGACAAAAGTCCCTGCTTTTCTGTGGAGTTTGTGTTATGGAGGAAAGGCCATAAACAAACCAACCTACCATGCCATAGTCTGGGTGCACAAAGGGGCAGGACGACAAAGACCCTATGTGGCATCGAGATCGAATCCTTGATGTAACACACGGCACCGTGTTCGCTGTGCAACCAAGCTGGGGCCACTTTGTGGGAGGCAGACTTACCTCCCCAAACAAGTACCTGTCCTAATCTCTAGAACCTGTACCTGCTAGCTTAAATGACAAAAGAGAATTACCGATAAAATGGAATTAAGGTGGCTGGTCAGTTGACTTCAAGAGATTATGCTGATGATCCCTAAGGACCCAATCACAAGATTCCTGTAAATGTGGAAGGAGAAAGAAAAGTCAGAGTTGGAGAAGGGGATAAGATGACTCCACCAGAGGCATGGCCTCTTGGGAGGGACATGACCAAGCCACGGCTGGCTTTGAAGATGGAGGATGAGGTTGTGAGGTTGTGCGGACCACCTGTTGAAGCTGGAAAACGCAAGAAAATGGGTTCTCCCTTCCTGAGTATCCTCCAGAGGACGAGAGTCCTGCTGAAACCTTGATTTGAGCTCAGTGAAAACACGGCGGGCTTCTGACCTCTAGACCCGTAAGGTCAGACACTTGCATTATTTTAAGCCACTAACTTTGTGGCAACTCATTATGGCAGCGATAGAAAACTAATGCAATTATTAATCACATGCGAGTCAATTCTCAGATCTTACAACCATGAATATCCATGTGATGGCTGAGAACAGGACACTGCGTGAAATCCATTAATTACCTGACCAGGGAACATTTTTTGTGGGACATTTTCCAGCGCTGGTGTGGACTGGGGCACAGGCACAGAGAAGCTGGAGGGCAAAGATGGTATTTTATTCTTCTTTCTATCCCTTGTCTGGCCCCACGTAACAAAAAGTTAGGTCAGTGGCTATTGAAAGGATGCAGGAAAGAGAACACTTGCTACAACACTGCCATGAAAAGAGGGCGTGTCTTTGCCCAAGCTCAGCCCCCAACCTATTTCCATGGATAATGCTCTCTGCACCTATCTCTCTCAGCACTGGGGACCCTCCCATCCCAGAGCCTCCTCTTAGATCCAATGAGCCAGGGGCACTCGAGGGACAGAAGGGGTCAGGCCAGATGCACAGAACCCAAAGACTCTGGAAAACCCAAATGGAGACTTCAATTTAGAATCTGCTGGTCTAGGAAGAATTAGTCCATTTTATTATACTACTGATCTATGATAATAAAAGTACAACATTTTTTGTATGTTTGCATCATGGAACATATAGATTCTAATTGGTTTATGGAAATGTAGAGGGCCAAGAGCAGCCTACATACCTCTGAAGAATTATCAACTTGTTCTACTGAACATCAGGACTTTTTTATATCTTTTTTTTCAGGACTTTTAATTTTTTTACAGCAGTAATGATGAAAACAGTGCATTTCTGACTTACGGAACAACAGCTATCACAAGCAAGCAGAAAAGCAAGCCCAGAAACAGAGTCACACGTATGTGGACACCTGATTTATGGCAAACTGTGCATACAAAGCAGCAAGGGAAAGGATGATTTTTTTCCATAAATGTTGCTGGGGCAACTTGAAATTACAGTGGTGTTGGGAGGGGCGGGGGTTGGGGGGGGGGAGCCAGCCTCTCAGGAAATGCAAAAATCAATTCTAGGCAGATCAGAGACCTGTGTGAAAAGCAAAACAATAAAGCTTCTGAAAGGTACCGACAAGAGTACTGTTATGATGTCAGAGGCAGGGAAAGATTTCTTACACCGAACAAAGCAAGCACTAGGCATTATAAGAAAAGCTTGGTAAGTTGGCCTACATTAAAATTAAGAAGGTCATTCATCCGATTCACCCAAAGAGCCCAATGCCAAAGCGAACATGTGGGAAAATAAACGTGTAACGTACATCCTTAAAAAACATAGACAAGAATCAGAGATCTCATGTCTAAGCTCTGTAAAAACTGCTAGAGGTTCATGAAAAAAGTAACTAGTGAAAAAGGGGACAGAAATCGTAACAAGTACTTCACAAAAAGAGGGAATGCAAATGAACGATGGGCTAGGACAAGATATTCAACCTCATGAGAATTTGAAGACATGTGCATTACGACCCCAAAAAACGTCCTTCCCTTTTAGCTGGTTAAAGAGCTCTGATCATAACTGCTGGCAAGGCTGTGGGGCATCTGGGATTCCTACACGTTGCTGGTACGAGTATAAACTGCAGAACCCCTTTAACAAAACTTTGACAGTATGTGGAAAAGTGAAGATAAACTCGCCCAAGGACCCACCATTCCAACTCCTAAGTAAATACCTTACAGGAAGTCTGACAGGTACTGGGAGACACATCCAAGAATGCTCATGCAGAACAGGAGACAGCCCAGCACCCATCAGCAATAGATCAGAGAAATCAACTACCCATATTCCGGAATTGCTGTATAAGCAAAGAAAACACATCATCAACAACGTGGATGAACCTTCAAAGACACAGTGCCAAGCAAAACAACACAGGTGAGAACGCATACCGGTGTGATTCTCCTCATACAGAATTCGAAGCAGCAAAATTAAACTATTTAGTGATGTGTAACTCTGTAGTCAGACCATTAAGATGTGGCTGCTGCTGCCAAGGCAGGCAGGGAGGAAGAGAATTATGATCCAGAAGGAGACAGGGCATGTGTGCGTGTCAGGGGGGATCGGGGGGAGCAGTAGGGGGGTGGGGGGTGGGGATGGTTCTGGGGGGTGCTGGTTTTGTGTCTGGTCTCTTTCTAGGCTACTGGATGCTTGTTTCACAACAATTTGTTAAACTGTAATAGGTTTTCTGCACAAAGACACGACTGTTACCTTTTTCACTTATGTAAGTCTCTGTAACTTCAGTATACCTATATATAAGCAGCTGCTCATTTTCTCAAAGTATATCAAGGGAATCTCAGGAACCCTCCAGAGAAAACCACAGACTTCCCCTGAAGTGATCTTTCATTCTGTCAAGGCCAGAGCCCTCAGATCTGCTCTTCCCCAGCCCTGCTCAGCGCTCTCAGAAATACTTTTCACAACCCTGCATGGAAAGTGACTGGGGTGGGTCTGTCCTATGGGAAGGAGAGTGCTGGCTTCCGCCGCCATCTGTGTGTCTGCAAGCACAGTATAAATGCTCCCCGTGCCTCAGTTTCCACCTCTGTAAAATGGGCTCACAACCACCCCTCCCCTCTTGGGGGCCTTTGAGGATCAAATGTGTGAATGCATTAAAAAAAAAAAAAAAAAAGCAAGCTCCAGGTAAGTTCCTGGAACACAAATGGTTCTCAAAAAACATTAGGTATCAAGCATTCTTCTCACCAATATTTCCAGCAGCAGAATTTTCTCTTCTGCTTTCTGAGTTTCACTTTTTTTTGCTTACTTAGGTGGGAGATGCTTAACAGACTATGGAAAATCCAGAATCATATAATAAAAATATGTCATCATTCTCCTATTTCTTTTTGGGCATGACTGTTCTCAAAGCGTATTTTCTTCCTATGCATTTTTGCACTGGCGAGACAAGCGGTTCATTTAAACACAAAACCTCTTTTCCTCATTTTAAAAGCAGCACATGCTCACTGTAGAGCGATGTGAGAATAAAGATGGAGAGGGACCCCACATCGTGGCCAAGAACACAGAGCCTGAAGCTGGCCAGAGCTGGCACTCATGAGCTGTGTGAGCTTGGGAAAGAGACTGACCTTCTCTGGGGCCCCGTGCTCTCACCCGAGCCTGGGGATCCCAACAGTACCCAGCCCACATGGCTGTTTCAAAGTGTAAGAGATCAGTGTATGTCCAGGGCTTTCCACAGCACCCAGCATACAGTATAAATAAAATAAAATAAATAACAAAATAAATTTTGCTATTATTATTATTATAAAGAAGATGGCACGAATTACCATCTCTTACAACCCAGACAGAAACACTGATATTCATTTAGATATTCCTTCCCAGCCCGTTCCTATACAGAAGGTTAATTTTTTAAGAATAATGAAGAGAAAGAAATCCAAAACACAGGTCTCCTAACAGAAACCTTGGAAACAAACAATAATATTTTCTAAAGAGTATCTATTTTTTAAGAATCGAATTATCTATGTAAGTAGAATTTAAGGCGCTGGTGGAAAGGAATTTCAACGGCCAGGCAGTTCTCTGCTGCCCTCAGGAGGATGGCAAAGGACAGAGCTAAGACACTCCAGAACCACACTGCCCAGCACCCCAGGCCCGGCTCAAGATCCCTCCCCGGCCATGAGGAGGGAGGGCACCCAAGGACACGGTGATCTCATGTGACAGCAATGACTTCTTAGCAGTGACCGAGAACGTTGAGCCGAGGGCTCTGGGTTTGACAGAATGAAAGATCACTTCATGGGGAGTCTGGTTTTCTCTGGAGGGTTCCTGAGAGTCCCTTGACACAACTTTGAGAAATTGAGACAACATTCTCTCCCGCAGTACACACAATACACGCAGGTTAGTGTTTCGGCCTCTTTTGGAAGGAAAATGGTCTGATGAATCCTCTGTTTTTTGTCTGATTATAAAAGCAATGCAATCAGAAGGGGGACCATTTATTATTATCCTATCATCTTGAGGCAGTCGCTTTCAAGTCTCTATTCCTTCTGATGTACTTGACGTCAAACAAAAATTCTCATGATCCCTTGATAAGGCACACGTTATGATACCCTTTTTGTACACAAGAAACAGAAGCTCAGAGAGGTTAGTCAACTGCCCCAAGGCTACACAGCACGTAAAAGGCAGAGGTAAGTTTGAACTCAGACCTGGAAGGTCACCTAAGTTCTTAAAGAAGGAGGAGTCAGGACATGATGGTACAGCAGTGAAGCCTCTGGAATCCACGAGACCTAGCCTGGGATCCTGATTACACTTCTCAATTTCTGGATGACTCATTTCCCAGCTCTGGGTCTGGAAATAAGAATAGATACCTTATAGAATAGTGAGAATGACCAGCAATGCATGCAAAGCTTCTGGTGCCTAGAATATAGAAGATGCTTTCTAGAATTCTCCTTGCATCCCAGGGGTGATGAATCCAAGAAGGAAGGCCTGCATGGCTGGTGTTCCCTAGACACGTGTCTTGCTCTCTTGGGCTGGACTCTGTCATTTTAACCCCGGGTCCCCTTAACTGGGCAGAGTGTAGGAAGCTCAGGTTGGCTGTGGCTTTTCCCCACTAGAGGGCAGCACTGGCCCAGAAAAGAAAGAGTCCTGCCTTGAACTCCCTTGTCCTCTACTTCCTAACTGCGGAGGAAACCCTCAGTCCAGAGCATTGTTGTCTCTCGATTTATCCAAATGTATTCTTCCGTGTTGAAATTTGCAGGCTGAAATTTCTCCCCTAAGAAGGAACATTCTGCATCATACGTGCATGAATAAAACATGATCCATAACCAGTAGGAGGTCTGCAAAACATGCAATACATATTTATCTCGTGCCCACTGCCAAGAGCCCGCCAGGATGATGTCACTGACCTTGCTTATTTCGGAGGGGGAGGCGGAGGGAAGAGAGGATGAGGAGGCGAGCCTTCACTGAACACGGACCGTAAGCCAGACCCTGGCTGCAATTTGTGTAACAGAATCAGCCCCGTTGCAAGGTTTATCAACAAAAGCTAATGTTGCTAGCGCCGTCTGCTACCAGATGTGAGCTTCTGTGCCTCTTCCCACAGCCCCCAACCTGGTACCTCTCAGGGCAGCGGCATCACCGAGTCTTGAAGTTGCACTTTGGAATCACCCGGGACACTCACCAAAGCAAATACTCATGGGTAGTTCCCCCGCCCCGGGGGATCGGATGGTGGTGGTCTGGGGGCACAGCCTGGTCCCTGGGATTCTTTTTAAGTTCTCTGGCGCTGTGCAGCCAGGTTGAGAACCTCTGATTTTGCTGACCTTGACCAAGGAACCAGGTGGTAGAAAATGCATCTGGGCCCAGGGGACAAGGGAAGGACGTGCACGCGATCTGACATCAGCCTGCAAGGTGGAGGGCAGCTGGAGACTGGGCATGGCCAGGCGCAGGTCTCCGCCGAGCTAGTGGCAGAACATGAAGGCTCGATGCACAGTCAGCCCAAGCAGCCCCGAATGCCAGGAGAACGGGGAACCTGACCATAGAACACCGAGACAAACCCGGGGTGGCCCCTAGGTCTTACTTATGCGGGTCCTCCACCCAGATTCCCCGTCTCCTCCAGGCCCTGAGCAATGTACACAGGTTCTACTCTTCACTCCGAGCCTGCCCTCAATACCACCTCCTCCAAGAGGCCTTCCTAGATCTCCTTCTTCCTTCTCCTAGCTTCCTCTGCCACAGCACCCAGCCTGAGACTTTTTCTACAGCTGTTTACAGTCTGCCCAGATACACAAATAAAAGTTCGATGTTGTAGGTATGCCGTCATAGCTGCAGACTCAAGGAAGGCAGAGACCTTCTTAAAAAAAACAAACAAAAAACCAAAAAAAAAACCAAAAAAACCAAAAAACAAGAAAAGAAACCATATACACATACAGTTTGGTTTTCCGCAGGGGTAAGACTCCAGCCCTTTGCCTGGAGGAGGGACCGAGTGTTTGGTGGACTGAGAACTGATTACAACCCAGGCCTGGGAGAGGCGGGAGGGCCTAGCATGATGCGACAAGGCCCAGGAAGGATCTGCACCTGGCCACAGCTTTGGGTGCTACTCGTCTTGATCTCCCTGCCCAGCTAACAGAAGTCTCTCTTCCTTCCCTCCTGTCTCACAGGGCCTTATGGGGGTGAGGGCACACGTCCTTCAGGCTGGCCAGCCCGTGCACATCGGGTGTGATGTCCCGAGGGAGGAACCCACTGTTAGCGGAGGCCAGGCTGGGGTTCCACGGGGGCTGCTGTGTCAGGGCTGGGATCACCATCAAATTCTTTCTTTGTATGCGGCAGGTACCGAGGGGCCGGGCTGGAGCTTGTGGCCTCTTCAAACCTAGTGTGAGCACGCCTGCTCTCTGCCCCCATGCCCTGTTTCAGCCCCTGGAAACTCCGGGCTCCCCGAGACTGCACTGGCTGATGAAATGAGCAATGCAACTGGTGGGGTGGGGGCCAGGAAGCCACGAGCTGTGCCAGCAGGAAACCCACCCAAATCAGCAACAGGCTGCCCTTTCCTGAAGGGCCCATATCCTGTCTGCCGGCCAAGGAGGGTCTGCCCAGCAGCTCTCTGAGGTCATGGGGGGGGTTTCCTGTTTCCCTGCCTCCTGCAACTTCTGGCAGGAGACAGTGGAGAGATGGGGGCCCCTGGAGTCCAGCAGCCCCGGGTATGCCCAAGGCACTCCTCCTCTCTGTTGAAGTCTGAACACCCAGGACCTCAGAAGGTGACTGCGCATGAAGACAGAGCCTTTAAAGGGGTGATTAAGTTAAAATGAGGTCGTGAGGGTGGGTCCCCACCCAAAAGGACTAATGTCCATGGGGTGCCTGGAGGCGGGAGGGCGCAGTTGGTTAAGAGGCTGACTCTTGGTCTCAGCTCAGGTCGTGATCTCAAGGTCAGGAGATCGAGCCCAGCTGCGTGCTCTGCTCAGCGTGGGGTCTGCTTAAGGTTTTCTCTGTCCTTCTCCTGCTAATGCCCCTCCTCAAATAAACAAATAAATCTTAAAAAACAAAGTAAAACCCCAAAGACCAGTGTCCTTGTAAAAAGAGAAGAGGACACCAGGAGCGTCTGCGCCAGGGAAACACGTGTGTGGACACGGGGAGGAGGCAGCCACCGGCAAGCCAGGGAGAAACCGGCCTTGCCAACACCTTGGTCTGGCCTCCAGAACCGGGAGACATGCGTGTCCGTGGTACCCAGTCTCTGGTAATTTGTCACAACAGCCCTAGTGACCAACGCACCTCCCAAGACTTGGGGGGCGGGGGGAACGGATCCCACGTGACAACATGTGAGTGCAGGGAAACTGTAGCTCGCTGTCCAGATGGCGTGGAGCATGAGATGCAGGGCAGGGGGGACCCACAGACATCAGTGAAGCTGTCCCAGGACTCCGGGACGCAGCGCCCCGTGTGTGCACTGCTCCCTGGGGAGGACAGGCAGAATGTGAAAGTCGCAGGGACCTCTGTCGTACTTAGGACCTCTGACTCCTCCCTGTGCCCAGCTGTGCACAGGACAAGGTACGCTGGAGGGCGGTCAGAGGACGGCAGAAAATCGGAGAAGGGAAATACTCCATCCGTGCGTGGCCTGGGGCGAGGGGCTGGGGCCACAGACCTGCAGACAGCGGAGGGCCCCGCACCAGAATGTTCCAAGCGCTATCTCGTTTCATCCTTCGGACAGCCCTATCAGCAGATCCACGCCCACTGTCCACATCAAGAAACTGAGGCCCGGAGAGCTGAAGTCACTTGCTGTGACACACATGCCACACACGGAAAGCAGAAGGAAGAACAAAGATGGAGGGTTTAGGACGGTGAGGAAGGAAGGGAGAGGGTGGTCAGGAGACAGGTGCGAGCTGCCCCGGGTTCGAGGATGGCAGCAGGAGGCGCCCCTGCCAACAAGCCGGAGGTCTGTGGTGCCCGCCACGGAGGCACCGCGGGGTCGGGAGGACAAAGCTGGAGGCAGGATGCAGGGGCAACAGAGGGTAAAGGAGCAGGTGGCAGGGAAGCCTGTCAGGGCGCAGGGGGTGGGTGTGTGAGTCGGGGGAGTGTGCTGGCATTAACTAGGCTCCACTGAGGTCCCTGAATCCTGAGGACTGTGAGCCCTGCCGTGGGTGTCCCCCTTCCTTCCTCCTCCAGGGGGCGCTGCACCCAAAGTGGTTCCCTGGCCGAGGCCTCGGTGGACAGACAGCTGGCCTTCCCCGGAGCTCTGCGAGCTGTTGCGCCAAGCGTGATCACTTGTTGAAGGGGTCCTATCTGTCTCGTGACCTCACGGGCATACCCCGCATCTTCAAAGGACTTTAGAACCAGCACGGATGCTCTCAGGGGCCTCGGGAAGACCCCCGAAAGGAGGGCTGCTGCCGTGAAGGTCACTGAGGCTCAGGAAACCCCGTAAGGGCCCAGGCCTCGGAGGGGAAGCCAGGACCTGGGGGCAGAGGGCCGGCTGGCCCCAGCGGATGACGCTCCCACAGGTGGGTTCCTGGTTCTTGGTAAGTATTTCTCGTACACCAAAGTAGCCAGGTGTTTGCTGGACCTGACCTCATGTTGCCTTCACTGCTCAGGAGCTGCAAACCCACTGGCATGTCCACCCAGCCACACAGACGCCCCTGCCAACAACAAAACCAGTCTCTACCTCCAAGCACCTCAGGGGCCGGGGGCACCGACCCGGCGTGCAGCTGAACCCCAACACTGGGTCTTCCCACATCCAGTTACAGAGGAAGGGGGGCCCAGAGAAGTCAGGTTACCAGCCTAGGGTCACACAGCTGGCCAGAAGCATGCTCCTGCACTGCCTCCCACTGACCATTCGGCAGCATGAAACAGCAGTGGAAGAGCTGTGGGTCATTGACCTCCTTCTAGTAAGTTTTACAGGAACGGGCATCTGCAGGGTGCAAAAGGCCCCACTCTGAGCCTTAGCCGGCCTGTGGCTGGGACACCAAGTGGCCTGAGGAGGATAGCTGGACTCAAGCCCATACACACGGGGCCCTTCTATCACCCAGAGTCAGGGGGAACCTTCGGACCTTAGTCCACCTCACCCCAACTCAACAAGCGTGAGTTCCACCAGCAGTGGAGATGGAAGGCCAATGCTCAGGCATTTCCTCTTGTCACCAGAGGGAGCCAGACACCTTGTGATGCGAGAGACTGCTGCAGGACATCTATTCAAGGTAGGAGTAGGGCCCACCAGCTCCTGACAGTGGCTTCCCACACTGGCACAGCAGCATGTGACTGGGCAGATCTGTGGCCACTAGTGAAGGTCATCACGCTGTGTCTATCTACCAAGAAAAACAACTGTTTCCCAAATGCTTACAGAGGAGAAGGGAAGCCTTCGAGATCCTAAGAGATTTTACCCTCCTCAACCATGGTGCCTCGACCTCTGCCCTCCATATAGTCCACATCTGACATCTGACTAGATGAAACTTTGTAAAACGGGGGGGGGGGGTCCTATTCCTCCCCTGCTTGAAGCCACCAGGGGCTCCCTTTATAAAACAAAGTCCAGACTTTGGCCTGGCACCGTCACGGGTGGTGGGGGCAGGGCCCCGATGCCAGGCTGCAGCAGAGCCACACAGGGTGGTGGGCAAACTGGCCTCCGAGGGCTAGCTGGGGACAGCAGGATGGGCAGGGGACCCACCCAAGGGCCCAGGGATGGTGTCCAAGGAGGCCAGGGAGAACCAACACAGTCTGGCCCAAGCACCAGAACCAGGCATTGGTACAGGGAGGTGGGCTAGTGGAGGGTCCCCGGACACTGTCCCTCAGCCTATCAGTGGATCGGGCCCAGGCCCCTGAACAGGGAGCCCTTCCTATGAGCAAATAAGCAGAAGTCCCATTCTCAAAACTGTCTTGCATCCAGGAGAACGGACAAGAATGGAGCCCTGAAACACGGCTCCAGCTGCTGAAATCTCTCCCATCCAGGGGCAGGGCACCCTGACGTCCCATCGGGGACGAAACAAGCAAACCATGGCGGTGACAGCCAGCAGGACCCGAGGCTCCTCTCCCCATTTCCAACCTCCTCTCTGGCAGTGCCCCGACATGCAGGTCTTGAAAACGGTCAAGGTGGGAATGAAATGCAAACTTCACCCTGATCTACCCAGGAGGACACGGCTGCTGGCCGAAATGCCAATCTGGTGATTTTGAGCCCCAACAAAGGCTGAGGATCAGCTAGCTATGAGACACCGGGTTTACGTGCTCAGCAAGAAGGGTGCAGTTATTGTCCGAACTTGACAGAGTTCACCGGGAACAAGTCGTGCCAGACCAACCTCCCTCCCTCTGTGGTTTTCTTGCTGGGGTCAGGAGGTGAATAGGATCAAGCAGAAAGTCATAAACACATTGCATCATGAGGCAAGCATAGACTGGACAGGAGCATTCACTCAACTACCCGAGAGAGGGAAAGCAGCACGGCGCTGGGGCACGGCTGCCTCGCCCTCCTGCAGGGGACGGAGCAGGTGCAGGCTCCTATCCCGGTCTCGCATGGGATGCTGTGCTCCTTTGAGAGGGAAGGTCGATATGCCAGAGGTAGATTAAAGATTCAGGATGAATAAAACTGGCTGAATTGACAGACCCAAAGGATCACGATGAAATGCAGCTAGATGCACGTACAGGATACTTTTGGGGAGGCTGGGGAAGGTGCAGGGCACCAGTTGGTCAAGGCAGGAAGTCCCAGCACACATCCCCATTAGTAATGGGGATCCCTTAGTAACTAGTAAAGTTGGTCCCTAACACCAAGGTTGCCTCGGTGGCTTCAGCAGAATCTCGGTACAAGTGGGCAGACACCATATCCTCACATGATGAGCCGACACGTAGAGAGCCCCAGGCCATCCTGGAGTACCTCCTGAAAAGGCACCTGGGGAAGACGGAGGAATCTAGAATCATCCTCGCCATGAAATGACGTAAGGAACCAAAATGAAGACGGAAACACTGTCATGGGGAGTAAGAGCTCAACTGCTGTGTCTTTCCAGAAGCCAGAACCCTATTCAGGCTGTGGTTATAACAAAGCAGGTGACCAGGAGCATGGGGCACAGGTGGACTATCTTAGGAGCTGGTGAGCTCCTTGCCACTGGAGGGGTGGGGGGAACATGTGCAAGTGGAGGCTGAGCGGCCGGTGTCAGGATTGCGGGGGAGGGCTTTCCTGCTGGGTGGGAGGAAGGCAGACAAGACAGTCCTCAATTCTTAAGATTCTAGGATTTTCATCTGGGTAATCTTCCAGGAAATTCTTAAGCCCTTCCACCATCCCAGGCACACAGAGGATCAGAGACCTTTCTCACCGACCACTGTAGGAGTACATGTGGGAAGTTCCTTCCCGAAGGGGCGGGAGTAAACTCAACACAGAAAAGCAGGACACGGAAGGTGTCCACTAGAAAACCGGTCACCCTTGCCCATCCCCCGCTGCTCTGCTCTCTCGAGATTCTAAGGGTGAATCACCACCAGCTGCTTGACTTCCCTGCGTCTCAGTGCTGGAAGATGACTTCTCTGGAAAATTATCTAAGCAGACACTGAATTTTTCTAGAAAAACCGGAGAGGTGGGATTCCAACTTATAGATCAGAGAAAGGGAGAGCGCAGGTGCTGAGGGATGTCTACTTTACAAAAGGCAACAGGACAGGGATGCCTGGGTGGCTCAGTGGGTTAAGCTGCTGCCTTTTCAGCTCAGGTTATGATCCCAGGGTCCTGGGATCAAGTCCCGCATCAGGCGCCTTGCTCGGCGGGGAGACTGCTTCTCCCTCTCTGCCTCTGCTGCCTCTCTGCTGGCTTGTGCTCTCTGAAAAGTAAATAAAAATCTTAAAAAAAAAAAAAAAGGCAGCAGGACAGATGCATAGAGGAACAGCAGGTCTCGGACAGCACCACGCCCCCCTGGGTGTGGTCCCAAATCCTTTGAGGCTTATGAGCTAACTGGAAAACTCTCGGAATCCACAAGAAACAAGAAGTCTAGCACAGCCCTTGCTTTCCAGAGATCTCACACAGGGAAGGATGGATCAGTGCCACTAATCGCGTCCCTGGTGACACTGAGGAAGGACAGGCCCCAGGCTCAGAGACTTCCCTGGGTCTTGCTTCAAGTTCCTCAGTGGGAGCAACAGGGGCCCATCACACCCCGGCTCCAACGCCACGGCAGAGACAGGTCCGGTATGAGCCTATACACAGCCTGTCCTCATGAGCTCAGGGACAGAGCGGTCATCACACTCTCCGGAGATGGTCGGGCTCCTCAGGTCATGGGTGGGGTCACAAAGAGCCTGAGAGTTGAAGTGACGTGAAGAATCAGGGCCAGAAGTGAGGCCACAGCGGCCCGAGGACGCACGGCTCCCTGCCCGCTCTTCCTCCCACGCCAGAGACTCAGCATCACCCGTCAGGAAGAGCCCTGGGAGCCGCCGATCACTGTGGAGCCCCTACTGCTGGGGGATCATCATTCCAAGACACGTGACGCTAAGCTTCAAACGGGTCTGTCTCTGACACGTAGTTTCCAGAAGGTTGGAGGCGGGTGGTTACGGCTCCTACTTCCTCGGTTCCTGAGTCCAGGTCACTCTGCAGGGCACAGAGGGCCCCACGCTGAGTACCTTCCAGCAGGACACCATCATGGCCCATGGGGAGGGCCCGGCGCTCTCTGAACCTCTTCCCCTGCAGACCGTGAACCTCCCCACGCATAGGCCTCACGTCCTGTGGAAGGAGCATCGGGCCCCACTGTTCCTCTCCTCTCCACCTCCAGCTATAAGCTCCTGCTCGGGCCCTCAATGCCCCCAGCCAGGGGAGAGGCCATTCCCTTCCCTAGTGCTCAGAACCATGTTCCAGAGCGGAAAAGGGCATCGTGGCTTGCTTTTTCTGCTCTGATCCCAACTGCCCTTCTGTGCTCCCCTCTGCCCTAAATCCACCGCTGATTTGAATCACTGCCTTTAAAAGATACACGTACACATATATTTTCAACTGTGGGAAAAGTCACAGAACCCCCACTTCATCATCCTCTCTGCTTCGCAGTATCGAGTTCAGTGGTTATGGATCCTCACGCTGCTGTGCAATCTCTAGAACTCTTCCGTGCACGGCAGTCGCTGGGAGAGGATGGAAAAATTCAAATGCGAAGAGGACAGACTAGAAGGACAGAGGCCCGCACATGCATTGCCAGCCCCGACTGTCACCAAGGGCAGCTTGCCCTGCACCCCATCTATTTCTCCTGTCACTGTCTTTATCTTAAGCAAAGCCCAGATATCATTTTGTCCATAACCATTTTAGACCTCTATTTTTTCTTATTTTTTTTTTTAAATTTATCTGAGAGAGAGGGGGGTGGGGGAGGGGCAAGGGGAGAGAGACTCTCAAGCAGGCTCCCCTCTGAGCACAGAGCCTGACGTGGGGCTCGATCCCACCACCCTGAGATCATGACCTGAGCTGAAACCAGGAGTTGGACGTTCAACCGACTGAGCTGCCCAGACGCCCCTTAGGACCTCTCTTTAAAAGTTAAAAACAAAAGCACAACGCCAACATTTAACAGTAAGTGTACAAGCTTATTTAACCTTCAAATCCCCCTCCCAAGCCTAAACTTCTTTATCCTCCAAAGGGGCGGGGGGGTGCCATCAACAACCCCCACCCCATGGAGACCAAGGAAGCAGTGAAAGCCCAGAGGCCCAGTGATGTCCTAACACTGTTGAGACCAAAGGTCCCCGAGTCAGGCTCTTCTCTCTCCACGCCCCCTTCACCTCCTTTGGACAAGGACTTGTCGGGAGAAAAGCCGGTTCTGAAGGAGCCCGAAGGCCACGCCACGGAAGAAACTCCTCATCGGGCCGTGACCTTCCTGTGTCCTAATTTGGGTAGCCTCTCAGCTCGACGACTTTAAAAATCTCTGCTTTATTGTCTTATTATGAGAGCAGAAAAGCCATTGCCGTAAGTCATCTTAGCTATTTTACATTTTATTTTTAGTCTCTTGTGGGGAGAAGCAAGAAGGGAACCGAGACAGTGGATTTATGTCACCTGGGTGGGTTCTCAGCCGCGGCTCTTGGGGAGGAGGGCTTTCCCCAGTGAGTCACCGGGTGACTCATTTATAACGCTGCCTCGCCCAGCACTGTGTAGGGCTGCAGGCCTTCAGATGAGAAAGATGAATGCGGAGACCTGAAGGCCACCTCCGCCCCCAGCAAGCCTGGCCCCATTCTGGGGCCCCTCTGTCCCTGGGGCCCTGTTGACAGGGACAGGTTTTGTTGGAGCAGACAGTTGGGATCACACGAGCCAGCCCCGCACCCACCAGATGGACGCCTGTCTTGGGCAACGGATGTGAAATCCGCTTTCTTTCTCTGGATGTTCACTACCCACGTGAGTCCTTGAGGAGGTGGCGGCACTGCCTGGAGGACGATGTGGCTGACCTGTCGCCGAGCACTAGCAAATCCAGGCCACTGGACACGAGTGATTTGTTTCACACTCTGAACTCCTATCTCACTGCTCTGACGTGACTTGCTCAGACATCTGGGCTGGTCTACTCAGATCAGAGTTTCTCAGCCTCGCCGCTATGGACATGACAAGGCAAATAAGTCTCGGTTGTGGAGGACGGTCTTGTGCATTGTAGGATACTGAGCAGCGTCCCTGGTGTCGGCCTACGAGACGTCCCTAGTCTGGACAACCCAAAATGACTCTAGTTATTGCCCAGTGTCGCCTGGGGCTAACAGTGCCCCTGACTGGGAACCACTGATTGAGAGCACGTATTTCCTGAGAGCAAGCATGTCTGTCTCACTCCTCTTAGCCTCCTGGGAGCCCAGCACTGTGCCTGGCACACAGTGGGAATCCCAAATATTTGCGGGTCTCTTGACAATCACCCTCTGAAACAGATGTGTGACCGAGCACATGACGGACGGGGCAAGGAAGGCCCGGGGAGGGTCTGGATCTCCTGGGTGACACAGCGCGTCAGTGACAGGGCTGGGAACTCTGCAGTGGCCTGATTTCGAAGCCCGTGTGAGGGGCGATTGCTAGCAGGAGCTCAAAAGAGGAGCTCTGGTTCAGGTTCTTCTACATTCTAGCTCTGGCTGCCGAAGGAGTGAGGCTGTTTGCACCCTTCAGACAGAACATTCCCAGTGCCTACAGCTGTTAATTAATGAGCATGTTTTGAGGCTTCCTTTTGCGTCAATCCTCCGCACTCACCGGGATCAAAGTGACTGGGGATGCGTGGCCCCACCAAAAACGGCAAAGCAGGCTTTTTCTTTCCTTTCTTTCTTTCTTCCTTTCTTTTTTTTTTTTTTTTGTTTAAATCTCAGTACGAGCTCCAACCTGAATAAATGATAATAATTTGAATCAGGTTTGCACTAGGCGGCAGCCAGAGAGGAAGCTTGGCGCCCCAGTGCAGTCGGGCTGTGAATGAATTTAGTTACAGACTTGAAGTGCTGTCTTAATTAGGTTTGGAGTCTGCTTTCCTGTTTGAAGAGGAAAATGGAACAGAGTAAACCATCTGATTCATCCTTGCGAGTGGGAGCAGGGCGGGGGTGGCCTCACGTGGTCGGGAATCGCGTAGAAGATTCGCCGGGCCAGCAGAGTCTCGTTTCTGACTCTACCACGGCCGGCCTCCTGCTAAGTTCTGCTTTGAAAGCAACGCCAATTAGAAAGAACACAAAGGGACTTCATGCGTCTATACTGTGGAACTCAGTCAGGTCCACACCCCTGATGTCGCCCAGCAATGTCCTCAGCAGGGAGCCAGGGCCACGGGTCATTTCTTGCAAGTGGCCACGTGGCTACAAAGAAAAGCAGTCGTCTGCATCGATGATCCTGGTTCTGGAAAGCCAGTCCCAAAAGCTGTGGCGTGGTTAATCTGCAGTCCCTGGATGCTTAATGCATTTTAATGAACCAGCTGGTGACACCTGACACCAGGTTAAGGCCACAACCACGCCCGCTTACAGGTCTCCCGGCGCCAGTGTGCACAAAGTCCCCTGTATGTGTGTTTGGAGACGAAGCGAGAGGCCAGAGAGAAGTGGGTCCATCAGCTGGCTTCCTCTGCCGTGAGTTCCCTCACTTCTCCCTTGGGGATGGAGGGCATGTGGCCTGGGACCGAGGTGCAGGCTGAGGGGAGGGGACAGCATGCAGGGCTGAGGACACCCCACGGGAAGGGGAGCAAGGTGGGGACCGGTTGTGGCCCAGAGCAGAGAGAGCTGTGAAACTGGTCCAGGCCAGAGCACAGGAGGCCCAGAGAGCCGGGATCTGAGCTGCAAACAGTACAGGGAGGGAAAAAGGTTTCCAGGGAGAAAGGAAGGTTATACCGGCAGCTCCCTGGCGGCGTGGAGGGAGGATTAAAAACAGAAAGAAGATGAACATACGGACCTTCTGACATGATGAGGCAGATGCAGTGGACCCTACTAGGCCACAAAAGCCCCAAGAGGAAGGTCTTTGTAAGTACCCTAAGGACCCGAGTCCTTAGCAAGCTGCAGCATATCAAGTTCCTCCAGAAAGGTCTGTCAAGGTTTGTCACCAGAGCAGGTGCTTTTCACCATTTTCAACCCTGTCTACCATTTTGGGCACGTCTCCTTGCAAAGCAAACCCTGTTGTCATCATGTTCTTGGTGGCAGAAGTGAGATCTAGGCTGGGACAAAAGCCTCTCAGGCCACACAGTATTTCATGGTTAATGGCTTGGGCGGGGTGGGGTGGGGCGGAGCAGGGCTTCAGAGAACAAGAAGCAATTCCTTAAAATGTGGTGGATGGGGGTCCCTGGGTGGCTCAGTGGGTTAAGCCTCTGCCTTCACTGGGTCATGATCTCAGGGTCCTGGGATCAAGCCCCACGTCGGGCTCTCTGCTCAGCAGGGAGCCTGCTTCCCCCTTCTCTCTATGCCTGTCTCTCTGCCTATCTATGATCTCTGTCTGTCAAAAAAAAAAAAAAAATGTGGCGGATGGGTTGGAACTCCTAGAAATCCACTGAGGACACTGAAGAGAAGCTGAAATGAGAAGCTGGTGAGAACCTGACAACCAGAGAACCCACAGATGATTTTCAAACCCTAGTGGGGAAGAGACTTTCTCCAAGAGACCACAACACGGGATGTGAGTGACGAGGGTGCTGGAAGGGACGGTCACCCTTTTTTGAGGGCTTAGTTTGCTCTGCCCGCCAATAGTGAGGAGTGCATGGAGATTCTAGGTGTGGAGAGAAAAGCTCTCATTTCCTGGCATGGACCCCCCCTCCAGGTGTTTCCCCAAAACAACACCTCCCTTTGCCACACCAAGTACAAAGGCAGAAACATGAGCATGGCCTCCAAGGTGAATGGCGACGGCTACCCTTGTGCTGCAGTGACCAGCCTGGGGGCTCAGCCCACCCAGGCCCTGCCCAGCCACCTGGAGACTGGGGGGTGGTCCACATCCTGCCATGCCTGGAACCCTGCTCAGGGACAAGGAGGCTCTTCCCTGGAGAAGGGTGTCCGAGAACCACAGTGTTTTAGGTGTCTGGACATACTCTACCCTAGTGAACACCGAACTGTTTGTCTCTTTTTACAAGTCTTTCTTCAAACAAGCTCACACAGAAGCCCAATCTAAAACAGATGCACAGAAAGATACCTCCTCCCCTCCTTCACGGCTCCAGACACAACTGGGTGAACCCTCTGGCTCCACAAAAAGTCATTTCAAAATCAAGGCTCTAATCACATTCAATTGCTTTATTTAACAAAAAAAGAGGATGGTGCTGAGATTCAGGTTATGGGTCCTGGTCAGGCCTCTGTGGCCTCCATGCTGGAGCTCAGGCATGGTGCAGAGGGCTCCGGGGTGCCTTTCCCTGGTCTGCAGAAGGAGGTGCAATCACAGGGGTCTGGCCACCATGGGACACATGGGTGCACACACCCCCCTCACACACACCTGCGTGCCACCCACAGGACTGATTCTCAAGCTTTTCCTATTTAGGCTCCTGCTCCGTCTCTCCCACTACGTACACACAAGGTGTGAACCAGCAAACTGAGACTCCCAGAGACACCCTAGAACTGCATCCAAATTCTCACCAGGCTCCTTACTAGGCCTATACTTCCGAGGGTTCGTGCAAACATCCAGATGCAGACTTCAACACTAACTGAGGAACAGGGAACTTAACATCCAGAGAACAGATGGGATGCTGACAGGCGGCAGAACCCTAACTGAGCTCCACGTGCACAGTCTCATTTGCTCCCGCTCCATCTCTACAAGGCAGGCACCATTCATTCTTCGGCCTGCATTCCAGATGGGGAAACAGGCTTGGAGAAGTAGCACCTTGTTCAGGGCCACATAAATAGAGTCAATAGAAGAAAGGGAACTTGAACCCACTAGCAAGTGAACTGCATTTTCCCCTAAGGGACCAGCCAGGTCTCAAGGTTTGCGTCCCTCGGATGCTGCTTTATCTTTACCAGTAACAGCCATCACTGCTATTTACTGAGCACTTAATATGTCCTAGACCCCCTGCAGGCACACTGTCATTTCATTTCACAAAAATGCCATAGACAGAAACAACTGTCTTCTCCAACGTTGTGTTGAGGGTACTAGGCTTAGAGCGGGTCAGCGGTGAAGCCAAGATTGACACCTGTCTTTACAGGTCTTGCCCCTGGACCATTCCTCCTCTGAGGAGCCAAAGGACATCCCAAGGACACTTGCCCTCGGGTACCAACCCCGCTCTGGGATTTGAACTTGGCCCAGGCTTTCCCTTCCCACTTCCTTTAAGAGGGATTCAAGAGGCTGTTCATGTTCTCCCAGAAACTCTGCCCACTAAAGCGGGTGAGCTCCCCCTGGGGGCAAGAGTATGGCCCCAACACCTGGGTCCCCCACAGGCAGAGTGGACGTGACCGGGCCCCACTCTTCCCCTCGGTGTCACCGCTTATGACTGCCGCCCATAACCCACGTCCTGGCTAGACAAACTTCTAGCCTTCGGAGGCAGAGCTTCCCTTTTTTTTTTCAGCTTCCCAATCACAAGCTCGAGAGGACCAGCACATAACACGTTATCCACTTTCAAACAGAAATAGGGGAGCTGTAAATGTTTTAATGTTCAATTGTGGTGATGACCGTACAACTCTGTAAACTGTGCACATAAAATGGTGAATTTTATGGTATATGAATTATATCTCCATAACACGGTTTCAGAAAAGGTAGGGGAGAAGAAAGAAGGTTGTAAAAAGAGCTATAGTGGGGTTTGAGCACTTGGATTCTCTTTAATTACTGCAGGAAGCAGGGGCTATGCAGAAAAGGCGGGCCACATATTTATGGCAACGCAACTGAATGATCTAGTCTGTTCTTCTCTCCTTGCAAAAGGAAAAAAAAAAGAAAAGGAATGGAGACTCCGACTCAGCGAATGCATTCCTAAGTGCTGGTGAAAGTTCTCCCCTATCTGGGGAGAAAGGGAAGATGTCCGAGACCCTCAAGCAGAATTTAGCTTAAGCCCCACCATGGGGCTCCCCCAGGGAGGTCATTTATTGAAATCCCAGCAGGGCCCTGATAGGAGTCTGTCCACGCAATGCAGGGCCCATGGCTTGAAGCAGCAAGGTCAGCCTGCTGGAAAGGTTAACTTGTTCTCCATCACTAAGAAGCTCAAAGAAAACATATCCTCAAATCTCGTTCATTCCCTCTATAAAATGATGACACCTTTAATACCTACTTTGTAACCCTGCCCTAACGGTTAATAAATAAGATAAGCCATGGAAAAAGCAAAAATTCAGAAAAGTGCCTAGCTTGATGACTTTTTTTTTTTTAAAGATTTGTTTATCCGAGAGACAGCAAGGAGAGGGGCAGGAAGGGCGGGAGAGGATCCCGAGGTGATTGCAGAGAGGCCCGACACAGGGCTCCACCTCACCACGACCCTGAGATCAGGATCTGAGCTAAAACCAAGAGTCAGATGCCTTCCTGACTGAGCCAGCCAGGTGCCCCTCGATGTCTTTTTAAAAAAAGATTTGTTACCTTAGTTCAAGGGAACAAGTGTAGGCAGAGCCTCATCTTGCCCCGGGACTGAGTTTATATGATTCCATTCAATCTTTTTTTAAATTTTTTTTTTTAAGATTTTATTTATTTATTTGACACTGAGAGAGATCACAAGTAGGCAGAGAGGCAGGTAGGCGGGGGGCGGGGGAGACAGACTCCCAGCTGAGCAGAGTCCAATGTGGGCTGGATCCCAAGACCCTGAGATCGTGACCTGAGCCGAAGGCAGAGGCTTAACCCACTGAGCCCCCCGGGCGTCCCTTATTCAATCGTCTTGACAATCCTTTGCAATGGCTTTTACTGTTCCCATTTCATAGACAGGGAAAGAGAGGCCCCCAGAAGACACCGGCCCAGGGGTCTAGCAGGTAGCCAACAGATAGGAGAGCTGATGGGATTTGAACCCACGCTAGTCTGAAATAACTGCCACTCCACCGCCCCATTAAGGGACCCCACCCACATCTCCAGGATCTTGACCGAAATAGGTTTGACGGGTTATCTCTGCACAAGGGGGCCCCGACAAGCACCTCACAGTAACCCCACACCCGTCTTTGCTGAAGTCCATGCTCAGCTGTCACAGCCGCATCCTTGAAAGGTGCCCCAGTGACACATCACAGCACACCAGCCTCTGAAATGGTTACACTTCCCTCTAGCTCGGATCTCAGTATTTACAGGCAGACCTGAACGAGCCCTAAGGGGCTATTTTTAGCTGCCCATTTTCCTTGTCCTTTTTGGGAGATCTGACAGCACGGACTGGGCTGATGCTTTCTCCTGCTGGTTTCTTCTTACCAACTCCTAGCTCAGGACTGGCCCAGTTTGAGGGCTGCACCTCCTGGCTTATCAAAAGGGAGCTGAAGGAGGCAAGCAGGCCCCGACCTAGGCACCCTCCCAGGGCTGCCCTGGTGTGGGAGAGAGGTTGGATGGCAGCCAGAGGCTCCCAAGCACACTGATTTCCAGGGAAAGCCTTCGTGAGCATCGGACAGAGGGACCACAGTGATCATCTCAGTGGCCTCCATCTGAGCCCTGAACAGATCACGTGAACAGGAGTCCGGGAGAGTAGTCTGGGTGTCAGAGCCTGTTCCTGGGTACTGGTTCTGGGTCTCACCATCCCCAAGTGCCTTCCGTAATGGTGTGTGCCAGGATCTAAGAGCTCACAATTAGAAATTCACATCTTGGGCCAACTGGTCTCCCACTCGCCAAGCCCTGCCCTTGACTATTTTTTTACAGCACAGCCAACAGAGCTCCAGGACCAGCAACCCCCCTCAAAATTCATTCACACTTTCCTGCATGGTTCACAAGGCCCTTTGGCCCCTCCTGGAATCCCCCTCCTGACACAACACACTCTGGGATGCTGTACCTGTGTGCCTTTCAGAGACTGAGCTGACCTGGACCAAGCTACCTGGTCTGGTGGCTCCAGAGCCGTCCCCAGGCAACGCATCCAGAGATCCCACGTCACCTCCCCACAAAGCTGCTCCGACCGGCTCCACTGAGCTCTCAGGATCTTATTCCTTTGAGCATAATAAATGCGCAAAGCAAGTTTGCGGCACTGAATTAACTTAAGGCATCTGCCTTCAATTAAAACATGCAAATTCATCTGGAAAGGAAGCTTCTTTAGTCAGTAGCACTGCTATGCCAATGTGCTTGTTGGGTACTTCCCTGATTGCAGGATCTGAAGGCAGAGGGAGGCCTGAGGGCCGGTGCCAGGAGAAGAGAGAAGGGAAAAGGGTGTGCATGGAACTCTGGAACCCCCCGCTTCCCTGTCTGGGCCCTCACAGAGGAGAGTCCCAGGGCAGTCACCTGGCAGCCTGTGCTCCCTCTTTCCACATTCCCCTGTCCCTCAACTGAGTGTGTGCATATCTTATTTTTCCTAATGGTGTTATGGGATATTATTAACCAAAGCACACAAGACTTGACCAAAAAAAAGAAAGAAAGAAAGAAAAAAAAGTCTCTGCTAAATGACAGCACTTGTCCTCGGACATCTGGTTCTTGCTGTGTTTCTGTCAAAACTGGAACTGAGCTCGCAGTCTGATGGAAGAGACTAGGATGGGAACCAATCCTTCCAGAACAGTCTGTGTCCTGGTCCAGTGGGAGGTAAGAGTTTCTAACTCCCGCTCACCGTCTGCTGCAATCAAGGTAGTGTCCTTAGGCCTCATTTAAAGAGAACCAATGTGTGGTTTTCCATGCTCTCTGTGCGGACATCAGACTGTAGGTCTGACCACATAACGCGAAGGCCTGTGTGGTTGACCCCGCCCCGGGTCCCAGGCCATGTGGCACCAGATACAAGAGGACTGAACTCCCGTCCTCATCTTGAGAGGACTGAAAGTCACAGATATTTCAGCCTCAGTCCTGGGGCTGACACAAGTAACATTCAGGAGAATTTTCTAGCAAAAAATAAAAGTATCCCCATATAGAAAGGAAGAGGGCTGACTCTGGGGTCCTCCACTCTCCCAGGCCTGGGACTGAACACAGCCCTGGGCTGACGTAAGCTAGCGTCCTCTCCTTCTTGCCGTGCCCAAGGAGGGGGCCACATCCAGGCACACAGAACACACACGTGCGGCCTGCAGGCCACGCTCAGACCTCAGCAGCAGTTACAAAGTCCAGATCCCGGAGACATCAAGAAGATTCACATCCAGGGTGCCTGGGTGGCTCAGTGGGTTAAGCCGCTGCCTTCGGCTCAGGTCATGATCTCAGAGTCCTGAGATCAAATCCCGCATCGGGCTCTCTGCTCTGCAGGGAGCCTGCTTCCTCCTCTCCCTCCCTCTGCCTGCCTCTCTGCCTACTTGTGATCTCTGTCTGTCAAATAAATAAATAAAATCTTTAAAAAAAAAAAAAGAAGATTCACATCCGACAGTCCCCTCCAAAGCATCTTTCAAGGGCTAACCTTTCCCAAGTGCTTATGCAGTGCTAAGTGCTTTGATCTTACTGAGGATAATAAGCAAAAGGTCACTGGAAGATAGGTCACTGTCACCTACATTTTCCAGGTGAGGAAGGTCAACGTCAGAGATGTCAAGCCACTTAGGGTCACGTGGGACCTCGTGGTGGAGAGAGGAGTTGAACCCACAAAAGGCTAGTTCCAAACTCAGCTCATGTGACTGTTACACCACACGAGACGCCAGGGACCGGGCTTTGCGAGTCCCTCATTCCCAGCGCCAGGCCTGCATCCCAGGAAGTGGTTAAGGAGTATCCATGAACCCACGGTATGTGTTATTTTGGGGGGGATTATCCAAGGGCTATGCTTAGGACCTCTTAACCAGAAATCCCAAGACACTGACAGCCCAGGGGCCCCCTGAATACACCCCAGTCACCTGTTCCTCCTTCCTCTGAGTAAACGTCCCTTTCGTGCCCAGACGGAATGGGGAGGCACTGCCACCTCCAGCCTCTTGGCTCCCGGCCCCCCAGTGTTTTCTCTGCTCTCCCCTCCTTTGCTCGCCTTAGGGGCGGGAGGGCCATCCTGCTCCTGGAAGAGCAGGGCCAGAAAAGGTGAGCCTGAGGCCTGATGTGAGCAAATCACAGGAAAGGGTCGCGAAGACACGGATGCCCTCTCTTTCCCTGCAGTCCACTGAGGAAAGCAGAGGAAGATCCCTCAACCCGTTCATAAAGAAAAGAGTAAGGAGAGGGGGGACCTCTTGAGAGACTAGAGTGTGGGGGTGAACCTCTTCGTCGTCAGGAAGAAGGCTCCCTTGGCCTTGAGGGCTGTGGTCCTGCCAGACTGGGCTCTGGGGAGACTGAAGCCAACACCGGCTGTGCTCCTTAGAAACACCAGGAAAGGCCAACAGCCACCGTGTTCCTGCGCCAACGCTGGGTCTCCAGCAGCTGCTGGACAGAGTGGCAGCCTTGGGGGTACCTGATCTTGCTGTCGCCTCTCATGGGCGGGAGAAGGCACTGGGGCCACACCTCCCCCAGTCAGCTCGGGACACTGACCTCTCCTCCCAGCTGAGGGCAGCCACCCAAGGAAGTGCAAGTGGCTCACATTGCCCACATTCTGCGGGCCACAGATGGAGGGGGAGAGCCTGGACCCTGGTCCCAAGCCTGCCACCGACGCTCCCTCATCTGTTCCCACTCTGCTGTACTAAAATAGCTTTCCAGAACGCAATCACCCCTCCCGGTTCCCTTGACCAGGAGCTAAAGACGAATTAGAGTATTAAAACGGTGTCCAGCCCCGCGCTGGCCTCAGATATCTGGAGAAATTCAGCATCTGAGATTACTGAGATAATCAGAAGTGATAAAAGCCTCTTCAGTTGTAAAATCTTTTTAGAAATTCTATTTCAAAAGGAGACTTTTTCACCTAAGACACCAATAGGTCCTCTCCAGCCTCCCCCCACCCAACCCCAAGGAAAATTCTCCTTTTCAGAGGCTCAGATTCCGGATGAGAGCGGGATGACCTCGGGTAGCGCCCGTGCCTGACAGGGAACCCCCCTGGATCTCAAGGGGGGACTTGACAAGATCCCAAGGCCTGGACTTGAGTCTGGACTCAACCTGGGCAAAGGGTTCACTCACGCTCCTTCTGCAAGAAGTTTTTGACACCTTCAAAACTTCCTGGAACAGAATGAGATATGAAGTGTGTGTGTGTGTGTGTGTATGAGATATGAAGTGTGTGTGTGTGTGTGTGTGTGAGTGTGTGTGTGTGTGTGTGTGTGTGCGCGCGCGCGCGCGCCCAAACCCAACGACTGATGTCTCTGTAAGAGAAAGGAGAGAGAGACCAGAGCCGGAGGGGAGAGCCACACGAAGACAGAGGCAGAGACGGCGTCCTGCGTCTACAAGGCAAACAGCACCGGGCACGGCCAATCCCAAAAGTGAGGGAGAGAGGCTCCCTCAGAGCCTCTGGAAGGAAGTGACCCTACCGACACCCCGATCTTGGACTTGGGTCTCGGGAGCAGTCAGAGCACACATGTCCATTGTTTGAAGCCATTTGTGGTACTTCCCTGAGGGAGCCCCAGGGCATGACCACAACTGAAGACCTCAGCAGACAAGTGTCCCCAGTAGGGATGGTGGTGACATGGGCTCCCAGAGAGCAAGTGTCCCTCAGCAGATGGAACAACAGGCCACGTCCACTTGCTCTCCCCCTGCTGTCAGATGAGGCTACCCCGTGGGGTTGAGCCACATTCCGAAGGGCATCAGCACTGCCTTCAAGGTCATCTGAAGGCCAGCCTGCTCGGAGGGAAGGGACTGATGATGTGGGCTGCTGCCTGATTTTAACTCAGTGAAAGGGGAGCAACTCAAGAAATGAATCCCACACATAACTCTGTGGGCAGGCTGGACCTCATGGAGCTCTTAACTCTACACAGTGGGAAGGACACTGAGCTTAGACCCTTGGGACTCGATCTGCATTTCCTGATGTGTGGAACACTACTCCCCACCCTCCAGGGACGCACACACACATGCACCTGCTCAGACAGGAAGACACCACAACCAAAATCAGAGACACAACCGTGCTGATGAGGCTCAAGTCCAAGTCCAGCCTGACCCCTTCCCAGCTCTGTGTCCATGGAGAAGTCTCACCCCTTCTCTGGGTCTTAGTCGCCTCGTCTACCAAGCTGGGGATCATACTACACATCTGTAATGGGAGATTACAAATGTCATGAGCCTTGAACCCCACCTGGCATAGAGTGGGCCTTCATTTAATGTTACATGTGGTCACTACTCATTATTAGAACGACTCTGAGGATCCAGGCAGCCTCTGACCATTAGTACTTCCAAAGATGGCCTAGGAGGTCCTACAGGAGACCTGCACTGAAAAGTAGCAAACATTCTCGCCAACATCTGGATGTTACACACCCGCCTTCTTCACCGCTCTTTGAAGACCGATGCAATCGTAAGACTGAAAAGCGACATCTGGGCTGGGCTAGGCTGGGCTCTCCGTGCCCATCTCTCTGGGACTCAGAGTCCTGCAGGATCGACCAGACTTATGTGTATGTGTGCAGGAGTGTTCTGCCTCCAGGAACTCAGGCACGCTCATCCCTAACTCCCACCCCAGTGTTCTAACTGAAAATCCACTGCACTTTTTCTTCTCTAAGCACTGCATGGGATGTCTGGTGCCTGCCAGCATTCTTATCTCCAAATATTATTTTCAGGAAAGATCAAGAACCTCCAAAGTCGAAAGAACACAACTACAGTAACCTCCTTCCAGTGCTGGCTTTTCCTGGGGTCCCTTTGCTCAGGGAGAGGACATGCTGCCTGGGAGACGGTGGAGAAGGAGGCACAGGATCCACTCTGCCCTCTGCAGCCCTCTCCCAGCTCAAGCCTTCCTATCTGCAGCCAGGGACAGGGAGCCAGGCACCGACTCCGGAGCCTGCCAGGCAACAGCAGGTACTGGGGAGCAGCTGGCTGGCCGCTCTGACGACCCAGAAGGGTGACCGCCAGGCAAGTGCTGCTTACTGGAAGGGAAGAGACCTGGAGACTGTTAAGATATCTCAGAACATATTTTCTGGACAGACGGAAAAAGGGGCGTGGTGTTTGTCCATCTACCATGAAAGAATCCACTGAATGCCAACAACGAAGGAAACTAAAAGCCACATATACTTGAGACATAAAAAGGGGAGGGAGTGAAGCCTGTTCTCTTCCTCCAACAATTCTGGATGCTGGAGGGGACCCTGGGGATAGTGAAGTGTAGGTGCCCCTAGAAAGCCTGTCATGGTGCAGCCGGTGAGGTGTCCCTAGGCAGACGAGTGGAGTCTTCTCTCCCCAGAGCAGGAAGCACGGGAGGTGGGGACGGACCCACCCCATCCTGGCACTGGCAACAGCAGGAGGGCAGGCCGGCTCTGGATGCATATATCCAAGTGTGACACCTGGAGGGAGTCAGACGCTGGAGAGGAGCCCCTCAGATATAAACCATCTCCCCTCCACCACACAGGAGGCAAAAGGGAAGGTGAGTTTACAGTTTAGATGAGAACTCAGGGGCACCTGGGTGGCTCATCTGATTGAGCATCTGATTTGTGGTTTCAGCTGAGGACATGATCTCACGGGTCCTGAGATCGAGTCCCGAGAGAGCTCTGTGCTCAATGGAGAGTCGGCTTGAGAGCCTCTCCCTCTACCCCTCCCCCTACTCTCTCTCTCTCTAAAATAAATAAATCTTAAGAAAAATTAAATGGGAACTCAGATCAACTGAGAATGCTAATGACAAACGATGGAAGGAATGACCCATGTTTTTAAGGAAGGCTATAGGAGACAGGGATACAGGGTAGAGGAGACAGACCTCTAAGCAATGGGTTTGGCACTGTTACAGACCAGAAGGGGCTGAAGTTCTGGAAAGTGAAAAACCTCCGAAAGGCATTTTGGAGCAGGATGAAGCAGCAGCAAAAAATGGACCTTCAATTGACAGCAGATGGTTCAGTGAGAAATCAAACTCACTGAACGATGATTTTGTGTGTTTTTTTATATGAAAGAAAATGTTCTTCAACCTCAGAAGAATGAACAAAAGTGGTTATGAGTGAAACACAACACAGAAACGAAAAAAAGAAAACTTCTGAACATGTTTTCCAATGACTTCAAGGCCCCTCCCTCGCTCCAGGTATTGAATGCAGACCAAAGTTCAGAAGCACACAGAGACTGCCCAAGAAAAATATGTCAAAACAAAGAAAAATGCCACAAAACCAGCACAAGGCAAGTGTCCAGTCTGTCGAGACCAACAGGCATTTTTTGGAAGTGACTTTAACCAATGGCTCATGGACCTTTGAGGCAAAAAAAAAAAAAAAAAGGCAATAAATACCAGTGGAAATGGATTTCCTGATAACAAACTGAACCCAGGCAATGTCATTTCCTATTTTCCTAAGGTCACCAGACTAAATAAAGTAGGGAAAAGCCAAGAAACTGTGAATCTCATCAGACAATGTCTTTCCTCACAGCCGATTCAAGATGGCAGACGGTGGTCAAAGGAGGGTCCCATGCAGACTCCCCCTGGTTGATGGTGTGGCAGGGTGGAGGCGGTACGTGTGGCCCAGGCCATGCTTTGTCTGCCATGGGGAGGCCTCTCTGTCAAACGGCGGGGAGCTACGAAGTGACATACAGGAATAGAGACTGTAGGAGATGGTGACAGGCTGCGATAATGAAGAGGACACCCAACATGAGAACAAACAGGGAAAGAAACTTCTGCGGTAGAAAAATGAACAACACAGGTATGGAACAAAGAGCTTTGACTTAGGAGGCGCTTCCATAAGAAAAGAAATCGGCTCTCTTTTGCTTGACTCTAAAATGCAGTGTGGTGATACCGCAGTTAATTTTTTTTTTATTGGGGCGCCTGGGTGGCTCAGTGGGTTGGGTCTCTGCCTTCGGCTCAGGTCATGTCTCGGGGTCCTGGGATCGAGCCCCGCATCGGGCTCTCTGCTCAGCAGGGAGCCTGCTTCCTCCTCTCTCTGCCTGCTTGTGATCTCTGTCAAATAAATAAAATCTTTAAAATTTTTTTTTTTATTAAAGAAGTATAGGGGGCATTGGAGTGGGTGAAGGGCATCCAAAGGTACAAACTTCCGGTTATAAAATAAGTCAGTTCTGGGGTGCCTGGGTGGCTCTGTTGGTGAAGCGTCCAACTCTTGATTTTGGCTCAGATCATGATCTCAGGGTCATGGGATCAAGCCCCACATCAGGCTCTGCACTTAGTGGTGAGTCTGCTTGAGATTCTCTCCCTCTCCCTCTGGCCCTTTCCCTGCACAGGCTCTCTCTCAAATAAATAAATCAATCTTTAATAAGAAAATAAGTCCTAGGGATGTAACATACACCATGTGATACTAATCATACTGCACTGTGTGTTTGCAAACTAAGAGAGTAGATCTTAAAAGTTCTCATCACAAGAAAGAAAAAAACTAACACGGTGTGGTTCTAGACATTAACTAGACTTCCTGTGATCATCGTTTTGCAGTACACAGATATCTAATCAGAAATTGATATAATGTTATTATGTTAATTATATCTCAATAAAGAAAAGTATACAGGAGAAAAGCATTACTTGTAGTAATTCATTTAGTTTTCAGAATAATTCCACGAGGTAAGTGTAAAAAGTATCCCTATTTTAACACCAGATGAGTCTGGAACATCTTACAGTTTGCAGTGCCAGAAAGTAAGGAAGTGTTTAAAAAAAAAAAAAACTAAAATAAAATAAAAAACCTACTCGGATGGGGATACGTCAAAAGGACACAGAAGCCGCCAAAAAAGCACCCAACAGCCAAGGCTGGAACAACTGAACCAACAAAGTTGTGTTGCATCCTAGCCCAGAGGAGGAAATAAATATTTACGATCTGTGCCGGCATCAGTCAATAGCTGAACAAATAAATGCATGGGGGAGAATGGATAAACCCAGAAGAATTCCAAATAATGTCTGTGGGGGCTCCGCCCTCAAGGAGGCGGGACACGACGCCTCCCTTCTTCACTGTGGACCATGCATGGTGACTTCCTTCCTAAGAAAGGATGGAAAAGAGGGAGTAAGAGTAACTTTGCAATGGACACGACTGAAGAATGTGCCCTCAGCCTCGATGGTAAGTCCTGTTGATAGTACGTGCTCTTGATATGATGGGGGTGAATGGCTCTGTGCCCCTGCACTGCTTCTCCCCAAAGCCCATATCCCCCAGTCCATCATGAGAAAAAAAAAAAAAAAAAAAAGACACATCACACCACAAAGACCTACAAAACACCTGTACCGCAATCCTCCAATTGTCAGGACTATCAAAAATGGGGTAAATCTGCACACTTCCAGGGCCAAGGGGAGCCTAAGGAGTCAGGGCATCTAAAGGACATGGTGTTCCGAACAGGATTCAGGGACAGAAAAAGAGCACTGGCTCAAAATCAATGTCCTCTGAAAAAGGTGCAGACTTTAGTGAGTAAGAATGCATCATTATCGGTTCATTTTTTGTGACGAATGTACTATACACACACACATTAATAACAGGGGAAAGCGGGTACAGGGCATCTGGGAATTCTCTGTACTGTCTTCAAAGCTTCGCTGTACATGTCAGCTTAGCGTAAAATGACAAATGTACTAAGGAGGAGGAAAACGGGGCGCTAGGAGCCACAAGTGGAACCACAGCCCTGCTTGTGAGACTTGATTAATATGTGCCCCATCAGAGTTCAGCATCACACCCCATCCCAGAGTCTACCCCAGTGCGTGGCACACAGCAAGTGTTTAATCAAGAGACAGGGAAGACGGGGAAGACAAGCTTTGGGGCATAAAATACTTGTCTTTTCTAAGATTTTATTTATTTATTTGACAGAGAGACAGCGAGAGAGGGAACACAAGCAGGGGGAGTGGGAGAGGGAGAAGCAGGTCTCCCGCTAAGCAGGGAGCCTGATGCAGGGCTCATCCCAGGATCTTGGGATCATGACCTGAGCCGAAGGCAGAGGCTCATCGACTGAGCCACCCAGGGGTCCCTAAGATACATATCTTAATATATCTGAAGGGGCGGCTAGAATAAAGAGGCTGCATCTGGCTTATTTTATATAGTTCTAGAGCAGCACTGTCCAATAAGAAGAAGAAATGGGGCACCTGGGTGGCTCAGTGGGTTAAGCTGCTGCCTTCGGCTCAGGTCATGATCTCAGAGTCCTGGGATTGAGCCCCGCATCGGGCTCTCTGCTCAGGGGGGAGCCTGCTTCCCCCTCTCTCTTTACCTGCCTCTCTGCCTGCTTGTGATCTCTGTCAAATAAATTTAAAAAAAGAAAGAAAGAAAGTATAACAGGAGCCATCGATATAACTTAAATTCTTCCAATGGTCACATTACTAAAGTAAAAGTGAACAGGTGAAATTGATTTCAATATTCTCAATATTCTTCAATATTCTCCAGCATTTGATGTATCCAAATTATTTCAACATGTGAAAGATGAAAACATAAAATTAACATACATATAAAACATTCTTTCCAGGTGTATGAATGAATGAGATTTTCTATTTTTTTTTTTTTTCATACTAAGTCTTTCACCCTCCAGAGTGTACTTGCCACTGTCCAGCCACCGTGCTGGAGAGCGCGGCTCCGGAGAGCCTAAAAACCAGTACCTGGGAATTACAGGGGTGATATCAGGCTCCACAGAATGGGGTGCATGGAGCTCTGAACCTGGTCTCCAGTTGGTATAGGGGATCTTGGAAAAGAGCAAGCTCGCGGAGACAGCAGGAATCCCAGCAGAGGCTGGTGATGTCCTGCTGGAGAACCCCCGGAGAAAGGGTTCTTTCAATGGCTTGGAGTTTAAACTGTAGGAGTCCCTGAGGGGCCAGCCAACGCTTACCCAGCTCCGGGGAGAGGCCTGATGCCTTCCTTAGAAGCCTGCTGCCATGATGATTAGCATCTGTGTGGCACCTTCCAGAAAGCAAAATGCCACAGCCCACAGGATCTCGCCTGATTCTTGGATTTTCTGCCACATATATATTACTTTTTTCTTTACTTACAAGAAATTATTTATTATCCATGTATTTATAGATGAAGAAACAGGGTCTCAGGTTAAGAGGCTGACCTGGTCCCAAAGGCTGCCCCAAGGAGGAGGACGGGGACAAGGCCCTCAGCAGAGAACCAGGGTGACCTGTCCCTGGGAAATTCCCTCAAAGGCTGCAGATCACTCGCCCGTGATCTGAGCTCACCCAGCAGCCTGGGGGAAAGGAGGGCCTGAAGCCAGGCTCGTTCCCCCCCTCCCTACAGGGGTGGTGTGGGGCACCCTGACACGGGGTTGGGGGCCTGCAACCCAGGGACTAGGAGAGCAGAGTCCGGCTTCACTCCCCGCGCTGTGTTATTTGCTCTTTAAAGTCACGCCCTCGTGAGGTCATCACCAACTGCTCCCCAGAACATCTGCCCAAAATAGCACTGACATCTGGATGTTACAAAAAAGACTCATCGCTGTGGAATTACAAAGAGCATCTGACCGTCATCACGCGGCACTTTTGTGTCCGTGTGGCTTAAGCGAGCCAGAGATGGAGAAAACCAGCAGTGGAAAATGTGCGTGTCTTCTCGGGACAACCTGCTGCTTCTGCGGCCCTTTCCCTAGTGACCGAAGACCTCCCAAAACCCAGCACGCAGCAACGCCACACAGCTGCTCGGCTTCAGACGGGCTCAGAAAACAAGCCCTCCCTACCCCAGAGCCTGTCCTTGCTTTTTTTTTTTTTTTTTTTAAAGATTTTTATTTATTTATCAGAGGGGGGGGGGGGAGAGCGAGCAGAGGCAGACAGAATGGCAGGCAGAGGCAGAGGGAGAAGCAGGCTCCCTGCTGAGCAAGAAGCCCGATGTGGGACTCGATGCCAGGACGCTGGGATCATGACCTGAGCCGAAGGCAGCTGCTTAACCCACTGAGCCACCCAGGCGTCCCCTGTCCTTGCTTCTCTCGCCAAGCGGACGCTCCAGGTCTCAGCACACTCTCTTCCTCACGAGACGTGGCCCCCAGTTACGCCTGCCTGTTTTTATTAATTTTTTTCAAGATTTTATTTGTTTGAGAGAGACAGAGAGAGTGAGCCAGCAAGCAGAAGTCAGGGGGAAGGGGCAAATGGAGAGGGAGCGGCAGACGCCCCGTGGAGCAGGGAGACTGACGTGGGACTCGATCCCAGGACCCCGGGATCATGACCTGAGCCGAAGACAAACGCTCAATGAACTGAGCCACCCAGGCGCCCCACTCCTGCCTATTTTTAAAAACCCGAATTCACTTTCAAACCTTATTTGGTTCCACTGAGCAAATCCTGGAAAGGCAGCACATAACTCACTGTGTACTCCTGACTTCTCACTGTCCGCAGGAGGAAGTCCAGATGCTCTGCTGCGGGGTCTCGGCCCCCTACTAACTCCCATTCGGCATTCCTGTGTCGTCTGGACAACAGGCATGCTGCCTCAAGGTGGCACACTCATTGGCCTCTGAGTCTTTGCTCATGCTGTTCCATCTCCTAAAATCCCTTCCATCCACATCTCAACCTAACAGAACACAATTCATGTACCAGTTCAATGTCACCTAAGCCTTCACCTCACTGTGGCCCCTGAGCAGGATGCATCTTTTACCTCTTTGGACCGCTACCACAGCAAAATTAATGGGCACGATACGTCTCAGCACTGATGAAAAAAACAACAGGAAAATACAACAGTGGGCGGGCGTAAGAGGAGACTTTGGAAGGGTGGCCAGAGAAGTCTGCTGTGAGATGACAGATTGGAGTTTAGGCCTGACAGATGAGAAGCCAGCAGGTTCTGGTGGCCAAGAGCTCCGCACAAAGGGGAGAGCAAAGGTGAAACCTTTCTTTGGGAGTGAGCCTGAAGGGTCCCGGCTACAGCCGGTGGGCCAGGAGGCTGCATCACCACGGACAGCGGCCAAGTGGAAGGACACGGGTCCAGGAGGAAGGTGGGTTCTCTCGTGGTTCATGAGAAGCAGTCTGTGTTCATTCTACATGCAACAGGAAGCCCATGGAACATTCTGAGTGGGGATGTGGACTACAAGACGATTCTGGTCCCTGCATGAGTAACAGATGACGGGGCGGCCCCAGGAGACGCTGAGGGTGATGGTGGCCAGTGAATGGGCGATGGAGAGAAGCCACTGCAGACAGAGCTGAGGGCCCTGGACGACAGAGATGCAGCAGTGACGGCAAGGGCTCTGGCCACGGTGGGCTCCCTGCTGTGCCTGCTCAATGACTACCACAAGCAGATGACAGCATCAATAGCAAAAAAAAAAAAAAAAAAAAAAAAGAGAGAGAGAGAGAGACCAGGCTCACAGGGAGGGGACAGTCATCTACGTGTGTTGGCTGGAGATCAGCCACACTGACAGTCACCCCGTCATGGGGCAAGGATCAGACCAACCCTCGATGACACCAAGGGCTTCTGGGCCTCTAGGAGCCTGCTGGATTCATTCTGAGCTCAAGGAAATTCTGAGAGTCACCATTCCTTCTGTTCTTAATTCTTCTTTGATTAAACGTCTCCTCGAACAACTTGTGCCCCAGCTCAGAGACGCCAATGCCAGCGTCTATTACCAAGCTGCCACTTCTTCTCCTCCTTCCTCCCTCCCTCCCTGTGCCCGAAACAACTCTGTGAATATTTCCTCCCGGATGTCTTCCTGAATGGCCCCAAATGTCAGTAATCTCTTGGAAATTGGCCACTGCTGCTGTTAATGTCTGGGTTGTCAGACCCCTAACAGCCTCTGGATTTGTCATGGGCTATTAACTAGCTAACTCCTCATTAAGTGTTGGTAAAGATCAATTTCTGGAGGGCTGATCTGGCTCTGTTTGCTAAATGGGAGAAACAGATGTGTCTGCTCACTCTGTAAGACACGGTGGCCTAGGTGCTGGTCGGTAAAGCCCTCGCCTTCCAGGTGTTGGGAACATGGCCTCTGTTGTCATGGTGATGGGCCAGAAAGGGCAGCTAAGGGGCAGTGACCAGGGCTCAGGGTGTAGGAGAGGCCAATCACTTCCTCCTCTCAGCGCCCAGGTCCCTGACACACACAGATGATTGGACCAGGAGCAAACCACTCCCCTAGGCTGAGCCAAGCACCGTATCTCCTGGGAACCTGGATTTCTGACACATAGACTGAGGCCTATCAACAAGGCTGGGGACGGGGTGAGCACAGAAGCTACGGGAGAAGCAGAGACCAGGAGCACCCCTCCAGCCACCATGTGCAAAGACGCAGGCAGAAACACCCTCACGGAGCGCCAAGAGACGGGCACGTGAACTTGGCTCCCAAACTGATGACTCCATTTCTGTGAGACCCCGTCATACCTCGTGCCCTGTCTTGAGCTGCCTGCAAAATACCCCATTATTTCCCCCAAATAAACCCTACCAGCAGGTTTTCTTTCCTTGCAATCCTACCTCTCTGTAAGAGAACGGGCTTTGGTGTCAGACCAACCCGGTTTGAAATCTTGGTTCTAGCTAGCCCTTACTGTTAACCGCTCATATGGAACTCTCTGGGGCTCAGTGTCCTTATCTGTAAAATGGGGCTAATGCTGCTCCCTTCATGCGGCTACTGTGGGGGTTCAAGGAGTCGAGGGAGGTGAAAGCACCAGCTTGTCAATAAAGCTGATGAATGGTTCTCAACGCAGATCCCTGTTGCCCATCCCCCGCCCCCCACCCCGGGACATACAACCATGTCTGAAGACACGTCCCGTCATCACATCTGCTGGGGGCACTGGCATCTAGCAGACCGAGGCCAGGGACACTGCTAAGCATCCTACATGGCACAGGGCAGCCCCCCACAACATAAGACATCAGCAGTGCTCAGGTTGAGAAGTGCTGCTCTAGTCTGGATCTTTGTTGTCCATCAGGATGCCAATCCCTGCCCACAGACACCAGGGCCACATTTCACAACCGCACCAGCACTACTGAAGCGGCCCCTTTTCCAAGGACCTCTGTCTCCTCCACACCACCTCTTTCTCTAGCCTCCCGCCCCATCCTACCTCCTCTCTGCACCCCAACCCTCCTCTCCTTGAGGGTAAAGAAAAATGCCTTGTGCTCTGCAGAAGGGACCCTCTTCTTTCTCTGGGAGAGGCCCACGGGGACCTGGTAAGGTGAAGGGGTAATGGCTTCACATCTACCTGCTCATATCCGTGGCTGACCAAGGAGGAGGAGAAATGCTGGGGACGGTGGTAGTACCTAGAACTCACCCTTGTTTTTCTCCCTTTACTTAGCTGTGCCTGGAGCTGTTTTCCCAAAGATCCATGAGATGGTCCAGCTTTATACAAAGGGTCTCATGATCCCCATGCACAGGGAGAGGAAACATGAACACCTCCAACCACAGAGAAGTCAAAATGACGGGAACAAAGAAAAATGGCCTTAGATCTTAGAGTGACGGAAGAAAATACGATGCTTATCAGAGTGGCTTTGGCTGAGAGAACCTGGGACTCTGCAGAAGGATGGGCAGAGGACGGGGAATGATCCAGGGGGTTCACCAAGCCTAGGGACTTTGGGGTTTTCCCCTGGGAGGATGGGGGAGGTGGCAGCCTTATTTCAGAGTCCACTGGAGTAAGGCCAAGTCAGCTCCCCCAGCACTGGCTGCCAGTCCCGGTCCCCAGGTCTGATAGACGGGCAGGGATAGCAGCAGGAGCTCCAGCTAACAGCAGATTCGGAATCTGGGTGTCAGAGGGCTGGATGCTGCGTTTACCGTAGGCTATCCAATACAGCTTATCTCCTGATACTGCAGAAGCCTGGTAAGCCCCTCAGTGTCTTCATTTATAAAATGAGAAATGGCCTTCCAGCTCTAACTGGGCCGAAGATGAAGCTCAGAAGTGTACATCTGACTGCCAAGAGGCTCCTCTAATCCAGCTGGGAGGGGACGGTAAAATAAAGAGGCCACCTACTCCCTTCATTAAGTCTCAGTGCACGCCCACAGGTGAGCTGTGTATCCTTAACGCCATCACAGAGGGCGGGGCACGGGGGGGTGCGGCTGGATCTGAGACCAAAGGCTGCACCCACATCTGGTCCTCAGTCTACAAACCAGATGACTGAAGTCAAACAACCTGAGACACGGCTGATCTCGTCCATGCAAGGTGGCTTGGAGGCTTACACGAGAATGGAAGGCACGGGGACACACCGGCAGCTCAGTAAATGCAGTGAGCCTCTGCGTTCTTAAAAACATGCTAGCCTGTACGGCGCTAGAGTTAGGGAACAAGGACATTTGGTATTTATGATGTTAAAATGCCAGAAGCCACAGAGACACCCTCAGGCGGAGACGGTTAAAGGGATCAAACTGTACATCCACAGAATGGGTGATTACAACACAACTGTCAAAATGCCATTTAAAATGCGTGGGACAGGACCATTCTCAAAGCCAGTAAAGAATCAAGTATGATAAAATGTATAAACAGCACAATTCCAATTATGTAAAAAAAAAAAAAATACTCTCTACAGATGCTTATCATTTAATCTTTGATAAATACAGAAGTATCGCTCCACCACCCAGAAATTACTACTGTAAGACTTTTTTTTTTTTAAAGTCTCTTCGTTATACCTCTTTGTACTTGAAAACACCTTTTACAACAAGCACGGATTATTCTGAGAGACCGTAATTTGCAAATGTCAGAAATAAGAGGAAGCAGGTTTGGGGCCACGGCCTGGTGAACGGCTAGAGATGGGGGATGGAAGCAAGCAGAGCGGGGCGGGCAGTTCAGGTCGGGGAAGAGCAGACAGGACCCCAGAGCGGATGCAGGGATGGGGCAGCGGTGGGCTCGGGGGACCTGCTTCTCTGAAGTCAAGGAGAAGCCTGGGAGCCGGGGGTGGGGAAAAGTCTCCTTGGACAAACCTTTGGGAAGAAGCTGGAGCACCCGGCGGGCTGGACCCCAGGCGGACTGACAGGGAGCTGCTGCAGGCTCCTGAGTAGGGGGATGACGTGACAAAGTGCTGTCGGGGCTTCATCAGCCCCGGGCAGGACGGTCTGAAGCACGGGGACCCAAAGGAGGAAGCGGAAGAGCCCCTGACAGTAATGGGGTATGGAGAATGGAGCGCTAGGGTCGGGGTGCCTCTAGGAATGAAGACCCAGCAGGACTTCTGGTCTGGGAGGAGCCAGAGGGGCCTGCCATTGGCTGAGAGACCACGAATGTGGCAGGGAGAGCCCCAAGGGAGGAGACAGGAGCTAGTGGTCTGGGGGACAGGACCCTGGAGCTGGGGCTTATCTGCACAGGGTGAGGGAGGAGCTCCCAGAGGGGTCCAGGAAACAGGGCCAGAAAGTGATAAGCAGGGGAGAAAGGCTGCCTGCCCAGCCCCTTCCAGGAAGCAGAGAGAAGACAGCATTCCAGGGGGGTGAGGGTGACGAGGGGACAGGGGCCACTAGTCGCCTCTCTAGCTCATCCTAAGAGGCCAGGAGCTTGAATATGGGGCCATGGGGTCACTACGTACGGTTGTGGGCAGAGCAGGAGTGAGCCAGGCTGAAGCTGGGAGGAGGGAGGTCGAGACAAAAATGCCTTTTAAGACACGGGAGGCACGGGGTGCTGGTGTCAGTGGGTCAAGCCTCTGCTTTCAGCCCAGGTCATGCAGGGAGCCTGCTTCGCCCCTCCCCCACTCTGCCTGCCTCTCTGCCTACTTGTGATCTCTGTCTGTCAAATAAATAAGTAAAATCTTAAAAAAAAAAAAAAAAAAAAAAAAGACAGGGGAGGCAGAAGGGAAGGCTGTTGGAAAAGTTCCGCAAAACCCACCAGGGAGACAGAGACCCACAGCCCAGCTAAAGCTTCTCCTAGCCGCCCCGAGCTGATCTCCACAAGCAGGCTTCCAATTTCAACCAGAGCTCTGAGTAAGCACTAAATGAGTTAGCACATGTAAAACGCCCGACACAGTCCAGATAGCCAATATACGGAAGTGACGATCACCATGTGTCAAGTGCACAGTAAGTGTGTTATTTATCTTAGAGAGAAAGCGTGCACGTGCAGTGGGAAGGGGCAGAGGGAGACACAGAAACTCCAGCAGACGCCCCACTGAGTGCGGAGCCCAACACCAGTCTCGATCTCACGACCCTGATCTCATGACCTGAGCTGAAACCCAGACTCTTAACTGACTGCGCCACCCAGGCGCCCCATGTGGAAATATTTTTTAAAATGGCTGAGATGAGGTGGATGGGAACATGTGAACCAGGAGGCAGGTGAGCAGGGCACCTGGGAAAATATGCAAGTAAAAGCCGAGTTCTTCTGTATAGGGCGCTCATTCACCAGCTGGCATTCAACTCTGGGCACTGGGAACAAAAAGGTATCATGTTTATCCGACACTGATTTCTCCATTTGGGGTTGGGCGAGCTGGGCCAAGGATGGTCCCCTTTGGTGCACCTGACCTCCAATGGCCTCTCTGGGTCAGGCAGGGTCTGGAAGTCCTGATACCTGGGACTCGTTCTTTCTGGTTAGGCCACAGAGCGACAGCCCCCAAGACTGTGATGTGGTCCTGAAGTCTGTGTATGTGTGGTGGAGGTGGGGGGTCTCAATCTCACAACCCTAAGATCATGACCTGAGCTGAAAGGGTTTTACCTGGAGGGTCTGATCAATAAAGGCATCAGTGTCCTCCAACTTAGGCCAGGAAGAAAGGACAGTCTTATTTCCCACTGAAACACAGCATCTGGCATAGACATTATCAGCAAAACATCACGTAGGTGAAAATCACTGCACTCTTAAAGACTGAGTTGCAAGCCACAGATAGATCGTGGGCCAAGGCTCTAAGGCCCATAGAGTACAACTGGCATCCCACGGCATCCCACGGCATCCCACGGCATCCCATGGCATCCCACGGCATCCCATGGCATCCCACGGCATCTTGCTACAGTACGAGGCCTCTGAGTATCTATTGCTGTGTCCTCAGCACTCAGAACAGTGTGTGACCCCGAGAAGGCATTCAGTCACTACTCGTGGACATAATGAGCCTCCTGAGCTAGTCACCAGGGAGCAGGAGAACCTGGAACCAGAACTTCCAAGTCATAGTTCACCAGAACAGCCCTCAGGCCTGCCTCCGTCTTCCCATCTTCTTAGAGGTCACATTCTCACCATCTGTTGAATAAAAACTATCCTTCCACCAAGCAATCAGGGCACGGCCTAAGGGGAGCTGTCATGAATCCAGTCACAAGACCTCTGGGCTAGAAGACCTCTCAGAGGCAAGTTCCTAGCCACAAAATTGGTTGCAACAAAGCTGGAACTTAGAAACAGGGAGTGGTAACTGAAGCAATGGTAAAATTAAAAAAGAGAGAGAGAGAGAGAGAGAGAGAATGACTCTGGCTTAGAAGGAGGCCCATGGCTCCCCATCAGGTACGTATAAAGTCTGGGTAAACTGCTGCTTCTGGGCAGGTGGGGAGCACGCAGGGCTGTCCGTTTCTCAACCTGACAGCAGTCTTCGAGCACGGAAGCCCCTTAACTCCCTGGAAAGTGGAATTTTCAGTGAGAAGAAAATCTGCAAGAGAATCATTAAAAAGCCCCAGAAGGTTTCTCGGAAACTAAACAGCCCTTCTTCAACAACAGGCTGGCCGAGGAAAAGTAGAGGCTGGAATTCCCAGAAGAAAGTCTCGGGCTGGCTTTAAAAAAAAATGAGAGGAGAGTGGGCTCCAGGCCAGACCCCGGTGGGGTTTCAGGGAACGCAGCTGGCTGTAAGGACGGCTGGACGCACAGGAGAAATCCAGAAAACAGATGGGGTGTCTTCCTCTAATGGCAACATGGCCCCGGGGAAATTCTACAGTGGGAGTATGGCCTGGAGGGGCTGAGCAAGCCCCAGTTACACAGTAGGGAAATGCTCCACCCCGTAAATTCAGGATGGGGCCCCACACTATGGAGCTCTTCTAAACTCCCACCTTCTTCCCTCCTTCAGCCCCCATTCGCCACAGGCTCTAACAGCACTGGGCCCAGAAGGAGGAGGAAGCAGTCTGGGGCCTTTCCTGGGTCAAGGAGAGGCCCTGAATGAGGGCAGGTACTCACAGGCTTAGAACCCCTCGTGGATGGGCCTCTGTGAGTGGGGGGACCATAGGGTCTGGGTGTTAGAACTCAGTCCTGGTTGTAACTACGGGTTAGGCCTCCCTCCCTGAGCCGTCCAGGAGTGAGCAGCCTAGGGCTGGCAGAACCCAGTCCTCTGCAAGGTGGTGGCAGCAGTGTCCGTCCGTCTGCAGGCTGGTTCCCGGTTCTGAGATCCCCAGGCCTGCCTGAGAGTCTCCCTGCAATTCGCAGCTGGAGATGCTGTATTTACCTGAGTTTATATTTTTATATTGAAACAGATCTCGGTTTCTCTATTGCTTTGTTGCAACCAATTTTGTGGCTAGGAACTTGCCTCTGAGAGGTCTTCTAGCCCAGAGGTCTAGTGGGCCACACAACATGGCTTTTTACTAAACGTCATTCTAAAGCAAAGAAAAAGCATGACATTTCCCTCTGGCACAGTTCACCTTTGTATCACCATCGCCATAATTTATTATGGAGTCCTTACCAAGCCGGTCTTATTTCTTTATACAAATTCAGCCAAGGGCCATGGGGGTTGGGGGGGCGTGAGGCCACTGGAGGAAGAAATGCAAGAGGCCCCCCTGTGCAACGAGCTCAAGTGTTAGAGCCCACAGCAAAGCTCCCTGTGGAGGTACTCGGTGCCCCCTGCACCAACCCGCCCCAGCGTGGGAGCCAGCGGCTCTGCCCCTTTAACTCTGACCTTGAACAAGCCATCGCAACTCTGGGAGCCTCGATTCCTACCGCGGTGAAATGTGCGGACCCTCCAGTCCTGCGAGGAGGATCAAATCAGAGTATATGGAGATCATGGGGCATGTAACGGGCCATCGACGAGCAACGGTTAGGGCCCTCGGTATCACAGTGGGGCCCAGTGGATCAGTGACGGCGATGTTCTCACAGACCCTTTCCCTACACAAGAGTTCCAGGTTACCGCTGGAGAAGACTCGGGATGAGTCCGATGGCCACTGTCATTCCACCCGAGTCACCTGCCACCCTAGACAGGTGACCCCTCCTCCTCTTCCTCCTCCTGGGGGACATACCTCCCTCACTGCCCGGACTCCACACGCTGCAGCCTCCCACCTGTTCTCTGGCCTCTGGCCCTCCTCTGCCCCTGGGCAAGGGAGTGCTCCAGGCTCCTCTTCTTGTCTACACCCGGTCCCTGGGCCCTCTCGTGCAGCCTTGCTGTTTTCAGTCTCAGAGGGATGACTCCCACACAGACAGTGCTCCTGACCTCGGTGCTCCTGTCCCCAGGTATCTGATGCCCAGGAGGCCTCTGAAGGTTAGCACAGCCTCACACAGGCTCCCCGACATGTCCCCCACCCCACCCAAGCTTGTTTCCTCCACGGCCCTCCCCATCCTAACGCGGCCCCACCTGTCCTGCTCCTGAGACCCTCCTCAACTCCTTTGAATCAACCGATCGCCGCAAAGAATTCATCGAATATTCTCAGTCTTCCCTTCAAACTACACACGTGCTGCCCCGTGCTCGCAGCTTCCAGGGATCCCTCTGGGGCCCTGCATAGAGCCCCACCAGCCTCTGTGCCCCCCCCCCAGCCCAATGTCAACAGAGCACACAGGGGCCCTCAGACCCTGTCACTCCTCTGCTCAGCACCCCGCCACGGCTCCCCGCCCCGCTGCAGAAAGCCACGATCACCCCAACTGTCCCCAAGAGCCCACTACGGACTGTGCCTTGCTCCTTCCCGCGCTGGGCCCCAGCCAGGGCAGCCTCCCTGTCTGCTCTGGTCCCCCCTCCTGCTTTCCGCACCACGCAGGCATTAATGTCCCTCAGCCTATCCCCCACGTGCCCACACAGCTGCCCAAGCCGGCACACGGTTACATCTCCACTAACGGGGAGAAGAGGTAGGGAGATAGGGAGGGGTCGCCCTGCTGCTCCAGGCAGTGGTGGGGGAGGGGTGGCAGGAGGGTGACAGTCTTCCTCCAAAGAGTGACATATCGAGAGGACAGTGTGGATTTCAACGTTTCCAGATGCCTGGACCATGTCCTCTGAAAGTACCTTCAAGCTCACCACCCGTTCGTTCTAATCACGGACTCCTTACATGGGCATGGCCTCAGGATCCTCCCCCATAAAACAAAGACAGTCAGAATGCCTCATCCTGTGGGGCTTTTTTTTTTTCCCCTAAAGATTTTATTTATTTATTTGACAGAGAGAGACATAGCGTGAGAGGGAACGCAAGCAGGGGGAGTGGGAGAGGGAGAAGCAGGCTTCCCACTGAGCAGGGAGCCCGATGTGGGGCTCGATCCCGGGACCCTGGGACCATGACCTGAGCTGAAGGCAGATGCTTAACGACTGAGCCACCCAGGAGCCCCACGTGGGGGGCTTTTTGACATACGAGCTTCTTCTGTAAATTCTAAGATTTTACACAAACACGACATCTTGGAACTTTCTGTAAATTTCTTTCTGTCATCTGTCTTCGATGCTCCAAACCCCGCACCCACACCATTCACTGGATACGCTGGCAGACATCCCCTGACACCTCAAAGCCAGAATGCTCACAGGGAACTTGTTTCCCCTTGTTCCTTCCTCCTGCTCCGTCGCAGCTTCCAGGATGCTTCCCACCTCTTCCCTCTCCTTGTCTGCCCGATCCAACCAGACTCCGATCTTTCTAGCACTGTTTCTGTGATGTTCCTCAAAGCTGTCTCCTCACCGCCTCTGGGACTCGGGCCTCGTCCTCCTGATGGCTCGCCAGGAGGCTCACGGCCGCCTTCCAAGGGGCTCGCCACCCGCAGCTGCTTCCCACTCCAACCCACCCAGTCCCGGCAGCCAGAGCTTCCTGCCAAAAACCCGGGGCATCTCCGCTATTCAAAAGCTTCCGATGGGTTTGCCCATCACATACATAGTAAAATCTCAAAATCCACAGCCTTCTCCAAAATGCTTCCCTTCCAGCCTCATCTTCATTATTCCCTCCCCCGCCTCCCCTAATGCTTCCACGTACTCTAAGGTTGAAGCCCAGCCCAGCTCTGAGACGCTTAATGACATCAGACACTCAACTTCTTGGCCTTTACGGCAGCTGTTCCCATCCCCCAAGAACACCACGCCAAAGCCCTCCTCTTCCCTTAGGATTCTGGGATTCCACATCTTCGAGGGAACATTCCCAGATGCTCCCAGTGAGAATTCCACTCTCTGTCCCACACCTGGCCCCAACGGTGCCCCAGCTCTCCGCATCACAGGTATGCACATGGTGTGGCCCTCTGGGTTTGGGACAGCTCTGGACAAAGCAACAGCCCTCTCTTAGGCGACTGCATATTCTAGCCCCGTCTTGACCAAAGAGCCCTACCGCAGAGACCCGACACAAAATGAGAACCCTACAGGCAATGGCCCACAGGTGAGGGCAAGTGGGACGTGACCACTACCGACCACATGACCATCAATGGGCTCACTCGGCTCTGAGTCTTGTGCCAATCCTTGGAGTGAGCATAGCTGATGTCCCTTTTATAGATGATCTCCTGGGGCCCCCAAAAGTCTTAACCCTGTGGCTAACAGCACAGCTGCTGCAAAGCCCAGGACGAACCATCTCGGCCTTGCTCTAAAGACTGGGCTCTTCCCACAACCCTTGGCCCCTCCAGGCCTGAGAGTCAGACACACCACACTTCCCCATTTTGTACAGTGAAATTCCAAAGAGGCTCCAAGCTCGGAATCCAGAACCTTCTGAGGCCTCAAGGAGCATGAGGGCTTAGGAGCAGAACAACTGAGCAGCACAGGAGGCCCCTCATCTGGGGTTGTAGAAAGTACTTATCATCAGATGGCTGGTTTCAACCAAACAAAACAGGCTCCTGTTCCTGCTGGGCGCTGCACAAGTTCTAAAAGGCTAACATAATTAACACTTTTTTCTTTTTTCTCATGCTTTTCAAATTCTTTTTATACTGCTATTATTTCCCTACTGACTCATCCCTTTGAAAAACACACTTGTATTTAGCTCCTGCAAAGCTGCCATCGGCTTCCTTTGTCTTTTCCTTGCCTTGACCTTTCACATGGGGAGGGGGGCGCAGGCCCAGCTAATGGGGGCCCAGACAGATACTGGGGATCCTCTGCACACAAGATTTCTCTAAAAGGCTAACAGACACTCAGAACGCTTGTGAAAGGCCCTCCTCACGTCCCTCCCTAATCCACAACATACATTCATTTCAGTACAAACACACTGGGACCTCTGGAGGTTGGCATCTGCTTTTCTTTTCTTTTCCTTTTTTTAAAAGATTGTATTTATTTATTTGACAGACAGAGATCACAAGTAGGCAGAGAGGCAGGCAGAGGGGTTGGGGGAGGCAGTCTCCCCGCTGAGCAGAGAGCCCGATGCGGGGCTCGATCCCAGGACCCCGGGATCATGACCGGAGCCGAAGGCAGAGGCTTTAACCCACTGAGCCACTCAGGCGCTCCTTAAGATTTATTTTAGAGAAAGTGCAAATGAGGGCATGAGCAGAAGGAGAGAGAGAATCCCCAGGCAGACACCCTGCTGATCGAGGAGCCCAGTGCAGAGCTCCATCCCCGGATCCCAGATTACAACTTGAGCCGAAATCAAGAGCTCAAACCACTGAGCCACCCACACGCCCCAGGCACCCAAAGCATCTATTTCTCAAGTTTTCAGACCACTGAGCAAAGAGTGTTTCTTGTTTCGATGGTACAGTGTTGTTACCTCTCTGGTGACCTTATTACATGAGAGGTCCTGGAACGGTCCCCATGGGGCAGAGGGGCAGGGCTGGGCTTCAGGACATGTGGGTTCTATCCCCCTGCACAGGGGTGGCTGTGACTTACCCGTACTTCTCAACCCTGGCAGAGCCTATCTCCCATCCGTAAACACAAGCTCTGGGCAAAGAGGACTTCTCAGACCAGGTTAGACCTAAAATTTCCTCCGTCCTTTATCCCCTAGGGCAGAGTTCTTACAAGTTCACAATCAGGTTTCCATGGTTCGGTCAGCAGCAACAGTATCAGGTTTTTAAATCATTTTAGGGGAACAGTCATGACTATGCTATTTACCGTAGCTCTGGTTAGACACACAACCAGAAAGACCTGTGCCAACCCCACCACCATGCCCCTTCCCTACCTCCTCCCCACCCCCGCCCACCACCATCCCTCCCCACCCCACCCCCACCCCTGAGCTTCCGCCAGGGGCTTTGCAGAAGGCGAGAAATTGTCCACTGTGGATTCCCGGGATGAAATTTTGTATATTGCAAAGGTCTTTCCCCCTGGTATTTGTCTGAGAAAAGCATCAGTGCATAAATCTCAAAGCCACAGAAGGAAAAAAAAATATCCAACTGTGTCTAACACGCAGCTTTTGAAAACCAACTAACCCTTTGGGGCATTTTGCAGAATAAAATACACAGAACGAATCAACAGGAGGGTGGCATTTAAATTATTCAAAGGAACATCATTAAAGCAAACTTTGCTGTGCTGATGGGGGGGTGGTGCTGGGTAGAGCCCCTGTTCAAGATAAATGCACCATTCCTTTGGGACTCCTAGTACCAACTGTTACAAAATTATAGCCCAGAACATTTTATTAGAGCGATAATGCGCCTTAAGAAGTGTGACTGGGCAGGCTGGGGTTCTGACTCACTCCTACGTAATTGACCTGTGGCCTCTGGGCTCACAGATCCTTCACCTGAGCCCAGAAGATGCCTGATTGAATCATACATCTTTAACCTCTCATAATACTAGACAGAACAGTTCCATTAAAATGCATACGAGGGCAAGTGTGCAGGCCTCAGCGGGAATGGGGCTCGGCTCCTTGGGGCAGACATCATTAACAAAATCCTGTAAGATCCATTCATTCACACAGCATTGGCTGGACTAGATATACAAGATTGGGGAAAAAAAAATACTGGAAACAGAAAAAGAGACAAAAATGCACTTTATCCCTGCGATGTGGGAAAATAGAGGATTCTTATTTTCCTTCTTAGCCTATATTATGTTTCCAAATTTTTCTATGGGAGTATGTATTCCCTTAGGAGAAAACATCAACAGTTTTCAAAAACAAATGTTCACATGGGTCTTTGCCCAGGCAATGACTACATTTAAGTAGGTAAAAGATGCAAAATGCCAAGTTTGGAAGATGGGTGCTTACCAAGCCCGGGGATAATTCCAGTTTGGGCTCACGACAAGCATCCGGACTCTCAGATCACAGGGACCCTGCCTCTCCTGCTCACCGCCGTGGAAGGGCCTGGCCAGGCAGAGAAACAGGCTCTGACAGCTGTTCCCACATCCCCGGGGACTCATCCTAAAACTGGCGTCCTCTCAAAGGAAACACGTTTCCCTTCTTCCCCCTGGTCAGAGACATGTAAGTACAACAGGGTGTCGCGAGTTTTCAAATAAACATTTTCCTCCTGAAGAAAGCCATCCAGCGACGACGGCACAACTTTCCCAGAAGAGACTCCATTTACTCTCTTCTTTAAAAAAGGATGTGGCAACGGAATGGAATTTAATTGAAGTATTTACTTGAACATATGCCCTCTGGGGCCTGAAGGAAACAGGATATTCTTTTAAAGCCACTGGCAATTTCAAGGGGTTGTTTGGTCGTGGGTCAGACCTTCTCTGAGGTTGAAACACACACACACACACACACACACGGGCACACAAGGTCACACGCACGCCCCTGTTCCTGAAGCAAGAAGTCAGGACCTCCTTTTTGATACATCAACAAAAAGCAGCATGCTACCATTTCCAGGTCCCACAAAAATTCCTGGGAACGCCAACTTACTGGCATTCTGCACTTGGCCTTGGACGCCACAGAAAAAAGGCCTGGCTACGGCATGTTCCCCATGAAAATTAGCAGCAGTGATTTCACTGTAGAATAAAATCCACTTAGGGGGAAAAAAAAAGTCCTGACCATTCCAGCCTAAAAAATTTATTGTATATGTAAGCTATTTGATTGTCACATTAAATCCAATATCCCAGTGGTCTTCTTCCTAGGTGAGAACATTTCCCAATTTGAGGGTTGGTAGGTGTCCTTTTCTTCCCCCTTCCCTTTTTTTTTATTAAAAATGTGGGGCGCCTGGGTGGCTCAGTGGGTTAAGCCTCTGCCTTCAGCTCAGGTCATGATCTTTGGGTTCTGGGATTGAGCCCCGCATCGGGTTCTTCTCAGCGGGGAGCCTGTTTCCTCCCCCTCTCTGCCTGCTTGCGATGTCTCTCTCTGTCAAATAAATAAAATCTAAAAAAAAAAAAAAAAAAAAGAAAGAAAAGAAAAGAAAAAATGTATCCCCAGGACCTACAACCTTGTCCTGTGCTGTTGGCTTCCAATAAATGCTGATTAAATACTTTTGCTGATTCGAGGTAGGAAGGCAGGTCCCGTGAGTGTCAAGGAACAGGTGCACGTCTCCAGTCCTGGGGCCAGCAGAAACCAGGTTGCAGGGGTGGATTTCAGCACCGTGGGTCCCTTGGGGACGAGCCAGGTCTAGAGGCCTGGATTCTGGTTCTGATGAGATGCCCCTTCTGGCTGGAGACGTGGAGCAAATCACGGAGATTCCCCAGGAGGCCTGCAGGCCCGTACCCCTGCTTCTCCCATTCCAGCCCTGTCAGGACCAGACCTACAACCGACCAGCCACCCATCTCTCGAACCTTCCCCCTCCTCCTCCACTGGCTTCCTTTCCTCCACAGTGCTTGGCAGCACCCAGTATAACCAGAAGCGAGTCAGCAGAAGGGACTGGTCTGCTCGCTGCTAATCCTCGGCACAAATTCTAGAGAGGATTCTCAAACAGGTGGTTTGTACATATTGTGGAGAACACAGGGATGAGAGGCGGCAACGTGGGCTCGGAATCACGCATGCTCCTTCCACGCACGCGCTCTGCTCGAAGGGTCCCTCTTGCGTGTGCGGCTTACCTGAAAATTCAAATAAACTAAAAACCGGGCCGCCTGGGTGGCTCAGTCAGCAGAGCTTGAAACTCTTGATCTTGGGAGCATGGGTTCAAGCCCCAGGTTGGGTGTAGAGAGGACGTGATAAACAAATTCTTGGAAAAATAAAAATTTAAAAAATCCTAAAAACCAAGATGTAGAAAGGCACACTTTTCAATGTTCCTTGTGGTTTCCGCCCATGGTTGGACAGACTAGGACCATTTAACGCTGTCCTGTGTTGTGTGCCTTTATGGTTTCATTCAGGTCATGGATAAAAGCGCTGAACATCACAAAGCAAAGGGAAGACCCCAGGGACACCCCACACCAAAGGGCTTTGCAGACCAGACTGATGCCAATCCAATACGAATACTTTGGGGGCAAAAGGTGTAGCTACAGTAACCGCTGGGAGGAAGTGTGGCATTGTGGGTAAGCGCAGAGGGCAAGACTCCTATTCTGCCCTCGCTGGCTGTGCAGCCTTGGGCAAGTTGCTTAACCTCTCTGAGCTTCAATGTGCTTATCCACAATATTGGAAAAATCGCGATCAAATCTTTTTCATGGGGTTAATCTGAGCATTATATGGGACAACACAGATTAAACCTTAGCCCATGTCTAACACACGGTTTCTCTCTCTCAGTAAATGGGAGCGACATGTTGTTAAGCAAGTTTGCAAGGCAGGAGGAGAAAATCTGTTAGTGCATCTCCAGGAAATGGCATCTTGGGCACCAGTTTGATCTAACAACGACCCTATCAGAAATGTAACGCATGAACTTGGCTCTGCTGGTTTTTAGAGCACTCGTGACAACTCCCGGGCATCTTCCAGCAAAACTCCCCATCTGTTTACTAATCCACTCTGGGTATTTGCTGGGGAATGCTGTCACTCTCTCTGCGTCGGGCCTATTGTTTCCAGAACCCATCCTTTCCTGCTTCATAAAAACCATGACAACTCTGTCATCTCCATTTCCTTTTGTAATTTTTTTTTAACTGAGCCACCCAGGGGCCCCTGTAATTTTTCTTTTTTAAAGAACCAGGTAGTGGATCTCTGAGCTCCTGTCTCCAAACTCTCTTAAGGAAACAGAAAACAGAACTCTGAGAGCCCCAAGGCCCCCCTGTGCTATTTTCTTTTAATCACTCTAGACTCCAGCTGCTTTGTAAGCTGGCCCTATCCTTTCCATTTTAAAGCACTCTAATCAGTGGGAAAAATAAAAATGAAACAGGAGCCGGCTGGCTCTACTTTCCCTCTGTCACCTGTTAAGCTCACCACCTGCTCTGTCACTTCTGTTCCCTACGGGAGAAACTTCTGAAAGCCTCATAAGTGGAAGAGCCCATTCAGAAAGAAAACAGATGAAAATAAACAATAACTTGCCTTCCTCTTTCCTTCCCCCACGTTGCAGATAAGAAAGCCAAGGCCCGGTGTATTGCCTAATCTATTCAGGCAATCAGATCGCGAGGTCATATGGTCATACCCCAGGCTTGTAGTTCTCCTACTCAAAACACCTAATGACTAACTCCAAGATTCACCAGATAAGGAACCAGAGTCCTTTCGGGGCCAGTGCTGGACACTGGTTCGGACATTCAAAGCCTCCTCTGCCGGACAGAGGGCAGAGCTTTCTAGCAATGCGCCGACCAGGGCAAGAGAAATAGGCAAAGGCCCTGAGATATGTAAACAGAGCCAATAACAGATTACCCTTGGCCAATAAAACGCCTTTATGGGGTAATTAGCAGTTCATAAAAACTGCTAAGTAACTTAGAAACCTCTGTACCACGCCTTCCGCGTTTTCTGCTGCTAAAGGGCCCCAGGGAAATATTAGCTCCTATTCTGTCATGAATCAGACAACACTGCCAAGGTAGAGAGCAGCCTCTCACAGGAAGGAGAGCTTCGAAAAATTCTGTATGCTTTGCTGACGGTCTCGAGTGACCCCAGTTGAACAGAGAGGGAGGGCCCCTGGGACATTTGGGTGCCATGCCCCAGGGTCAAGTCCCTGTGGAGACAGGCAGGTGGATGGTGTGTGTGGGAGGGGGGAAGGCCTTCATGCCCGCAGGTCTCCTGACACTTTCTGGGCCCACTCCTCCTCCTCATCAGGTGTCTGTTCAAATGCCCCCTTCTCGGAGAGGTCCCCGGCCTATCTCCTATAAAGGAGTACTTCACTGTCCCCTGTCCTAGCCTCTCCTCTTGCTTATAGCTGTCATTAGGGTTATTACCAGTGTCATTTTATTCTATTTGTCCATTCTGGGAGTCTCCCTTACAGCAGGGTATAAGCTCCACGAACAAGGGCACCTCGTGCGTCCCTGGCTGCATCCCCAGGACTCAGAGGAGTCCCCGACACATAGTAGGCCCTCCACAAACATTTGTCAGATTGGGAAGTGGGTGGGTAAAGAAGGACACACGCATCACTTCCCACAAACACCTACCAACACATGGCAGGGGGGAGGGACTCCACTTAAATACAGATGATTTTGGATTTAAAAAAAAAAAGTTTGAACTCATAGATAACGGTAAGTTGGACAGCATAATAGTGTCAGAAATATCCCCAAGGACCTGGGGCCCAACTTCCTTTGAGGACCAGCTGGGAAGCAGGGGAGCCATATCCCCTGTCACCTGTCAGCCAATCACTTCTATTTAAAAGACTATAATCTAGATATAAATAGAGAAGAGGGATCCTGTAAAAAAAAAAATCACTGAAAAATGAACTTGGCCCATGATACTTAGAGTAATGGGTTCCTATCCGTTTCTTTTTTTAAATTCATTCATTTTTTTCCCCGTCAGGGGACAGACTTGTCCTGTGTCCAATGTCCTACAGCCTGGTTGGACCCACAGCTGGGAAGAAACCATTTAAACACAACGCGATAACCCACGCACAGCGGGATGCTCTGGGAGCTCAAAAGGCAGAGGAATCAGGGAACAGAAGGTCCCACCAAGTCACTAGTGGGCTCCAACACTATGCCTGGCTCTACAGAAAACACCTCCTCCCTGCCACCACCATGACTGCATGGGAAAGGGTTTTACAGCCTCACAAGGCAGGACTCAAAAGCCATTCAGGGTAGGAAACCATGGGATAAGGACCCAGCTCTCCAGGATGATCTCCTAGGAGGAGGGCAAGATTGGACTCCACTTCCAAAGTGGTTTCTTAAAAGTCAATCTCTCTTCTACAGATGTACTCCCTGAAAGTTCCACTTTTCTTCTCCTATGAATTACCAAAAGATGAAAAAGAAAACAAATGCTTTAAAGGACAACGAGGTTTCAATCCCCTAGTTTTAAAACCATGACCAGGCTAGCTGTTTGGCGCAAATGTGGCCACTTAGGAGGCAAACAGCTACCAGACTCTTTCTCCATGTGTTCTATAAGGAGAGGTGGATGCCATTTAAATGGACTCTTAGCCTTAAAAGAGAAGCATCAAGAAACCATTGAGGGCTTTGAGCACACGTACCACCCACCCACTTGTGGCACACCCACAGAAGCCAACACCCACAGGGGAAGTCTGGGCTCTGGCTCAGACTCTTCCAGTGGTGTGACCTCAGGCAAACCGCTCCACTTCTCGGAGTTTCCTCTCCTGCAAAATGGGTTCTGTTTCTCTGGGGCAACCACCCCACTCAGTGATCCCACACGTCTGGCTGTTTGCAGGAATCCCATTCTCTACAGGCTCTGCTCCAGAGCCCCCAAACACAGGACAACTCTGCACATTCCCTCCTGACTCCCAAGAAGGAAGATGTGGCTTGCTTTCCGTTCCCAAACTCAACCAATCTGATCCACATACAGCACCTAAGTCGTCTGCAAGAAAACGGTAGAGCTGGAAGCTAAAAATAGTTCTGGAGAGGAAAAAAGGACCTCTAAATATCCAACTTCCTTTGCTTAAAAAAAAAAAAAAAATCAGTCCTCTTAAAGTCAAGCATTTCTTGACTTCTTTTTTCCCCTCCCTCCAAGGGTTCATCAGGATTTTATGCCATCACATGGGAACTTCGGATTCAGACAGGATTTCCTGCCCCATCGCTATGTCTTCTGGTTGAATCTAGTCCCAAAGCAATAAAATGTATTGACTCTGGTCTTCCTGTCACTCCCAGAAGGTGGGAGGCTCTCATAGACATTGTTAAAATGTCTATACTGCCTAGAGCAATCTATACTTTCAATGTCATCCTGATCAAAATTCCACCAGCATTTTTCAAAGACCTGGAACAAACAATCCTAAAATTTGTATGGAACCAGAAAAGACTCCAAATTGTGAAGGAAATGTTGAAAAAGAAAAACAAAACTGGGGCATCACATTGCCTGACCTCAAGCTTTACTACAAAGCTGTGATCACCAAGACAGCCATGGTACTGGCACAAAAACAGACACATAGATCAGTGGAACAGACTAGGGAGCCCAGATATGGACCTGCAACTCTATGGTCAAATTATCTTCAATAAAGCAGGAAACACTATCCAGTGGAAAAAAAGACAGTCTCTTCAGTAAATGGTGCTGGGAAAATTGGACAGCTATGTATAGAAGAATGAAACTCAACCATTCTCTTACACCATACACAAAGATAAACTCAAAATGGATAAAAGACCTCAACATGAGGCAGGAATCTATCAAAATCCTAGAGGAGAACATAGGCAGTAACCTCTTCAACATCGGCCACAGCAACTTCTTTCAAGACATGTCTCCAAAGGCAAAGGAAACAAAAGCAAAATGAATTTTTGGAACTTCATCAAGATCAAAAGCTTCTGCACAGCAAAGGAAACAGTCAACAGAACAAAGAGGCAACCCATGGAATGGGAGAAGATATTAACAAATGACAATACAGACAAAGGGCTGATATCCAGGATCTATAAAGAACTCCTCAAACTCAACACACACAAAACATATAATCACGTCAAAAATGGGCAGAAGACATGAACAGACACTTCTCCAAAGAAGACATACAAATGGCTAACGGACACATGAAAAAATGTTCATCATCATTAGCCATAAGGGAGATTCAAATGAAAACCACATTGAGATACCACCTTACACCACGTAGAACAGCCAAAATCAACAAGACAGGAAACAACGTGTGTTGGAGAGGATGTGGAGAAAGGGGAACCCTCTTACACTGTTGGTGGGAATGCAAGCTGGTGCAGCCACTTTGGAGAACAGTGTGGAGATTCCTTAAGAAATCAAAAATAGAGCTTCCCTATGACCCTGCAATTGCACTACTGGGTATTTACCCCAAAGATACAGATGTAGTGAACAGAAGGGCCATCTGTACCCTAATGCTCATAGTAGCAATGGCCACAGTCGCCAAACTGTGGAAAGAACCAAGATGCCCTTCAACAGACGAATGGATAAAGAAGATATGGTACATATACACTATGGAGTATTATGCCTCCATCATAAAGGATGAATACCCAACTTCTTTATCAACATGGATGGGGCTGGAGGAGATTATGCTGAGTGAAATAAGTCAATTATCATATGGTTTCACTTAGTTGTGGAGCATAAGGAATAACACGGAGGACACTGGGAGTTGGAAAGGAGAAGTAAATTAGGGGAAATCAGAGGGGGAGATGAACCATAAGAGACTGTGGACTTTGAAAAACAAACTAAGGGTTTTGAGGGGGGCTTGGATAAGCCTGGTGGTAGGTATTAAGGAGGGCACATATTGCATGGAGCCCTGGGTGTGGTGCATAAACAATGAATCTTGGAACACTAAAAAAATAAAATAAAATCACAAAAAAAAAATAAATAAATAAATAAAAGGAAAAACTTGAAAGTTGTTGGAGCGCCTGACAATCAGAACCTGAAATTTCTCCTTTTCATGTAGATACCATAATTTGGTCCTACAAATAAACTGATTATTTGCACATAAACATAAATGTGACATTGAATTTTTATTTTTCATGTTTAATGTTTTTGTAATGTACCTTTAAAAAGGTGCAATAACTAATTTGGTTGTAGAATCTCACTGGTAATTAATAAATACATATAATCACCGAAAAGAAAATAAAACAAACAAACAAAAAAATCAGCTCTGGCTTCTGTTGTCTAAAACCTGGGGCATGACTGTAAAAGGTGGCGTGGGATGGCAAGACATTCTCACCTCCTTCCCACCAGCTCCCTTCCAGGGTCCCTCTCCAGGGCTCAAGATGCCAGTGCCCTGGATGCCCACTCCCTTCAGAGTCATCATGAGAGAGGAAGTAGTGTGACTGCTTATGGGAACACCTCCCCAGAGTGGGAACAGCTTCAGGGCTGCACGTGCCATTCATTTTTGTGACCCCAGTGCTCGGCACATAACAGAAGCTCAGTCAGTCTCTGATGAATGAATGAATGAAGACCACACCTTTAAGGCAGGTGCACTGCTCTTGGGCCACCCAAAAATGTGGCGCTACAGTGACACAGCGACAGACACCCAAGATGCGTGGACCACGAAGGGATGGGGGCTGCTGCTCCCTGAGTACCTGCTACTGCCCAGCAAACCCCGTGTGTTGATTTAATCCTCACCTCACTTCTCTGATCTGGACAGAACGTGTCATTTGCATGAGGTCCCGCAACCATGACGCCACGATTTTTTTTTTAATTGTCATTAAAATCACTTCCTATATACCACGGAAATGAGGAAACAATGATACAGATTTCTAAGGGCCTTGAGAGCATGTTTGTTTTTGGAAAATTGTACACCGGGCACTGGATTTCTGGAACGTTCTACTTGTCGCCCACAGCGGTAAGATGGGGATACAGGCGTCTTCTGAGCACTGGTGTCACAGGCTCCTGTCACCAGCCTGCCAAGGGGGCCGGCTGCCTCCCTGCGCCCAAATGCAGGGTCCGCCCCGCCTCCTCCCTGCACATCGGCTCACTTCTTTAATCAATAATAGCCACACGGCACCCCACAGGAGAGCCGATGGTGGTCACTGTGAACATGTAAGAAAATTGAACACAAAAGTCTGACTGCTTTTCAGTGCCAGTTAGCCCCCAAACCCATGACGTACATTTCACTTTCCCAGGGCAGGGGGCATGCGGGCCAGCCCACGTGGTTTGAGGAATCTGGTGTTTCTGCCAAGTAAGTTTGCGGAGACTGTCCTGTTAATGCACTGAGCTGACAGATTTCAACATGGTTTCAAACCAGAAGCTTCAGGACATGACAAAGGTGTGTGCCCTCAAGGGGGTGGGGATAGGGGAAGTGCTGTCTGAATTTATAAATCTACCTGGCTGGCAGAAAATCTGACACAGACAGAGCAGGTGTCCTGGACCTGCAACAGGGAAAGGGCTGGGAAAATCTGTCCCTGCCCTGAAGCTGGGACACATCCTGGTCAAGACAATGGTAGAAGAGGGGCAGCTCTCGGGGGCTCTTTGCTCCTTCAGAGGCCCTCCATGCACGTCTCTTCCCCAGCGTGGTCCTGTGGGACCTGTGCTGGCAGATGAGGAGAGGGCACGGTCTTCACTGCCCGGACCTGAAGACCACTATGACCCCTTTCTCCTCTTCCACTCCTGAGCACCACCTAAACCTCAGGTCTTTCCCCCAGAGGACACCCTACAGAGCTGTCCAGGCAGCGCAGAGCCATCCCATGAGCTGCTGGGTGGGCCTGGGTCCTCCCCTAAAACTTGGGCAGGCTCTCCAGAAGCCACTGACAGGCTGTGTGGAGCCAACCGGGACGCAGGTGGGAGATTATCTTCAGGGGAAGAAACAAAGGCCTCCCTTTCCTACCTGCCTATGAAACCTCACCAGCAGGTGAGGTCTGGAGATCATCAGCCACGCTTCAAGAGGAGGGTGCTCAGGACAATCAGTCCCCCCACTCGCCCATCTCTGCCAGCTCACCCGTGGTCACTGTCCTAGGCTCACCCTGAAGTCTTGGTGCTATACCATGAGCCCTTCCAATGCCACCAGCTCACCTGGACCTAGGGCAGGGCCTGGCCATAGCAGAGACTAACAAAGTTCGTAAATATGAAGAAATCTCTAAGGGGAAAAAAAGAGGGCAGGGCGGGGCGGGGCTAGTAACTTACAGAACACCGAACAGGAAGGGCTCCATGCTTTACCTGTTCTGCCTCCGCTGCGGACTTCAGGAAATCAGTACTCCCATTAGCCCACATTACAGAGAGAGTAAGTTGAGGCTTCGAGAAGGAAGTCTTCGAGAATGTGGTTTGCCCAAGGTCACAGACCTGATAAGCGGCAGGGACCAGATTCCAAGTCTGGCTCCAGGGCACCGTGAATCTGCCTTTCCATGTGTCCTCTGCACCCGCAAGCCAAATGGAGAGAGGTTCCATAAATCCGGGATGCCAAAGGGGCCAAGGACCCGGGGTCAGCCCTACACGGTTCCTTAGGACATGACCCTGGTACCCGCTCCCCCGCATTGTGGGGGAAAGGCGGGTAAAAATTCCTGACTGACCAGACTCAGACGCAACGTCTGCCTGCGCAGGGGATGTGAGGAGCAAAGCCACCTGGCAGAGCTGAAAGCAGGGGCCAGCCAGCCTGGAGAGCCACCTGGAGGGGCAGTGTCAGCCCCTCCCAGGACGCACACACCTGCACACCTCATTAATGACGCACACGCTCCTAGTGAAGATACACGTCCACAGCAGCCGCTCAGCTGGAGCCCTCTAAAAATAGTCTCCTGAGCAGGGGGAAATGTCCCCATGTGGCGCCCGGTCCCAGGCCAGACACAAGGGGCGTGCCAGCAGCGGTATCAGATGCTGCAGTCACACTGCTGTAGCCAAGGGACAGCCAGGTCACAAGCCACAGCCACAGTGACTGGGCACATAGGGGTGCGTACCTGCAGCACAGCAGGGGAGGCAGCTGGGCGCGTTCCCGCACTCGGTGCCCTCACCAGGCTCCAGGCTGGCTTCACCAGCCAGGTGCAGCCCACAGGTGAGACCCTGCAAGCGGGCATCTCTCCGGTCTCACTTCTCCAGAGTCGCCGAGGCAGCTCGGGCTTCACAGCCAGGAGGCTGGCAAGGGCATGGACTTAAACTCGGCTGTGGAATTCGGAGCTTCCTTCCAGTTCCTGCAGAAGGCAAGTGGCGGAGTCACAAGGTGACGGCAGCCTGCTGCTGCCGCTGACGCCATGAGCGAGGCGTGCGGGGCACGGACGTAAATCAGGCTGGAGGGACTTGCCAGCCCCGGCTGTGAGGAGCTGGAGCTGGGGCGTTCAAAGTCATGGCTCTGAATCACCCCCAAGCTCCTGCTGTCCCACAGACCACCTCACACGATACTATTTGGATGGAGCTGACATGAGCCCTGTATCCAGAAACCCCAAGTAACTTGCCCATGTCACGCAGCTACTCAGCAGCAGATCAACCAAGTCCAAAGTCGCTGACTCCCGTCCTGTGCCCCCCAACTATACTGCACCTCCCCCGCTTGCCCTCCGTCTGGTGCCTGTCACTCTAGCCTGTCTCCATTCCCCAGGGACCTTGACCACCCCCCTCCCCCCAGCTAGCTCTGCAGAGGCCATAGTCCAGCCCTGACCCATGTCACCACCCTCTCTACTCCACCCCTGCGGTCTCCATAGGAAGAGCCCTCCCCTGCACGCCCCACATAGCCTTCTCTACCCCTCACCCGCTGAGTTAGCTCCCTCCTTTTAAGGAGCTCCCTCCCAACTTCTCCAAACCCCACTTTGGGGCCTCCCTCTGCATTTTGGCTAGTTCCTGTGTGTCCCTTGGCTCACGCGCCCCTTGGGAGCAAACCCCAATGCGGGGTCCCCGTGAGCATCCCCGAGGGCTCACCTCACCTTCATTGTCCTTTCACGGATTCCGGAGCCAACGCTCCCACCCAACAGTCACTTTGGAATCTCCTGTCCCTACAAGGGCACCCATGCCTTCTCTCACCCTCCCCTGCCCCCAATGCTAGCACCTTCTCATTGCCTGAGCCCAAGGGGACAGCGGCTACTTGCTGTAAGCACCCAGTCTTTGTCCTCTACAACCTCAACTAGTTACTCCACACCCGATCTGCTCTACCACCCTGTATTTGAGATTGGGAAAGGCTTTGCCAATGTAAGAATAAGCCCTCCCCAGAACACGCTGGATGCCGTACCTCCTTCCTCTCCAGCATGTTCGACACCAGCTCCCTCCCCATCAGGGAGCAGGAATTGGCCTCACAGCTTCAGAAGTCTGCTGACCCCTCTACTTAGAGGTTTTTCACCATCACCCACATTTTCCCTACCCACTTAAGCCCAGCTCCTCAGCTCTCCGGAAACCATCTCCTTGAAAGTTCTCTAGACCGTTGAGGGATCAGCTCCAACAACCAGATGTTCATCTCCATTTTCTCTAGTCTCCCTGCGGCAAGCACAGCTGTCCACGTGTGGGGCTTTCTTCTTTGGTTTCTCCTTTCTCTCTTTCCCCTTTGTAAGTGGCACCCGAGTGTTTTCTAGGGCTTCTTCCTAACCTTGGGCTTTTGCTTTATCCCCCCCTTCCCCTCCAGGCCATCACACGCGGGTGCTGACTGCCTAAACCCCTGCATTCTTTCCCTATCCCCTTCTCAGCTGAAGCGGTCTCCACCGTCCCTGCTGGTGAGCTTGGCCCTACAGAGGATTTGCAAATATATGATACAGCCCTCTGGCAATCATTCCTTGTCCCTCATCTCCACTGCCGCCATCCTGACTCAGGCTCTTGCTAATACATTCTTTAAGCCACGCCACAGTTCTTCACATAGCTCTCTCTCTGTGTTCCATTTCTTGCTTTCTTTTTTTTTTTTTTTTAAAGATTTTATTTATTTGAGAGAGAAAGAGAGAGTGCAAGCAGGAGGAGAGGCAGAGAGAGGAGAAGCAGGTTCCCCACTGTGCAGGGAAGCTCAATGTGGGGCTTGATCCCAGGACCCCAGGATCATGACCTGAGCCAAAGGCAGATGCTTAATGACTGAGCCACCCAGGGGTCCCTCTGAGTTCCATTTCTTTGTCCCTGCCACCACGTCAATATATGCAGGCAACAGAGACTCTCGATGCCTCAATCCTTTGAGATCAGGACCAGTTTCCTCCTTTGGCCTTCAGAGCCTTTCCTGGTCACAGCCAGCAAACCTGCACCAACAGAGCCTTACTTCGCCGGGCCTTATCCACACTCCTCCTGCCCAGAATGTTCCCTTCCTCCCTCTGCTCCCGCATCGAGCCTGATGAAATCTTACACGACCTCGCAGAAATGTCACCTCCTCCTTGAAAGTGGCCCAGCCTGAACCTCTTTCCAGCCTTTGACCCTAACAGGCAATGTCTCTACAGTTCATTCGGGAAATCACTCCTGGGTTAACTTCTGGTAGCTTCTGGTAGCCACGCATATTCATTCCTCTTGCGTCCAACGAAACGACCGGCGTCTGCCTTCACCGGGTTTCCACTGTTTCTGGAGCCGTCGCCCTCCAAGCTTCAGGAGCAAGGAGTGGCCAGCGCCCCTCCCCAGCAGCGAGCAGGGACCAGACCCGGTCCTGCTGTGGGTATGCAGAGATGGCACCCCCAACAGTAGCCCTCAGCACGTGGCCACCTGCTCACTCCAACACCTCATCACCAAGTGGAAACACTGGCTTCTGCCCCGATTTCCTGCCCACTTGGCTTTCCAGCGTTCCTGGGGAAATGGAAGCCTGCCTTGGACCCAAGCCTACCAATGTGATGAACGGAAGCCCCCCACATACGTTTCCTAAAATGCTCATCCCCAGACCTAAGCTCTTTGCTGCCCTCGCCGCCTTGAGGATGGACCTCAACTGCCAAGGCCACTGCACATGGTTGTCTTGGGAACTCGAAACAGCTACTCATCGGCCTTCGAGAGTCTCCTGCTGTCTACAGCTTCCACGTGCTACGCCTACTTAGAGACGGGACAGAGGAAGGTGCGCCAAGCCCTCTTGGGGCTGCACACTGGACAGCGGACCTCTGCCCCTAGGGACCTTCCTTGTCGCCAAGTGGGTGTGGGCCCCATCGGAGCCCTGCCTGGCCTTCCTCACTCCCTCCCTCACCCCTTCCTCACTCCCTCCCTCACCCCTTCCTCACTCCCTCCCTCACCCCTTCCTCACTCCCTCCCTCACCCCCTCCTCTTACCCTTCACAAACCGCCTTACTCAATTCTCAGAAAAAATCCCCACCCTTCTCCTCCTCTGAAGATGGAAAACACCCCCAGAGGCCCCCTTTCCCTGCCACGGCCTCCAGGAGAGAGCCTGGTGTACCAGGGGCTCGGTAACTCCTATTAATTCGGTTTTTGAGGTTCAGCGTCTGAGCGGGCAGATGGAGCGGGAGAACGTGGGTCTTCTGGTGACCAGGCTGGAGGAGAAAGCAGGCTGGCTTCCCCCCACAGCTCTCGAACCATCATGCCTCTGTTCCCCAGTGCCACATGAATGCCACTGCTAAGAGGCCCGGCTGACTTCCTGTGTTTGCCGAGCCCGGGGCAAGTACAGTTCAGTGCCCATAATAGCAATAAATTATGACTGTAATTTAAACTGCAGGCCTGGAAGGAAACCCTAATCTAGGGCATTTTCACCCCTACAGCCTTCCAAAGAGAGCCGGTTTTCTTTCCAGCTCTTTCTCTGCCACTCTGCACCCACGCTTCCCATGCGTGCCCAGGTATTTGGCTCAAGCGGAGGCTGTGTTTCCAAGAGGCGGCAGGTCGCCTACAGGGGCTAGTGAGCAATGGGAGCTACCCAGTGGGTTCCTACTTTTCCCTGGATGGTGACAAAGGCACAGACTTGAGTCCATGTATTTCTCTTCTGCCAACGTCCAGACCAAAGGACACGGGCTCACGCTGAAGCCTCTGCCCAGATAGGGGAGGTGCTGGGGAAGCCTCCTCTGGCTCCTTGGGAGCTCTGCTGTCACGAATGCCACTGTCGGTGAGCACTCAGGGCACGCCTAACCTTCTGCACACAGTATCCAGCTCAATTCCTGCCAGGCTTCCGTCACCCACCGAGCGAGCCCTGCTCGTATGGCATCTGGCAAGGTGAGACACTGAAGCTCAGAGAGGTCAAGCGTCCTGCCCAAAGTCACAGAACCGCGTCGGGCAAGTCCAGGAATTAAACCCACGGTGTCTAACTTCAAGCCCAAGGGCTTCCCCAGCATATTCCTGCTCACACGGTGGGTCCTTGTGGACTCCACAACTTTGGGATGAGTCTACATCTCCACTGGACTTAAAACCACATAATGAAACTTGATGACGATCAACTACTCCCTGGGAAATGACCTTTTGCATCTTTTTAATAGTTTACATTCTCGACTGACAAGTCTAAGGCAGGTGGTGGCCCGGGCATGTCTCGCCGATTCAGAGCTCCTCACTCTGGGCTCTGAGAGCCCATGAGCCCACAGGAACAGAACTCACAGCACTTGGCCTTGCTCCACAGTGGGGTTTCTGCCCGAGGTGGCCTCCTGGATTGGGTTCAGGTCTCACTCTACGGCCATCCTGCAGCAGCCCACACAGTACCTGGCCCAAAGGACAGGCCCATTATCACAGAAATGTCAGAGGTATGGGACGTGCTCCCCTCCGGCCCCAGCAACAGGCAGCGTGACACAGAACAAGCCTTGACCTCCGGGAGCCTCCATGTTCCCATCTGTGAAATGGGAATAATGATCCCAAGCTCACGGCACTGCTCAGAGAACTTACGAGTTGACAGAATGAGTTGAGAATCCCTACTCCCTTTAGCCAAAGAAGAGCCCCCTTCCAGCTGCTTGGAGGGGGGGGGGGTCTGGAAGAGCTACTCTGTCCCACAGTTTCAAGGTCTACTGGGCACACACACCCCCACCCACACAGGGCTCCCTCTCTCCTTCCAGCCCAGCAGAGGCGTCAGCCCCTCCTCCTCAGGGAGCTGTGTTATCAGAGCTGCTGGGCCACGGGCTCTCTTCCTGTCAGATTCGGTGACATGGAACCTTCCAGGTACCATCTGACAGTTTTGGTCGATAAGCTGCCATCTGAGCTGTACTTTTAGTTTGAACAAGTGACATCTTCCTTTTCATAAAGTCCTTTGTGGAGGTGATCAACCTTACAGGCATCTGGGATTCACTCGGACTTTCTCCAGCCCCCTGGGGATTCTCTGAAGATGTTTCCATGTCACTCGAGCAGCACCGCAAGTCCAAGCTCTCCACTGCCTGCCTGAGCGTGCGGGGGGGGGGGGGGGGGGGTGCTTAGGACAGGAGGCCCCTCCCCCCACGTGTAGGAGACTCCCCACTGCAGCCCATCTCTAGAACCTCACAGTCAAAAGCAGGAAGGGGACACTCAGCACGAGGTCACCGCCACCTCTGGGGGCAGCCTTAATTTCTCCAGTGATTCGCTATGCTGAGTTACAAAATAAATGATACCTGCAGTCCCACAGCTTCAAGGGGACTTTATTCCTACAGCCGTGGACCATCTGTGATGGGAAGAGACCTTTCACACCTTCACTTGTGACTGGCTCACTTCACTGCAAGGAAACCGAGGCTCAGGGAGACCAGGCCCTTGCCTGCTCTGTCATCCACACGGACTCCTAATGGTGAGCTCTTTACCCAAGAGCAAGGCGCGGAATGGAGATTTTAAAATTCAGCGGCGTTTCTAAGAGGCATTGAGGATAGACCCCTGTGGAAAAGCACTCCTGCAGTAAATGACCAGTAGTATTACTGGAGACGACCTCAGATGAAGGCGGCTGGCCAGCATCGGCACCTGCCGCTCCGCAGGGCTCCGCCCACAGCCTCCTCTAGTCTGTCCACACCGCTGCACATGGTGAGGAGCCTACGGCTCTCCCCTTCAGCTCTTGACAGTCCTGCCCAGATGCAGCCAGCGGTCGGTCTCTGGACCTGGGACAAGCTGTTCCAAATCACACCACAAACTGAGAGGTGCCTCGATGTGTTCCACGACCTCCTGCATACTCCCTGCCTGGGTCAGGTCCCGAACAGGACAGCAGTTGCTGTTCCTCATCCATTCAACTACCTGAGACTGAGATCCGCCTGCACAGCAAGCAAGCACCGGGCTCGAGGCTGGACAGACAGCCTGCCAAGTGCAAAGTCAAGTCCCTGCTCTAGGTCAGCTGACACCCCGTGGGCAGAGGAGACAATAAACAAACAACTGAGTAAACAGATCACATGCCAGGCATTGACGGGTGTTGCCGGGCCCGGAGGGAAGGGGACGGAGCTGCGGAGGGCTGCTATTTTCTGCAGGACAACAAGGCAGGCTTCTCTGGTACAATAGCATTTGACCGACCCGAAATAAGTAAGCAAGCTTGCCATCTGGAAGCCAGAGGGAGGGGTGTCCTGGGCAGAAGGGAGAGGAAATGCAAACATTTTTTTTTTTCCTCTTTTCCCCTAATGAGGCAGGGAACATTCTAGGAAGAGCAAGGAGTCTGGGGTGGCTGCAGCGGGGGAGGGGAAAGTGGTGAGGCCCCAGGTCATGAAGGGCCCTGAAGGCCACTGTCAGGATGCTGGCATTCCCCAGGTATGGGAAGGATGCGGTTGGACTTGTGTTTTAGCCAGATCGCCCCGGCTGCTGTGCCAGGAATGGTCTGGATAGGCAGCTATTGTGACGGTCCGAGTGCGACAGGATGGTCACAGGGTCTGGGTGACCTGCAATGGACATGGTGAGAAACGGAGTATCCTGCATAGATTTTCACAGTGAAGTTGACTGGATTACAGGGATACTGGTCAAAACAATCAGAGCTTCCCTGGGACTGCCCCGTGGGTCTCATCTCATCATTTACAACTGACTTGAGGCTCAAGGCAGCAAAGGTGTCTTCATGCAAAGAGCTCAACAGGGCTTCTGAAGTGGAAAAGTAAGTCCAGCTCAATCCCCATGGACATCAACCACAAAGCTGTGGGAGAACACGTTACCTCAAGTTTGTTTTCCAGTTGGGCAAAGACAAAGGCACAAAGCCCACACAGAAGCCTGGCCATTACCTGGCAGTGTAGAAGGATTTATGATTACAGACTAATTCTGATCAATACGCCATTGATTAATGCTTGCTGATGTGTGTGTCCTGGCAAGGAAGTGAGGAAAACATCCCAGACCAAATGAAGCTGGAAAGCCCTGGGATGAATGAAGTCAAAATGGGTTTTTTCATACAGGACTTCTCAGGGTCTTGAATATGCTAATGAGCATCATCACTGTCCAAAAGAGGTCTTTATCAAGCTCATGTATTGTGTTGTAGCTGCAGTTGTTTTGACAGAGCCCCTTCCCAGAGTACTTTTATTTGAAACATTTTAGGGAAACACTGAACAGAGAGATTACATCACGTAAGCGTCCACCGTGCGTGCTAATAATTCAAAAACAATTTCTGGAATTCTGTTCTGAGTGCTGGGGGTACAAAGAAAAGGAAGAACACCAAGTATCACGTAGTGGTTTGCAGGGTCAGAGCCCCCTGCTCCCTTATGCACCACTTGCCAGCCTCCTAGGCTGTTACGAGTGGGGGGTAAGGCTACAAGGTAAGAGCCACGCTTGGGGAGTCCAGCACACAGGGTACTTCTCTGTAAGGCTTCTTGGCCCCACACCATCCCTCTCCATGAGCAGAGGGATTTGGAAAAAACTTCCATGGAGTGCACATCTTTGTAAAGCCCATTCACTTCTCATATAGCTTGCCCACCCGAACTAATCAGAAGGGAGTAGAGGAAAAAAACACTTGCAGGACAAACTTTGTGTTGCCCTTTTTATAGGCATCTCTTCCCTCTGGTCCTCATTACAGCTCCATACAGGAAGCTCTGAGAAGCCTTTTAGAAGTCTTTTTCCATGTGGGGCATCTGGGCAGCTCACTAGGGTAAGCACTGGAAGCTTGATTTCGGCTCAGGTCACGATCTCAGGGTCATGAGATCAAGCCCCATGGTGGGCTCTGTGCTGAGCACGAAGCCTGCTTAAGATTCTCCATTTCCCTCTGACCTGCTCGACCGCATGCACATGCACTCTCAAAATAAAAAAAAAGTTTCGAAGCCTTTCCATGCAGCATCCATTTAGCCTCAGAACATCCCTTTGAAGAAGGTGGGTGTCCTTCACAGTGGGGAAAAGGGAGATCTGTAGATACTTGTTGTCCTGTCCCAGATCACACAGATCCTAGAGGTGCAGCCAGACCCGACGGCTGGGCTGGTGTCTAAGCCTGCTCTCTTTCTGACACACCAGCACCTGGTATGTTTATGACATGGACTGTCGAACAAGCAGGCCCTGTTGGGGACCTTATCAAATTGGCCAGCACACCCTGGAGACTGAGTGGGCTGTAAGAATTTAACCCAGGACACTGCTCAGAGCCTCAGGCGCCAAAGCTGTCCCCTAAAAGACAGAAAGATGGAGACACAACAGAGCCCAGGGCACTCTGCGTCTGCTTTCCCCCGCTGAGCCTCGTGTCCTGGCCTATAGCCTCCACAGAACGGGCTCTCCCTTATTTCAATTTCAAAGTCATTCCTCCGGAAAATATTCTGATGGTAAGGCTGAAAGGTTCCCTGACTTCCCAACTGTAACTCAGCGAAGGGCTCAGCAGAGCACAAAATTTGAGGCAGCAAGCAGTCCTCTGCCCTGGACACGGGTGATGGCTGGGGTCACAGAAGGAAAGCCAGCCAGACCAGAGCAATCTGTACAAATGTCACTTCAGAAAAAAAGAGAAAAAACAAAGATGTCAGAAGCAATGCATTTTCCATTCTCCCTATGAATGATTTCATTTTATGATACGGTACAAACTCATTTTACACATCAGAAATTCATAACATCTCGTCAAGCAGAGTCTCCAGAGCTGAAATACTTCTGGACAGGGAGGGAGTTTACCGGCCTTGCTTGACCACAGCTGATGCTCTTCAAGGCAGATCTGCTTTATGAAAGGATGTGTCTGGAGTTTAAGTTTCACGTTCACGTACATCCTAAAAATGTCCACGGTCCGAATTATTGTTTTCTGTACCTAGTAATCACATGGGCCAATATCGGTGAAAAAAATCTTACTGAGAAAACAAGCTACACCAGCGTGTCACCCTTACGAATCACCAAGCTGAACACAAAATGTTAAACCTCTCATGATTTCAGTCGGTGTCAATGTTGACTCTCCAAACCCTGTGAAATGAATCTAGACTTTCATAACTAGCTCAGAAAGGTTAGAAGTTAAGAAATTTGAAATGAAAACTCTAAATTACAATTTTTACCCCATCATATGTGCCCCTCAGCTACTGTATAACTATTACTTTATCCTCACAAAACCCATGCAAAACAAGTGTTTGTACCCCAATTTTAAAAGAGCAGTTCATGCAGCGCCTACTGGCTCAGCTGGTTTAGCGTCTGCCTTCGGCTTGAGTCATGATCTCGGGGTTGTGGGGTCAAGCCCCACATGGGGCTCTGCACTCAGCGTGGAGTCTGCTTCTCCCTCTGCCCCTCCCCGCCCCAGCTCCTGCATGTGCATGCACATGCTAATAAATAAAATCTTAAAAAAAAAAAGTTGCATAAAGACAATGCGGTATATATACACAATGGAATACTATACAGCCATCAAAAATAGAAATCTTGCCATTTGCAATGATGTGGATGGAACTAGAGGGCATTATGCTAAGAGAAGTAAGTCAATCAGAGAAAGACATTTATCATATCATCTGATATGAGGAATCTGAGAGGCAGAGCAGGGGGTCCTGGGGGTCAGGGGGGGAAAAAATGAACCAAGATGGGAGCGGGGAGGGAGACAAACCATAAGAGACTCTTAATCTCAGGAAACAAATTGAGGGTTGCTGGGGGGGGGGGGTAGGGGAGAGGGATAGGGTGGCTGGATGATGGACACTGGGGAAGGTATGAGCTATGGTGAGCGCTGTGAATTATGTAAGACTGATGATTCATAGACCTGTACCCCTGAAGCAAATAATACATTATATGTTAATTAAAAGTAAAAAAATAATAAAAATAAAAATTTACAAAAGATGATTAATCCATGATCAGAAAGGAACTGTAACTTGCCCTCAGGGAGCTGCATGCTTTGGGGCAGGGGGTAGGGGGTGGGGCTCGTTCTCAAGTACTGGGGCTCGGGGTCAGCTAGACCCACCAACAGCCTAAGTAGAAAGTACTCCAAGGCTCCAACTGTGTGTATGTGTTTACAACTTGCGGGGAGGTGGGGCATGGTATTTTTTATTTTGCTAGTTGGCCATTTGGGAACACAGGATGGAGCGATGCACTTCATTTAAGGATGTTGGCAATGGGGCTGTCCAGTTTGATGAGCCGACTTCTTCATCAGGGCAACCTCTCTGGGCCCACTGGTGCAGGACTGGCAAGGCTCCCCGGGGCTATCAATCTGGATCCTTCTAAAGGCACCGCCTTACCTTTTTAAGGCTTTCTTTCACAAACTTAGAAAATAAACTTGCCCTCTTTCAGTATCCTACAAAACCAAGAGAGTGTGGATCTCTGATCTTCGGGTAAAATGCCCATTATTAACTTCAAGATGCCCTTATTTTATGCTTTGGGAGTTATTTTAATACATGAACCTTGCCATACCTCGATAATTACAGAACAGGAAAAATAAAATGTGGCCCCTTCCCGCCATCCCAATTCCATACAGTTCCTCTGGCTTTCGAAGAGCCTGCTAATCCTAAGGTCTCTAAAAACCTGAGAGGTTCTTACCAATTAAAACAACCCACTTTCCTGGTGCCTTCCTGATTCCCTAAGGCCATTCTGCATGCACGCACACCAGAGTAATTCGGTGACTGGTCCCAAGGCAAAACTCCCCTCCATGTTCTCCCTACTTAAAAAGACAACCCTTCCTTTGTTTTAGCCTGAACCTGCATCTGACACCCTCTTTTCTCAATCACCTCCTCCTGGAGGCCTTCACTGATTTAGTGTTAAGAGAGGCCTCTGGCTCCTATTCCAGACGAGGACCCATCCAGCAGGCATGTGAGCTCAAGCTTGGAGACCACAGTGACTGAGCACTGTTGTCTTTTCACTACAGAACAAAGCCTGCATAGTTGGTGTTTATGTATTACACAACCCACTCTAACATTAACCAGACACGATTTAGGAGAACAAATAGTACCCCCTAATCCTAACAGCATTTGACATGAATCAGGACTTTACCTAGAGAAAAACACATGGCTCTTCTGTTGTCCTGAATGTTCCAACCCAGAAATACTCCATCCAGTCCTCTTGTGTACTGGCTGGAATGTTGCTTTGTTCATATATCAACTTTTGTACGAGGCACACAAGTGCCCCATCAGCACGATTTGACGTGGAAAGTTACGTAACTCGATGTCACACGATTCCCAAACTCTCCGTTAATGGGCCTTTCTGCTACTTTCTTTAGAAATTACTTCCTCTGGTTTAAGGATTCCGGCTCCTCTAAAACAGACACAAAATAAAGAGAGATACTGCTAAGAGGATGTGGGGCCAAAAAGGCATTGTTAACTAGCACTTTCCCCAGACAGAAGATCTCTGCTTCTGGATGTTGCAGCTTAATGAAGTATTTTCACTCAGCAGTGAGACGTCTGTCTGCACAGAACCCATCTCTCCTGTTGATGAAGTTTGCAGGGTTTTGTCTTTGGGGCACTGGGAATCCAGTATTTAAAAGAGCTGATTCTTTATCAATAACTACAGTCATTGAAATAAACAGGACTTTATTTTCCTTTTCTGCTGGATTTTTAAGCTCAGCAAAACTGAAAGTACTTGACAGAGCTGTGCTGGGGAAAAAGGAAAGGCAAGATCCAGCAGAAATAATGCCTGATGTAAGCAGAAGACAGGCACCAACATGGAGCCCAGAATTTTTTTTTAATTTTATTTATTTTATTTTTTTTTTGGTGGTGGTGGCGGGGGCTCTGATCAAAAGGCATCTTTCTGGGGCACCTGGGTGGCTCAGAGGGTTAAGCCTCTGCCTTCAGCTCAGGCCATGATCTCAAGGTCCTGGGATCAAGCCCAGCATCGGGCTCTCTGCTCCACGGGGAGCCTGCTTCTTCCTCTCTTTCTCTCTGCCTGCCTCTCTGCCTGTGATCTCTCTGTCGAATGAATAAATAAAATCTTTAAAAAAAAAAAAAAAAGGCATCTTTCCTCTTGAACTAACTCAGTACCTGCACTAAGTCCAGCTCAGCTCATTCACATCCGACTGAGGAATTGTGTTACATGCTTCACATGGAGGCTTCCGCTCATGGCACAGATGATGAGCTAATGTCACCTCTGTGCAATCTTGGAACAGCAAGACCATCCACCCTTACTTAGAAGCTGGATGGGTCAAGAAGCCCTGCCTTTTCCCCAAGTGCAGACAGCAAGATGACTGGCAAAATTCTTAGGCAACGAGCTCCAGCACAAGCAGGAATACGTGAGGCCTAATTAACCTCTGAATGGACTCTTTTTCCCGATTTTTGCTCTAGAGGCTTTATACCAGAGGAGTGAAGTACCCAACCATGCTGACCGCCTGAGCACGAGATAGCAGAGCCTCTTTGCAGCAAACCATGATACCGGGAGCATGCCTGGTGTGATCGGTCTGCTGCAGAGTTGCGGGGAGAAATCAGTTCTACTCATTCCAGGCACACCCCCCCCACACACACACACAGGCAGGGAAGACGGGCTCCCCAGCACCAGAGGACTATCAGCCAGTGAGGCTGAGAATTCTCTCAGCCTGGAAACAAGCTAACTGGATGGGCTCCCCACTCCCCAGTGGGCAGGGCTGTACCCCAGCTCAGCTGCTCCCAGGACCAGGAGCTCCCCCGCCCTTTCCAGATGCAGGGCAGCTGGCACATCTGAGCGCTCCCTGCAATGGCCAGTATCAAAGCTCGGGCAGGTGCTAGAGCCTCATGTGCCTTCCTCTAGGCAGGTCATGCTCATGTTTGTCCTGAAACACCGAGAGCAACCGGAGGCAGCATCTCTCACTGACACCCCAGACCCACCGTCCTGAGCCACAGAGTACGTCCTGACGATGGGGCCTGCTCACAAAAGGGGCAGGGAGGTCATCCCTCTCTGCATGATCTTAAAGTGACCACCTGCGACCGTGACACTGCACCTCTGGGCGAGCTCTGAAGGCCGGGCTGGGGGCCATTCCTGCCCAGGAACGTTCAGCAGCAGACGGTCGGCCTGTGCACATACCAAGTCTGCAGAGCTCCCTGGGTGGTTTTCTATTTATTTTTCAAATCCCAATCACGTTTCTGAGTCTCGCTTCCCCGCATCCAACGCGCTAAGACGAGCCAGATGATTGGGCTGTTTATTGACCTGGACGGTCTTCAAGGTAAACCTAACCTGCACGTCACGGACTTTTCTTGATCACCAGTGCCCTGCTCTTTAGTTAACTGTGCCTGCAAATCGAGGCACTGGTGTTTATCTGCACTCGATTTAAGAGTTTCAGAGACTCTGGTAGTTTTTTTGTTTTGTTTTGTTTTTCGCTATTTTCCTAAAGAAATAACCCGCATTTCCGGGCTTGGAGCCACACAGCATCCTTCACACGTTCTGCTTTACCGCCGGACCTCGCTACTGTCCGTGGGTGTCCTGCAGTCGCAGGTGCTTTTCGAATCCGGGTTTCGCAGGACGAAAAGTAAAAGAAAGATGTTTTAATATTAGAAAAAGCATCCCAGTTCAGCAGAGACTCATGCATTTCGAGGACAACAGTGGGGAAGCTCCGATCAACGCTTCTGCGAGCTACGTGGGTTCTGTTTTCCCCAATCGCTCACCGGCATCCGCTCGTCTGCTGAAATCAGTTTCAAGACCCCCCGGAAAGCACTTCACAGAGTCTGGTGATGTACAGACAACAGTGACCACTAATCTAATCCAAGGAGTTTGCGTCTCTGGTTTTCTGTGTTCAATTGGTCCAAAAATGGCCAACAATTCATGCCTGTATTCAACACTGCTCAAGCAATTACTGGAGAACACTGCTGGGGACAGAGTTGCCGGGGACGGAGTTATTACCGGAACCCCCCCCCCCCCGGGCCACAGTCTTATCGGCACTGCCTCACCAAGCAACACCTGCAAGGGCCTGCTGATACCACCGTCTTGATTGCCATCACAGGGAGGACACCAAGGCCCAGGGGGTTTGCATGCCAGGAGCCACATAGCTGGTGAGAGGCAGAACCTGGGCTCTAAAAGCCGGGCCCCTGTCCCCTCCAGCATGACTCTCAGCCTCTCCCATAAACTGGGATCAACAGGAGACTGCCTAAGCCAGTGCTTCCCAGGTCCTACACGCAGAGAGCCTCTCCCAAAGGTCTGGGTGGGATCCAGGAATCTGCATCTACAAGTGCCTGAGATGGTCCACATGCCAATACCACGATGTGCCAATACCACGAAGTGCCTGCCTACCTTGCGCATTTCAGCTCATCGTCAGGAACTGGAGACGGAGGCTGACAGCGGCGACCCAGCTGGGTCTTGCTGCTGAGTAGTACTGCCCAGCAACACCAACTCCAGTGCCACCCACTCAAGCCACGGACACCCACTGGGTATCATCCTCTTGCTGGTGGAGGATGTCCCCCAGGCCCCGGATCCACAAACCCCATGAAGAACTGGACATCGCTGCTGCTGCTTGGGCACAAGTTCCAACAGGTGGGAAAGCTCCTCGCCCCTACAAGAGGACTACTGCATGTCCCTATGGGACTGGGGCTTGCTCTCCCTTGCCATCCCCCAGGCATTCCCAGGGGTCTGGTGTTCCTCATTAAAGAGCAGCGTGTCCGTGGAAGGACTCATGAGACATCCGCTGCTGAGCACGGCTACTTAATGCCAGGAGGCACGATGGTGAGGTTTGTGGATGGACACGGAAGCCAACGCAGGACACGGAGCCGAGGGAAAGTTACCGGGGAGAGCGGCTAAGCAAAAGGACCATATGCGTCCCAGCATGTACTCTCTGAAGCCAAGGACATTTGTTAATACTAGCCACTGAGGAGGAGACTGGACATGGATAAATTATTTCAACAAACCTGTATTCAAGCATCGAGTAACATTAATCGAACTACCACGCATGCGTGCATTCCGTCACTGAACAAACATGACAATGGGCCTGCACCATGACAGACGGGTACTGAGGAGACTGTGCACCACTGGGTGTTACAGCCAGGGTTGGGGGGGGGGGCAGGTAAAAAGGAACACCAAATGCATTTCCTTCTATTCTGGGGAAGGTGGACAATATAAGTTAATGGAGGAAGAACCGTGTATTCACTTCATTTCACGCTCATGACATTCTGTTAGATAAGCAAGTGTCCTCATACCCATTTTACAGATTTGAGAACAGAGGCTTGGGGCATTTAAGGAATTAGCTGCATCACATACGTGGTAAATGTCAGAACTAGGATGTGGGAATTCAGAGGACTCTGTGCCGTGTTAACACTGGGCATACGCAATACTATCAGCCTCGGTATCCCTTGTGCTTGACAACAAGAAATTTTTGTAATTAACTAAGTTCATTTAATTTAAAAAGATATGCATTTGGGAAAATGGAATTCAAACAGTACAAGGATATTCAATAAAACTGAGTCTCCTGAGCCAGCCAGGCCCTTTCAGAGACGCAGCTGCTACTACCAATTTCTGGTTATAGCTTTACTACAGAACTCTTAAAATACCAATATATCATGTGTACCAAGCAAGTAAGATTAATTGTTTGGATCATGTTGAAATCAATAAGAAGAAAAATTCTCAGAATGACAGGAAGGAACCAAGCAGTTCGGGGCAGGGGCAGAGGGAGAAAAAATCCCACGGAGACTCCCCACGGAGCATAGAGCCAGACGTGGGGCTCGATCTCAGGACCCTGAAATCAGGACCCGAAATGAAATCAAGAGTTGGACGCTTAACGAACTGAGCCACCCAGGCACCCCAATTTTTTTCCACAATAAAGAAAAGTAAGTACGTACTTACTAAAGAGTAAGTACGTTCCCACTAGAGTGCTCTCAGTATGTGGGCTTTATAGAATTATAAGAACTGTTACCAAACCTGTAAAAATCCAGCTCTTTGTGCAGACAAGGCCTGAGCAAGTGGTATGTTCCGCTGCCGTTTCAGAGTGAAACCCTGGATGGTTTCTCCCTCGTGTTGTCTCGAGCCAAGGGCTGATGTATGGATATCGCCTGCCTGGGGACTGGGCCCTGGTGGATTATCAAAGACAACTGATACCTGTGGCAGGTGGCAAGGCGGTGCCTTTTCTCCCTGTGAATGTACATCTGGACTGAGACTGATGGGAAAACCATGTGTCTACTCCACGGGTTCATAACCTTCATGTCCTTGGGGCGTCAGGGTGGCTCCGTCTATTGAGCATCTGACTCTTGACTTAGGTTCAGGTCATGATCTCAGGGTCATCAGATCCAGTCCTGCATTGGGGTCTGCCCTGGGCATGGAGCCTGCTCGAGTCTCTCTGTACCTCTTCCTCCACCTCTCCCCTGCCTTTGTTTAAAAAAAAAAAAAGAAAGAAAGAAAAAAGAATCTTAATGGATTTTCTGGGCTAAGATCCTAAATCCCAAAAGCCCCGTAGAAAGGTCTCAGAAGTGTGGTAGGAAAAGATGTAGCTGTAATGACTCTAATAGGGACCCACCTAGGGAGAGGTACCAACTCAGCTTTCAGAAAAGAAGCCATGTAAACTTCCCGGACTCTGGTCCTCACATTCTAAAATGCAAAGAGAAAGAACTCAGCAAATATTGACTGGTTGGGCTGAACCAGAAACCGTTCACTGACCAGCTGTAACATCCTTAGAATTTAAACCCTTCTGTGTTGATAAAGAGTACACATGCTCATTTTGCATCCTTTCCCACAGCCATCAACTCAGTAAGAAATTTCCCGGGCTGAGCTGGGGAGGAGGGAGGGAGGGGGTATCTGAGACCAAGAGCCCCCCAGCACTTAGGGTTCCTCGTCACACCAGTTTCTTCCTGGAGCCCCAAGCACGGGACTCCATCACTCCAAGTGACAAGCTGAAGGACCAGCCTGCTCCCCCTGTAGGACCAGCTCCCCCTGTATGGACCCCAGTGACCAGAAGACAGTCATTGATCCCACGGCCTTAAGTAGGCAGCATCAGAGATGCGTGCTGGTGTGGATTCCCGCATCTCTTCCCCCACGAGGCACTCTCAGAACTCTACAAAGCAAATACACCACCTTTTCTCCCCACAGCCCTTCAAGCATACTAATTGCTTAGAGAACACGGTTTAAGGTGCAACATTTGGCTCATTGTAGATTAGGCATCCATAGTTATGTGTTAGGAACAGCTAAAAAGGAGACATAAGGGCTGGCAGAACAGCTAAAAGGTGATGACCGTAGGCGAATTACACATTTATGAGACAGACGGACAGAAAGACTGATCAGCCTGGCTCCTAATTATACTCCCTAAAGGGAAATGAACAGCCATCCACCGACCCTTAATTCAGCAGACCACAGGGCATCCCAAGGGGTCAAGGCAACACCAGCTGAGCACAAGACGATCCAAGTGTGTGCACACATAGGCATGGGCACAGCACCTGAGCACAAACGCCTCCCTGTCCCCAGGGACTGGCTCAAGAGAATGTTCTCCACTAAGAAGGGAGGTATTTCCACACCGCTCCTTCAGGCCGTTCTGAAAGGTGCTGACGGCTGCTGCTTCAAAGAAGGATTTTAAACACACAACTACAGAAAATAACTTAATTACCAAAACCAAGCTTAAATTTAACAAATTTGAACATACTGTAGTATTGACTTCAGGTCTGTTTCTTTTTCTTTTCTTTGGGTGTGTGTGTGTGTGTGTGTGTGTGAGAGAGAGAGAGAGAGAGAGAGAGAACTTAACAGAGTCGAATCTCCTTTTTTACTACAGTTCAATCCAACCTCCTTCCCAGAGAGAGAACACTTTCCTCTGAGCTTCCACAAGTCTCCCCCATGCATGATTTTGTAATTTTTGTGGTTGTATGTTGCCATAAACAATGGCAAAGTGGTACTCTGTTTTTTAGTTACAAGACTGAAATATTACTTAACCACAACTTTTTTAAGTAGACTCCATGCCCAGTGCAGAACCCAACACTGGGCTTGAACTCAACTGCTCTGAGATCAAGACATGACCTGAGATCAAGAGTCAAATACTTACCTGACTGAGCCACCCAAAAGTGCCCTGCAGATTCTTTATACTGACTCAACATTAGGTTATCCAGATTTATAAATTCCACTCATTTAATAATTGCTATATAATATTCTATTCTAGTGTACACACTAGAATACACACGTGTGTATATGTACACACGTGTGTGTGTATACACACATAAATATAATTTATCCATTCCTATATGATAGTCATCTGGTTGGTCTCCATTTTCAATGCTAACAAACAATGTCACTGTGAACCTTTTTGTATAAATAGGTTTCCTTAGGCTAACATACACAGAATTTTCTCTGAGGTCTATCTGTAGAGCTAACTGGGAGTAGAAACTGCTTTTTCTCCAAAACGATTTTATCAATTTTCATTCCCAACAGCATGAATGAAAATCCCCACATTTTTGCCAACACTTGGTGCTGTCAGATTTTTTAACTGCTGCCAGTCTGAGAGGTGTGGGATGATACCTCACTGTATTGTTTTTAATTTGCATTGTCTTGTCTACTAATAAACTATCTACTAATAAATTTGAACATCATCCATGCTTATTGTCTGTTTTCTTCTGATTTCTCCCTGTTCCCCTCCAGTACCCATTTGTCTATGACATCATCTTTTTTCTTAATGATTTGTAGAAATTCTTGAAATATTCTGGATATTAATGCCTGATTGTTTACATGTAGCAGATTTTTGTCTCAAATAATGGTGGCTTTTAATTTAGCTTTTGGTGTTTCTACTATTAAGAAGGTTTTAATTTTAATGTAATCAAATTGAACTATCTTTTTAGAGTTCATTCTTTTTTTCCTAAAAGTTTTACAATTTTGGACTTCAATTGTCCTTTTTAATTAACTAAAAATGTAATCAATTTGGGATGTCTGGGTGGCTCAGTCAGTTAAACTCCTGACTCTTGATCTCAGCTCAAGTTTTGGGCTTAGGGTCTTGAGTTCAAGCCCTGCACTGGGCTTCACACTAAGCATGGAGCCTACTTTAAAAAAAAAAAAAAGCGATCCAATTTCTTGGTACAATGTAAAGGATCTGATTTTCTTTTTTGTTCCTTTTGGGTTTCCTGACAGTTTCTAGATTTTCCTCAGTTACTATAATATCTCTGTTCTCATCTATGTGCCCACACACATACAGACTGGCTTCTCAGCATGCCAGTCAGTTTAAATTACATGTATTTTTATATCCCTGTGCCAATACCACATACTTAAATTATTATAATTTATAATCAAGATAACTATCAGGGCAATTTCCCTTCCTATATAATCTGTGTATCATGCTTGATCAAGTACTTTTTGCCATGAACTTTAAGATTATCTTATATGATTACACACACATACACACACACACACACCCCATCCCAGTTTCCTTTTTATTGCAATGGCATTGAAATTAAAGCCTAATTTGGGGAGAAAGATCTTTATGATATGAGTCATTTAATCCATGAACATGGTATGTTTTACCTTTTATTCAAGTCTTTTTTTAGGCCCTTCAATAGAGTTTTATAACATTATCCATAAAGGTCTCTCCCATTTTTGTAACACTTTCCCCCCTTAGGTGCTTTACAAGTTTTTGCTGTTAGTGCAAATGTTCATTTTTTAAAAACCTTTTCTGCTTGGTTTTTGCTTAAGGGAATGCTAGCTGATTTTTGTATATAGATCTTATATCCAACAAACTATTACTAATAGTTTATGCAGTCTCATTTTTTAATAATGATAATCATATCATCCATAAATATGGAAAATTCTGTCTGTTCTAATTTCACGTCCCCCTTTTTTTCTTGTCTTATCAAATAGCTAGAACATCCAATATGATACTGAATGAGAAAAGTGAGAACATCCTTAAGTTCCTAAAGTTTCACAACTAAGTATGATGTTTCACCATAGTTGTTGTCACAGACGTTATCAGAATGGGGAAGTTCCCATCTATGTCTAAACTGCTAGGAGTTTCTGCTTTGTTTTTTTCTTGTTTTATTTTTTTTCTTTGAAGATTTTATTTATTTATTAGGCAGAGAGAGTGAGCTCACACACATGAGCAGAGAGAGGGGCAGAAGGAGACACAGGCTCCTGTCCCGCTGAGCAGGGAACCCGATGCAGGGCTAGATGCCAGGACCCCGGGGTCACGACCTGAGCAGAAGGCAGACGCCTAACTGAGCCACCCAGGCGCCCCATCTTAACACTTTTGTAGGAAGCTTTGCCCCTCTACTTTAGGTGTGTTGAGATATGATCTTTAAAGAAAAGCATTCAGGATTTATAACTACTTTTCTTCTCCACGGTCAAAAACACAGACTTGAAAGACTAAATCTCCAATGTCCCAGGCAGCCTGGTCTAAGCATCCGAAAGCTGGGGTCTCCCCTCCCACTAGGCACCTCCAAGGATCACAGAGGTAATTCCTTGGTGGTTGCCTGTTGGAAAACCTTAACACTATTTTGATCTGAAATTATCCCTACAAAGGGAAAAAATCTTAAGTGAGCTTGACACCCTAACCATGAGCTGCTTAGGACACTAGTTCTCCCATACGATCTCTGTTTAGAGAACAGGAAGGGATACACATGCGTGGTACCCATGTTAACTCACAGGATCCTAAGGAATGAAGGAGGTCAGCATCAGTAACCCTATTTTCCACTTGACATCAAGCCTCTGAGGAGCACAGGGTGGCTCAGTAGGTTCAAGCCTCTGCCTTCGGCTCAGGTCATGATCCCAGAGTCCTGGGATCGAGCCCGGCATCGGGCTCTCTGCTCAGCGGGAGCCTGCTTCCTCCTCCCTCTCTCTGCCTGCCTCTCTGCCTACTTGTGATCTCTGTCAAATAAATAAATAAAATCTTAAAAAAAAAAAAAAAAGAAAAGAAAAGAAAAGAAAGAAAGAAAGAAATCAAGCCTCTGAGAAGTTAAGTAATTTGTTCAAAGTCCCAGACCGGAAGTAACAAATGGAATTTGAACCCAGGTTTGTGTGACTTCCTTGCCAGCCTGCGCTTCGCACCGCTGGAGGCTGCCACCCACGAAGCCTCCAGGTGCACCCAACGTAATTACCTCTGGCTCCGACACTCCGACCTCACAGAGCCAGCAGAGCTCCTCTCCTTTTTCGGTTTTATTTTTGTCTTTCCAGTTACTTTGTAAATTAGTGGTTGGGGTTCCAAACCGCCCACTCTGTGGAGTACTGTGAATAATATAATTAAGAACAGGAAATGGCTCATTGTTGTTAGTCTGCAACCCAACAATGAAGGTCAGGGGATTTTTTTCCTATGTGGGGACACAGGGCTGAGTCCCAAATGGGAATCTCCTTCAGAGAGCTGCTGTCGCATGGATTGGGAGGGGAGGCATCGTCTGGGGCTCAGAATCAGGCAGCATCCAGGCATGGCCCAGGACAGCAGAACCCAAGGACAGGACCTTCCAGAAGACCGAGGTCCCCTTCAGTGGTGTGAAATGGAAGGTGCCTAGCACAGGAAAGGACTCTGGTGTCCTGACACCACTGCTGTCCTGCCAAGGGGCTTTCATGCCTGAGCTCATTCAATCCTCAAAACATCCCAAAATGGGAGCTGGCATTTTCCAGGCTTTATAGACGAACGGAGGCTCAGAGAAGTGATTTAGCCAAGAACCCTCCAAATCCTAGATGGTAATAGACGTGAATGTAGAATCCGGCTCACTACTCTCTTTAAAATCACTCATCTGGGGCACCTGCATGGCTCAGTGGGATAAAGCCTCTGCCTTCGGCTCAGGTCATGATCCCAGGGTCCTGGGATCGAGCTCCGCATCGGGCTCTCTGTTCAGCAGAGAGCCTGCTTCCCTTCCTCTCTCTGCCTACTTGTAATTTCTCTCTCTGTGTCAAATAAATAAATAAAATCTTTAAAGAAAAAATTGCTTATCTGATTTTACAACTGATTTCCTATAATACGTTCCTCTTTGGCCAGACACCTTAATTCGAACCCCAGTTCAGCTTTATACAAATTCTGTGACTTGGAGAAAGTCATTGACACATCCCTGGGCCTCAGTTTCCAGACACATAAAATGGGGAAAACAGCAGTACCTATGTCAAAGGTATGAGGATTACTGGGTGAAATGTGCAAAAGTCTTAAAACGATGCCTGGAGCACAGTAAGGGATATGTATTCGTTATTTACTGCTGCATAACAAATTACCTCAAAACCTAAAAGGCTTAACATGGAAACAAACATTTATCATGTCCTACAGATGTAAGTCAGGAACCTGAGTGCCTCCGGCTGGGGGGCTCTCACAAGACCACAATCGAGACATTACAAAGCTGCAAGCAATGGGAGGCTTGACTGCAGCTGGAAAATCGGCTTCAAAGACAGCTACAGGGGTGCCTGGGTGGCTCAGCAGGTTAAGCCTTTGGGATTCAGGCTTGGGTCCCGATACCAGAGTCTCAGGATCAAGCCCCACCTCGGGCTCTCTCAGCAGAGAGACTGCTTCTCCCCGCTGCCCCTCATCCCACCCCCGCTCTCACTCATGCATGTGCTCGCTCTAAAATAAATATTTAAAAAAAAAAAAAAAAGATGGCTCATTCACATGGCTGGCAAGTCGATGCCGACTAGAGGCGGGAAGCCTCGGTTCTCCGTGCGGGGGTGTCCTCACAACACGCAAGCAGCTTTCCCCATAGCAAGCGATCCAAGAGAACAAAGTAGAAGCCACAACATCCCTGATGACCTAGTCTTGGAAGCCATGCATCACCAATTCCACATTATCATACTGGTTACATAGGTCAGCCCTCTTTCCTGTGGGAGGGGACTGACAAGAGCACGAAGGCCAAGAGGCAAGGGTGACTGGGGACCAATTCTGCAGGCTGGCGACCACAGGCCAGAGTTTATTAAAGGAAGAAGGGAATCCGATGTTAACAATTTTTGCATTCTGTACCCGGGCACACTGCGGGCACACTGCGAGGTAATCCACACACATTTACCCGGAGAACGGACGTTTGCATAAAAAGAGGAAGTGCCCGCGGCATCCCAGCCAAGTTCCATTTCGGCGCTCTGTGCTTTACTACCTCCCTCCTAAGCCGGTTCCAAAGAAAGAACTACGGGCTCTCAATTTCGACGTGGATCCTCATCTCTACAAATTAGTTCTCCGATTTCATCTTCCTATAGAAGTGTTTGAAGGGGTAATCTCAAACCAAGAGTGCTATGTAAGTTTCTCTCTCAGCCAAGTGTATCAACATGAAATACTTCCTCTGAATTCACAAGACTCCAAACAGAGTGAACGTGATGTCTTGGTTGAAAACGTCTGCAGTAACGTAATCGTACAGTGGCTAGTAGGTGTTCCAAGACAATTGTGCTACTCCTTGCACAAATGCAGACTCTCTGCTTCCTCCTCCCCCCATGAAAGCTGTACCCAGGAGATAATTCCTGGGGGAAACCCAGAGGAGGCTCTCATGGGAGCAGGCTAGGGAAGGAGTACCTAAGGACTAGGCAAGCACCACCCCCTCTCCAAGGGCCTGGGGTTTCCTTCAAGATCTCCCAGACTGCCGCTTCTGGGCAGCTGTCTCATATCAGAACCATGCCAGAGACTTTACTTTTTTTAAGGTTTTATTTGAGAGAGAGAGAAAGAGAGAGAGCACAAGCAGGGGAGAGGGGCAGAGGGAGAGGGAGAAGCAGACTCCCCACGGAGCAGAGAGCCTGACATGGGACGCGATCCCAAGACCCCGAGATCATGACCTGAGCCGAAGGCAGACGCTTAACTGAGCCACCCCAGTGCCCCTCTGCCAGGCACTTTAGACTACAGGGACATGTCACAGCAATGGCATCCCCACTCAGCCCTAGGATGGCCTTCCAGTGACATTGGAAGTTCATCCCAGGATGACATTCTCAACTGTACCACTGCCCCAACTCATCAGCTGGAAAAGGATGGTGAGCACTTTTCACAATGCAAAAGTTGTCTTCAAGGACATGGCACTCAGGTCACGTAGATACGGATGACAATCCGGAGAAGCTGTCCTACTTTCTCTGGCTCCCTCTAGTAGCTTAATAGCATAAATGACCACACCTTGGCCTCCACAAGGAGCAAAGAGGCCCGGCGATAGCACGGTGTATCCAGACTACGCTTCCGTCCATGCTATGTTGTTGAGATCTTACTCTTGAGAGATGCGAGCCTGGTCTCCATGATCAATAGCTTCCTGTCTACGGCTTCAACAGATGCCTCAGTGAACCAGGGGCGTAGTCACAGGAAACATAAAAACCGTGGAGGTGGGGGGGTCAAGGAAGGGGTCACTGGTGGTCATGAACTTCACTAAGCCAAAACTGACGACAGTTCCAGGGCCCTGCTCCTCAGGAAGAACGTACAGTGAAAGCAGGTAAATACTGAACGCAAATACTCATCTTTGGCAGTGAGATCAGCTAAGTCTTGACTAAGTGACAAAACCATCACTGAATTCAGAACGTTCTTCTCCACCGTACACTAGCTTCCTCAAGGCTCCTTTGGTTTTAAATGCTGAAGGTCAAATGCTCACCTTGACCTTTGAGAAAGGTAACAGCATAGTAAAATCCAAAGTGTAACCCCCCTTCACAGTGTGAATTAGAACTTCAGCTGAGAACTTCTGCATGATGGGAAGAGCTCCCAAAAGGAAAATTCTTTAAAAAACTCCAGACAGCCATACCCGAGGAATTTAGGAAAATCTATAATGCACCACCCCAGGGCCACCTCGGAAATTTTTTCTGTCTAGTTCTCTGTGTCATTTCCGGGACTCAACATTTTCAGAGTTGTTACCTTGTACCTTGGTTTATCCAAAATTCAAATTATTTACCTCTCTGCAAGCATAACAAATAAAATCTCCTCTTATTATATATGCATATGATTCTTGTTCTCTTCCTTTCAAAGCTGTGACTTCCAGTAGCCACTAGCCATGTGGGGCTAGTCCCTTTCAAAGACCAAGTGCATAAAAACAGAATGTAAAACATCTCATTAGTAATTTTTTTCTATGGATTACATGTTGAAATGTTTGAAAAATTTGGATAGTCCTGGGTGAAAATACAGTATTAAAATAATTTTACCTGTTTCTTTTTACTTGTTAAAATGGGGCCTCAAAAAAAAAAATAATAATAATAAAGTGTGTCCGTAAGGAAATTTTTGACCATACATATGGCTCACATATATGTAGCAGACAATGCTGGGTTAGGCACTCTGAATTAGAGATAGCAAAAGGCAGCTGAGGTCCACGCCCGACTAACAGCTGGTATGAGCTATACAATGTTAAGTCGAAGGGTGATTTTCATCAACAGCTAATGTTTATAAAATCAGGTGATTAAAGACAAATGGATCCCAATTTCTCTTTAAAAATAAAAAATATCGGGGTGCCTGGGTGGCTCGGTGGATTAAGCCTCTCCCTTCAGCTCAGGTCATGGTCCCAGGGTCCTGGAATAGAGCCCAGCATATCGGGCTCTCAGCTCAGCGGGGAGCCTGCTTCCTCCTCTCTCTCTGCCTGCCTCTCTGCCTACTTGTGATCTCTGTCAAATAAATAAATAAAATCTCAAAAAAAAAAAAATCTGGTACCTCTGGGCCCACATTCCTACATGGCAAGGAGGGCTAGGAGCTGCCCCCCTCCTCCACTGTCCCCACCCCCCCTGCTCCCAGGCACTGAAGCAAAGGTCGGCTGCCATTCCTCCCACCCTTCCTGGCCAGCTTCTGAAAGTGTTTGAATCTGGGAGCCTCATCCCAGAGCTGGGGTGGGAGGGATTCTAGGAAAGAGCAAAGGCAGTGGGGAAGGGTCTGATTCGTGCAAGCACAGATAAATAGACCTAAACTGGAGGTGGGGTTCGCTTGTATCAGTGCGTTCGGCTTGGGGCGTTTTGTTTTTTTATTTTTCTTTTTTTGAGGCCAGACATCGAAGTGGAAAAGTCCCAGGGGCCTCTGGAAAGACATCACTGAATATATACAGGAAAGAGCTGGGAGTTCAGAACAGTGCCTTCGGGACACCCAGAGGCAAGAGGGAGAAAGATGAATGCAACCAGCTCAAGAGTCTGAAGCAAAGCATGGGGGGGGGGGGCAGGGAGCGCAGGAAGCCAGCCTTGCTGGAAGCTGCAACCATGGACCCTAGAAACCACAGGAGTCCTCGGATAGGCAGTCTTGGTGCTCCCATTCCCCTCATCTTTTACCTAACAATTATTGCTTAGGTCCGGCAAAGTTGGATTAGAAATAAAGGACAAAATTCTCAAAGTGATTTGGCAAAAATCCTAGCATGACACCATTTCTCCAAAACCAATGACTTCCGACCATGCCCACTCGGTGACCAGCATCCCCAACCCAATGTCTGTCTCCAGACCAGCTACCTGCTTCCTTCCTCTGGGTTCCCGCCTCCCCACCCTGTGAGTTTTTACAACTACTGGGCGTGCAGCACCTATGTGATAAGCACTGCATGGGAAAACACAGGTCCGGCATCCTGGACCCTTTGAAATATCCTACATGATTGCAATTCCGGGGCTGCTCTTTCCTGAGTAAATGGAAGAAATTTTCATTCTCATAACCTTTTTACCATCTCAGCAAATATTTCCCCAAGTGATTATGTTGGAGCCGAGGACTCAGACACTGGGCCTCGGACTCACTGGATAACCTAACACTGTGATGGAAATATAAAGCAGATTACAGATGCTTATGGATAACGGTTCTGTGACAGTCGCTCATGTCCCTGGGCCAACGTCAGCAAATTGCTTTTTACGAGTAGATAAATAACACTTTGTTTCTTCCACAAAATAATTAAGCGGAGTTAGAGTCGGACTTTAGCAAGATGCAGAGCAACGGAATGGAAATGTCAGGACTTCTCATTACCATTCTATTTGCACCATGACTCTGCAACTCTTTTCCAAATATCCATTATTTGAACTGTCTGCATTCCATTTATTGGTCGTAGTGTCGCTGTATTCATTTTCATAGATGGAGAGATGTGGAATGCTTTCTCTCCATCATCCAATCACGTAGTCCATCAATACTGACTGTGCACCTGCTCTGAGGAGGCTGGGAATGAGGGGCCAGGGTGCTGCAGAGGCCGTGTCTGATGTCTGGGAACAGCTGGCACAATGGTAAGGGGACTGTACACATTACAAATTATAAGGTGGTACGTGCATTAAGCAGGACTCCGTGTTAGGAAAGAGAAGGGAGAGAGGCAGACAGAGAAGCCAAGAGAAGCCTATATTCAGGAGGTAGTCTCTGTACAAGGTTCTTGGGGGAAGAATAAAACCTTGCATGGGTGAATGCAGAGCAGGACTTTGATACAAGGGCACCGTGGAATAAATAGCAACTTGGTGGGTCTGGGAAACGGTGAACGCTGGTGCTGGCAGCTTCTGCAGAAGGGCCGGGTCTGGATAGGAGCCCACAGGGAAGGGCCAGGTTACAGAGAGCTGAATTTTAATATCCCCATAGGAAGACAGGGAGCCTGAGTGACCTGGTCAAAGACATCAAGCTAAGCTCAAGGCAGCCATGAAAACCATATGCAGAACAGACGTGTTTCATCTCTAACTCTCGCTGTACCCAGGGTGTAGAATTAGAAGAGATCCTAGCTCTCCCTGCTTTACAGGATCCGTGGACCAAGCTTGCATCACTGATGTGAAACCAAAGCAGAAAGCTGTTGCGTGTCTAAGGGAGGTAATCTAATGAAACAGACCAGTGGTTCTCCAAGCGGGGTTGCTGGTCCAGCAGCATCAGCCCCTGGGAACTTGCTAGAAATGCATATTTCCAGGTCATACCCCAGACCTGCAAAATCACAAACTTTGGCGGTAGGGATGACAGACAGTCTGTGTCATAGTAAGTCCCCCATAGTGATTATGACTTTGCTCCAGGTTGAAAGTCACCAACAAAAAGGCTCCGGTTATCTCTTGAATGATCTCTATGTTCCCTTTTCTTCTGACTCCTTAGGCTGAACCATGTAACAAAACCTTCCTACAGTTCACTTCATGCTTACTTTTTTTTTTAATTCTAACTTTTTTTTTAAAGGTTAATTATTGATTTTTTTTTTCACTTGTGACTTGACAGTTGATGCCAGACTTCCAATCCAGACTAGCTTTTTTTAAAAATAAAGGTTTTGTTTATTTTTTGACAGAAAGAGAGAGATCACAAGTAGGCAGAGAGGCAGGCTGAGATAGAGAGGAAGGGAAGCAGGCTTCCCAGTGGGCAGAGAGCCTGATGCGGGGCTTGATCCCAGGACCCTGGGATCATGACCTGAGCTGAAGGCAGAGGCTTTAACCCACTGAGCCACCCAGATGCCCCCAGGCTAGCTTTTTAATTCGCATCTCCTTCCCATCAGCCCGCAGAAAAACCCAAATCTGTAAATAAAAACAACTGTTGGTCAGGTAGGGCAGCAGCTCAGCAGTGGGCTTTTCAGCCGAACTCAATTTGCAAACTCAATTTGCTGACAAGTGTCTTAAATAGACCCCCTTAATCCCTTCCAACCAAATTCCACATTGCCCAAATATCGCTGGCAGAATGCCTCCAAGCGGGGCTTTCCATATCTATTATGTCTGCCGACTAATGATAGCTTCTAAGACTCAGGGTCTAACTACTCTTTTTTTTTTTTTCTTTCTTTCAGTGCTTGAGAGTAAGTCACAAGTCAGACTGTCATTTGAACTATGGGGACCATATGTAGTATTATTCATTATTATTATTATTATTATTAACAACAAGTAGGTTTCCCATCAATGACACAAAGTCCAAGAGAGCAGAAACTGTCTTGTTCACTGTTGTATCCCCAGAGCCTAGGAAAGCACCTGGCACCCGTCACGCACTCAGTAAATACACCTGTTGAATGGGTTAAAACATTAGCACTTACTGTGCTCGGAGCTCCAGGAATACGGAAAGAACAAGGCAGATCTATTCTCTTCCTTCACACAGCACCTATCCATGTGCAAAATGCAAGGAAGCAGGTGCTGGGAGGCCCCCAAGATGAGTAAGAAACGGTTTCTGCCTGGGCTCAGGCACGGGCATACTGAGCTGGACACGTCTGATCGCCCCAGCCGACCACTCTTCCCGTTAACCGCTCCAGACAGCTACGGGCGTAACCACAAATGGAGACACACGTACCATATGCCTAAATGGTACGTGTTGAAAATCAAGCTAAAACTGTTCAAAAAAATATGTCCCAGTCTCCTAATGTTGCAAATATGTCTTCTTAACAACAAAATTAAAACAACGTAAAAGCAACATTTCATATCAAATCACTGGGTTGTACAAATACCCAGAGTGAATCTCATTTCCCACCAAAGGGCTCCAGGGTCCAGCGTAGGAACCAACGTGGCCGCTGGTCTGACAGACGTTACACGCGCATACACACTGGATTCTGAAACTTACAAAATGTAAGTGTAAGAAGAATGCAAATATCTTGTGGGTTTTTAGGCTGATCGTTCATTAAAATGATATTTTGGCCATACTGGGTTAAAATACATTAAAATCAATCTCACTTGTTTATGTGCGCTCCTTTTAATGTGGCCGCTAGAAAGTTACACTTACACCTGCCCCCTACATTCTAGTTCCATGGGCCCAGGCTGCTCTAGGAAGACACAGCGGCAGCCGTGGCGGGAATGGGCACACGGGAAAGGAACCTGCTGAGCCCAAGACCAAGTGCCCACGGCTGCTCCCTCCGCCTCCTATTCCACCTGCTCTAGACACCACAGGACAAATGCCCACTTCCTTCTCCTCTTCACTGCGGGACACAGAGAGGGACCTCATCTCCTGGCCACGGTTTGGCTGCTGCGCGCCCACCATTACCCTCCCTAGCCCCCCACTGGGACACCTGGGGGAGAACGAGCCCAGTGGCCGAGAGGCCCCCACCGCACCAACACACACCACACAGACTCTGCCCCCAGACGCTCTGACACCCACCTCCCCGGACTTCACTATTTTCCCACCCTCCTCAGAGGAAACTGAACTTGGAAGACCAAGTCCAAACGTGCACTTCTCAGCTGCTTTGGCCCTAGAAGCTGGTGATTCCGGAGAGCTGGCCTCTGATCCTGGTGCCTCTCTCCTCCCATCCTGGGCTCCATCCTCCTCCTCAGAGGGCATGAAGACCCAGGGCTCCCCCAGGTGCAAGCTTCCGGCACTCGTTGCTCCTTCCACCCCATCTCTGCCAAGAATCGCCTCTTGGCCACCCTCAGAGCCACTCTTTGCAGGACAAGCAGGCCCTGACATAGGGCACCTGTGGCGGTGGGCATCCGGACGCCTCAAGCTGGGGGCTCTGCTCTAACACACAGGGCCTGGGGGAACCCCTGGTGTTGAAAGCCTCACCAGAACAGCTGATGGTAAATACACAAGAATCCCAAGTAATCCTGACAGGCAGCCGGGATCCTCAGCCCCTGCTCCTTTGGAAGTGTGCTCTGGTACCACCATTCTGGAAAACCTGGGGCAGTTAGTACTAAGCACGAAGGCACACAATAATCCAGAAACCCACTCCTAGAGACACAGCCAACCGAAGCGTGTACACACCTTCATGAAACGCAGGCGCTGTCATACTCACAGAGACACGGGTCACCAGAGCCCCAGTCGGGACACTGAGTAAAGGCCCCGCAGCAGCGGGGATAACCAGAGGGAGCAAGAGTCACACCACACGGGGCTCTACCGCGGGACAACGAACGCACCGCACCACACCCAGCACAGGCGAACCCAACATACAGGAGAGAAGGCAGACACCACAGAGGGCCTGGGTATCATTCCACTTAGATGAAGTTCAAAGACAGGTGGAAATTATATATAAAATAACAGACATCAGGGAGGGGTTACTTGGGGGAAAAAAGTGGGAAGAGATGAGGAGAGCTAGAATGGAAGTTTCTGGAACCCTCCAGTTCCTGATCGAGGTGTGTTCACATGGGTGTGTACATTCTGTGAAAATTTCATCCAGCTGTACGCGTATGACTTGAGTGCTTTCCTCAAGCAACTAAGAAGAAAAAAGTTCTTTTTCTCTTAAAAACTTAAAAAAAAAAAAAAAAAGATTCCTGAGGCTGCTGGTTGGCTCAGCCAGTGGAGTGTGCAACTCTTGATCTCAGGGTGGTGGGTTCAAGCCCCATGTTGGGTAAAGAGATGACCTAAATTTAAAAAACAAAAACAAAAACAAAAAAACAAAGGATTTTTGCAAAAAAGGCAAAAATCAATAATGCAAACTCAAGTTTAAAAAACAAAAAAAAAAAAGGCAGGGCCTCTTCTTTTCCCGGTAAAAGCTTTCATCAGCCATATTATTACATGGTTAAAAACAGTGGCAAAAATTCAGCAAAAAAGATGTGAAATTATGAAGAACATAATTTGAGGTACACGTTTACACTCAAAATCATTAACAATAAACATGACTCTAGGTACCTTTTTGTCTTGAGACAGGATGAAAACATCAGGGTAGCCAGATGGCATTTTAAAATACTGTTTATTTCATCTTTATCACCTCTCTTTACGTACATTTTTGCTTGCTCTGTAATTTACATTCTATATTAAAAGGAATACAAGTATATAATCTGTATATATCAAGTATTATTGCTACTTACAGAAACGCTCACTGATGGGGTTTAAGGAACCTTTCACGTTTGGGAACTCTCATCTAGATGCATGAGCATAAATACACCATATTATCGCTCAGGGAGAAGGCACAGAACTATCTACACTCTGCAAAGTCCGGACTTTGAAAAATTATTTTGGAAATCTCCAACGAGGACAGTTGAATGGTGCAGGAAATCCGCTTTAAAAACTTTTCATTTTTTTTCTTTACTTGTGAAAACACAGCTGAAGAGGGAGGTTATCAAAAATCACTTTATCTCCCCTTTGAAGCTTCAGAAATAGCCTGGGAAAAGGATTTATGCCTCAGCACGGAGTTCCCACCGCGGCCCCTTGAGAAAAGTCAACAAACCGAGTAGTCACACAGCCGGCAGCTCCGCCAGGAAAGCAAGTCAAATGAAGGTGCAAACCCCTCTTTTCAGGGGGAACAGCCCAGTGCAGATCTGGCCCTGTGGCCCCCCATCTGGATAAACAGAACCCCTGTTTGGCTGGAAGAGGGTCAGAGGGGTCACAGCTGAACTGGGAAATCATGGGACAGGGAAGCCCCGACCACCCCGCTCAGGTCTCTCTCCCTTAGCGACCTTAGCAACCGCAGACGTAGCCCCTGTGCAACACATGGGAGCACCCGCCCCGAATTAGAGTAATGTTAAGATGCAGGAATGTGCCACGGGGTGCGTATCTTGTAACAGGGCTTCCAGAAGCAGAGAGATCCGTACACCAGCTCATGAATTCCAGCTTCTGTCCCCACCGCTCCCGCAACCGCAAATTTCATGTTGATCCCGCGCTCCTGTCCATCACCGCTATTTTATCGCTTTTTGTCACAAATATTAAACCGTGGTTTTCACAAAGCTCTAGTCCCCGCGGCCTCCCCATGCCACAAGCAAACAAATGTGCTTTTACGGCCTCAAGAAGGAAATAAGTAATTCACTGTTAAAACTGCGCTGAGCACTCGGGGGAAATTCAGCCTCACGCTTCCTTCTGATGGGTTTTAGCTCTCAATCCATCCAGGAGAGTCAATTACAGATTAAGCTGGAATTGGAAAGAAACTTTCTGTGCCGGCTCAGCTGGGGCGGCTCTCCCATTAGGGCCAGACAAAGGGTGAAGAGGAAGGACATCCTAGACCCAGCTCTCTGCACAGAGGCAGCCACGGAAGAAGTCTCTAGAAATAAACAGCCCTCATCCCGCGACTCCAGGGCCATGCTTCCAGAAAAACATCAGAGAAAGGCACTGGGACTTGTTATTGAAATTCTTAAGCAAGAGCACCTTTATAAAATGGGAATATTGTAAAAATGAAACAGATTGCAGGGCACACGAGACCATGGCAGCCAAGGGTTCCTGCTCAGTTATGGATCACTACAGCAAAAAGTCAAGTGCCTCTCGAGCAGCATGGCTTGTTAAGATGGGACTGTTGCTTCTAACGAGCCCCATTCCCCAGCCTCGTGGAAGGCAGTCAGGGGATACATGGAGAGGACCATCCACCTTGGATGGGATGGTTTCTTGCTGTTGCTCCGATAAACCCATGCAGGAGATGTCATTCTGCAAAGGGACAGAATCCTCCAAGTCCTGGGAGTCTAGGGGTGGGGCTGACACAGGTAAGCCACACCTGGAGGGAGTCCTATTCTCCTTGGCAGGTGTAGTAAGGAAAGCCTGGGCTTGGAGACCTACAGAGATGCTTTCGCGATCTCGCTGTGCCATTTGGGGCAAGCATTGGCAGCGCCCCACACACCAGCAACCATCAGACATCTTCAGTGTGGCCGGGGCACGGCCCACGTCCACCTGCCATTCTCACCCTGTGCTTTACATGCAGCAAACCATTTCTGGTTCCAGGACGCTGGTCTTCCTTACTAAATGCTGCTTTCACAGGCACTCTACAGAGAGGGGACCAGGTGGACTGCATTTGGAACTTGAACCCCTACCATCCCCTTCACCAAGAACACGTTTTGTCGTTTTTCATTTTGGACAATGGCCCAAGATTTTATTTAACAAAGGGTTCCCTAGCTAAAAAATTAAATTAAATTAAAAATTTTTTAAAAAAAACAGTTTGAAAATCACTGCCCTGGGAAGGATTAACCACACGAATGCTTAGAGGATGCTTCAGTGGGGCTCTCTAAGAAAATGTAGAACTGTCTTACCTCCGATGGTTTCCAGATGGGCCCTCCTCAAAGCCCAGGACAAATTGTAGAGTTCCTTGAATCAGCACTCCTGGGTGGGCTGAGAGTCACCTTACTACCCCCACGGGCATGGCTCTGATGCTTAAGGGATCTAATGACACAAACGAGGCCACTCTCCGCATTTCTCCTCTAAAGGAATGTGTGGTTGACAGGACCTGTCCAGGGTCCCTCTCTTGCAACCGTCAACTGTTCCTGCCACAGATTTGGCAGGAACTCCTCCAGCAGCTGCCTGCCGTCACAGAAGCCTGGCTTGCCAGCTGAAACGGGGACCATGCCTGGCATGCCAAGGCTCTACAGCAGTGGGATCGCCTCATGTGGCGCGGATATGCGTGAACTTGAACAAATGGCATGGGAGGGTACAGAGGAACGCACAGAGCGCGCACGGCCTGGTGCCCGGCACGCATGGGGAAACGTACTCTTAACAAGAGGCAGCTGTTCGGGGTATCAGTGAGCACCGTCTTTAGGCAGGAGCACACAGGGTGCGGGGCAGGGGACAGGAGTCCTGAGGCAGCTTAGAATCTGGGGCAGGAACTCAACGTTTCTACTGATGGCGGGAACGGGCTCTGCTGTAACACTGTAACATCTTTACCAACGAAGAACTGAGGGAGTGAGAAAGGCAGGGACCCACGCCACAAAAGCTTTTTGGAGAGGGTGACCAGGCACTTCTGGTTTGTGCATTTTCTTCCAAGAGAGTCCCAATGTGGATGATAAATCCTAAGACAGCCTTACCGAGGGAGGATGGGGGCACGTGAGCGGGGGCTGAAGGGCCCCCAGAATGTCCACAGGGAGAAGCATTCCACGGAAGGGGGGTTGGGGAGGAACCAGAGCAAACAGCTACGAGGTAGCAGAGGCGGGGAGCAAGCTGGGGAAATGCCGAGGAGGCCAGTCTCGCTGGAGCACCGAGGGTGTGAAGAGAGAAGATCCAGACAGATTGCAAGGGCTTCACAGTCTGATGTCTCGTTCTCCTTCGAGTGGGCACCTGTGGGGCTTTCTAAACAGTGGTGTTTGCAGGTAGGTGAGCTTTAGTGGGGAGAGGAAGGAGAGAAGGCGGACAGACCTAGGAGAGGAAGGAGGGCCTGGTGGGTGGGACTGGAACCCTGGCATCCTAACTTCCCCACCCCCGCCCAGTCACGGCCCTGGCCTCTACCCCCAGGGCTGCCTATCACTCTGAAGACCACTGGCTCACTCTCCCTGATCTGCTGTTGAATGGGTTGCCTGGACATGTAGAAGTCCTGGGACTGTCTATTTTTGGCCCTCCCAGGCCAGGGTTAGCAAAGAAAGGCCCAGATGCCAGGCACTTCCATCCCAGTGGGATCCACTGTTCTGTAAAGGGTCACATCCAAAACCGGGTTCCACCTGAGTTATGGTCCCCTGGACCCGAGAGCCAAAGTAGGGGGACCCTCTTTCTCTAGAATCACCAGGCACAGTCTTTCCAGAATCTGGAGAAAGTCAGCCCACTGCCTTTGTTCGGCATGTGCTGAATCCAGAAACACAGTTGTTCTTGGAGTGAAGTGCATTTGAGGATCACGGGGGTACCCAGGAAATGCATCCCAGCGCACCTGGCCTGCTCTCTGTTCCACAATCATTTCAGGGCCCAAGGAAGCAGCACACAGAGGGAGGCAGGTTTAGACCTCCTGCAGAGTGATCCCCGAGCGAAAGGTATTTATAGTCAAGGAGCCCAGTCTAAAAAGCACCCACTCAAAACCAGAAAGAGCTTGCAAACTCCCTACCAACTAAAGCTTCACCCTTACCCAGCCTAGTATCCCCACCCCTCCCTCTCCTTGTTAGCCTGCTCACCAGCCTTTGCTTGGATTCCTTTAAAACTCTGGTTTCCTGCCCCCCCCCCATGTTCTTGCCTCTCCAATACATCCTCAGAGCTGGGATCCAAGATGATGCGCCCTTTAAGGCAGGGCGAAGTTATCCACCTTCCTTACTGTCTCTGCACACGGAACACTGCATGTTGAGTGCGGGAATGAATCAACACACAAGGGAATGAATGAACATCCCTGGGCAGCACACCCAGGGTGAGCACACCACCCTCTCTGGTCCCAGCCAGCCCCTGAGAACTGTTAAGGGAACAGGAGTCACGTGTACAACGAAGGCTGAGGGGGCAGCAGATGCAGCCACAGCAGGCAAGAAACATACAAATCCAGGCTCTCGGCTGCCCTTGCCTTTAGGAAGGATTCTAGAGCACCATATGCGGAGGTGAGACCCTGAATTTATTTGTTCCAGGAGCACACAGGTTTTCTTTGCTGGCGAATGTGGAGCGTGGTACCCAGGGTTTGGCTGACAAATGTGGGCGGAGCTGCTGAATGCCACGATCGCGGCCAACAGTTTGTACCCTCAGTAACGAACCACCACCAGGATCATGAAGGCAATAGACACAAACACTCAATGAGCGGACAGTGGGTGCGAGGCAGGACGTGAAGCACCGGGCACGCACTACTCCCCGAACACTCATGATACGGCGAGGAGACAGGTAATATTTTGATCATGATTTTTATAGCAGGTTTAATGAGCGTAAGCATCTTGCTCAAGGTCATACAGCTAAGTAAGTGGCAGGGCAGTGATTTAAACCCAGGCTGTCTAATAGCAAATTTACTACCACACTGGGGTGCCCCAGTGTGGTAGTAATTTAATTTAGTTTAATCCCCCCTCCCACCCAAGATAAATGCTCAGACTCTTTGGGGAAGATGCAGAAAGGAAGGAAGGAAACTCTCTTGGTGCAACAGTTAATGCTAAAACCTGTATAATATCTCCCCCTTTTGCAGACAAGGCAGCTGTCTCTCAGGGACGTTAAGCAGCAGGTCTGCAATCAAGAGTGACCACGAGTCCCGGTACGCGGTGGTGAGAAGGGCAAATGGACTTTGGTAGCAATGACTGAGATGGAGTAGAGATTGGGCGCAAAACAGGGTACAGGTGGCTTTTCTTAGTGTCAAACTAGATCAGAGGTCAGCAAAGTTTTCCTGTGAAGGGCCAGGTAGTCAAAATTTGAGGCTTTATGGACAAAAACAGCATTTGGCCAAGACCCATGATCCACTAACGCCCGAACCAGATACAGATGATGATCCCCGGGGAACTTTAAAATCTCAGGGGAGGCGCCCCTTCCTAAGAGCAGCTTTCGCATATGAATTCATTCATGACATCTGAGAGTTTATTTTGTTCTGCAAACCCAGAATCATTAGCATAAATTGTCAAAAGGCAAGCCCTTGGGTAATTATTAAATCGACTCCAGTGGGAAAATTCTAAGGCACGTATAATTTTTATAGTGGAAACACAGAGAAAAATACTTCCTTCTGAACAGGGAAGAAAGTGACACATTCCTGTCCTCTGAGCCCTAAGTACGGGACACATTCTCAGACAAATCCCGCATCAGAATCCTTCACTCCTCTTTGGTGCGTGGACCAAGGCAGAGGTGAGTTCATGGTCTGGATAAGACCACTGGGTAAGGCCACTGGGAAGATCACTGGCTTTCATTCCAGAAACCTTCTTCCTTGGATGCCAGAAGCCTATGCACAGTGCCATTCTCCCTGAAGGAAGAGGGAACTTAGTCCATGTAGGAAAGGAAAAATTAAAAGACTGGAAATGCCCAAATCAGAAATAATCTATCTTTACAAACAGCAATGAGATACAGGGGATTGCAGAAATTGAGGCTATCCCTTGCTGGTGAGAAAACCCCTCCGGTAACTGATTTGTAGATCAAGCTGACTGATGGCCTCCAGAAGACAGGCTTCCTGGATCTGACAGGTCTCAGAAATCTGAAAAACATGGGGCTCCTGGGTGCCTCAGATGGTTGGACATCTGCCTTGGGCTCAGGTCATGATCCCAGGTGTCCCGCACTGGGATCCCCGACCAGTGGAAGCCTGCTTCTCCCTCTCCCTCTGCTGCTCCCTTGCTTGTGCGCTCTCCATCTTTCAAATAAATGAATAAAATCTTAAAAACAAAAAGAAAACAGAAATCTGAAAAACTCCCCCAAAGTGGGTGACACGAGAAAACCAATGAGAAGCACAAAGTGGCATTTGTTTAGAAAATTATCTGGTGCAATAAGATTCAGTTATCAGTATTTCTACATTCAATATCTGAGTCAATGTTCAATGTTTACTGAGTGCTACCCTGCCTGGCCCCATGCCGGGTTTGAGAAGACGATAGTGGACAAGACAGCCAAGATCCTTGTCCTCAGAGGTTAGAGTCTCCTGGGAGGGCACATTTAGAGAACACATTTTTAACTTCAGCCATTAAAAGGCCATCTGATAAGGTCTGCTTCGGACCCATCTTTACTGAGGCATCTTAGGAGTCCACATTCCTGGGTACATTCTCAACAGCGTTTTCCTTCCTCCCTAACAAGAAATGAACCAAAATGTACTGTGGTGACTAGTTTCCTCTGGAACTTCCAGGAGATGCCATCTCTACGTGTGCCACTAACAGGAAAGGTAGGACGCAGTTGGATAGCCACTTCGCTTCTCCCCGCCTTAGACCATGACAAGGACAGAGGGAGCTAGAAGCAGAAGCAGTGTGCTACCAGCACGCAAAAGGGGCAAAGGCCAGGCTGACCTTTGACTATTCCCTCTCCCACCCCGTGCCCCTGCCCAACCCTCCACCGGAAGACAACAGCTACACCACTGTAGGAGCGAGTGACTGAAGTCTTTTTCCTTTTTGACCTGGATAATTGATCATGGTGGTATAAAAAAAACAAAATCAGAACCAGACAACCTCTTCAGATGCTAGAGAACTCAGATTATCCACCCTTCACATGCCTTTACTGAGAAAAGTTTTCAAAGACCTATTCTAGCTAAATCCCTGAAATTCAAGAAGTCGGGGACAGGAATGTCCCATGACACAAAGCAGGGCAAGGAGCAATGACATCAGCTAAATCTAAATAAAGAAGTGTAACTGGTCATTAAAACTGGAGTTTCAAAATGCACTATAAAAGCCAAAAGTGAGGCTTAAAGAAATATTTTATGGTAAAAGTCACTTTGCAATGATAACCTTAGTCTATATAGAGAGTCTATAACCTTGCATTGTAATAACAATTGGAAATCGGCAGGGGGCAAGTTGAAAAAAAGAAGAGCAATGAACTTTTTATTTTGTCCAAGTAAGATAGCACACCTACCTTCTCCTATTCTTGTGTTTAGTGATTAGAGAAATATAAACTTACAATCTGATGGAAAGCATTATTAGGGCTTAAGACAAGCTATCTTCCAAATCACTGCACAGTTCATAAAGGGAAAGAGAAAACATGAACAGCAAGCACACACAAACATAAAATTCCACATAAAAGAATTCTATACAGGGGCACCTGGGTGGCTCAGTGGATTAAAACCTCTGCCTTCGGCTCGGGTCATGATCTCAGGGTCCTGGGATCGAGTCTCGCATCGGGCTCTCTGCTCAGTGGGGAGCCTGCTTCCTCCTCTCTCTCTGCCTGCCTCTCTGCCTATTGTGATCTCTCTCTGTCACATAAATAAATAAAATCTTTCAATAAATAAATAAATTATATACAAAAGAATTATATTAAAATTCCATGTGAAAGGACAAAAGAAGTATGCCAAACTAGAATTATACTAAAATCCAAAAAATCCAAAAGGAGTTTAAAAAATAAATAAGCCACAACCCAATTACATGCTGATTGACAAAGCACACAGAAGAACTAGGTGATGGAACAATTAAAAAAAAAAGAAAAGACAAATTTCAGGCAACAAAGGAGAACAATATTAAAACAGAGACAAAGTGAAATTCAGATTAAAGGAGTATTATCCAGCAGTACACAATGTAGCAATCCCACACATGGGTATCTCCCTGGGAGCAATGAAGTTAGAGACCTGTGGGCAAGTGTTCACAGCAACATTATTCATAATAGTCAAAAACTGGAAACAACCCAATATCCCTCTACCAGCAAATGAGCAAACTGCAGTACATTCACACAATGGAACACGATTCAGCAACAGAACGGAACAAGTTATGGCTGGATGTGCTCACAAGCCTAAATCTCAGAAGCATTAAGGTGAATGTTAGAAGTCAGCCACAAAAGGCCAGAATGCTGTGTCTACAGGAACAGAAATCAGACCAGTGGCCACCAGGTACTTGGGGGAAGAAAGAGGGGACTGAGAAAAAATACAAAACAAACAAACAAAAACCACTTTTAAAAGTGATGAAATGTCTCTTTGTTGTTTCTGTTTTGTTTTGTTTTCTTCTTTTTTAAGAGACAGAGAACCTGCATGAATGGGAAGCGTGCAGAGGGAGAGAGAATCTTAGGCAGCTTCCACGCTCAGCATGGGGCCAGACACGGGGCTCTGTCCCCCTCCCGATCCTGACGGCATGTTCGGAACCAAAGCCGAGAGTCAGACACTTAACTGACTGAGCCACCCAGGAGCCGCAGGGAATTTCTAGATCTTCATGAAGGGGCAGCTTCCAAAACTGTGCACATTCATCAGAACTCATCAAACTGTCCACTGGAGAGAGTTAATTCTTTTGTATGTATGTAATACCTCAGTAAATCTAACTTTAAAAAAAAAAAGAAAAGAAAAAATAACAAGAGCAATCAAGGTTCTTTGATAGAAGATACACTGTGTGAAGAAAGAGTCTTTTATTTTAGCATCTAAAAATTAAAACAGGGAGCAGTTGAAGATGTCATCATCACACGGGTGGGTTTAACACTTCTTTGATCAACCAAAGTTTAAAAAAAAAAAAAAAGACACAGAGTATCATTATTTAACAAAATCATAAATGAATAAGTAAAAGGTAAGCAGTAGCAAACTCAGCCAATGGGGAAATCAACAGATTCTAATCAGTGTTATCTCATTTTTACCTATTTTCCAGAATGCTATCAGATGGTCGCTATGCCCAGCCCAGCAGGTAGGGACACTGATACACACGAAGACGGAGCAAGCTGCCAGGTCCCATGGCCAACGGAACAAGAGATTCAGAGCCAGGCCAGTCGTCATGACCATGACAACAGCCAATCCTAATAATTATAGTCATAAATGTAATTTACATTTATGTAATTATGTATATAATTATGTATATTTACATATTAAATGTAAAAAAAAAGTATCTTCTTACATCTCTTCACCTTTTCATTCTTCCACTGTACAATAAAGGGCAATACAAATTCATGTGAAACTTATTCCATTAAAGGTCTTGGAGTCCAACCTCTGGCACGTTATGTGATCAGCTGCACCTGAAAATCTATGTGTTTGCAGTCACATAAATCCAAAATTTGTATTAACATGTGGATGGAGAGAAAGGTCACTGCTTGTAAGTGACAGCCAAACTCACAGCAAGGGGACCCTACAGGATGAGAGTAGAGAGTAAACGTATGGATGTTTCTGCAGACGCTCCTTTGGGTGAGCATTCATAATCATCCCTGGTCACCTGTCCTGTCTGGAGTAGGACAAAAGCTTTAAAGAGCTCCTCAAACTTTGTAATCTGGGGACCACACCCAAGACAGAAAGTTCTAAAAAGCAGCACTACCACTCAGATCCTCTGCAACCATCCATTTCGCGTATTCCTTCCCCCCACCCACAGCATGCCCTGGGGTCCTCGCGGGAGACGCCCTGTCCCAGACTAGGGGTCCGAAACCTCCTCCAGCAGAACTGGATGCCAGACTTCGCTGGAGAGGATAGACAGGAATTATCTGGAAGAGAAGCTCAAGCTGAGCCTATTCCAAGGAGAAGGGAGAACAGGACAAGCACAGGCCTTGAGAGACCACAGTCCATTCTGGAAGCATCCAGTATCTAGGGCTGCGGCTCTGCTGTCCAGCCAGCACACCCACACCCACCCACGCCTGCTCGCTGGTGCGGGCCGCTGACAGCACGGCCGTAACGTGAGGAATAATACAACGTGCTCATTATTCTAAACTATTACCTGCAGAGCACCTATATTCTTTTAAAGTCCCCTTTGGACATATGGCCTAGCCCTGGTACCCAACAATTAGGGGAGGTTCTGTGAGCCTCAGTGGTCCTCTGGCATCACAGAGGGGAATGGGGCTCCAAGGCTCAGTGACTTGTCCAAGGTCACACTTCAGCCTACGGTTCTGCCCCCAGAGCCAGTGGTCTCTTCCTCCTGCGGCCACTCGCTCTGCTCTTAAAGCTGACATGAGAGGTCGGGAGGTGTGGGTTGGCTGCATCTCCTGCCTGGAGAGCCAGCTGCTTGTGGGGGGTGGGGAGGGCAAGCGGAGAGGGGAGGGGGAAAGGAGCGAGGGGGAGAAGGAGGGCGGCTGCGCCAACACTGCAGGAGTGACGGCAAGAGTGGGACTGGACCTAGACACAAGCCCGCAGCCACCAGCTGGAGTCACGGGCCTGCAGGGGACCCTCCTGGCCTGAGAACCCATTGCCATGGAAACCGATCATCAATGAGCTCCTGGACAGAATCCAGCACTGAAAACCCTTCACTGCTGTATGAATAGGGCTCCCACCCACGCACGCGGGCGGGTGGCACAACCAGCTCCTGTTTATGGCTAATCCTGCCAACGGTCTCTCCTCATCTTCCCTCCGCTCACCACAACCTCCTGGGCCCCCTGCCCTTCCTCCCACGTTGCCGAGAGCAGAGGACACCCCATGTGCAGAGCGGGACAGGTTTGGGACAAGGGGTGGGGTGCTAATTGGACGGTGGGTCCTGCCAGTCCCATAGAAGGCACTCAAGTTCCATTTTTTAAAAATGCACGGGTGGGCACCTGGGTGGCTCAGTTGGTTAAGCAAAGGCCTTCGGCTCAGGTCATGATCCTGGAGTCCCAGGATCAAGTCCCACATCAGGCCCTCTGCTCATCAGGGAGCCGGCTTCTCCCTCTGCCCCTAGCCCCTTGCATGCTCTTTCTCTCTCTCTCTCTCTCTCTCTCTCTCTCTCTCTGTCTCTCAAATAAATAAAAATCTTTTTAAAAAATTAAAAAAAAAATGCACAGGTGACAGCTCGGTGCAGCATAGCGGCCCCTGGTTCTCCTGAAACTCAACAGTGTCTCAGAGTTTCCTCCACTGCCTCGCGCAAATGGTAAAGAGGGACTTGCCCCAGCCAATCACACTAAATCATTTCAGCTCGTAAAAATCCAGTGGTATAGGCACACTCATTCTCCTCATTATACAGACCGGAACTTGCAGCTCAGAGACACTGAGTGAATTTCCCCTAATTGCACAGCAAGGATGCAGAGATGTTGGGACAGAACCCGGGCTCTCTGGCTACCCTCCCTCTGTAAAGGGTGTCTAGGGCCCAGCTAGGTTTGCTTCTTGAAGAAGGAGTTCTCTTCTCTATAATAAGGCAAAATGGGCACTGGTTTCCTCACTCCTCTCAGGGAAAGACCGCAGATTCCCTGTCATGGAGGGAAGACAGACAGTTCCCCTTCTCACGGTGGCTCTCCATCTCTTGGAGAAAGTCTCCCTTGAAAACTCAGAGATCATTCTGGAAGAAGCACCCAATTTTCTGCTGCCCTGTGAATGTCCTGCAGCCTTCCCCTCACCCTTAACCAACGCTAAGCACCTAAAGCACACTCCTACCTTCCAGCTCTTTCTTCCCTCTGCCTGGACTCCTTTCTCGACCTTGTGCTCCCAACGGCGACTAGTGCCCTCCTTTGGCTTCTGCGGGCTAAGGCACCTGTCCCCTCCTCTGTGCCCCCACCCCGGCGCTTGGGAAACTGCCCATACAGGAATTTGCACGGCTCATTTTTATTCATGGGTCTCTGAAAATGTTGCAAGGTCCCACCATAAATGCTAAGAAGAGTTAGAGAAATAAAAAGCTAGAGGTGACCCCTGAGGTCAGGGGCCTGATTTTTCGGGACTTGCTGCCTGCCCTGCCCTTTCCCTTCTCTCAGACCCTCCGTGGAGGCCTCACAGCATCCCTGAGCCCAGACAGGTGTCCCATACTATGGTTGTTTCACGGGTGGCACTGCCCCCCCCCCAAGCCTTCTTGTCACCTCTCTGGGCTTCTGCCCATGGAGACATGGCTCACAGACAGCGTGTCTTATTTAATACAGAGAAAAGTACAGGGGTGCCTGGGTGGCTCAGTGGGTTAAACCGCTGCCTTCGGCTCAGGTCATGATCTCAGGGTCCTGGGATTGAGTCCCGCATCGGGCTCTCTGCTCAGCAGGGAGCCTGCTTCCTCCTCTCTCTCTGCCTGCCTCTCCATCTACTTGTGATTTCTCTCTGTCAAATAAATACATAAAAAAATCTTTAAAAAAAAAATACAGAGAAAAGTACAAAAAGAAGGGAGTGGGTTGAGCCTGGAATGATAACAAGTCAGAAGGAAATACTTACACCGAAGTTTCTGGATGGCAGCAATTTTGCAGCAGAGGACATGTCAGTTGGAAATCCAAAATAAACCGTTCGCCGTCTGCTGCCACAACAGTAGGCTCTCCCTTCGGCCTGCCTCCAGGCCCCTCTGGGGTCTGACCCACGATATCCTGCCAGAGCCTGCTTTCATCTTAAGTCGGGTGTTCTCGGCCTTGGCGTTGCTGACATCCTGGGTCAAATCATTCTTTGTCGCAAGGGCTGTCCTCTGTGCTAGAAGGTGTTTTAGCAGCTTCCGTGGCCTCTGCCCATCAGAACCCAGTAGCCTCCCTCTAGCCCCCAACCCCATTATGACAACCAACAACCGAAAAGGAATCTAGACACTGCCACCTGTTCTCAAAGGGGCAAAACTGACCCAGGCTGAGAACCATGGCCTTGACTCACCCCTGTCCCCTGCACTCACTCACTCAACTTCTTCATTGCCCTTAAAGCAACCAGTCCTGTAGACCTCCAGACAAAAATCCCACCTTCATTCCCCAATCTTGCTGCTGTTCCATTGGATTTTCCAATGTTCCATCGGATTTTCCAATCAGTCACCAAATCCCATTAGCTGCCCCTCAGTTCATCTAGGCTGGCCTCTACATTCTAGCCCTCACAAGCTGTGCGTCTTCTGACAACTCGGGCACCCTCTCTGTGCACGCTCTTTACGGCAGAATGGAGAGGACGGTAACTCAGAAGGCTGCCGTCAAGTTCAGATGAGAGCCAGGGTGCAGTGCCTGGCAGCAGCGGGCACTTGGGGGGTCAGTTCACCACCTGGATATCCATGACTATGGCTTTTCTAGGGAGTCAGAGGTCGAGAGCATGAAACCCGCACCTTCTGTCCATCCATCTCAGTTCCCCATGCCAGTGTCCTGCCCACTGTCCCTTCCTATGGGTCCCTGGATGGAGGATCTCACATCTGAGATCCACACAACCCATGCAACACCAGGAACCAAACTGAAAGGCCATGTCAGGGTGTTCCAGGGGCCTCTGTCCTCACCTGGAGAACAGGCTCCAGAGAACCACCACCCCCTTCAGGGGGTCAGTACGGTGAGATGAGCCAGCCACATTGTCCCAGTGCCCTGGTTCACGGCAGCCCCCCGCCTCTCATTCCCAACCCCACCCCAGCACAGCCCTTTATGTGAGGGCATTGTCAGTGCCCCAGAAGATCAGCTGGATGCCCCAAACGGGGTACCTAGGGTGTGCAAAATTCTCAAAGCACCTCACACAGCTGATTCACACTAACTGCAGTAACCGTGCTCTATGGACCTGTGCAGAACATCGGTTTAAAGACTCCACCTGGAGGGATCCAGAGTCAAGCTCCTACAAGCCTCTGGTCACACGTGTCTCATCCTAAGATCACTAGAGAGCCTCGCTGTATACGTTTCTGCTTAAAGACCCCGTATCTAAGAGGTGCTGCTGACTCGTGAACACTGAACTCACAAGCCGACGGCTCCGCAACTCGAAAGCAGCTCATCGAAAACGCGTATTTTCTCCAAAAGGCACATTACAGCCTTCTCGCACTTAGAACAGCACTTTAGCACTACACTTGAGAGCCATTTTAAACAGCGAAATCACCAACAGAAAGCACGAAAGTGTGGCATTAAACAGGCCCCAAAAAGGACAATTGTTTATAGTACGAGAGCTGAAACAAGTAGGCAGAAAGTGGCCTTATTTGACCTCAGCCGGGAACATTCAACGTGGCGCAAATCCAATTTTTCACCGTGCTGTGGGGGTTTGCAAAGGATCACAAAAGGGCTGTGGATATCGATTTTGAGGTTACAAATAAATGGTAGCAGGTAGATCCGCGAATACGGAATCCACAAATAATGACGAACTGCATACACCTCTCCCTATCTGAAGAGCTTACACGTACACCCCCCCGTTCTGCACCCACCAGCCTCTCAGCACAGGCCTGGAGCTGGTGGATGGACCCCCAGCAGCTCAGCTCATCTTCTAGAGTCAGGGAAACAGGGGATAGCCCTCTCTGCCCTGGGGAAGCTTCTGGCTGCCGGAAGGAAAACCATGTTTGCGGGGAGCAAGGTCCGGCCAAGGCAAGACACTTCATGCGGGTGGGGTCCACACTCGTTGCCTGTTTTATTACCTGGAAGTTCAGAGGCTTAATGGGAGGAAAGGATCCACTTCTCCAAAAGCAAAAGGGGAAAAAAGCAGCCACCTTGCTTTCCTGGAGCTCCTTCTGGGTCCCAGGAAACCAGACACAGCCCACCTCCAAGATGCCCACTTTTATTCTCCAGGACACTTCCAGCAAATGGCTACAGACCTCAACATTCCATGTTAAATCTATTTGACAGGCCAGCTGCAAAGACGGGAGAGGACCCCAGGTCTCCCTCCCCACCCTGCAGACACCTCACGTTCATGACCCCAGCAACCTTGCTGGTTGCTCCAGGGTGTGCCGGAGCCCAAACAACCCAGGCTTGGGGCCAGCTCACCAGCTGCAAATTTCATCACAACTCTCATTGTTTGAGACACAGAGCCCAAAGACAGGCATGCAAATCTACTGCACTGTGACAACACTTTAAATAACACGTTAAACCGTAGTTCAGAACTTACCCCACCTCTCTCCTACCCGTGCTATGAGGACCTTGCTTATGAAGGGTTTTGAACAGCTTGAGGAAAGTGTGCTGTATCTCAAGGCCAGAGTCTTTTTTTTTAATGGCTGTAGACTTTTTTTTCTATTTGAGCTAAATGTTTTTCTGTGTGAGCAAGTAAAGTCTTTTTGCCTTTTAGCATTTAGCTAAGGGGGAAAAATGTGATACTTCCGAAACTTCTCGCTTGTCAAGACAAAAGTAATGCTAGAGAATTTCAACACATAAAACTGGGAAATTAGCAACCACGCCTACCATTGCTCCCTGCTCAGATTTTCTTCTAGACAGCAACCCAAAGGACCTGCCCGACTCCCCCGCCACTCAGTCCACATCCCCCATGCCCAGCCTCCACCACCAGGAGACCCACAGACATAGAAGGAAATGATACAGATAGAGTGGCACCAAGTCAAAGTACATTATGGTAATGATCTTCATGGGAAACACATAATTGTAAGAGACAAACATGAGAAATTCAATCCACAAAAATAATTGGTTCTTAGCATCCATAGACTGGTGAGATATTTTCCAAATTGCAATCCTCTCCCCTTCCAAAAACCCATTCATTCACTCATTCATCTAGCAGATATCTACTAATTGCCTGTATGTATCAGGTACGTTGATACACATACTTGTTTTATACAAGGAAAAGACATGGTTTACCCCTCGAGGTAGTGTGGGAAGATGGGTGCATAAGCCGTGTCGCAGAGCAAGGACAAAGGATGGCCATGTTACATGCCGACAGCACGGGCAGTGGGATCCTGTGCACGCACTGCAGGGGGTGGGCAGAGAAGCAAGCATAAACATGGTGCAACATTGTAACATACAGACTCGCTCAGTCACTAACAGAACCCTTGGTGTCCTTGATACTGCAATTAAGGAAACTTTAGAAACTATTAAAGGAAATAAGCGCAGCCACAAAAGCAAAGCATAAAGGCACCAATAAGCAAGGCCAACCTCGGGGGTGACCAAAAAGTCATGCAGGGCCTGAGAGGCCCGTTTGTGGGGCTGTGGGCACACACGTGTGTGAGCACAGGGCAGGTGTTGTGCATGGGGATGTGTGTGCAGAGAGGGCAGAAATTTCACTAGTGAGTGGAAAGTGGGGTCATCTCCATCCCAGCTCCTTTTCACTCCCTGTCTGTGGCAGAATTTCCTCTCTCCAGCACCAGAACTCAGTGCCCCTGGCCCTAGGTGGTCCACATCTCACCTAGCAACCCGATGGGACCAGCTGGAGGCATCGTTCCAGCGTTAACACCTTCATGCCGAGTATCACAGTCCAGAGAATTCTAGAGGGTCACTCACAGCCTGTCTCAACCCCAGCGTAACTCAGAAGGGTCTGCTTGAGAGAAAGCTCCGAGGAGGCTGAGGGTCATTTGAACGATGCCCACCAAACTCTCTTTCCCTCTCCTCCTCCGCTTCCCAGGAAGGAAGAAGTGAGCGGGGCCAGGGAACCACATGCGGACAACTCCTCCGGCCTCGGGTCTTTCACTGAAACCGGAGCACTGCCCTCCCCTGCAGCTTTTAGGAGCATTTCCTCGGCCTGAGACAGCGGATGTGCATGGCACTTTGATGGATGGAGCAGGAGCTGCTCGCCAGGATACTTTCCGAGGTGATTAGGCAGGGGAGTCAAGAAAATGCTGGATGGAAGCATCTGAACAAATAAGGCAATCAGAAGGGAAAGAAGATAGCAGCTTTTCAAAGCCACCTTGCATCTCTGCAGGAAGGAGAGAGAGGAGGAGGAGGAAGTAGAGCCTTCCTCTGGATCCAGCCCTCTGCAGATCTGCCTGTGGGAACTCCTGGCACCGAGTCTTGCAGACAAAGTAGACAGGAAGACAGTTTGTGGCAGTGGGATTTGGGAGGGTACTGAAGAGGTGACCTTGACCTTTATTCCTGCCACCATGTCCTAGTGGCCCCTAGATGGTGAGCTGGTTGAAAGCAACACAGCTCAAAACTCAGAACTCAAAAACCTTTGGTATTTCACAGATGTCAGGATCTAGATATTTGATATTTGATAACAAGATCCCGGATAATAGGACAGATAACCGAAGCCGGAGGTCAGCACTACCGGATTGTTCATCTATCTGTAAAATGGGTTTATTCATCTGGTGGAATGCGTGGGTGGCACAGGCGGTTCAGTGGCCAACTCTTGGTTTTGGCTCAGGTTGTGATCTCAGGAGCATGAGATGGAGCCCCTTCTCAGGCCTCACACTCAGCAAGGAGTCGGCTTGAGTGTCTCTCTCTCTCCCTCTGCCTGCCCCCACTCTTTACTTTCTCGCTCTCTCTCACCAAAATAAAAAAGATATCTTTCCAAAAAAATCACTTCATCTGAGATTATCTGTACCCCATGAGACTCATTCAAGAGAGGAGTATTGTTATGGGTCAAGTGTTATCTGCTCTTATCACGGGGCAGTGCTCCGGAGCCATCCACACCGGCTCTAGTACACAAGGGAAAGGGGAGGGAGACAAGTCATATTAGTATCAAAGGAAAGCGTAACTAGGACAGATACTCTAACCGAATACCATAGAAAGTTTCAGCCATGGCGGGGGTCGGGGGAGGCTAGTGTGCTCTTCTGGACTAATGGGTCCCACAGTTTGCTTCTAGGTACAGCAATCAAACTAGAAAACCATACTGTCTGCTTCCGGATACCTCACGGTCTGCTCTGATAATTAAAAGGCTCGTATATTGCTTGAAACTTTTATTTAAAACAAAGATGCAAGAGCTATTGTATTGAGATATAGATTCCTAGGCTCTAAATCACTTCTATGCATATTTAAAAAGGAAAACATGGACACCTGGGTGGCTCAGTTGGTGAAGCCACTGCCTTCGGCTCAGGTCATGATCCTGAATCCCGGGATCGAGTCCCACACATCGGGCTCCCAGCTCCATGGGAAGTCTGCTTCTCCCTCTGACCTTCACCCCTCTCATGCTCTCCCTTCTCCTTCTCTCTCAAATAAATAAAATCTTAAAATAAAAAGGAAAACATAAGCAAAACAAACAGATGAAGGTAGTCCAAAACTTCTCCAAAGTCAATCTCTTCTGGATCCTTTCCAGAGATAGTTTTTGTTACAGACTAAATGTTAAGAGTTCCCCCCAAAATTCAAGTTCAAATCCCAAACCCCAAGGTGATGGTATTAGGAGGTGGAGCCCTTGGCAGGTGATGAGGTCATGAAACTGCAGACCTCATGACTGGTATTCCTGTCCTTACGAAAGAGACCCCAGAGATCTCTCTTACCCCTTTCGCCACACATGAGGACACAGGGAGAAGATGGCTCTCTGGAAGCCAGGAAGTAAGTTCTCACCAGACACCTTGATCTTGGACTTCCCGGCCTCCAGAACTGAGAGAAATAAATGTCTGTTCCTCAAACCACCCAGGGTAGGGTGTTCTTCAAACCACACCAAATTTTTTTGTCTTCTCTAGGACTAGAGCTGCCTTCTGAAAGAAAGATGTCATATAAATGTGATTGGTCTTAGAGCAGCTGAGCTCTTTGAAGAAGCAAGGGTTCGAATTTTTTATTCTCCAAAGCCATCACCTTATCATTCAGCCTGGAGTTGAAACCACCTCTTTGCATGAGACTTGCCAGCTGCTGGCTTCCAGAAGTGTCACCAAGGCCCAGGCATGAATCCCTTCCACTGCTGAGGCATTCAAATACACCCAGGTTAATTAGGATCTGAAAAGGGTTATGGCTCCTAAGGGACCCATTCAAATAAATGTCCCCGAAATTTGCATTTGAAAAGCACATCTCAGCCTCCTGCTTTGATGCAAACCTGAGCCCACAAAATCCGGGGCACTTGGCGCAATACTTTGGTGGGATCATAGTCTCAAGTGCTCAGAACTGCAATTCTGTGCTGGATCCAATTGGGATTTTTCTGCCCCAAGCACCCAGGGGACATGGCGATGTTGCATGGTATGCAGAGGCCACAGCATCTCCCGAGAGCCGCCAGTGCTCACCACACAGCAGAAGAAACCTATAAGCTGATCAGAATCATCCTAGGCTTCCACTCTGGGCTGTCCAGCTCCCCCTCCCTGGCCATGAAGCACTCGCCACTCCCCACTCCGTCAGCACCCAGTGTCAGCGCTGGCCTCCCGTCTGCAGGACGCCCCAACTTGTCTGTTCTGTGCATCCCAAATCTGTCACAAAGCAGAAGGGACCTGACCTCATCGTGAGCCAGACGCGCGGCGGCCACCTGTTTCTATCCGGGTTGTTTCTCAACCTGTCTCGACCTTGTTACCGCAGAGCAGAGCTGCCCGTGGTTGGCCGGGCACGAGTGCCCCGGGGCTGCCAAAATGACAAGGCTCGGATGCCTTCTGGGGGACTCACTGCAGAGCCAGGCACGGAGGAGCTCCACAGATGGTCAGGGAGGTGCCCAAGAAGGGCACGGGCAGCAGCAAGCTTCACCAAGTCCCCTCCAGGCCTCTGCGTGAGCTCCCCGCCTCCCTCTCACAAGAGCTGGGAGCTGGAGTCCAGGCCCCTGGGGTCAGACGGGCTCACAACAGGTCTCACGCCTTCCAGACGCCTGAGAAGCATTTTATTTTATTTTAGAGATTTTATTTATTTGCCAGAGAGGGACAGAAAGACACACAGCGAGAGAGGGAACACATGCAGGGGGAGTGGGCGAGGGAGAAGCAGGCTTCCTGCTGAGGAGAGACCCTGACACGGGGCTTGATCCCAGGACCCCAGGATCACCACCTGAGAAGCATTTTGGAGCAGGCATGCCCTATCACTCCTAGAATTGCCCTCAACATACACACTCACACACAGATGCACACTCACACACACTTACATTCAAACATAAACAGTCTCACACTCACAGGAACACACTCGGACTCCTGCTGACTCACACATTCACCCCTTCACACACAGCACATACGTACGCACACACACCCAGACTCATTCACACATAAACATTCAGATTCGCATTCACACATACAGACTCACATTCACACTTTCAAACACAGACTCACACACACACGAATTCACACTTATACAGTCACACATACTTTCACTCCCCAAACACACACAGGCACACACTCTCCCCATTCACACACATAGACTCACACTTACACATTTGCACACACGTTCACTCCCACATTCATATCTTGTGCACATGTGTGCATGCACACGCATCCCCTGCTGACCTCCCACGAGCTCAGTGTGCCTCCCCGGTGCCTCGCTGGTGTCAGGTCTAGTTTTCAAAGTCCTTCAGTACCGCACGGGAACCTAGGATCTGAACAGGATCTTGGGTTTCTCCCTCATGACCCGACATACAGCCATCAAGGAGACCCTGAAGGTCTCCTTCAGGGGTCGCTGAAGGACCAAGGTTGGCTTTAGGATTCCCATGCTCAGGCTGGTGGTGGGTCCTGGCATCCTCTTTCCTTTGATCGCAGGTCTTGGCTGCTCCCTCTCTCTCCCTGCAAGTTTCTGTAAACCCTCCCTACCACTGAGTGTCCCCACTATCCTCTCTCACCTGATCCGAATGGCGCTGGGAGGAGACAAGGTCCCAGAGCCTTGGGCTTCGGATGGGGACTGTCCCAGGAGCTGTATGGCACACGTCCGGGGGTCTGAAGGTAGGACGCCTGGCCACGTTGAGAGCCTCACGGAAAGAAAGTGCAGGCTCTCAGGATGGGGTCTACAGGCGCCCCGATTCCAGGGCCCTCACCAGCATCCAGTCCTCTGTGGCCAGGAGCAAGTTACATAAAGCTTTCCGGAACCTCTGTTTCCTCATCTGCAAGATGGGGACAGTCACACGTCTGAGGATTGAAGGAAGCAGTTCTCAGGACATGCCCTAAGGCACACAGAGGGCTATATAAATCAGAAGGTGCTTGTACTTAAAAACACAGAGTCCCTGTGGCCGCAAGGGGCTCTCACTGACTGAACCTGGTTCTGCTCCTCCTTGGGGAACAGCGCTCAGTGGGCTCTCCCCGCCTCCCGGGATGCCGTGGGCCTGAGCCCGGCCAACAGGAGCTGCACATGCATGGAAGTGATGTGCGTCCCCGCCAGCCCGGCCCCCATGAGCCTCCAAACCCCTTCCACAGCATTTCACGCAGCAACCTTGCAGAGGACACATTGACAACAGCCATGCCAAGGTACAGAGAGCCACCATTTGGTCACGGTTAGCCCACGTGTTCTGGATGTGACAGAAGCAAGAAACATCCACTAAAGCCATGACACATGGGTCGGCATGGGGAAGGGGTCTGCTGGCTACAGCGGCTGTCCATGTCTCACCCCACACAGTCACCACACCCAAACACGCATGTGGGGCATGAGACGCTACTCAATGACCTCAAAATGGCCCAAAACAAGACCAACCAACCAACCAACCCATTACAAATGACAGGGCCGCTGAATCTCCGTTTACAGGGGAGCCCCGGTTTCCCACAATGATAGCCTGGGACTCGTGGGTCATCCCAGGTAAGCTGATCATCTAGAGGGGTTTTCTGATATCACCACAAGGCTCCCTTTTCCTGCAGACTTATCTCCACACACTGAAAACATACAGATTCTAAACAGTTACCATTGACCGTAATGACATCATAGGGTACGTGTGACTGGCAGGTTCGATCCATCATCCATGACTCTTCTGTTACCGCAACGACCCAGAGCCAGCCCTCCTAGGTCACCATTCCTCCTCTCCCTCCAAGCACCAGACCCTCCAGAGAGAACCACGTGGGCACCAGGCTTGGTGGGAGGGGATGGTGACAGGACAGCCTGGAATGATCAGTGGGCCAGCTGGGCCTGAATTCATCCTAAGAGGCAGCGCTGGGACCTCCCTCTGGGTTTACAACCTTCCACGGTCACTTCCAGCACGTCTCTCCCCGCTGCTCCTGCCCATCCCTCAGCACCAAGTCTCCCACTGCTATGCCCCCGGCCCCTGTCGTCTCCCCATTTCTCTCTCAGGTCACAGGAAAACCTTGTTCCAAAACCCTTAGCATTTCCACTCTGGTACGGACCTCACGGGCCACCTCCCGCTGCTGTCTGTGACATTTTCTGAGAATTTCCAAATGACCTACAGAGGACATTCTTGGGCCCTGTAACCCCGGAGGCATGGCCACACAGGGACCCAGAGAGCTGAGCTCAACTCACCTCAGGACCTGGAGAAATCCTCCCAAGGACCTCTTCCTCCACGTGATGGCAATAACAGCACCTTTGCCTCCGGGTGTTTTGGAAACTCAGTGCACCCATTCATTCACTGGGCAGGTATTTAAGGCATCGCTTCCTGGTCCGAGAACCATTCAAAACTTTAAGGATCTAACAGTGAATGATGGGCCCTCATGGGGCCTGTGTCCTGACAAGGAACAACAGATACAGAAACATGTAATACAGAGGTAAGTGCTATGAAGAAAAAGAGAAGTCAAGTAAGTGGCCCTAGAGTGAAGGTGGTCAGTGGGACACCGGTGTTCAGGGAAGGCCTTTCTGATGTGGTGAGAGACGAGCAGAGGCCGGAGGGAAGGGGACAAGCAGGTGCAGAGGCTGTGAGGAATGATCTATAACAAGCTGTACAGAGGAGCCCACTGGAAAGTACCCTAAAAACATGAGACACGAGGGGCGGCTGGGTGGTTCAGTCGGCTAGGCATCCAACTCTTGATTTCGGCTCAGTTTATGATCTCAGGGTCACGAGTTCAAGCCCTACACTGGGCTCCACAGTGGGGGTGGAGCCTACCTAACAAACAAACAAAAATACAAAACAAAAAAAGTGATAGGACTGAGCTCCAGAATCCCACACACCTTGGGCCGAAAGGTCTCAACAACCTTTCATGCCTGACACAAACCAGTACTATGTTCCTTCACTTCCTCACGGTAGGAGGGCTGGTCTTGAGCACTGCCATACACCCACTTTAGGAAGACCCACCATGGCCCCTGTGCCCTTCAGAGAAGAATCAGGGAACTCAGGACTTCCCTGAAGCAAAGGAGAAGAACCAGATGGAAAAGCTCAAACACAGGTCCTTGGCGGAGTGGTCTGCACCCCTCCCTCCTTATCACTCCCTCACGGGCAGCCAAGACATAATGAATCTTCTGGAAGTGCTTTTTTGTAATTCTACTGGGTTCGTGGGTAATGCAATTAGGAGATAAACTCACAGGAATGAGATGAACTCAAAAACTCAAAGATTGCATTTCAGACGAGTTTCCTTCAAGTCAAGGGTTCTTGAAGAAGAATGGCTAATTCATTCAGCAGAGGGCTGCCTGTGGGAGAAGGTTGGGAGAATGGAGTCCACTAAAGCTGAGGGGCTGAACAGAGTGCAGGAGGAAAGGCATCCACGGGGCTGTTGTGAGCCGGGAAGGGGACATGCAGACAGCAAAACCACAGGAACTACCAGCGAGTCATATCCATAAGGGGAAAAAAAAATCGATCATCTTATATCCAAAGATAGTCTGTGGGAATGAGTAAAAATAGCTCTCTAAGAATATGCTAATTTAAGGGGCGCCTGGGTGGCTCTGTCAGTTAAGCATCTGACTCTTGGTTTCAGCTCAGGTCATGATCTCAGGGCCATGAGTTCGAGCCTTGTGTCAGGCTCGAGCTCCAGCATGGACTCTGCTTGAGATTCTGTCTCTCCGCCTTGTGCTCTTCTCCCCCTGCTTGGGCTCTCTGTTTAAAAAAAGAATAAGATAATACGAAAGGAATGAATTAGGAGCTATGGAGGGAAATGGGATGAGGTTCAAGGTGTGACGACCTCTCGAAGGCGGCATCCCTCCCCCGGCTTGGAAACACCCGATAAACCCTCTCCTCCCCCACATGACACCTGGACACTGAAGTTCACGGCAGCATCACCCGTAAGAGTGAGAAAGTGTAAAGAACCCAAGTGCCCATGGACGCATGCATGGACTGCACAAATGTAAGATCCCCATGATGGAACGTTATTCGCCATGAAAAGGAAGAAGTACCGATGCCTGTTACAACATAGATGAACCTTGGAAAGGAAGCTGGTCACAGACAGCCACATGCTGCAGGATTCCATTTATAGCAAATATCAGTAGGCAATCTATAGGGACAGAAGGTAGATCAGCGGTCCCGGGGCCCGGGGAGAGGGAGTAACAGGGAAAGACCGCCAGTGGGTCCAGGTTCCTTCTCGAGGGTGATGGAAATGTTCTAAACTTAGATGGTGCCGATGGTTACACAGCTATGAATACATGAACCCACTCAGCTGTATGCTTCAGATGGGCCAGTTTTATGAGATGTGAATTATATCTCAATAAAGCTGCTTTATTTTATTTTAAAGCCTTTATTTTAAAGGCTTTTCCTCTGTTTGTCCAACACCAATGAGTACAGCATATGGGCTAACCAAAAGTCCTCCAACAGCCTATGAGGCAAGCCACGTTCCCTCAGTTTTGCAAAGGAAAATGGGAAAGCCAAGGCAGGAAGTTAACTTGCCCCATGATACCTGAGTAGGGAATGGGAGAGCCAGAATTCAAATCCGGGGCTGCTGAAATCCAAAGCTCATCTTGGCTCTGTGGCATGCCAAAGCAATGGAGCTCGGTGAGCCCGGTGGTCTGGACTCATGAGAGATTCAGCCACTCAAGGTCACTGGCACAGCCAGCCTCAGTAAACACCTGTTATGTGCCAACATTGCCCCGCACGCTGGGAATACAGCAGTGGACTAAACAGAGTCCTTGACTCTGCGGCACTAATGTTCAGGTGCAACAGGACAAAAACAAAACACATATGTGGTTTTAACCATGTGACAGCAGGGCCAAGTTCTACAGAGAGAAATAAAGCTGAGAGCAGGTGCCAGAGAGTGTAGGGGTGAGTGCGGCTCTTCTTTACATAAGGCTGACAGGTGGGACAGCCTCTCTAATATTGGAGCAGAGCCCCAAAGCAAGGGATCGAGAGCCCCAGGGATCTGTGGAGTGAGCCCGGGAGAGGACACAGGGAGTGCAAGGGTCCTGGGGTAGAAAGAAGCGGTAGATATAAGGAAAAGCAAAGAGGCCAGTGTGGCCCCTGCTGAGAAGACCAAGCAGGAAATGAGGTCAGAAAAGCAGGGAGGTCCTGACCACATGGAACCATGTGTCCCTGGCTCACAGGTGTTGCAGACGGACTCCCTCTGTATTTGTGGAAGACTACACCGGTGGCTGCAGTCTGCAGAGAAGAATAAACAAGGAGCTAGGGCAGAAGACCCAAGGCTCGTGAAGACTAGCAATGGGCCCAGGGGACAGAAGAAAGGGGTCATGGACAGGAGGGACACAGAAGTCACTGGACAGAGAAAACACACAGCTACCTATCAAGTTCTCAAACAGTGCTGGGGTTGCGTTTTTTGGCTCTCTCCCCCGGGGTCTAGCCTCAGCAGCGAGACAGCAAGTTCCTCTAAGATGATACAGGAGCCAAAATGCATGTTCAGACAAGGTTAAAGACCTCCCCATGCCAGGGGCTATTTCCCATTGCCAGATGAGCCATTTATCCCAAGTTGTTTTATTTTCATCTTTTGCAAACTGCTTTCCTTTGAAAAATTCCGCTTACTCCACTTACAAATAAACATGCCAGCAGATCTGCAGAGCTAGAAGGAGAAAACGCACAGAGCTAAGGCAGGCGGGGCTGTCTGGAAATGGGGAAAAGGATCCAGACCGACACCTGATTTTCATCCCCAACACCCGGGGCCCATTCTGCATCAAGACCCACCTAAACATTTGCTCACCGACCTGTGCGCGGGTTCTGGTTCTCAGACCCTGTGCCGAGAGGCCAGTGGACTTCTGTGGTGCTCAGAAACCAGCCGCCCACAGCAGGAAGTCAGAGCCAGATCCTAGCTCATTTGCATTCTCCAAAAGTTGGTTTCTGGCCCCCATGTGCACTCCTGGGATGGGCCTTCTTATCCCCTGCCTTGGGAACCACTCGCTGTCTCCCCATCTTGTCCTTTCTGAGCCAGAAGCCCCAGCCCGGGACTTGGAAATCACACCTCCCCAGAGGGTAACAGCTTTTGTTAACAGCAAAAACAATACCTTCCGTGGGCAAGGGACTTGACGGGGCGCAGAGTTATTTCAGAAGCTCCATCACCAGTGACCGGGATGGTGGCAGAACCTATCCATCCAGTCATTACGATCTCGCACCTCTGCCCCGAAAACCACTGGTAATGACAGCTTCCAAACACACCAGCAGGCGGCATTCATCTGCTCTCGGGTCTGCTCATCAGTCCATTGCCTTAGCAATGGTATATGCATGAGGCTTGACCCCCAGGCGAGCAGAACATGAAGATGAAATTCACTTGTCAAACCCATGATCAGCACCTATGTGCTGGCATGGGGCTACGGACATGGGGTTTCAGAGCTGGACACACACAAAAAACTAAGAATAAAAAGCAGCCAGTGCAGTTGATAGGAGCCTACAGACCTAGATCTCAGATCTACCCTGAGCAAGGAACTCCAACCCTCCGGACCTCAGTTTCCTCATCTGGAAGATGGGCATATGAGAGGTACTCCACAGGGCTGGTGAGGACTCCCTGCGGTTCCCATCCACGCCCTGGGGTTTCCGGGGTGCAGGCCCCACCACGCACGGCCAGTCCCCCTGGTAAATAGACTCCTCCTGCAGACTCCACACCCCGTGGGGTCCCTCCCTCTGCGGCCTGGCAGAGAGGCCCAGACCCCAGCCCATTCACCATCCCCGGGCTCCTGTCTGCACTCCGCGGCCTCCAGGCCTGGGGTCTCCAGGAGGCTCCTGGAAAGCAGAGGGGCAGGCCTTCCTGCATCTCCGCAGCCCTCAAAGCCCGGGCCCTTCCTGGGACATGCTATGTGTGAGCTCAAGCTTCTTCACTCACGGGATGAAAGAGGGAGTGAGGGAGCGAACCAGTGAGCCGGGGACTTACACTTTCTAAGATGACGGTTTATCTGACAGACGCCGCGTTATAAATAGAAGTCTTCCTCTCCAGGACTGACCCGGGACCTCTTCCTAGGGTTACCGAAGCCTCCTTCCTGCCCTCGTCTGCAGAAGGAGAAACCTCTATCCCGATCACTCCATGGGGGCTGAGGCTTACCCATTTTGGGGGTCCTCTGACCCCACTTCTCAGAGTGCCATCGTTCCATGTTATCCCTACACCTGGGGCCCTCCCAGCTGCCCCTGGCCGAGGTGATGGGCATGGTCTGCTGGCTCCTCCCTCCCTGAAGGTCTCCCCGCTTCCCTCTTGGGCCCAGCCATCTGTGGGGGGCCTCGATTAGGATGAGATTCGGGAGCTGGGGCGGAGTGGCATGGGGGCAGGGGGAGCGTGCCAATACCTGCGGACAGGACAGAATCACGAGGTGACACCCGTAATCGGGCTCGGTAATGACGCCACGCTTTCAGGCCTCGGCAGAGCCGACCCACTGATTCCGGAAACGAATATTTACTGCGTCAGAAACCCAGGTGCAAACCCAGTTCTGTGCTCATCCCTGTTCCCTTCATTGATCTTGAAAGCATATCCAGAGACGAGATGCCTCAGCACACGGGTCTGCATCCACTGCCTCTGGGGTTTTCGCTCAGCAATTTATTATCCGATTCCCCTCACATCACCCAGATCCCTTTCTGCCCCGGGAAGGCAGGCGACAGAGGAAAACCGTTCATTCATGGACTCGAATCACGGGTACTTAGCAGGCACCAGCGATGCAAACATGTCATTGTTCTCTGGGGGAGTTTCCAAGCACGAGCCTCCCCGTCGTGGCTACTTGCTCACAATGACACTTAAGACAACCACAGAATGGGAGAAAACATTTCCAAGTTGTGTATCTGATAACAGTCCAGGATCCAGAAAATATTGAGAACTCTTACAACGCAACAACAAAAAGATTAATAACTCAGTGTAAAGACGAGCAAACAAATGGAACAGACGTGTCTCCAAAGAGAAAAAAAGAATGGCCAGTAAGCACAGGAAACGATGTCCTACGTCACCTGCTGCCACGGAAATGCAAATCAGAACCACTTCGGGCCCAGGAGCACGGCTCCGGTCACAAGACAGACAATAACGACTGTTGGCAAGCTTGTAAAAACTGGAACCCTCCTACGTTATGCTGGAAATGTAAATGAGGCAGTCGCTGTGGAAGACACTTCGGTAGTTCTCCAAAATGTTAAACACAGTTACCACGTGACCCAGCAGCTCCATTCCCGGGGATATACCCAAGAGAGGTCAAAACGCATGTCCACGTACAAAACTACACGGCAACGTTCAGAGCAGTGTTCACACACGCAAAGAGTAGAAACAACCCAAATGTCTACTGGCTGAGGAATGCATAGCTAAAATCTGTTCCATCCCTATAGTGGAATATTAGTCGGTCATAAAAAGGAAGGACGTTCAGATGCATGTTACAATGTGGAAGAGCGCGGAAAACGTGACGCTAAGTGAAAGATGCCAGACATTTACACGAAATGTCCAGGACAGTTAAATCTACAGAGACAGAAAGTCAAAGACTGGTTGCCAGGGGCCCGGGGTGAGTGGGGGGCGGAGGGGGAGGGAGGTGGAGAGAATGAAAGGGGATTACTATGGGGACTTCTCTGGAGGATGATGGAATGTTCTAGAATGAGATAACGGTGAAGGTGGCAGAGCCTGGGAATACACTAAAAACCACACAGCATTCTATGTGTTAAAAAGAATGCATTTTATGGCGTGTAAATGACACCTCAATCAAATGATGTATATTTACGGGTATGAATAAAGGAAGGGAGGTTTCAGCAAATACCTCAAAGCCACATCATCCCCAGGGAACCTGAGCATGAAAATATGCCCAGTTGCTTAAGCTCCCCTGTCACATGAACTGAAAGCCAGAGAAATATTTCTGGCTGTTTTCTTTCTCAGATTGGATATTAGCTACCTGTTGCTACAGTCACACAGGGTGGCTCCCGGGCTGTATCTCCCAAGACATCTGTCATCAGATTACTAAGGCAGAATCAGCATTCCATGTACCGTAAAATTCAGCACTGCCAAAGACTCGGAACAGCAGCACGCTTGGCAGTCGTCACCCCCAAAAGTAGGAGGACTAACTGAGAAATGTAGGAACAACGGAAGTCGGACAAGATCTACATTTGCTCCAGAAGGAGAAATGGTGGGTAGGTGAGGTACATGGGAAACCAACAAGAAACAAGGTAAGTGCTAGGGGCCTCGGAAGAGCTGGAATTGCTGAACCAGATGGTGAAGCCCGGGGCAAAACACAAGGACAGCGAGCCCCCATGGGCATCCAGCCTGCAAACACACATGGTTCCCCCGAGACAGCGTATCCGCCCTTCCCTACACCCAACGCCACAGTCAGGGACCAGAGACCCTGCTCCGTCAAAGGCCAGGACGGACCAAGGGCCAATGTCAGCACTGGGCTCCCCCCTACCTGTCAGGCCACCTAGAACACCTCTGACCTGGGCCAGACCCCACCTCCGCTCCCAGGCTACTCTCTCAACCTCCCCCCGTCCCCTCCACTAGATGCCCACCCTAGGTTCTGGCTACAAAGTGAGCCAGGCCTGGCACCCAGGCCCTGCACCGGCAAGGAGGCTGACCCGCCAGAGTCCCAGCTGCTGCCTCTGTGCCTCTTGTAACTTTCTGTCTTACGGTCAGCTTCAACTTCCCATTCTCCTAAAAACCCCTCCATTCAGGGCAGATTTTCCCTGCTCTCCATTTCTGCAGTGTGATGTCTCTCCCTTTCTCTCTCTGGGACAGACTCCACTGCCTCACTGCTGCCCGCCCCCCAGCTGTCACGGCACCTCCTGTAGAGTTACCCTTTCATTCCTGCAGACAACCCTCTGAGGTGGGCACCACTATCCCCCCCCATGCCTCCTGGGGAGGAAAGTGACACAGGGTCACACAGCCAGGGAACAGTGGGACAGCGAGTGAAGCAGACCTTCAGGGCTGATGCCCACATCCTTCCCTGCAACCCCACCCTCCCCCCGAGTTTATGTGTATCAGAGTCATCTGTCTGCAGAAGCATCGCTCTACACCCCTCCCCTGCCTTTTTTTGTTTGTTTGTTTTTGATACCTTTAATACCCTTTCTCTGACCCAAACGCCATCCACATCCAAACACCTGTGTGTAGAAGGTAAGCAGTCCATGAGTGTGTAAAGATGTTAACAGATAACGGTGGCATCTTCCAGAAGACTGGGGAGTTGACACCAGGGGCAAAGATGGAGGGAATTAGTCCCAAAAGGCTTTTCTAACGTAGGGATCCCTCTACGGATGACCGGTTCCTAGGTTATTGGAGAGAAACAGGGATGTGGGGCCTCCTGGGTCTCTGAAACCCAGAATATTTTTTGGAAGGAGGGAAGGGGTACATAACCCCAGACAGACTCCAGGAGTCTGATCCTGACCTTCAACCTCACAGGAGTCCCAGGCTAAGCATGCATTTCCTTTCACTAGGCCTCTCCTACTCTGTAGCACGCACCCTCCTGCTCTCGGACAATCCAGCCCTGGTGTCTGTGAGCACAGGCCACCGAGATGGCCCATTCCAGACAGCATCGCTAGGATTCCCCACACTGTGTGCAAAGCTTTTCAGTCCTGGGGACAAACTCCCCGTCTCATCAGCAACTCAACAGCAATCCCTCAGGAGAACATTTAGGTTCACGTGAGGACACCCCCACACCCTTAGCCCGGGGACTCCTGCCACCCCCACCCGCCCCTCCGGTTAGGCCACACAGGTTGGACTTTCTGCAGGGTCTCTCAGGGTGTCTGCAGGAACAGGGTGTGGGGCTGGCATCACACACTGGGCCCCTTCTCCCAATCTGGCTAAGCTCCCGTTCTCAAAGCCCCGCACGCTCACAGCACCTCTCGGGAGGATGAGTCCAGGTGACGTCCGGGCCCGCCGGGGACGGCTGGTGAGGACTTCCACACGCCAGGCAGGGGCAGAACAAGCTTCCAGGGGAGGGTGCAGAAACAAGGGGCAGGTAATCCCTGGAGGCCTGGCCTTACACCCACCTGCTGGTTCCAGCTGCTAGGAGCATCTGGAAAGTGGAGCAAGGAACGCAGAAGCAATCTTTGATTTCTCTCTCCTCAGCAGCAGAGCTGCCATCGGTAGCCACGGCCCCACCGGAATATCCAGTTGGGAGAAGAAATCGCTCTCAGGTAGAACTGGAAAGCCTCCTGCCAACCCGCCTGCAGCCCCTGCCTGTAAACTGCAGGGGTGGCGAATGCGAGCAGCACCCAGGCCAGCGCCCTGCGGTGCAGTGGACAGAGCAAGGGTCCTGAAGTCACCTGCCTACTGGGGCCAGCACGGCGAGCCCCCCAAGGAGAGTGGACTGGGTGAGAACCAGGCCCGGGGAGACAGGGACTCGTGTCCAGCCTGAAGCCACTCCTCGGTTCAGTCCAGACTGCTCCAAGAGAAGCCCAAATCCAGAGTTCACGCTGGCAACTAACCCACGTTTCTAGTAACACCAAAGCAGGTGTTTATTAGAAACACGTGAAGGCTGCAAGTCCGCGGGCTTCTGGTGCAGAGATCCGGGACACTGCATAGAGCCTCTTTCCTGCCCACAGTAATCGCGATCTTCGCAAAGTCATCTCAGGCCCCAGGAGCGTTTGAGCAGGTGGGAAAGGGCTGCCCTGGAAACCCCCAGATCAGAGAAGAACAAGAAGAGGTGGTGCCGGCTATCCAGGCAACGGGACAGCCTCGACTGAGAAGCTGCACCGGGCTGAACCTGCCGGCAGCACCCAGACCGAGGGCGTGTGAACCTGTTCGGGAAAGGCCAGGCCGGAGGATCCTGACCCTTCACAGAAGGGCCTGTGCCCAAACTGAAGCTCGGGGGGCAGGGGGACAAAACGCCCTTCCTGCAGGAGTGAGTGGGCCTTCCTGCCACAGGGCATTCTGAAAAGGCGAGGCCTGCCAAGGAAGGGTCTTACCGCTACAGGGACACCAGGAGGGAGGTCCCACGAGCAGTGAGTGTGGTTATTTCAGACCATGCTTCCTGGGTTCCCTTCACCTCCCCCGCAACCCCCATGTCACTCCATCCTACACGGTGTCACCGAAGGTCCAAGGAGGAAAAACAGAAGCCCGAAGGCCAACGCACACAGCCTCACCTCCACATCCAACCTGTGGTCACCCTGTCACTCAGGAGCCCAAATGAGAGCCTCCTTGGTGCCATTTTGTGTGGCACTATGCTGGGAACGCGGAAGGATGCTCTGGGAACACCTGCTGCCTCCGAGTCACCAGTCAGGGGTCCCCGGCTCTGTCCTTCCACGGGCGGTTTCCACTGGTTCCATGGTCCTGAAAGAAGGCAGCCCTGTCCTCCTTCAGACGGGGATTTCTGCAAACTCAGGTTATTGGCACTCGCTCTCCAGCCTTTAAACATGACAGCTACAGCAGGAAAATGGGTTCTGACTGCATTCAGATTAGAGACTTTTCAACGAATAGTAAAATACTTCTAAGTCCTTCTCCTGATGTGAACAGAACACCCAACCTATACCACGGCTTCAGGATCTGTTTCTTCACATAGTTCTCTACACTATACACCCCAAAGTCACAGAAAACCCCCCAAATGTTACCTCTAATAATTGCAAAATAGCCACCATTTTCCTACACATACATGAGATTTTCTCTCTTGCTGGTAGGAATAGTGAGTTCACACCTTTGCTTTTTTATGTCAGGACAATCTGAAATGTTCTTCTGGGGCAAAGGAGCTTGTGTGTCCATTCTCTATCCATGTCAACATAGGCCACTCTTGGTCATTTTTTTTTTCAAGGACCTTATAGAATTTCTGATCGATTTACCAGATATGCTGACCCCATGAACAACATGGGTTTGAACTGTGTTGACTCCACTTACATGTGAATTTCTATCAACAAATATGGTCCAGTCCCATAAATGTATTTTCTCATTCTTATGGTATTTTTTAAAAGATTTTATTTATTCAGTTGAGAGAGAGAGAGAGAGAGGGCGCACACAAGCAGTGGGAACAGTAGAGGGAGAGAAGGAAGCAGGCTCCCTGCAGAGCAGAGAGCCTGATGCAGGGCTTGATCCCAGGACCCTGAGATCATGACCTGAGCTGAAGGCAGAGGCTTAAGCCACTGAGCCACCCAGGTACCTCTGTGATTTTTTTAATAACATTTCTTTCCTCAAGCTTACTTGATCATAAGAATACAGTGTGTAAGAATACATGTACCGGGGCACCTGGGTGGCTCAGTGGGTTAAAGCCTCTGTCTTCAGCTCAGGTCATGATCCCAGGGTCTTGGGATCGAGCCCTACATCAGGCTCTCTGCTCAGCAGGGAGCCTGCTTCTTCCTCTTTCTCTGCCTGCCTCTCTGCCTACTTGTGATCTCTATCAAATAAATAAAATCTTTAAAAAAAAAAATACATGTACCATACAAACTATGTGCTAAGTGATGGTCTAGGTTACTGGTAAGGCTTCTGGTCAACAGTAGTTCATTAGGGACACCTGAGGGGCTGTCAGTTGAGCATCCAACTCGGACTTTCAACTCAGAGTCATAAGATCTCAGAGTCATGAGATCGAGCCCCATGTCAGTTTCCCCGCTCAGCGAAGAATTTGCTTGTCCTCTCCCTACCCCACTTTGTGCTCTTTCTAAAATAAAACTGTTTAAAAAAAAAAGGCAAGCTATTAGTTAAGTTATAGGGGAATCAAAAGTTATAGTCTGACCATATTGGGCTGCGGGTGGGGGAGCGGCGGTCGGTACCCCTAACTCCTGCATTATTCGAAGGTCAATTGTATTGAGGGAAGCCTCCTCACCAGAGGCAGACAGTGAGGGGAGCAGTGCACCCTTCGAGAGAAAGCCTTGCTTCTGCCTCCAGAGACGGCAAATCATGCCCCCAAGTTTCCATGTATAAACACACCATAGGGGCGCCTGGGTGGCTCAGTGGGTTAAGCCGCTGCCTTCGGCTCGGGTCATGATCCCAGGGTCCTGGGATAGAGCCCCGCATCGGGCTCTCTGCTCAGCGGGGAGCCTGCTTCCTCCTCTCTCTCTGCCTGCCTCTCTGCCTGCTTGTCATCTCTGTCAAATAAATAAATAAAATCTTTAAAAAAAAAAAAAAAACACACACACCATAAAGTTCCTTCTTTCCCGCAGACCTTGGTAGAGGTGAACGTGCTTGAGTGAGTCACCCTGCCTCGGTTTCTCCCATTTGCCATGAATTCCAAAAGGCGCTGCTGTCCACTACAGCCTAGAACATGGTCCACGGTCCTGTGGCACTGCCTGGAGCCCAGGGGTATCTGGGAATTTCCAGGCAGGGATGTAACCAGGGTCCCACTCTCTGCCCAGAGCTGATCCCTTTGGCCAAACCGCAGCCTAACTGACACCCCTGACCCGCTGTGTGACCCCAGAGGGTTACTCACCCCTGTAGAGAAGGAGCCAAACCAACGATCTTTCAGTCTTGGCTCTTAAATTATGAGAGCCAACCGTCTTCATGGCCACGGACCCAAGGTGACGTGAGGCCTTGTTCCTGGAGAAAGCAGTCTGCACCCCACCCACCATCGTGCACTCCTGCAAACCACCACCTGACCAGGTTACTCTGGCCTCACCAGGTGAGAGTCATGCTCAGAAACAGGTTAGAGAATTCTTAACCAAAATAAGAGGGAAGAGAGACACCATTTGAGAAAGCCAGAAACTCTAGGAGTTACCCTGGATTTTTCCTTTCTCCCTCTAAGTCCTCCCCTCCCCCAACAACCCATCAGGAGGTCCTACTCCTACCAGGCACTGCCTGCGCTCAGTCCAGGCTGCTGTCACCTCCACTCAAACCCAACAGCCTCCCATTGCTCTCCCATCCCCCATTCACACAGCAGGGAAGCAGCTGTGCGCCCAGTACCTCTTACCTAAAACCCTGAAAATAGTTCCTATCACATGGACAGAAAGAGGCCCATGCCGTAGCCAGCCGAGCCCTGCAGGACCAGGGCGGTCACTTCTCATATCTCCATCTCCCTCCTGCTCACTCTGCCTCATGGCTTTTCTTGTGATTCCTCCCATCCAGTATCCTCTTTTTACCACCTCAGGACCTTTGCATATACTGTTCCCTGTGTCCGCAGTGCTCCCTTATCCCAGCGTGAACAGCAACTTGTCATTCTTGTGCTCCTTTGTTTGCCGACTTATTCATTCATTCATTGATTCATTTTTGGCTCTCTTCTCTACTAGAATGTCAACCACCTGAGGCCAGGGTCCCGTTCTCTTTTCTATCACGTTCCCAATACCCAGCCTGGTGTCAGCCACGAAGAAGACACTTAATAAATTCCACTGAATGAAGTCCACAGTCCACAGCTCAGAACATTAACTGTCCAAAGATAATTCCATTAGAGCCTGAGTTGCTCACTTTAATAGGAAGTACTGCAGAAAGATTAAAATCTGGATGTGAGAAGGAGAATTTAATGTGCACTCTAGGAGGTTTCAGGGAAGTCTGAGGCTTCTGCTGCACCTGAAGACTGTGTGTGCATGCATATATGTGAGTGTGTGCAGGAGTATGAGCACGTATACGCATTTCTGAGGCACCTGTGTGTATGCACACCTGTGTGCACTTGGGTGCACATGCGCCTGTGTGTACGTGTGCCTATGTGTATGCAGACCTGTGTGCACCTGTGTGTACACGCACCTATGTGTGCATACACCTGTGTGCACCTGTGTGTATGTGCACCTGCGTGCATGCATGTACCTGTGGGCACCTGTATGTACATGCACCTGTGTGTATGTGCACCTGTGGGCACGTGTGTACATGCTGCTGTGTGTACATGTGTCTGTGTGTACACATCTGCAGACACCTGTGCATACATGCACAGAAGTGTGCACCTCTGTGCCCCACCTCCCCTCCTCGGATGTCCACCATCAGCTTAGCAGGACAGCCCCCTCCACTCCCACACTCCCCAATGGCAATCTCGGGTATTCATCCCTCAAGGCCGGCTTCCTCCCAAAAGGCCCCTCTGGATTAAGAGGGAGTGAGCACTGCATCCTCTGCATCGGAGATCCGAACCCTCCGGGACTCATGTCCTGTCTCCACCAGCTGCTGGCCAAGGGCTGAGCAGAGTGATCAGGCTCCAACAGAACTGGTAGGACATGGGACAGATCATCTGCCAAGGGAGACACAGAGGCCAAAGCCACTCTGAGCCCCATGTCACGGCTGCCGGCTGCTTCTACCAAGCTGGTCCTGAGGGGAGGGCCCAGCACAAGCCGCGGATGGTCAGCTTGCCCAGTGCGTTGTCTCTGGGGGACAAGTCTTAAAGCGTCCTGGATAATATGGTCCTCTCTTGTCAGCTCATCCTTCTTGCCGCTCAGCCCAGAAATCAGGAGCAGCTGAGTCCCCCGTGGGGCCCACGCTCTGACAGAAGAACCCCGGGGGCCGAAGCCAGCTGTGCAGTCCTAAGAGGGGCCTTGTACAAGGAACGCAGAAATCATAAAAATCACAGCAAACACTTACACAGGGCTTTCTATGGGCCCGTGTCTATGCTGTCCTTTATGCAACATCCACGTAGATCAACAACCCCAAGGAGGCATTTTATGGAGGAGGGAAACTGAGGTACAGCGAGGTTGTGCACCTTCCCCATCCCCCTCTGCTAAGCGGCTGGTATCATCAAGATGTGTAGGTGGCAAATAGTCCACTCCACAGTTTCCATCCAGGGCCACCTGATGAAAGACAATTTACAGATGAGAGGGCAGAACACCCAGGCCGGGCAACACTGAGAGCTCATCACCAACTCTTGGGCCTCAAGAGAAGAGGACAGAGCGACGTCACCGGAACCCAGGATGTCAAGATGAAAATGTTCTGGAGACCCATTTCATAACCACATCAGCACATGCAACACGGACTCCACGGTCCACTTAAAAACGGTGAAGATGGCGAATTTTACGTTATGTGCTTTTTACCACAATTCTAAAACAAAGACTAGTTAAAATGAGACAAGACCGGTGGTGTTCAGTGGGGTCTGTGGAGTCCTTGGAGGACAGCGGCAGAAGGTTCAGGGAGATGCTTCCAGGAGCGAGAGGACAGCAGGTCCGGGCCCCACACTCGCAGGCCGCTGCACAGGTCTGCTGTCCCGCGTGGAGACAGAATTTGAGACCCTGGGAGCCTGGTGTTTTCACATCTATAAAGGAGGGTCACCACCACCCAACTCCAGGGCACCTCCATCAAACAGCAATCTAGGTCTGGCGCCCCCCGCAGCTATGCTGTGGTAATATCACTAAGGGGCACATTTTAACTGCACAACTTGAGGAAGATACATAAAACCAGTTCTCACGAAGGACCGCTGTGTTTGCCGGCCAGAGCTATACGGGAATACAGCGTTGCCAAGTGGAGGGTTCCTACCTGAGAGGCAGCACGGGCCCGCAGTCCCTCCAAGCCTGGATTTACACGGCCCAGGTGTGAAATCCTGAAGGTGTACTGTCTCTCTCATTTCACAAGAGAAATTTTATTTTTTTAAAGGTTTTATTTATTTATTTGACAGAGATCACAAGCAGGCAGAGAGGCAGGCAGAGAGAGAGGAGGAAGCAGGCCCCCTGCTGAGCAGAGAGCCCGATGTGGGTCTCGATCCCAGGACCCCGGGATCATGACCCAAGCCAAAGGCAGAGGCTTTAACCCACTAAGTCACCCAGGCGCCCGTGTTCAAGAGAAATTTTAAAAACAAAAGCTATGGTGAACCAAAAGCAGGTACATCTCAGTGACAGAACAGGTGGCAAGAACATCACCTCGGCATAAAGAACAGGATTCTAGGGGTGCCTGGGTGGCTCAATTGTTAAGCGTCTGCCTTCAGCTCAGGTCGTGATCCCGGGCTCCTGGGACTGAGTCCCGCATCGGGCTCCCTGCTCGTCCGGAAGCCTGCTTCTCTCTCTCCTGCTCCCCCTGCTTGTGTTCTCTCACTGTCAAATAAATAAAACCTTTAAAAAAAAAAAAAAAAAAAAGGAAGAAAAAGAAGAAGAAGAAGAGGATTCTACACTTGATAAAGTGACAAACTCTCCGTATTATACCGATTTTCTCATCTTCGTCCTGGACAGGAGAGACAAGGATCAATGGCTGATCCCCTAACACCCTCCCCTCGCCTTCTCTCTAGGGCTTCAGGCTCCTGGAAATCTGTTTGCATTTATGGAGCTCCTGCAGTATACAAGGCACCATGGGGGGCTGAGAGAAAAGAACCCCTGAGCCTTCTGAGCTGCCGTCAAGACCCACGGACCCAAGCTCTGTAAAGGAGAGGGACTACCCGAAGATAGTTTAGTCTTGGAACGCCTGGGTGGCTCGGTGGGTTAAAGCCTCTGCCTTCAGCTCAGGTCAGGATGGGATCGAGCCCCCATATCGGGCTCTCTGCTCAACAGGGAGCCTGCTTCCTCCTCTCTCTGTGCCTGCCTCTCTGCCTACTTGTGATCTCTGTCTGTCAAATAAATAAATAAAATCTTAAAAAAAAAAAAATTAAAAGGGAAGAAAACTTTTGTAAAAAGGAAAAAGTGAGAATCAACCTCCCTGGTAAGTAAAAGGACTGTTAAAAAGAAACAGGCCCAAAATAGAGTCACTTGTGCTAAACCCCACGTCAGCAAATCATGACTTAATGCCTAACCTAAGGGCAGTTCCAGCCTTTCCCAGGAAGGAACCTTTAAGCAGCCAACCGGGAATCAGCTGACCAGCACTAGTGAGGTAATCCCCTGTCCCCCATTCTACCCCCACAGATGGATTACCGAAACCTGAAATAGTCCACTCTTTGCTAACAAACTTCCATTTTCTGCCCCTCTCTGCCTTTTAAGGCTTCCCTTTTCTGTAGCTCTTTGGAGTGTATTTCTTTTGCCTCATTCAAGAATCAGGGAATAAAACCAACTTCATCTTTAAATATACGCAGGTGAATTTTGCTTTTTAGCAATACAAACCTATCGGAGATTAGAAGCTTTCCACCTTGCAGGATGAAGGGAGAGGGAAAAAAATCCTTTCCTGAGTTAAAGACGCCTCCAGATTCTCTTATTTCCAAGGCCTTCCTTCAATGGAGAAGCTAAGTAATGTGGTCAAGGTCACCAGGACTTAAGTATCAAGCTGAGACCCAGCCTTCCCCAGGACCAGAGGGAGGGGATCCTGTTCACAGTGTGATCCAGCCACCTCCTCATGCCTCCTGGGGACTTTCAGGGCCTTGGGCTCAGTCCTGGCTGGTCACCTATTCACTTACTCACGCACATGTGCACACACATGCACACACACCAGCAAGCTCTCAGTCCCTTCTCAGGGGAAGGGCACAACCTTCTTACCTGTCCAAGCCAGGCCAGACAAGAAGCCTGCTTTCTCCCTGCCCTGTAGCAATTTCACCCACAATCACGGGGGGGGGGGGGGGGGGGGGGTGGGGGGGGGGGTGCGTGCTGCAGAATTAATTTCCCATTGTAGCTGCCTAACAACCTCTAATTGCATAGCTGGAGGCTTGCACATTAATGTGGAGAAAACCATCCATAAATTTAAAAGGGCGATTTCCTTCCCACTGTCCACCTCTGCCTCCCTTTTGATAAATCACTCGCCTAAAATGGCAGAGTTTCGAGGCCCAGGGCCAGAGGTCAAGGGGGCCCTTCCCTGGCTGGATCCCTCGTCAACATTTCCCAGAGCCTGCCCAGGATGTTGTTCTTAAGAAGTCCTAGGGAATGCCCAGAGGGGTCAGAAAGTGGCAGAAACCACTGGGGGAGGCAGTAGTCAGGATGCAGGGTACTTACTCAGACCTCTCCATAGACAATGAGAGGTACTCAGCACAGAACACTTGTGCCCTGAGTGCAGGTCCTAGGAGCTGTGGGCTAAGGAGGCTCGCTCTGCAGGGTTGCCAAGGGAGCCCTTGAGCCCTGACCGATATCCACAGGCGTGGAAACACAGATGAGCTCCAGGGCACCCCTGCCTGTTTTGTGGGGTGGACGGGAGGGCCCCCCCAGAGTAACGCTCTTAAGATCACTCTGCTACAATTTCCTGCACCATGGAAAGTGCCTGATCCGATACCGATTTGAAACCTGCTATTTCAATGCATTCATTTCCATATGCATGAGAGGCCATCAGGCCCAGAGTGGGTCAGCCCAGGTTCAAGCCCGGCTCCAACCCGGACCCTCGGCCAGCCTCCCTGGGCCTGGCGTACTCCCTTCCTCTGTGAAACCTGGACTTGGAGTGGCTCGGCACAATGCCAGCGTGGACTTAGGCTTGGTAGGTTATCATTAATTACCTACTGCCATATTTTTTTTTTTTAACTGAGTGAGACTGGACAGATCAGGCCACCTATGGAAGGTACTAGAAATAAAGAGGGGTAGGGTCCAGAGAGGTGCAGAGACTTGAATGGCTCCAATGATGTCGGGAACCTGCTGTCACCAAATGTGGTCCGTGGAGGAAGAGCAATGACAGGGAACAAGGACGGAAGGGGAAGGAAGAAAGGCGCCAAGAGGAAGCACTTGGGCAAAGGCGTGATGGGAACATATGGGGAGAGAATATCTGGTACTAAGGGAGGGAAGGAGGCAGGAGCGGGGATCAAGGGCTCCACAGCCAGACTGCCAGGGTTCCAGGCCTGACTCCGCTACTCTCTGGCTGTGTGAGCCTGACAAGTGACTTGGCCTCTCTGTGCTAAGCGCTTAGACCAGCGCTTCACCCGTGGGGAGGGCTCAGCAACTGCTCAGTAACTCACAGCGGCAGAGGGGCAGGGCCCTGGGGGCTGCTGCTAAGGTTTTATGCAGGAGGCAGGTCCTAAGCAGAGGTGAGGAGGAGGGAGGCAGCAAGGGCCACACCCTCCCTCCCCAGCGCCCAGCTCAGCCTGCAGTAGGAGGGCAGGCCGCAGGCCGGGGTCTAGCCCCCATCAGGGGCAGCATCGCTAAGTTTAGAAAACCTGGGCGCCGGCCGTCTCCGACCCAAATTCTCCAGACAAAACTACAATCTACTGGTGACCTAACTCTGCTTTCTCTCCATTAACCCTCCTGTCTACACCTCTGTGGTTCCTAATCTGTCACATATCCATGCTGAAATGGAACCTGCAGGCTCCGGCCGAATCTGGAACTGTCAACCACGCAGGTAAAGACGCAGATTCTGGGGGCCACGGGCCTGGGTTCAAATCCTGTCCCCACCACACACCGGCTGTGTGATCATGAACAAGTCACTTAGTTTCTCTGTGCCTCGATTTCTCCATCTGTACAATGGGAACAGTAGTCCCACTTCCTACAGCTTCCTTGAGGGTTAACTACATGGAACACAGAGCAGCTTGGCACACAGAAAGAGCCACTTTTGGGGCACCTGGGTGGCTCAGTGGGTTAAAGCCTCTGCCCTCAGCTCAGCTTATGATTCCAGGATCCTGGGATCGAGTCCCGCATCAGGTTCTCCGCTCAGCGGGGAGCCTGCTCCTCACCCCCCGCCCCTGCCTGCCTCTCTGCCTACTTGTGATCTCTGTCAAATGAACAAATAAAATCTTTTTAAAAAAGAAAGAAAGAGCCACTTGTAAGCACAAAAGACGCCATACTGAAACCACAGCACAGACATCTGGATACAGAAGATTTCTCTGTTTCTGCAGCCTGACACCTAAGCTATGCCATCCCCCACATAGCTGACGGACTTGCTTTCCTCAAATGTCATTCCACCCCATCGCCCTTCCCCTACCCTGGGTTTCCAAGGGACAGCCAAGAAGCTGGCTGGAGAAAGAGAAAAAATGAAAGCAACTGGTCACCTTCTGTCTCTCTGGCCCTTTTCTAGGATCTATGCACAAAACCTCATTCAAGCTTCAAGAGGAGCCCCATTAACACAGACAGATGCCATTCTCCCCATATTAATGAGGAACAAACTGAGGCCCAGAGAGCTGACATGACTCGCACGGGGTCAGTGGCAAAGCTAACATCTGAACTCCGCTCCAAAGCTGATTTCTCTTAATAAATACACTAGGAGAAGGAAGGAGGGCGGTGGGGACAGCTGGTTTTCCCTGAGCGCTTACTCTGAATATTTCACATGTGACGACTCATGAGATCCTCAGATCAGCCCTCGGAAGTGGCTACGGGGACCACTCCCATTTTACAGATGAGAAAGGTGAGGTTAAGCAATCCACCCAAGACTGTGTAACCAGGAAGTTGTGTCCTCATGAGCTCTTCATGGTTTCAAATTAAAACTTCTCTGTAGAGTTGGTTCTCCCTGGAATGCCCCCTTCCATTCTCCCCTCTCCCCCCAACTTACCAAGTTCACCCCCCACCTCTTCAAAACGCAGCTCAGACACCCCTTCCGCCAGGCTGCCTCTCCAGAGACGCTACTTGCTCCAAGGGCAGGTCCTAGCTTTACCTCCTGGCTCTGGCACCTAGAGGGGGCCTTCTGCCTGCTACGTGCTCCACAGATTGGGCGCCAGGATGACAGCTGAGTCCAGGAGTCCTTACCCATGCATCTCTAATAAGCCCTCAAGAGCTCAGAACAGAAACATTTTAATGCAAGAGACTGATTTCCTTTCACATCATCGGCTGGCAGCCAGGTACGTAGCTACAAAAGGCAGCGCACACACTTTCCGCGGAGCTAAAGTCCAAAATAAAGGAAGGCACAGGGCCCTGACTCTCCAGCCGAGAGCACAGCCAAGACAGTACTAACTACCTGTACTCAACGCAAGCGAATGGAAGTCCCTTAGGTATCCCATAATCAGGGTGGCCACAGTGTAGGGACATAAATTGGGACACATGAAGCCTAGGAGGGAAGCAGAATGGAACAGAACTTGAAAACGTCCCGGGGACTGCAGCAAAGGAAGAAGTGTGGCCTTCGTGACCAAGAAGGTTTACAGGGGCCCGGGAGGTGGAAAGACATGTTAGTGGCCCTCAGCCACCCTCTGGGGACAGCCCCTGCTTCGTCTGCGAGGGCATCCTTATAGCAATCACCAGAGGGCATGCGTTCCCATATCGGCATGAGAGACAGTCTTCTCTATTTGTAGAAAGGACGCAGAAAGGGGACGGTACCAAGAAAAAGGTTCCAAAATTAAACACTCAGTCATTCTAATGCCGTCGCGTCCCTCAGGGGCTAAACCCTCCAGAACAGAACTGTCCAAAAGAACTTTCTGCATGACAGAAATGTTCCATACACTCCGCAACAGGAGCCAACAGCCCCATGGGGGCTCTTGTATCTTGACACTGAGTTAGTACAACTGAGCAACTGCAGTCATTTTACGTGGCTTGAAGCCATTTAAACAGCCACATGTGGCTAGTCGGTGCCATGCCGGCAGGCGCAGCTCCAGGCCACAGTCAGAAAAAAAAAAAAATCTATTAGAGCTTACGCCTAGAAACCACATCAGTGAGTAGCCCAGGCCTGTATGGACACGCTGTCCTCTGCTTAATTACACACCGAGCGCTTATTCCCTGCCAGCAATGGAACATTTCACGTCTCCTCCTATAATCGTCACATCATCTCTAGTAAGGGAAATGCGGTCATGACCGCCACCGCACCTAGGAGGGAAACAGAGTCACAGAGCTCAGGATGGGAGCGGTGGTACTATCATTCCGGCACCTGTAACTTCCTCCTTGGTGCTCTGTGGGCCTAATGAGGGTTTTATTCTCTCCATTGGGACCTGTGCTTGCGCTCATAATTAGATCTATATTTCCTCCCAGGGTCCCAAGGCTAACTGCAGTGGGACCACCCCTGAAGCAGTTTTAAGGTCCTGAAAGATCTCATGGAGCCTGGTTTTAGACAAACAAACAAATAAAAACAGTCCTTCCAATAAAAAGTCCAATGAGAAGAGCCCAAGAAGAGTGTTCAGACTCCCGTGCAGCCCTGGCTCCGAATTCACCAGGAGGGAAGTAACAAACCCAGGTCCTCTCTCCCATACACCATCAACAGCTGAGGGATGCTCTCTGGGGACTCGGTGCCAGAGGCTGGTTGTTAAAATGCATGATGGGAAAGGCTGAGGCTGACCCCCATCTAGCAGATACATTAGACTTTTTTTTTTTTTAATTTTATTTGACAGAGAGAGAGAGAGAGAGCACATAAGCAGGGGGACCAGCAGACAGAGGAGGAAGCAGACTGAGCAGGGAGCCCGATGTGGGACTCGATTCCAGGACCCCTGGGATCGTGACCTGAGCTGAAGGCAGCGGCTTAACGACTGAGCCACCCAGGCACCGCCAGACACCTCAGACCTTAAAGATCAGGCCAGGCAGTGGAAGTGTACAGTGCCCGTCTGTAGCTAACAGGGATGGGCTGTGTGAAGGTAAGCGGGGCGGGGTGGCAAGAAGGACCTTTGCCCTTGCTGGCCTGACTTCCCTCCCCTAGCCTAGGGGATCTGTTTCTGTTTCCTCTCTGCTCCTCTGACCCAGGGCTCCAGATTTTCCTCAATGGATCAGTTAGATTGAATTTACAGAAGCTTCTATTATTGTCTTTTCTTCTCCTAACTTAAAGGAGCACTACTTTGCTCAAAGACACAGGGCTTGGACCCTTGATAGTTCTTATTTCACATAAGAAACCCAATCAGGAAAGTCATGGAGGATGCCAAAGTGGAGAGGGCTGCCTTCCAAGAGAGTGTTACCATTCAAAGCGCCACATGTTCCTATGAAAAGGTAGTTATAATCGGGGTCTTAGGACGGGCAGTAATTTACAGATTTATTTATTTTTTAAAAATCACTGGCAAGAAAAACTGGACTCAACACGGAGGGAAAAGAAAAAGGAAACCAAAACAAAACCTGCTATTATGTAGTCAAGAAACTGATCGATGCTTGTCAACCTCATCCCTCCGGCGGGTTTCAAAAATCACAAATAAAAAAGAAAAATCCATGGGTTTGCCACGTGGTGAGTGTTTAGAATGTGTTAAGGGTGGCTTTCAAAAGAGAGCTCACTGGGTTTTCCTACATTTAGAGTCTGAGAAATACAACACCTCCCATAAATAGGTCAGGGGATATTGGCAAATGTTTTTAAAATCTGTAATTTGTCAAGGACATGGTGTGGGTACCCGCCTGACTCTATTGGAAAATGAACAAGAAAGTGCGAGGAAATGTCGGGCAAAGCAGTCCTCCAAGGGGCTCTAGGCTCCCACACATCGTGGTAGGTGCATTGGGAACACAAGGAAAGAGAAAAGGTTGAGGCTGACCCCCATCTAACAGACATATTAGATAGTCTTTTCTATCAGGCTCATGGAAGTAAACAGTGTCCATCCAGTAGAGCTCACAGACATGGGCTAGAGTCATAACCCCTTCGTTTCTCAGACAGCAGCTTTCAGGAAAGAGACAGCGTTTCCCTCTGGGACAAAAGAGTAGGGCTGCTTACTGCTTGCTAGAAAAGCAGTGGATCCTCCAAATTCGGTGTTCCTCCTCTGCATGTGACTTACTACACGCCTGACATCCATCGGTGTCTTCTGGGTCCCCTCTGTGGTACTTACAAGGGTAAGGAAAGAGTCAGTGACATGCTGATGACTATGCCAGGAGTCATAATAAAGTCCTTTACCTGACCCAAGAGCCTTCTCTTCTGAGCATCCATGAAATAACTTTAAGTTAAACCGGTGGCCTGTTGTTAAGATTACATTATAGACTCCCCAAGAAGCTGTGTGGCAAGTGGGGGATCATCTGAAGGTGTCCTACATCTAGGGACAGGGCATGGGGGGAGTGACACCTTTAACAGAATGGCCCAGGGGCTAGAACTTCCTCACTCATAAAACCCAGAAAATCAAACTCTGGAAATTTTAAAGCAATATAATGTCATACAGGAAAGCAGATACCAGTGTCCAAATCCTAGGTCTGCCACTCACTAGGTCTGAGACTGTGGACAACATACTTCACTAATCACCCTCTGCCTCAGTTTCCTCATCTACGGAATGGCGACAAGAACAGTACACACCCCAGAGGATTATGGTTATGAGAATCACTGAATGAATTTACGTCAAGCGCAGTGTATAGAACAGAGTAAATGCCAAATGAATATTGGCTATTACTACCATCAGCTCTAAAACTTCAATGATTCCGTATCTTTGTATAGTGCTAATTATCCTAGTTCTTTATGATGTACTATTCCTTCACAGGATATACTGTTCAGTGAAAAAGTTAGGTGGGAAAAAATGTATATAAGCGCTACTTTTTATAAAGAAAAGGGAGATATTAATATATAAGTGTATTTTGTTATATTTTTAAGACAGAAAAATAAAACTAAAAACTGGAAGAAAAATGGCTGTGTGCAAAGTGTAGGAGGGTAACGGTGACAGGTTTGGGAGCCAGAATTCTTAGAACATTCCTATTTTGTAGATGTGACTTTAATACCACGTCAATAGTTTACATAATTATCAAAATTACATCTTAAGTCATCTATAAAAAAAAAAACAAAAACAAAAATGGAACAAGTTTAATTGTTCAATGAATTGTTCATTGAACCAGCCACACATAGAAAAGCCATTATCAATGACCTTTAAACACAATAATTTACATATCCCTAAGAGGATATACCTTGACGACAAAAACTACAAAAAGAAAAAAATCTGAAATTGTTTTTCAGTAATCATATAACACTTTTCCTGCTTTTCTCAAATTCAGGTAATGAAACAGGTGAAATGAAGAACTTACTCTTGACAGAATTACAAAAGACGAATGACAGGATTTGAAGGTTCCCCACTATTTAGAGGTCATGACCATCAATGGCCCACAATCAGTGCCACAAAAGCCAGACCTTACAGGTCTCATTTAAAAAAATATACATCATCATTTAAGAAGTATGTCTTGCAAAAAAAAAAAAAAAAAAAAAAAAAAAAAAAAAAAATTTAATCCTGAATCTGAGCAGTCCTCTAGTGCTAATAACCAATTTACCAAAAAATCCAGGTGGGGGACAGAAGAACAAGTTAAAAAGCACCATCCGAACTGTACAAAACTGCAAGATAAATGAGTAATTCCATTTCTTTAACCTGGAAGGAAGAGAGAGAGAAAAACCTATAGATGAAAAGGGACCTAAGAGACAAGGCAACTAATTGCAAAGCATAGAGCTTTTTGGATCTAATTAAGTGGTTTTTTTTTTTTTAAATGAGACAACTGGAAAAACTTGAACACTAAGTATATATTTGTTAATATTAAGAAATTATCATCAGGGCTTAAAGGGAGACTGGGGGCAGGTACAGACAGAACAAGAAAGGCCCCGAGTTGGTCATAATTAGCAACGAGCATGCTGAGGTTCATTCAACTACCCTCGCTACTTCTGCCTGTTTTAAATTCTCCATAATAAAATTACCAATTATTCTACACAATCTCAGCTTTGGGCCAGACGCAATCAGTAGACACTATGGTTCAACTTTGGTCACTTCCTAAAAGATACAGACTAAACGATACAACTCTGTGGAGCCTCAGTCTCCTACTCTGTAAAATGGTCACGATGCAGAGGAAAGGAAAAAACTCATTTCTGAGTGCCTGGAACATGGTCTGCACCCTCCCGCCGGAGGCTTCCCGCTGTCCACAGCTTTCTAAGGCAACGGCATAGCACGCAGCAAGCTACAGGACCACTAAATTTATTTAGTGCTCATGCATTACTTGTTTCATGGTCTCCAGCAGGAGTGAAATACATTCTTTTTTTTTATTATTATTTTATTTATTATTTGACAGAGAGAGATCACAAGTAGGCAGAGAGGCAGGCAGAGAGAGAGAGAGAGAGGAAAGCAGGCTCTCTGCTCAGCAGAGAGCCCTATGTGGAACTCAATCCCAGGACCCTGGGATCATGACCTGAGCCAAAGGCAGAGGCTTAACCCACTCAGCCACCCAGGCGCCCCAGGAGTGAAATACATTCTTAAAAGACTATGCTCATGTTGGGTGTGATGAATAGCAATTTCCAATATTGACCCACGCACGTGTACACACACACGTGCACGCATGTACAGGGCCAGGTGGCCCCTTTCCGGCCGACCCTATGCAATTCACGTGATTCACAGAAGTTGACACCATCTCCACAGCTGGGAAGGCTCACAGGTTTTAAAAACTGCTTCCCCCGGGCGCCTGGGGTGGGTTAAGCCTCTGCCTTCGGTTCAGGTCAGGATCTCAGGGTCCTGGGATCGAGCCCCGCATCCGGCTCTCTGCTCAGCAGGGAGCCTGCTTCCTCCTCTCTCCCTCTCTGCCTCTCTGCCTACTTGTGATCTCTCTCTGTCAAACAAATAAATAATCTTAAAAAAAAAAAAAAATGCTTCCCCCACATATCCAGACGGCCAGTTCAGAGACCTCACCTTCCCCATTCTGAGCCAAGACAAAAAGCTTTTTCACGTTACTTCCTTGACCAGATGATGCCTCACATCAGGGAACAGCATTCGCCGCCTCTGAAAAATGGAGTTTCCACAAGGCCCTGCTCTGAGAACATGCACAAAGTGGTTTCCTTTCTCCAACAGCAGCGATGGCTTGGAAGATGGCGTGTCTCTTTGCAAAGGCACTGAGTCACTACTCACACTTGTAAAATATCCCTGGGCACATTTGGTGAATATTTTCTAACTCAACATATACAAAGGCATGTGTAGGTTCCCATCAGCCTGGTGTCTCATCCTGCCCTCCCTGTGTTTCCAGCTCTTGGATTTTATGACAGCTGCTGGTAGAGCTGGCTGGAAGCAGAGGAACACACCCCTTGGAGAAGGAACCCCCTTGGCTCAGGTCCCCTGCTGTTTCTTACTGGACCAGTTACTCGATGCCTGTGTCCTAATTTCTTTCCATAAAAAGCAGACAATAAAACTTAAAGAACTGCTTTGAGAATCACACTAGATAATACACATAGAGAACTATGCCCAGTGTCTGGCCACAGGATGTGCCCCATAAATGTTTGCTGACATTATTACTTCTCTTATGGACTGGTGCTAGGTCTGACCCATGTACCCCCAACACCTTCCATTGGGTTGACACATGGTCAACTCTCAGAATTTGTTAAATCAACGCATCCATGATATGGAGACAAATAAATTTAACACATCTCTACTTGTTAAAAAGAAGTTATTTTACGTGTCTCAAAAATATACAGTATTATTATCTTAAACATATGCATTATTTTAACATACATAACCACACTGTCATTATTCACTGGGCATATAACGACGTTCAGTTAAACTCCTTGCACAGGCTTTGGAAATTTTGGAACAAAGGTTCTAGAATATGCCTCTCTCCAGGTTTGTAAATGTTCAGAACCGGCTTTGGAGCTATGGCAATGCGGAGACAAACTGGATACAAGTTGGATTGGGCTGAATCATCAAGGGCAGACACACTCATCCCAGGGAGAGGGGGGAGGACCTGGCCTGGGAGTACTGAGGGGGAAAGAAGAAGGGACTGGGGGTATGTGTGTGTGTGTGGGGGGGGGGACACCAGAGACCTTCAGAAGCCATGATCAGTGAGAGGTGGTAGCTTTTAAACCAAGGGATGAAAGAGGAGGAACCAGGTGAACTAGTGACAAAGCCAATTTGAGAGAAAATTTAAGGAGGTGAATTGTGGACTTCCTGAGCTCTGCCACCACCGTAGGACACCCATGCGGAAAGCGGTCTCTTAACGAGCCAGAAATATGGGGCATGCAGATGTTCAGGGCACTGCCCCTCACCCTTGCCAAGTGGTGGACGCGATCCAAACGTCCACTGAGAAATAAACAGATAAACAAAATGTGGTGTACACACACAAAAGGATATTATTCAGCCTTTAAAAAGGGAATAAAATTGTGACACAGGCTACGACACGGAGGAACCTTGAGAACGTAACGCTAAATGAAAGAAGCCAGTACCGAGAAGACAAACGCTGTAGGATGCCACTTAGGTAACGAGAGAGTCGGACCCCACAGAGAACAGAAGGGGGGGCGGCCACCACCCGGGGGGCCTGTTTCGTGGGCGCGGAGTTTCAGTTCTGTAAGAGGGCAGAGTTCTGGAAAGCTGCCACGCAACAGTGTGAATACAGTTAGCACCACTCAACTGTACATTTATAAATGGATAAAACGGTGAATTTTAGGTTAGGCGTTCTTTACCATAATTTAAAAATTAAGTTAAAAAAAGCGAGCAAGCAAGCTGGAAATAGGGAACTGGAGTCATGAACCAGAGACGCTCAGTGTCCCGACTTCCCCTGAGCACGTAGCTACCGGGACATCATGCCCTCCAGGATGGCACGGGAGGCCTCTGCCACTATGTGACCCAGCAAGTCACTGCTCCTGTGACCAGTACGTTTCCACGGACCTTCTACTCTGGAAGGTCTTCAGGACACCGCTGGGCTAGCCGGTCGGGCTGCCCATGATTTTCTGTTGTTAAAAGACCTTGGGAATGAGTATTTCAGCGCGTTGAGCTCTGCTTGTGCTTTCATCTTCCTACGTCACCTGTTCCCACAAGATTCACAAAGCCTTCATCTCTCCCACCTTCTTAACATTTTTAAAAATTTTTTTAAAGGATTTTATTTGGCAGAGAGAGAAAGATCACAAGTAGGCAGCAGGAGGCAGAGAGAGAGAGGGGGGAAGCAGGCTCCCTGCTGAGCAGAGAGCCCTATGCGGGGCTCGACCCCAGGACCCTGAGATCATGGTCTAAGCTGAAGACAGAGGCTTAACCCACTGAGCCACCCAGGTGCCCCACCTTCTTACCATTTTTGTCCCACCTGTGGCCTAGTGGGGGCAGAAGATCACGCCTGACTTCCACAGCAAAGCAAGCCAGCATGGCTCAGCCTAGGAGGGAAAAACCCCCAAGTCCAAGTTCTTCTTCTGGAAGAACAATGACCATACACCAACTAGAGGCTACAGGGCCCGGCACATGAACAAAACCATCTGGGCAGTGTCTGTCCCTTTACTACAGCGAGACTGTGAAAACATCCCATGTGGGGTTTTTTTTGTAGGAATAAGACTTTATCTTTATGCATTTTTAAAATTCCCATAGAGAAGCCAGGCCCCGAGCACCCTACACCCAATTAACTTCCCTTAGCCTAGACACGGGTCAGCATTTCATACTTTATTGCAAAAATCAGGAGAAGTTCCAGGTACTTGGTATAGTGGGGGGCTGAGGGGGTGGAGAGAGGTGTGCGTAAATAATGTAGCAGAAGCTCCTGGCTGGCTCAGCTGGTTGAGTGTCCGACTCTTGGTTTCAGCTCAGGTCATGATCTCAGAATCCTGAGTTCAAGCCCCTCAGTGGGCTCCACATTCAGTGTGGAGTCGGCTTGAGATTCTCCCCTTCCCTCTGCCCCTCCCCCACTCACATTCGCTCTCTATAATAAACAAAGTCTTTAAAAAGAAATAAGGAAGTAGTTTAATACTAAGTAGGGCATGCCTGGGGTCCCCCTTTTTTTTTTCTTATTTATTTTAATTTATTTTCAGCATTAACAGTATTCATTGTTTTTGCACCATACCCAAGTGCTCCATGTGCTCCATAGGCCCTCTCCAATACCCACCACCTGGTTCCCCCAACCTCCCACCCCCCCCCCCGCCCCTTCAAAACCCTCAGATTGTTTTTCAGAGTCCATAGTCTCTCATGGTTCACCTCCCCTTCCAATTTCCCTCAACTCCCTTCTCCTCTCTATCTCCCCATGTCCTCCATGCTATTTGTTATGCTCCACAACTAAGTGAAACCATATGATAATTGACTTATTTCACTCAGCATAATCTCCTCCAGCCCCATCCATGTTGATAAAGAAGTTGGGTATTCATCCTTTCTGATGGAGGCATAATACTCCATAGTGTATATGGACCACATCTTCCTTATCCATTCGTCCGTTGAAGGGCATCTTGGTTCTTTCCACATTTTGGCGACCATGGCCATTGCTGCTATAAACATTGGGGTACAGATGGCCCTTTTTTTTCACTACTTCTGTATCTTTGGGGTAAATACCTGGGGTCCCCTCTTATTCACAACAGTTTCTGAGGATGAGGGAGGGGGGCATATAGCAGAAAACACACGGCCTTTGGGATAACGAGGACCAGAATTACCCTCTGGGCCTTGCCACTCACTAGCTGTAGGACCCTGAACATGCTGCCTCACCTCCCAGGCCTCATCTGCACACAACCTCTGTCTCCCTGGGCTTTCGAAGGCAGGGGCGTGAGACCACAGGCAGAGCACCCGTTCTCCGTCTGTTGTACAGCAAGGACACCAAACAAGAGCGAGCCTATCCAGTGTTGCTAACATCATTCTTCAAACCCACAGGTCCTTGACGCACTTGTCTAAGCAAGCAGACAGCTGTTAAATTTTCTTTGTGACCACAATGACTCCTAAAATTAAACACTTGCTCACAACCTACCAATGAGGTTGATACTGAGACATAAAAGCACCTATACAGGAGACATTTTGTTGTTGACGTACCCCATGGCTTTCAAATCTTGTCCTCGGCCCCAGATTCACGGCTAGTAATGCCTTCTCCAGACAATCCAGTGGATCCAGTGGGATTGAGGCAAGGTTCCTTGCCCCCCTGCCCCACTCCTGATACCAATGTACAGGCCAGGATAGGTGAAATAATCTGGATCTAATAATAGACACCAATGGGTTTCAAAGGTTCTAAGTGTCCATGGACAATTATAGAATCTACCAGATCCCTGCTGTGCTAATGAGGCGTCTTGCTGGGAATCCGAATTCCCTTTGTAAACTCCATTAGCAACGCAGAAGGCAGGTGGGCAAACATGAATGTTCTTATGGTAATCATGACTGGGCAGAAAGGGAGGCACTGGGAAAGCACATCCACGGTGCTTCGTGCTTAGAACACTAGAAGAAGAGAGAAGCAGGGCACCTGGGTGACTCAGTGGGTTAAACCTCTGCCTTTGGCTCAGGTCATGATCTCAGGGTCCTGGGATTGAGCCCTGCATTGGGTTCTCCAATCGGCGGGGAGCCTGCTTCCCCACTCTCTCTGCCTGCCTCTCTGCCTGCTTGTGATCTCTGTCAAATAAATAAATAAAATCTTAAAAAAAAAAAGAGGAGAGAAACATCATCTCTCCCCCAAGCCCTGTCCCCCACCGTCCCACACCTGACACAGGAGGCATGGGAACTGGTAAAGACAGAATGCAGCAACTATCCCAAAAAGCGAGGGAGGAAACGTGTCGCCCATACAAATTCCACCAAGTTCATCAACGTCCCCAGATGATTTTCCGGGGTCCCTCACAACTTTTTGCCTACTTATCTGTTTGTTTAGAACCACCCCCGAGGGAATTGTTCTCAGTAAGAACACATGGAAAGTTTTGACTTTGAGAGTTCAGATTCCATTAATGAACAAAGTGCATTTTTAAAATGTTTTTGCTTTTAGGGCAAAAAAAAAAAAAAAAAAGTTGATTTTCTTCTCTGTGCATCAGTTCAAATCAGCACAGAAAATCTGCTGAATATTACCCCAAACACCCACAGTTAGGCTGAGAGAAGGGATGGAAAATTTTAGCCCCAAAGGAACTTTTTTTTGGAGAGGGGAGAGGTAAAAGGGGAGGCACAGGAGGAGGAGGGCTGAGAGGGTGTCTCCAGAGGCCCTGGGAACACATTCTGACTTTTCACCCACATTGCCTGAGCGAGGCTCCAAATGCTTCCTGTTGGAAGCACAGGGGCTCCCCGGGGAGCAGATCAAGTTGACAGCTGACACTGAACAACATTCCATCTGTCACTCTGCACAGCCCATCACCTCAGCTCTCTTGATTTCTCTTACCCCAAGTTGCCCATCATCAGGGTCTGCCCCACATAAGGACTCTGGGTGATCTTAACCTTTTCTGGGTCACAAACCTCCTGGGGAAGCCAACGAAAACTTCCCCCCAAGAGTATACCTCCGTAGAATTTTAGAAGGTCGCAGATCCCTCCCCGAAAGCACATCTGGGAACCTTTCGTTTCAAGCAGCCCAGTTTAGTAGCCCTCTAGTCCCCCTATATGTCTCCACATTCTTAAGGCAAATTCCAGAACTCCAGCTCTGAAGACTACACCTGAGCTTTTTTGTGGGGTTTTTTTGGTTTTTAGAAGGAATGATCATGAGCCACTAATCCTTTGGTGTGTTCAGATTTTCATCTGCATGCAAGCAAATCAGGCACATGCGCAGAAACACACACACACACACACACACAGCTTGACGGAAATGAAACAGCAAAGCCGGGTCACAAATGGAGTATACTCATCGAGCGTCTTTGCCCCGGACAAGATGAGGCCATTCCAGGGACTTAAAGCAGCTTCGGCAATTGGGGTCAGGAAAGGACCCAGGTTGGTTATGTGCCTTCCATTCAATAAACAGCACCACTGACTAGGGAACGGACATGCTGGCCGCTCTCCTGCCCACATACACGACTTGCCAGTAAACGCTTCCTGCTCCTGCACAGGGCCTGCCTGCCAACAGGTTATTTTTAAGTGTTTTGCTTGGGTGGTTAGGGAGAACGTGGAAGGGGCATCCATTTCGGGCCTCTAGGTCCCTTTCCTGTCACTTAAGTGCTATGAAATAATGAAATGGAAAACTGAATCAGAACTTCCAACCTAAATCCCCACCCAAATTTTTTTTTTTTTTTTAATGTATTGGGTCAGGAGTTCTGTTCTTCAGTATACCATGGGTGAACACCTTGGTATCAGAAAAGAGCTGGCTCTGTGATCAGAAGACAATAGCCCAAAGGCATTTCCTTGCCCAGGAACACTAGCCCCATGGGAAGGTGCATGGTCAAACGTTAAGAAAAAAGCAATCCATCCAACTCTTCCTTGACCTGCCAGGGGATCCATGCCTGTGGACTGTAAAGGTTATAAAGGACAATTCATGTGTTCAAGTCACTGAGATTCCAAGGGCTAGAAGCTTGCTTCAGGCATAGCTGGATCCAGGGAGTCCTCCTGCCTTCTCTTCTGCCCCTGAATCTACCTTCCTTTGTGCGGTCCAGATCTCTGCCCATGGCAGCAATGACAGGCATCAGGGTCTCTGCATTTTGAGAGCTTACAGCTAGCAGTCCTGGAAATGACAGTGACTTCTGTCTGAGCCCACTTGTGAAACCTCACAGCAGACTCTGGTTGTCACGCTCCTTGGGCCCATCCTTGCATAGAAGAGACCTTCTCTGTGTCCTGGTCAGCCATCCCTGAACCACAGGATCATGTCTGCAGCTCGCAAGAACCCCCCTTGGGGAAAGGCAATGTTCCCTCACAAAAACATGCAGGATGAGGCAAAAAGCAAACATCCACAACGACGACTCTTCCATGAAGCATTTCAACACAAGAATCTTCCAGCTCTGAAAAGCTCGCTTGAAGAAGAACGCCATCAACCCTTGAGGCCAGTGTTAATGGCAGCAAATCCCAGCCCCCCACAGAAACCAAAGCCTTCACACAGCTGTTCTGAGTGGCATGGAGAGGAGATACAGACAGGATTATCTAGGTTAGAAAGAAGTTACAAAGTCTACAAATAAGGTAAAGAACATGCACGCTATTCAGGAAAATGGCGCAGGACCTTTTATAGTTAACAACAATGCCTGTGGCACAGCTGAAAAGAAAAATGAAATGAATCTGCTTTCACTGGTCAGGTGCAGTAAGAGGCTGGTACAGAAATAAGGAACCTTTGATGGCGGAAGAAAAGACAACCCTTACCCCCACCCCACCCCGAGCAGCCTTCATCTTCCCCGTGATTCTTCTCTGGGTCTGTCTGAGCCTAAAACCTCTGGTCTAACATCTGGTCCATCCACCACTTGAATGCTGGGTTCTAACATCTCTTAGCAGAGATGCTCACACGCAGAAAACAACTGCAGCCCCCAACCAGTTCCAAATGGTACTCACTTCTGCATTCCGACCCTCCCTTCAGGAGCCTGAGCACGACTTGTCCACAGCCAGACAACGCTCAGTTTGGAGAAATAGTTCCATTTCTTATCCACTCTGGGATTCCCATTCTTAGAAGGCACAGCCTGGGCCACAAAGGCACCCCGAGAGGCCCAGCAGCAGGCGCTTGCTCCGCTCTGTCCCGTTCTACCACTGGGTCCTGTGCTCATACCAGAGCCTCCGTCCCCTTCGCCGACCCCACGCCCATATCCCTTGCAATCCCAGGAGAGGACACCGTCTGTTCTGGCCGTGACATCCATGACGCGCAATCACCTTCCTCACCACCTTGTTCCCTTTGTTTTAGTTCTTCACCACCCGAAAGGAGAAAGCAACTTCAAGAGCAGAGTCTCCAAAACGGCAAGGCACCGACGCGTTCGAGCTGGCCTAAGAGCTGTTGACTCACGGAGGGTTTTTGGAGGGGACGTCGACAAGCGGGCACTTCGGGCCCCTTGAAAAACGCAGACTTCTGGTCACTCCTAAAAATCAGAAGTCTGGGCATTCTGCATTCCCAGGGAAACAAATGGCAGAGGATGAAGCAAAAGCCCTGAGTTTCCAGGCGCCATAGAGTCTGCTGTCTGTCACTGGCTCGCCGCATCCCTGCGGCACCCGTACGATTGCTGCCCTGAGCAGCAGAGGTGGGAGGGGGCTGCAGATCCAACACTCCCGGCCGGCCTGAAGCCTCTTTCAAGCCCTGCTTCTGCCTCACTTATTTCTGTTCTGGAAAAAGTCAGCACAAGCCCAAAGGGCCGCTTCTCCAGCTCACATTGAATCATCCGCACTCACCTGAACTTTTCAAGCTTTCAGCAGATACGGATGCGGCTATAGCCAAAAAGATGCTCACCACGCACAGGCCCAATGAGCACGTTCTAGCATTTCTAGATTAATGAAATACCCTGCAGTTATCTTGATGATAAATTTTATATCTAAGTGCTGTATCAGTAAGTTTACAATATGTCAGCTGGAACTGGATTTGCATATAGTAGGGCCTTCACTAAAAATATACACAAAACAAGGCTGGAATTAAATACGCCTAAATATGGGCAAGAATTTTTTATAGGTACCTGGAACGGAAATTATTTCTTATTCTATTTTGGTTTTTCCCAGTTTTACTAAAATGAGAATACATTCTTTGAAGAACAGAGACAGTATTAAGAAGCCAAGTAGGAAGCATGGAGATGAAACCCAGAGAGGTAAGCTGAACCTCACGTCGCGGCCATGGCTAGGGTCCGCAGGCTAGGGCGCCCCTGACTTACCACAGACCAGACAACCCGCCGCCT